>NC_065444.1:264493133-265152077 GCF_917563875.1 Diabrotica virgifera virgifera
GGAGTGCATCGAGTCACACTCCATTTGGGTGTGACCCTCTTCTAAAAACTTTTGAGTAATAATTAATCCTGTTTTTACTGACGCCAGAAGCAATCCATTAGATAAAATTGCATTGCGGTTTTGGTATGATCAACCATCGCTGAAGAAAATTACCTCTTTTACTACAGTTCTGTCAATATTATGGATAATGAAATCATACAAAATACTGAAAAATTCGTCAGCATTAAGGCCTCCGTGTGTCTCGTCCCACAAAAAAGCAAAATCCGTCATGATTTCCTAGATTATAAATAGTTAGGTTGTGTACAAGAAGTTTCGTTTTGTAATAAAGTGCCGAAGCTTTTAAAAAAGGGCAAAGTAGTACGGCTTGTAGGTCAATCGTAAACACCACTACAGATGGATCTTGATTTTCCTTGTCCTTGTCTTTCTCCTTCCTCGCCTCATCTTTACGCTCAATATGCCTATTATAAAAAATCTCAGTAATATTTTTTGTTCTGTAGCCACAGCAGATATCGCACTGGTCTTTTTTTGGTCGGAATAAAGATAAATTTATTTCATCAAAAATGCCTCTACGAGAATTTGGATTATCTGTTCGCCTTTGTTTAACTTCCTTCTTCAAAACTAGTGCTTTTATAAAACATTTTTTTTTCCGGACGACTCATATTCCAGTAAGTAGTAAAAATATTCTGCCTTAAATTATCACTTACAGAACTGCACTTAAAGAATGCAGAAATTGTGTGGTTACATCGAGGTTTCAGTTGTCTTGATGCCCTAGGTACATCAAAAACAATTTTTCCTTGTTCTGTTTTTCGTCTACCAAAATATTCTTCTCCCTTATTTCTTTGTAATCTTTGTTTCTCCGAAGTCCAGTTGTCTTTACTTGCTCGTCCTCGTTTTGCTCGTTTTGTCTTCGTATTAGTCATTATTGGTAAAGGTGCTTCATTTGATAAATTTTGTCTTTCTTCATCAGGTTCAGACTCCGATTCTGTCTCATCTTCTGGGTTGAATAGTGGATCAGCATCAGAGTCATCGTTATCTTCCAACAACTCCATTGGGGAAGCCCTACAAACACCTGTAGACGTAGAGGGAATGATATTGTCTGTTTCACTATGTACATCTTCTGACGATTCATTTTGTGCTAAAGCTAGCTGCACTATAGATTTTCCTCTAGATGACCTGAAATTAAATAATGTAACGTTGTATTATAATACGGAACATCGTCGAATACGATGCATGAAATACTCGTATGTCAAACACTAAACATTCGTGGGATGTAACATTCATTATGGAATAAGAGGTTCATACGTGGTTTTCAGAGAGTTTAACAAAAAACATTTTTTATACCAAAACCATTTTATCAAGAGACTAAATAATATAAAATTATGAAACAAGTGTCATGCATTTACTAGTTTTTAATTAGATAAACAAAAAACTTACATTATATAAACCGATGTTCAAAGATTTTCACAAAACAATTACCACGTCGTTACATACAAGGTTTTCATTTTATTTAAATTTTACAAGATGGCTACGTGGTTTACATTCACGTCACTAGATGTCACCGCTCTTAAGCTAGAGCAACCATCTTTATTGCACTAATAGCTTACGAGGTATTCATTGGAATAACACAATCATTTTTTTTTATATAAAAATTGAGATACGAGGGTTTCACTCTACGCCATTGATATATCTCCCGTAGTGAACCTTTGTCACAGTATGTTACGACACAGCCAACCATTAGGTTAAGAACAGAACAAGTGGGTCACGGTGGAGGTGTAGGTTGTGGTCGATGTCGATATCCATGTAAAACAAATACATTGTAGTGAATGGAAGAGAACAGAGCAGGTAACTCGCGGTGGAGGTTTAGCGCGATGCCATCCAGGAGGTTTACATCGATTCTTTTGAAAATAAAATGAGTTTGTTTTACATGGATGTCTACTGGGTGGCCTACAAGGATGCTTCCCTGTGATTGGTCCATTCGAAGCCAAGTTGTCATTACCTGCGCTATCTGAGTTGATAATTTTTATATAATCCCTTTTTTGTATTCAGTTTATTTTTGAATTTCTAAAGTAATTAAATTCAGTAAATTTTTGAAATATGAAGGAGGATCTGATTATTTACAGCTGACATTTCATCACTACCATCACTTGACTGACACAACATCGCAAAAGCACAGTCTTTTAGTCATTCAAATTTCATTAAACTACTTCACTTGATATTTTATTTTTATTTATTATTTATACATATGACCTGGCCTCTAGTGACTAATCCAGGTCGTTTTTTCCTGATGGGATTACAGATATTTTTTTTTATATTTTTACATTTTTTACTCAACTATTAAATCTATTTTTACAATTAACAATTTGCCATAATCTATTAATTACGTTTAAAAAACAAATTTAAATAAACAATTTAAAATATTTTTGGTACTATCAACTCCCTTCTAAGTTATAAAGACAGTCCCTCTATTTTCAGAAGAGAGTTGGTAGTTTTTTTTTTATTTCATGAATTATGTATTGAATTATTATTTTTATTTATTTATTTTATATTGAATTATTATTATTATAATTGTAAATATCTATTTTTGAATTTATATTTTATTTTATTTATTTTAATTTTATCTTACTCAACTTCATCAGGGTTGGATTATTGGTTGTCTTCTTCTATTATTATAGATTTCTTGTTGTTTTTTAGATATTATTTGTGTGAGATTGTTTAATATTTCAAAATATTCTTCATTTTGTAATATATCTCTTATTTCAATTCTTTCTAATCTTCTTCTCATTTCTCTATGTTCTTCATTTTCTATAGTATTTTCACAATGTAACACTATATGTTCTGGTGTACCTAGTTCTCCACATTCACAATATGCATCATCTTTTAAGTTAAATCTTTCCAAATATGTTGGGTACGGTCCATGTCCTGTTAAAAAGTGTATTAAACCTTGTTTTGGATTAAAATAATTTGTAATGTTTTCTAATATTGGTATAAAATTGTATAAACGTCTAGATTTTGTTGAATTTTCCCATTCATTTTGTCTTTTTCTATTTATTATTTCTTTTAATTCTCTTTTATTTCTTATATCTAATCCTATTATTTGTATTATTTTTTCATGTTTTTCTTTTTTTAGCCAATAATTACATGCTCTTTTTTGTGTTTCTAAATGCATTGGCATTACTCCAGTTAAAACTGTGAGTGCCTGTGTTGCAGTTGTTCCAAATGCTCCCGTCATTCTTACAAGAAATCCTCTCTGAGCTCTATTTAATTTTTCTGCATTTTTTTTATTTATTAATCTATGTGCCCATACACTTGAACCGTACCCTACAATTGATGCAAGTATTGTACTTAGGTATATTCTCATCTGTCGGAACGAAATTCTATATTCCTTCTGTGCTAGACTAGCAATGCTATGCATGATCTTTGTTGCCTTTTCACAGACACAATTCATGTGTTTTGTAAATAATTTTTGTTCGTCTATTATAATACCTAAATATTTTGTTTCCATTTTTCTTTTTATTGTTTTCCCTCTAATTTTATAATTGGATCTCTTTCTAAATTTCCGTTTATTAAACTATATGTTATTTTTGAATCTGATATTGTTAATTTTACTTTATTCATCCAATCATTTACTCTTATTAATACTTCATTTGATTTATTTTCTAATTCTCTTCTTGAGTTTGCATCTATGATCAACAACAAATCATCTGCATATGCTATGCTTCCAAGCACTTCAGGATCTATAGTCAATTGTTCCAACAGTTCCTCTAGCATTACATCCCAGAACATAGGTCCACAAACTGATCCTTGTGGACATCCTTTTGTGATATGTTTTGTCTTTTTTCCTGTTGGACAGCTTAGGCTTGCATATCGGTCTTAACAGTAGTTTCTGAGACTTCCGTACAGATTCTTTGGACATCTCATTCTTCGAAGTCTTTCAAAGAATGACGGCCACCAAAAAAAAAACCACTTCACTTAATAGTGGTTCTAGCTCGACTGACAGCGCAGGTGACCTCCTTGCTATGTGCTGTCGACATCGACCGTGACTTAACTAGTGGCATCCACCGCGACCTACACCTCCACCTCGACCCACTTGTTCTGTTCTTACCCTAAGTGTATTACAAGGTTTGTTTGTCTCGTAATGCAGCCAAGGAGTTAACATGCCTTTGATAACGTTTAAATCATGTTTTGAATTCAAAGTGTACTAAGAGGGCATAGCACTTAAAGAAATTTATAAAATCTTTTAATACTCTAATGATAAATTAGTGAAATGTGTGACTAATCACTTGAAGGTAAAGTGATTAATAATTCAAAAAGAATTATTAATTATTTTGAACAAAATCCTACCTTCATCATCAGGTTTACTGGATCTTTTGCTGAGTAACCTGGCTCTGAAATCGTGTAAGGCTTTGTCAGCTCTCTCAGCTCTGCTTCGCTTGGAATCTTCATAATAGTCACGGTGTTTTTCTGAATCTTTGTGTCTTAAATCTTTACTACTTAGCTTTTTGTCATCGTGCCTCTTCATTTCATGTCTGCTTCTTGACTTCTCTTCTTGCCTGTCTCTATAATGTCCATCATAACTGGATTGTTCAAAATGTTTTTCTCTATAATATCTATCTTTTTCCCTCTGATGAAGTTCTCGTTCTTTTATTGAACGACTTGATTTCTCCCTAGAATAAAAAAAATTAATTGTTGGTTTTTCATTCAATGGATATATTACATACACTGGGGTGCAAAATTAACCTGTTGTCCGATTTAAGTGATTTTTTTAATATATTATAACCATATTCTTTAGCAATATCGCTGTAGTAGTATTGTTGCTAAACAGTTAAATTTTCATTGTATACCGGGTGTATCAATCAAACTGTGTTTTTTTTCTCAAAGTTCGCATCACCCTGTGGAATATTCTAGCATTTATAAAATACTGAAATTAAAATCAACTATAGATGTTTTCTCAACATTTTGTTTTTTGACTCATTTGCTTATGTTGGATAATAAAAAAGTTAGGTACTTTAATAACTAGCCATGTTTTTCATCAATACAGCATGTTTTTAAATAATATTTGGCAAACTTTAAGGGGTAATTCTGTATGAAAAAATAATGACAGTTTGCTTTATCAACGATATGTCTGCAAATGCTTCGTTTCCGAGATAGGGGGTGTTGAAAGTTTTCTTACAAACTGACGATTTATTTATTGCTTTAAAACCGGTTGAGGTATGCAAATGAAATTTGGTGGGTTTTAAGAAGTAGTTATTGCACATTTTTTGACATACAATTAAGAATTTAATATTCACCATTGGCGCGGATACGAGTAATATGAGGGCTTATATTACCTGTATGCGTGCCAATGGTGAAAATTAAATTCTTACTTTTGTGTCAAAAATGTACAATAACAACGTCTTAACACCCACCAAATTTCATTTGCATATCTCAACTGGTTTTTAAGCAATAATTAAATCGTCAGTTTGTAAGAAAAATTTCAACACCCTCTATCTCAGAAATGAAGCATTTGTGGACATAGGTTTATAAAGCAAACTGTCATTATTTTTTCATGTAGAATTACCCCTTTAAGTTTGTCGCACTTATTTAGAAACACCCTGTATTAATAAAGAACATGGCTAGTTGTTAAATTTCGTAACTTTTTTATGGTCCTACTTAAGCGAATGAATCAAAAAACAGAGTGTTGAGAAAACATAAGGTTATAGTTGGGTTTTAATTTGAGTATTTTATAAATGCTAGAATATTCCATGGGGTTATGCGCAGTTTAAGAAAAAAACACAGTTTCATTGGTACACCCGGTATGCAATGAAAATTTACCTGTTTAGTTACAATATTATTACAGCGATATTGATAAAGAATAAGGCTATTAACATATTAAAAAATCACTTAAATCGGACAACAGGTTTAGGAAATTAGAAACATCAAAAATGACCCATTTTTAAGGTGTCCGGTTAATTTTGCACCCCAGTATATAATGCATCTCAAAAATATTGAGTTTTATTTTAAAATATATAGTATATGTCAGAATTGTTGAAAATATTGGGTATTTATGCCTAAATAGGTCTTCCCTTCAAAACAATGAAAGGACATCGCACACATCTTATGGAAAATATAATGTCACTCAAATTCAATAAAATTTATACCAATAGATTCGTTTTAAATTAACGATCAAATCTTATCATTGCGCCAACTCTCTATTTTCAAAAATAAGAGCAGAAATTGATATAAATAAATCTGAAATCAAATGTGTAGGTACATAAGTTAGAGAGAGAAAAAATATTTTAAAATACCCAGATTTTCGGTACTCCATAAATCAGCGGATTAGTTTCACTAATCCGCTTAGGCCCAGCGGGATTTAAGCTGTTATGAATAGCACTCAGAGCAATAATGATTGTAAACTAACATTTTATGGACTCCAAAAATGTGATTTCGATAAACTTTAATTGCAATTTGCGCCGTAATTAATCATAATTAAGAGTTGGCGCAATGATAAGAATTGATCGTTATATTAAAACGAATCTAATCATATAAATTTTATTGAATTTGAGTGACATTATATTTTCCATAAGATGTGTGCAGTAAGATTTTTGGTTGGTTGTTGAACTCTTCACTTTTGTTTTATGTGGTTTCTGAGTTTTTCTAGATTGTGAATCTCAAGAGCTCCTTAGAAATGGGATTTCAGTGTTCCTGTTATTTATCTGCCATCAAAAGGCTCAATTTATACAGTGAGCACGTAAAGGTTGGAATAAATTCATTTTCTAGAGAATGAACAATTTTGGAAAAAAATGCCGAGACAGGTCGATTTTTATTTTTAAATTACGACTTTTTGGAATATACAGAGAGGTCCTAAATTATGGAATAAATTTATTTTCTCTAAAATGGACGACTATAAAGAAAAATCCTGAAATAGGTCGATTTTTGTTTTTAAATTACAACTTTTTGGCATATATTTCATACTAGTGACGTCATCCATCTGAGCGTGATGACGTAATCAATGATTTTTTTAAATGGGAATAGGGGTTGTGTGGCACCTCATTTGAAATGGCGTTCAATTCTCTATTCAGTAATACAAACATTAATATCATTATTTATAAAGGGTGACCAAAAAAATAATTTTTTAAATAAATTAATTGAAGAAAAAAGAAGAATGCATGCAATTTATTTAACTCAAAATACATTCTATCGCTGTCACAAAATAGAAAAAAATGTTTACATATTTGGCAAATAAACCTTGCTTTTCGCTTAAATTAAATGTTCAAACTGCCAAGTGGTAGGTGGGAGGGTGTTTGTGATTTAATTTAAGCGAAAAGAAATGTTTATTTGTCAAATAAACATTTTCTTTTGTATTTGCTGACAGCACTATAATGTATTTTGAGTTAAATAAATTGCATACATTCTTCTTTTTGCGTCAATTAATTTAATTCAAAAATTTTTTTTTGGTCACCCTGTATAAATAATAATATTATTGTTTATATTACTGAATAGAGAATTGAAAACCCTTTCAAATGAGGTGCCACACAACCCCTATTCCCATTTAAAAAATCATCGATTACGTCATCACGCTCAGATGGATGACATCACTAGTATGAAATATATGTCAAAAAGTTGTAATTTAAAAACAAAAATCGACCTGTTTCCGGATTTTTCTCTATAGTCGTCCATTTTAGAGAAAATGAATTTATTCCATAATTTAGGACCTCTCTCTATATCATACTAGTGACGTCACCCATTTGGGTGTGATGACGCCATCGATGATTTTTTTAAATGAGAATAGGGGTCGTGTCATAGCTCATTTGAAAGGTAATTATATTCTCTATTCAGCAATATAAACGATAACATAATTATTTATACAGGGTGTCCAAAAAGAAATTTTTTAATTAAATTTATTGTCATAAAAAGAAGAATCTGTGTAATTTATTTAATTTAAAATACATTTTACTGCTATCAGAAAACAGGAAAAAATGTTTATTTGACAAATAAATATTGTTTTTTGCAAATTCAATATTAAAGCAGCCACCCATCTGCCTCTTGACAATTTGAGCATTTAATTTAAACGAAAAGCAATGATTTTTTTTCAAATAAACATTTTTTTCTGTTTTCTGAGAGCAGCAAAATGTATTTTGAATTATATATGCCAAAAAGTCGTAATTTAAAAATAAAAGTTGACCTCTTTCGGGATTTTTTCCAAAAGCGTCCATTCTCGAAAAAATGAATTTATTCCAACCTTTACGTGCTCACTGTATATGGGATGAAAAATTTGAAAAGTTTTATGACTACAAATGCTTAGAGATCATCCCAAACCCTTTTTTTGGTGCATCATGGGATATCAAATTCTCTCTAATGCATTACAGTTGGAACTGGAAGTGACAGAAAAAAACATACATCTGTGATTATTATACATTGAACTTGGAAAATTATGTATTCCTTGATGGGCGATGGGTATTTGCATATTAAAATGACTTATACTTATAGATGTATAATTGGCTGGCAATTACAAGACTCTAAATAGATAACCAATCAATGATGCGAATAAAGATAATTTGACACAAAAGTAATCGATCGTGACAGTATTTTCACAATATCATATGGCAAAATGACAATTGTAATTTCTAGGTTAGTATTTTTCAGCGGCGTAAATATAAATATTTTATGTAAAATTGGTATCTTCAGACATTGTAACAGAAATTTGATTTTATATTTATTTATTTTTACATTGCAATATTTTAAATATTAATATTGTGGCAAATATTTGTATACATATCGATGTTTATATAAATATAATAAATATTC
Organism: Diabrotica virgifera virgifera; assembly: GCF_917563875.1. NCBI lineage: Eukaryota > Metazoa > Arthropoda > Insecta > Coleoptera > Chrysomelidae > Diabrotica > Diabrotica virgifera. Next base: position 264,501,918 of record NC_065444.1, read on the forward strand.
TGAAAACTGTCAGATTTAACTAAAATGTCATGTAATGATTTGCGACATTCTTAAAATGCTATATGACGTAAAAAGTAATGACACACTGAAAAAAGGGTTTAGAATCCACTGTATTCTCTGAATACAAATGTTAAAAAATAAGCCTCCTCTAAAAAACACTCGGGTGAAGATGGATTTATTAATTAGGTTGTTTAGGTAGTCCATGACAAAATATCACTACTTAAGTCTGTTTTAGACTATAACATAAAATGATATACTAAGTTTTGTCACAATGTAAAACAGGAAACAAAATCTGTTAACAGAAAATGTTATACAAATTAGAACATGTCCTATTTGATAACAATTTTTAGTACACAGGCATGGGCAGTTAGGTTATTTTCCTTATACTGTCACATTGGTTCTTTTTTCTTTTAAGGTTAACTTTTCTTTTAAGAAATGTTGCACTGGAAGCAGCTGATAATAATAGAGTTTTCTTATCCATCATATAAAATATATCTTTGTAATATAAAATATCAAAGATAAAACTAACTAGTTAAATGTTGAGAAAAATGAGGTTAAAATATCCTTAAAAGAAAATAAGAAGAAGAAAATTGAGGTTACCGTACCATCACAAAAATATAAAAAAGTACTTTTTTAGGATGTAATCCGCAGGCGCAGAATCACATAACATATTTTGATACCAAAATGTGACAATGTAATACACAAAACTTCTTGTATTAATATTGTACACAATCATTTCATGTAAGTTTTTGTTATACCATTTTCTTATATCATTTGATGTTATAGTCTAAAACAGACTTTACTTTTTATTATTTTGCCTAAATTGAAAACATTAGAATTCGACAGTATAATAGTTTTAAGTATTTTTTTCAGATTAGAAATTTTTCAAGATGAGAAACATCGAGATAAGATGTAGACTGAAGATTAGGGATATTGTGAAAGAAATTACAAAAGAATTAATGGTGATAACAGGTGCTATGATGATAACAGGTGCACACAAAAAAATCTAAAATGGAGACCCAGGAGAACAACAAAATGAAGAAGTATGGGAAGACTTAAAATAGATGGGTAGATAAAATAAGAGCACTGGCAGGCAGCTGGATTTGGGACAGGATAGAGAAAGCTGGGAGAGACCTTCATTCAGTAGTGGATGGAAAATGGATGATGAAGAAAAGACTTTCTTTAAATATGTTTTTGGATTTAGATGTTTAACAACTTCAATATTTCCAGCTGTACATTTAGGTGGTTGTCTATTTCTAGTTTTTCAAGGAATTCTTTTAATAGTTCTGAATTACTCAATAAAATATTCACACTAATCAGCCCTCCCTAATTAAGTTTTTTTATTTCTCAATCCCCTAGGAACATTAACTATGATTATAAGTCAAGTGGTACACTTTGACACCAGTATTTGCTCAATCTCAAGCCTTTTTAATTCCTATAAACTTGAAATTTTGCTTCCTCTGCTTAAGTATAGTGTTTTTAATACCACCATAATTTGGTCTTAAATTTCTATGAAATATAGTTTTTTAGTGATATTCGCCAAGCAAAGATTAGGAACTTTTGTGAACTATTGTATTTTGTATGTATTGTGCTTTGGCCCGGATTGTAAACATTATAGTGAAAGAGGGATGTGTTTCCAAAGGATCTGGGAAAACAGTGAAGAAAAAAACTGAATTCTGTAAGCCTCTGGGAGACAGATTACAAATTATGCCAGCATGAGAAGCACTATGTCATATGTCAACCCTACCAGCCAATATAAAAGAAATGTAAAATAGAAAATGACTATTTACCTATGTTTTTCTCTATGTAGATGTCTTTCATCCCTATGGCGATCAGACCTCTTCCTTCTATCTTGATCTTTCTTTTTACTCTTAGATGAGGAGACATGAGAGGATGATTTAGCTTGTGGTGGCTTAATATCTAATGAGTCTACAGCCTCGCCTTCTTCCTCTTCTGAGCCACTGAAATATATTATGAGATTATAGACAAAACTAAGGAATCAATAACAAATTGTTTGATACATTCAGTTTCATGCCTAAATTATTATAAAAGTTGTAATTTATTGATATAAAAGTTTATATTTACGGATACTTAGATCTAGCTTCTTCGACAACGAATATTTTACTGTGCAAAATAAGAAGAACGAAAGTAAATTGCAAATTACATTCTTGTTTATTGGAATAATTATTACCGCCATTTACTTTCATACTTCTTATGTTGCACAGTAAAATATTCGTTGTCGAAGTAATCCAAAACAGGCGTATGTTCGTGGAATGACCCATAACTATCTTATAACATAAAAAATTAGATAATTTCCCAAATAAGCAAAATTATTATCAAAAACGTTTGTAAAACGATGGTGAAAACTAACCTTAATTCTACAGTTTCTTGTTCTTGTATTTGTTTAGGATCTACGGGGCTTTGACCCAATTCTCCATCTTCACTTTGCTCTTCCGCAGATTCATTGTCGGACATAGTTAATCAAATAGGCCTTATAGCCTTATTTATTTTTAAAACTTTTTACAAATTTTACCTACAGATAAACTTGAATTTGGATTTATGATTTATTTTGAGTGATGATTGACATTGACATTAATAATTTGACAATTAATGACAATCGACCACCACAGATGACCAACTTTGAAGCAATGAAAAACTTATAAAAACTGAAAATTTCCATAAATTTTAAATTTATAATTCTTCCCTTCTGATTTATAAATGCAATTTGTTGTGATAATTTACGATAGTACATACGAACCACCGTCACGCATGTATTTTTAGATTAATTATTTATTTGACAGTTGCAGTCCGTTTTTTTCAAGACCTAAATACCTAAAGTTCCTAAACGATACTGACATCTGACATTTACAATTCAAAAAAGTAACCTCACTTTTTTTTGTTTATAAGTAAACAGTATTTTACAAGTTGTGTGTTGTTTTTGTTTTTATAGGTTTGTAGAATAAATTATTAATTACAATAATCTATTTCAAGTTGTCGATACAGTTACTACTTTTTGATAAAATATTAAATATATAATACTATTCGTTTACAACGTCCTCGGTCTTCCCATACTCTTCACCATTCCTCTTTCATCCATGGCTTTGTTTATTTCTGCCTTCCAACTTTTCCTTGGTCTACCTTGCGGTTTCCAGTTTTGTACTTGTTTTGGGATTTTGTCCTCATGCATTCTCTGTACCTGACGAAACCATCTTAGTAGTATTTCATTGATTTCGTCATATATTTTATGTGTTATAGTATTTTTACTACAAAAACGTTATTACGTAGGTCAAAATTTTTGACCTAAGAGAACTGTCAAAACATTAGAATGTGACTTTTCATTATTGTCATGTTTATAAAAATATGGCAATAATGAAAAGTCACATTCTAATGTTTTGACAGTTCTCTTACGTCAAAAATTTTGACTTACGTCAAAAATTTTGACCTACGTAATAACGTTTTTGTAGTAAAAATACTATACCTTATTATATTCATTACATTTGCTGATTGCTTCTCCTCCATCTAATCCCTGCCACATCCCACCAAGGGAGCGTTCAAGTATTACGTAACGTAATTTTTGAAGATTTTTGACCCCCCTCCCCAATGTAACGCACTGTAACGTTTTTCTGTACCCCTTCCCCTGCCTAAACGTTATGTAACACCCAAGTTTTCATTTGAACCTAAATGAAGGTACAATCCAGGGGTTCATCGTAAAAAATAAACGAAAGTTGGGAGATTTTGATTCCATAGTTTTTTTTATTTAAGTTAAAAAACAATATGCTGTAACGTTTTACAAGACCCCCTTCCCCCTAACCGCGTTACGTAATACTTGAACGCCCCCACCATTCATATATTTGGTTTTTCCTATATTGATCTCTAGTCCTTATTTTCTGTATCCCTCTATTAGCTTTCTTGTCATGTAACAGATATTATCATAGTCTTGTGCTATTAGTATTTATTTATTTATTTATTAATTTACGGGATTACCCCCATTACAACACATACAGTATAAAATCAATCTCTGTAATATCTACTAAACTAGAGTAAAATAAATCTTAATTACATACTTATTAAACAAAAACGAAATATTAATAGTTATCCATTACACATATTACATCTATTACACAAATCAGTTCAAATAAACAAAAAGTACCTGTCAAGCTCTTTTAATCCGATTCTTAAAACCAGCCAAGGAGACACCAAACATTTCCAAGTTATTCTCGTTTATAATTTTTAGTGTTCGCTCAATGGGCGAATGCATACCATAGTTTGTCCGATGAAAAGGTATATAAAACAAATCAACATGTCTGAGACTTCTGGAAGGAACATATAAATTAATAGATTGGAGAAGTTCAGAACAACAAATTAAACCATTTATTAATTTAAACACAAATACCAAATCAGAGTTATCTCATCGAGTTTTTAATAAATTCATGTTGAGTGTTTTTAAAATATAGGTATAATCATGATTAGTAATGCGTATGTTTAATTTGTATGCACAATATCTCAAAAATTTATTCTGCAATCTCTCCAACGTAGTAGAATGAGCTTGGTATTGTGGAGACCATACAATAGATGCATATTCCACTTTAGATACAACCAAAGCATAATATACCGTTCTTAAAGCCCCTACAGATAGTCTCAGACAGTTGCGAATGATAAAGCCCAAAGATTTTGATGCATTTACTGTTACACTATTTATATGTTGCACAAAACGCAACTGCTCATCAAATGTGACTCCTAAGTCTTTTATTGTTTTAACATAAGACAATTCATTTTCATTAATTGTGTAAGAAGTATCATATTTTTTATTACCTCTATAAAAGCTTATATAACAGCATTTAGCAACATTTAAATGCAAAATATTATTCTCACACCAAATACTCAACCGGTCTAAATCTTCTTGAATTAATGTTACATCAACATTTGAATCTACAGATTTAAATAATTTCAAATCATCTGCAAACATCAGGAAATCGCAATTTCTAAAACATTCTGATATATCGTTCACAAATATATTAAATAACAAAGGTGAACAGTGAGCTCCTTGGGGTACTCCTGATGTCACATGAATTATATTTGAATTAAAACAACCTACTCTCACCTGCTGTGTGCGATCTCTTAAAAAGCTATTGAACCATTGTAAGGATTGATGACTGAAGCCAAAAGCATTTAATTTTCCCAATAACATGTTATGATCTACTCTGTCAAATGCCTTGGAGAAGTCAGTATAAATAGTATCCATCTGACTTTTATTCTCCAACGCGTTTAATATTTTTTGTTCAAAGAGTACTAAATTTGTTACCGTTGATTTATTCTGAGAAAATCCATGTTGATTGTGTATTAGACGCTCTTTACAATAAAATTTTAATTGATCGTGCAATAGTCTATCAAAAAGTTTTGGTATAGAGATAGAGGATTGTTTACAAACGCTTCGATAATTTGTTATGTCTTGTTTATTACCTGATTTAAAAATTGGGCAGATATAAGAGTGCTTCCATAAATTTGGGAAAACTGATGTCTTTAATGATGACTCAAAAAGAAGATATAAAGGATTAGTTAGTGAATATATACAGTTCTTTAGAAAGTAATCGGGAATACCATCTGGACCACTGCTTAACTTATTGGGTAGGGATAAAATGTTGTTGAAAATATCTTTCACTGATATTGAAAAATTAGGTATAAAAAGATTGTTGTTTCCCTTTACTTCCAAGTTATTAATATTTGATTGTGGCGAATAAACTGTTGAAAAAAATTGACGGAAACAGTTTGCAATCTGTTGTCCGTTTGTTGCTATAGCATTACCATAGTACATACTGTTTGGTAAATCATTTGATGCTCATCTTACTGTTTACAAACTGCCAAAAGTACTTAGGATTACTGCATAAATTATGATTTACTTGATTCAGATAAGTGTTATAACATTGATTTGATAGATCCTTACACAATCTCCTAAGTTCTGAAAAAATCACATAATCCTCTTGATTACAGGAAGCTAAATAATTTTTATGAGCAATTTTTTTCTGTACGACTAAATAACGCAAGTTGGCATCAAACCATTTTGGATAACTAGAAGTTCTAAATCTTTTCACCGGTACAAACAATGATAGTGACATATTAAGCATGTTGTAAAATTCTGTTAAAGCATCATCAACATTTGACAAATTCAAATGGTCTTCCCAAGGTATCATTGAAAGATAGTTATTGAGACCTTCATAGTCTGCATTTACAAAATCATGATAAAATTCAGTATATTCTAATGACTTACCTCGATGTTCACACAAACTAATATTGTAAGTGTAACTTATGTGATGATAACTATTTTTAAAAATCGGATCTGAAGCTTTTGCTACTTGTAAATCACAAACATTTGTAAATATTAAGTCTAAAAACACATTTCTTTCATTTGGAATATTAATCATCTGGAAAAAATTCAAGTACCCATAAAACTCAGCTAAGTACAATGCATGTGAACCTTGAGGACAATTCACCAAGACCCCTGATTCATTGTTATCCCATGAAGCTTCCGGAAGGTTGAAGTCTCCGAATATATATGTCTTATGATGATTATACCTTTGGGATATATCTTCGACTGATAAACAGTGTTGTTCATATATTTGTTCTACCGATTTTGGTGGAATATACACCCCTCCAATTATAAAATTTTCTTTACCAAATGAGCATAAAAGAAAAAGTTGTTCAATAGATTTGTACAAGGGTTTCAGCACAGTTACCTTAATGTAGTCTATAACAACAATCAAAATACCTCCTCCTCTTGACTTATAACTATTATCACGATCACATCTAAAAGTTCTATATGAAGGTATTTTAATTTCACTATCTAAAATATCTTCGTGTAACCAACTTTCAACAAATATAAAAATGTCATAATCAGAACATAAAATAGAACTAATCAGATCTTGAATTTTTGTATGAAGTCCTCCGACGTTCTGACAATAAACTTGTAATGGGGATGAGATTAGTTTTTTCCTTCTTTCTTGAATGATTCAATTTTTGGTACACCATTTCTGTATTTTATGGCAATGTCTTTTTCGCCTTTATTTTGTCTGTCTTTTAATTCTTTCCAAGCTTTACTGAACATATCCCTTTGCATATTTGTTTGATTACTATTTATTTTGATTGTTGAGTTCTGCAGTCTTTTCTTATTCCTTAAAATGTCCTTAACAACACCATTATTGGAAAAAATAGCTCTAAGTGGACGAGACTTACCACCCATGTTCTTTCCTACTCGAACAACCTTCACTAAATCCTCCAACGCTTCATCTTTTCCCATTTGTTTCATAATTTCCTCGACTTTGGCTTTGTCTTGTTTTATCCTATCTTCAATATTCTCAGAATTCAATTCGGGAACATTGAATAACATAATATTGTTAGATTTTACAATTCTATCATTTATTTCTATGAACATTTCCTCAAATGGCAAACCTGGCGCATTGGAGTTGCATTTCAGTTCATCAATAGTCTTCCTTAGATCACAAATCTGATTATCCTTTTCGTGTAAGGATTTTTCATTGGCACATTTAAGTTTCTCTACCTCAATCTTTAGATCTTCAACCATAGACTTCAAAATTGGTACTAACAGTAAATAGTGATGTAAAAAAACGTGTTTTTTTTTTAATTCTAAAAAAAACGAAAAAAAAAACAATAAAAAACGTGTTTTTTTTGTTTTTAATTGTTTTTTATTAGTTTCTCAACGTAATATTAACAATATCAATATTAGGAGTTGTTTGTAAGCCTAAAAATCACCCAATATTTCAATATTATATCCAAAACATCTAGAAACTCAGTGTTTGACGTTCCTTTTTAAAAAATATTGAAACATTAAACCCTTACTGCCTTTATCTATTATTTTTTTACGTCGTTGCTTTTGGGGAATCACCGAAATTTAGCAGGACGCTCGTATTCGTTGGCGCTGAGAAAACCGGGGAATTACCGATTAGCTTTTGCAGGTGTTCTGTTGTTATTTTGTGATTTACTTGCCTTGTGCCGGAAATATTTGTGTTTAGTGCTTATTTAAATAACTATATATATAATAATATTTAGTGCTAAATTTAACAAGTCTGAAATCGTTTACTGCCGAGGCTGTTGCCCTTACAAAGGCCATCCGACAAAGCCACATATTATCTGCGTGGGTAAAGGAAAAAAAAACGAATTAAAAATAAGTTGCAGTCTTAAACTCCCAGTGCCTACCAGATGGGGATCATTAGTTCTTTGTCTACAATCATTGCTTGCTAACAAACAAATAATAAAAAGGATGGCTATCAATGACGAAGTTGAAAAGACAGTAAGCAAACACCCATCTTTAAAAAAAAAATGCTCTAAGCGATATATTTTGGGACCGGGTACAAGGATACATTATGCTTCTGGAACCAATTGCTAACACAATTACCTCTGTAGAAGGTGACACACCAACGATTTCAAAATGTCTGCATTTATTTAAAAAAATGGTTAACACCTCATTAGAAAATGTCACTAAAAGTCCATTGTTATCCAAAGAGGAAGCAGATACAAGGGCAATTTTTGAAAATCGGAAGAAGTTTGCTATTTATAGTGTTCATTTTGTAGCTAACCTTTTGGATCCAAAATATCGTGGCTGCGAACTTAGCTCAGATGAGATGGTAATTTTTTTAGGTTATAGTGGGTTTTAGTTATATTTCTATTAATTTTTTTATTTAATGTAGACTGATGCGACAGAAGTCATATACAAGGTATCACAGAAGATGCCAGATGTCGATGAAGCAGCCGTCTTAGCTGACGTTGTCAATTTTATTGCAAAAGAAGGACTATTCAAAAAGGCTTTTCTATGGAATGAGGACACAATTGCAGCTATCCTAGCTTCACAGTCAATCCTGCATTAGAATCTGAACCGGAACCAATGATAATATCCAATTCAGATCAGTCGGAGTCTGTCTTTGAAAGTGATGAAGAGGAAGCTTCAGAGTCTGAAGAAAATGCAGATAGCGACGGGACGGATCAGTGTTCATTTAAAGGATTCGGTTAATTAATTGAACCTTTTCAATCATTAAGACGTTGTTTTTTTTATTTGATAAATTTTTATTACTTATTTTTGCTTTGATTTTGCAAGTTAACGAATAAACTCTTCTTATTTTGTTTATACCCATGGTCTTTTTATTTAAAGGATTTATACGAAATTAATTATGAAACGAAATAATACTTATTTTGTTATAAAATTATACAGAATATTATATTTATTATATGTTTTTGTCATTAAATAAACAGTACCCACTTAAAAAATCAAAATAAAAAAAACGAAAAAAAACAAAAAAAACGAAGGCTTCGTTTTTTTTGCAATAAAAAACGGTTTTTTAAAAAAAAAAACGGTACCGTTTTTTATTGGTTACATCACTAACAGTAAACCTTGCTCACAATCCTCACAGAAATATTTTAATTTCCTAGCATCTGCTGCCAATTGAAGACATCTTACTTCTGTAGCTGTTATACTGGCACAATTAATATGTATAGCCCTCTTACATCCATCACACTTGAAAGAAGTCTTATCCTCTGCAGCATCTTTCTTGCATAACAAGCATTTGCCCATATTTGAATATTCAACAAAATGTCAAAAATAAACCCTTTAATAAAGATAGTAAGTCACTTCACTGGTATATGGTAATTACTTATCTATCACTATCAATAATTTGTCCTAATTTATTTGGTATATATTTGGTTGTCTGCGAAACAAAGAGTATTGTAGAGAAACAAAGAGTATATAGAAACAAAACATATTAAATACTTTCATAAAAAAAGTGTAGCTTTTGTATATCAGTAAGAAAAATATAATTATTTTTGAATAATATGCTAGATTGCTGTTAAGTAAAATCTTCATGTTAGTGTCCTCTTTGATGCACCTGAAGCTTTTCTGCAGAAACCATTTGGTAGGAAAGTGCTTCCATGGAGTTGTTAAAAAGTCAATCCTCTCAATGATTTCCATGTTTTTAAATGAGTCAGACTTAGATATAAAATTTTGTAGATTCACTTGTTTGCTTGCCAACTTCATAGATTCGTGATAATGATGCAACACATTCACCCTTTTCATTTCTATTTAAAATTCCTAGTTTCTGTTCAGTTCTTACAATATTTCTTTGTGTTTTACACTAGTTATTGCCATTTTGGAAATACTTGTTAAGAATATAGCAAAGTAGCGTCTTCAGCATCAACTACAGATGGCAAGCCAATGATTTCCATGGCACTGTTGCTATTAATAGTGCAGTATGCGTCTCTCTCATGAAATACCAAGTTTCAGTCGAGTGATTTAGGATGACACTATTTTAATAAACCACAAAAATGCACTTTGTGTAGGGGAAAATCATAGCACAGATAATCTGTAGCCCTGATAATCTGCAGATGGATTATCAAGGTTCTACTGTACTAACATTTTCTATTATTTTCATTCATTTAGGTACCTTTATTACTATATCTTATTTCTATCATCCTTTTTTGGTTGTAGTTAAAATGGTTATTAAGTTAAATTTAATAGCTGCTGCCTCTGAAAACATGGGCATTGGAAAAAACAACAATTTGCCTTGGAGATTACAGTAAGTATAATAGTCATAGTCATATATGTCATATATTTGTAAAAATTTTTCAAAAATACTATGTTAGAGACAATAGAACACATTTTTAATTTATCCCTATGCTAAGTATTAAATTAGTAAGAATAAGTCAATACATTACCATGACTGAATGGGTCAAGTTGTAGCATTTTTTTTGTCCACTCTGTATGTCATAAATTCCCTAAGGTTGCGTCTTAAAATATTCAAAGAGAATAATCATAATTCAATTGTTTATTTACTATGACAAATCTGCTAAGCGAAACCAATCGCTATATCTTTCTTATCTCACAAATTCTCTCTATCTCTATCTTGCATGATTTTGAAATAATATATGAATTAAACAACTAAATTGGCAAGAGAAGGTCGCAGGTCAAGAAAGAGACTTCACTTTTGTTTAGAATGTCAGGAAGTCAGGTCGAGGTGCTAATTTTGGTGGTATCGACCAGATAATACCACTCTGTCAATATAGATGTTTCTTTGACAAAATTTGAGATTCTATTTTTGAGAAAACTATTAAGGTTTATAATTTCTGGTTTATCTCTTGTTATCAAGATGATAAGACTATAAGACATCTACAGCTGCCTGCTTACTAGAGCAAAGCTAACACAGTACTTATCAATTCATCCAGTTATTATTCTAAAAGTTAGTATCGGAGTATCAACAGTATAATTTTTTTTTGTTTTCTTTTAGGTGTAGAAATTTAATATGTGTAATCAATGTATCTATACCAAGATAATTTTTAATTTTTTATTACCTTCATTATTTTAGTTTAAACAACATTAATTATAGAGAACTTGTTAACACCGAATATATACCCATTAAAAAAATAATGATTGAATAGGGAACTTACACATTTTTTTTTATTACATAATAATGTTCAGTTTTTTGTATAAAAATGAGATTTCCAAAATTTCACGCTTCAAAATCTCATAATAACTTAGAAGTACAAATTTAAAGTCTTCTGTATCTTAAAATAGTTCAAACGACCCGTGACGTCGCAGAGTTTAACTATATGGTTCCGTTTATGGTTATATTTAGGTATATTCTTCCTCTTTAGTTTATTGGCCTCCACCTACTTGGATATTTGGCCAGCTCGTCGTCGCGTAATAAAGGAAAAATATTTATATTCTAATGACATTTATCGTATGTCCTTGTAATAATATATACCAGTTTGTTGAGATTAGAGTTTGATACAGTTTTTGAAGGAAAGGAAAGAAGGTTTACTATGAAAAATAAAACCATTTTGTAAAAGTACAAGTTTTCTATGAATAGTTCAAACAATCAAAAACACTTGTAACATCACATAACTGTATTTTCTACTGTGCTGATGTTTATAATGTCTAATTTAAAATTATATACAATTTTGTTTACAAATGTAAACATATAATCCCGTGACGTCACGACGCGTTTTGGGTGGCTGGTATAAGTTGAATTTTTAATTGTCTTTAGGTTCCAAACGAAAGACAAACAAAACTTTTTTATCTTTGATACATGTTTAAAATTATGTTCTGTTGTGATTTATAACATTTTTTTCGAATTTAAAATTTTATGCAAGTTCCCTATTCCCATATGTATCCAACTGAGGATCTAATAACGATTTTTTTTCAATACTGTTCAATTTATTTTTTAACATTGCATTTTTTAGGAAGGAAATGGAGTACTTCACAAGGATGACTAGCACTACCAATGATCCAAATAAAAAGAATGTTGTAATCATGGGCAGAAAAACTTGGGACTCTATTCCAAAAAAATACAAACCACTTCATAATCGTATAAATGTGGTTCTTTCACGATCTGAATTAGATTTGAGTCGATACACTGATGTATTTTCATTTACCAGTTTAAGTTCCTGTTTAAAACGTTTAGAAGATGATGATTTTAAGACTAAGTATGAAGCTGTGTGGGTTATTGGTGGAAGTTCTATCTATCAGGTGGGTAACTGAAAATTTTAATTCCTTCTTCATCTTCCTTGTTTATTCAACATCATTTTTAAGTGCAGAACTCCTGTAAAGGTAGAGGTAGTGGATTATCTAAAGGGCTATGTCTCATGCATGCGTAGAGTACAAATTTTAATAATTTTAGATGGACTGGTGTGCAGCTATTTTCAAGATCATAGCTCTTTAGAAAATCCATTACCTCCAACTGTTCACCTTGAGTTCAATGCAGCTAGAGACTATAAATGAATGTTACAGTTTGATTCATGCAGTGGCTCAAGTACTTAATGTACTCTTTAAGTGAATCGATAATATTGTTGGGGGGGGGGGGGGCAACTTGAACTTAATTGGGACAATCGAGTCCGAATGGCAAATAAGGTATAGAGTCTTATGTGCTTCCTATCTTCAAATTTATTTAAAACAAGCTGTGTAAGATATCATCAAAATGATTGATCATTTGAAAAATCTTTTCTATGCCATTATGTTTCTGTTCTATAAAGCAACGTGAAATAGACACATTAAGAACTTACTTAAATTTATGTTATTGTAGGAATATGCAAAATAACGAGGTTAAAATGATTGTTGATTACTTTTTATCATTTTTAGGAAACAATGAAGTCAGAAAACTTTTATCGATTATATTTAACTCGGATATTAAAAGATTTCGAGTGTGATACATTTTTCCCAGAGTTACCGAAGGATTTAGAAAAAGTAACGTAAGTTAACTTCAATTTTTCATTACAAAATAGTAGAGCAGTATAATTTGAAAAATGCTTTTTATGATTTTCCTAAAAGGCTAAAATAAAATAAGTAGGTAAAAGAAAAAAATAGACTCAGAAAGTAGTATACAATGTGTTCAAATATTAAATATACAAAGTACTGATTAACGGTAGACTCGGAACAAACCAGGCATCAGCACAGCAGATATAAACCTACATCTAGTTGGTTTTTCATACAGTAAAAGAGATTCGGGTAAAACCCTCAACAATAAGATGTAGTAGTGTATGTATATACATCATGACAACTACTAGATAGAGTTTACAATTACTTTTAAAACTTGATGTATTCTAATATGATGTTCTTATTACTAGTGATATATGTACCTATATTTTAGGGATCCAGCTGTACCTGAAGAAAAGCAAAGTGAAAATAATATTGATTACACCTTTAATGTTTATCAGAACACAGTATTTCAGAAATAAGATCTGAGGTAATTGTTTATTTTTTATAAATCATTGTTTTACCAACTATATTATTGTTAGTAAAAATAGAGTACCTAACTAGTTTCTGAGGTCTTTTCTGTCAGTTGTCTTACTTGGCTAATGTAGTTCATAAAGGCATACAGGACAAATTCTCCACATACCATATGTTGAAATATGATCTGAAACGCGATCTCAAATAACATAAGACAATAGGGCTTTTCATTCACAGTCATTTGTTTCGAGCTTCTGTCATATTTCGTATAATCCGTGTATATTAATATTATACAAGATTATACAACATATATGACAGAAGCTCGAAACAAATGATAATCGATGAAAAGCCCTATACAAGCTAATAGTTCAGTAAACCTTAACTTTTTTTGTGATACATGTCTTCGATACAGATATAACTTACTTTTTTCTTTATAATATTTTTGCAGGTCATTTTTGTAGCAGTTTTCTCTGTAATTTTCCCTAATTTTCATATAGCAGTAGTGACTTCTTATTAATATTGCCTTATTAATAATAAACTGCGCGTGATAGAAAACGGGCACCCTAAAAAATGGGTCATATTTGATGTCGCGTATCTCCTAAACCTGTTGTCCGATTTAAATGATTTTTTGAATATGTTATAGCCCTATTCTTTGTCAATATCTTTGTAATAATATTTTTGCAAAACAGGTAAATTTTCATTGTATACCGGGTGTACGAATCAAACTGTGTTTTTTTCTCAAAGTTCGCAACACCCTGTGGATTATTCTAGCATTTATAAAATACTGAAATTAAAATTCAACTATAGCCTCAGGTTTTCTTAACATTCTGTTTTTTGATTCATTCGCTTATGTTGGATAATACAAAAGTTATGTACTTTAACAACTAGCCATGTTCTTCATCAGTACAGGGTGTTATAAGTCTAAAGTGTTTTAGGGACTAAATAAGTTCGACAAACTTTAAGGGGTAATTCTGCATTAAAAATAATGACGGTTTGCTTTATAATCATATATCCGCAAAAGCTTCGTTTCCGAGATACGGGATGTTAAATTTTTTCTTACAAACTGATGATTTATTTATTGCTTTAAAACCGGTTGAGATATGCAAATGAAATTTGGTAGGTTTTAAGAGATGGTTATTGCGCATTTTTTGACATTCAACTAAGAATTTTATATTCACTATTGGAGCGCATACGGGTAATATGACCGATCATATTATTCGTATGTACGCCAATGGTGAATAAAAAATTCTTAATTGTATATAAAAAAATGTTCAAAAATTACGTCTTAAAACCCACCAAATTTCATTTGCATATCTCAACCGGTTTTAGGGCAATAAATAAATCGTCAGTTTTTAAGAAAAAATTCAACATCCTGTATGTCGGAAACGAAGCATTTGCGGACATATGTTTATAAAACAACCGGTCATTATGTTTTCATGCAGAATTACCCCTTAAAGTTTGTCATACTTCTTTAGAAACACCCTGTACTGATAAAGAGCATGCCTAGTTGTTAAAGTACATAACTTTTGTATTATCCATCATAAATGAATGAATCAAAAAACAGAATGTTAAGAAAACCTGAGGCTATAGTTGGGTTTTAATTTCAGTATTTTATAAATGCTAGAATATGCCACAGGGTGTTGTGAACTTTGAGAAAAAAACACAGTTTGATTCGTACACCCGGTATATAATGAAAATTTACCTGTTTTGCAAAAATATTAATACAGTGATATTGACAAAGAATAGGGCTATAACATATTCAAAAAATCACTTAAATCGGACAACAGGTTTAGGAGATACGCGACATCAAAAATGACCCATTTTTTAGGGTGCCTGTTTTCTATGACGCGCAGTTTATATTATATTAAAAATATGCTTTTTAGGTTATAAATACCACAATGATGTAAACAAGAAGACTGTTTCATGGTTTACCCCGTTTTTTTTGAAAATACTGCATTTTGGTCTGTATTTAGATATATATTTTTAAAAATAAATTTTTATAAAACTGTAGAATTTTGAGTTTTATTTACAAGTGAATTCGAGTGGTTCATGATCTCATCCTTTATCAATAGGGCTTTTCATTCACAGTCATTTGTTTCGAGCTTCTGTCATGTGTCACATAATATTAGTATATCTACGTCGTACGTTATTGCTATATACCAACAAATACTATGGACTATAGTCCACAGTATTTGATACCAATGATACAAACCAAAGACGTATGACATAGATATATTAATATTATGTGACATATGACAGAAGCTCAAAGCAAATGACAATCGTCGAAAAGCCCTATAATAATGAATAATCATAATTATAAGCTACAAAAACATCGTGATGTGCTGTATATTGCATAGATTGAAATAATTACTTGCTTGTCTCCTCTGATACACTTTTCTTTGGGCAAATATACAGTGAGTTCATAAAGTGTGGAAACGGTTTTTTATCTCATGACTTAATTATTTTCAGAGTTAAAGCTCTTATAGGTTGATTTTGATTTTTAAATTATGATTTTTTTGACGTATATCACATAATAGTGACGTCATCGATTTGGGCGTGATGACGTCATCGATGATTTTTTAAATGGGAATAGGGGTCGTGTGGTAGCTCATTAGAAAGGTGATTCTCTATTCAGTAAACATTAACATCGTTATTTATACAGGGTGGCCAAAAAATAATTTTTGAATTAAATTACTTGACGGAAAAAGAAGAATGAATGTAATTTATTTAACTCAAAATACATTTTACTGATGCCGTATAATAAAAAAATGTTTATTTCATAAATAAACATTGCTTTTCGCTTAAATTAAATGTCAAACAGCCATCCACCTGCCTCTTGGCAGTTTAAACATTTAATGCAAAAAGCAATGTTTATTTGTTAAATAAAAATTTTTTTTCTCTTTTCTGACAGCAGTAAAATGTAATTTGAGTGAAATAAATTACATATATTCTTCTTTTTGCTGCAATTAATTTAATTCAAAAATTATTTTTGGCTAGCCTGTATAAATAATGATGTTAATGTTTATATTACTGAATAGATAATTAAATAACCTTTGAAATGAGCTACCACACGACCCCTATTCTCATTTAAAAAATCATCGATGACGTCATCACGCCCAAATCGATGACGTCACTATTATGGGATATACGTCAAAAAATCATGATTTAAAAAAGAATGTGTGTGTACTTTGTACGCACGTAAGAAGTTATACTTCTATTATATGATTTCAACGAAATTAATATACTTTAAACAGTTTATTTATATTTTATTTAAATATTAAACTAATTTTAATACTTACTACTTCCCCAAAAATTTTTATTAAAGCAGTGCCAAAAATTAAAATAATAAAAGAATAACACACACAAACAAACACATTGAAAAATGCCACAAATTATTTCTGAACAATGTAGGAAAAAAATTTAACTAAATACGTATTTTCTGAAAAAAAAATTATATAATAAATAAACTTACAATCATAAAATGTATAAAAAAAATAAATGTTTCCATTAACTTGACCCGCTTATCAGCGCAGTTGGTATTGAAATTCATTCACCTTAAACTTTTACCCACGGAGACCATGTGTCATCATGTGCGAAGATCAACTAACTAAATGGAGTAAACTTTTGGCGGTTCTGAATTTAACCAAATTATTTTGATTTTGAATTGAAATTATTTAGAATGGAAAGAAATATTAAAATACAACAAAACATAGAGTAAGAAAACAATATATTAGGTGAATATTGATAGACATTTTGATGGTAATCAAATTATGTAAATCAAAGCATTACATACTATCTTGGTAGGTTCTTTTTCAATTTTCCAAATAGGTAGGTACCTATGAAATTTTTTATTAGGATACTGAAACACTTACAATTATTACGTACCTGTCGCTTTTAAAAACTATTTAAAAAGTCACTACAATATTATAAACTTGCTTTTTTCTCTGCCATCACAACAATAAAAACTAATATACACAACATTAATTTGTTTATCCAAAATCTCCATATTGAACAATTATTGATGATTTTAACACCCAATCAGATCCCGTATAACGTTTATACCATACTGTCTGTGTGCGCATGCGCGCAGTATTATGAAATTTTACTCTCAATCGCGCCTAAAGAAGTATAACTTCAAAAATAAAAATCGACCTGTCAGAGCTTTAAATTGGAAAATAATTGTCATTAGATAATAACCGTTTCCACACTTTATAAACACACTGTATAAGTATAACACATAATAAAGATAGAAAGAAATGTTTAGAAGTGAATAAGACTACTTGTGGCACATGCCCAAAAGTATTCATAGATCGGAGAAGAAAAATCTATAAAAAAACGGATAACGGAACATAGCTAATTTTGTCAACGAACAAATATCATTGATCATCATGATACATGAGTGATTGCAGCTCGCTTTTCAAATGCGGTTTTGGAAACGCTCTCAAGTCATATTATTTGACTGTTTTCAAAATTGATTCGAGAAGCAAGAAAATGCTCAGTGGGCCGCATGTATCATGTTTGACTTTGTCAAACGTCACTTCGTGTATATATTTAAGAGAATGAGAGCATATGGTACCTTGAGCTAGACCTAGACCATTATTCTGTTTTCTGTATCCTTTATCGGCTCTTCTTTCGCTCTAGTGAGATTGAGTCTGAAACATGCTTGTGTGTGGTATGAGGTGGTATAGGAGGGGGACTGGTTGGTAATTTTTGTGTAAGTCTGGGTCCTTTCACGGCTTTAAAGGCGCCACTGCTTTGTGATTTTCTCCATAGTTTCGGAATTCTGCAGTGGAGAAGGCAGTTATTATAGCGACTGGGCTAGTTTTTTGTTGTCTGGATGTCGAAGCTTATTTACTGTCTGCCTACCTATACACTCAAGAGGTGCTGTTCCTATTGAAATCATGGGTCTGCTAGAAGTTAAACGTTTCTCCTGGTGGTTTGTATACTGCTGTTACTGTAGTCCCCCACCCCCTCATCTATGCTGTAGTCTCGACACTCTCGATAGTTGGCATTTCAATGCCATTTGGTGTTGTTTTCTATAGCTGAACTAAATGGACAGTTTATTTCAAATACAGGGCCCTGATTCTAAATCAAATTTCGACACTAAACAAGTCGCTTTCAATATGGCGACGGTTGAAATGCGATTGTGCGAGCCTTGTGGATTTTAGTTGAACTAACGAAGTGACGTCATGAAATAGCGACTATCGAAATCTTAGAGTATGGAAAATTTTTTTTACAATTTTCCATACTCTAAGATCGAAATTAATAGCGATTTTAAAAAGGGTGTTGATATTATAATTTCGACTGTCGAAATTATTTGACACGGAGCATAGAGGTATACACGGAGATGAATGATTGGCCAAAAGCGAGGTTAGGTTTAGTTTAGATGTGTTTTGTTTATTTCTTGCAAGGAAAACTAAAGCAAAAGGTATTATAATATAGCTGGGTTTAATTGAAATTTGCTTGTTTTGAGGAATTAAATAGAATAGTATTAAATTAGAAATATAATAATTGAGAATGTCCACAACATGAATCATCAACTCAATGAAAGATGTAAGGTAATAATCTGGGAAAATTAGTAAAAAACAAGAAACATTAATTACCAGCTATTTTATTGCTGGACATGCTGAAATCAAATCTTAAGACTTCCTATATTAGTAATATAGCTGTGCAAAGTCCACAGAAAGTGTGCTATTTTGTTTATAAACAAATTAGTGCTCCGAAATCTTTTTTTATTATTGCTCTATAACTCCGAAAATTTTAACTTTAAACCAAAACACTCACATAAAAATTGACAGTAATTCTGCACATTGATAATTTATTCCAATTTCCTTCGACGGAAATTTTCCTCGGAAAATTCGGGTTTTCCAAACAAAATCTTTAATTTTCAACTAAAATTTGAGGGAAGTAATTATTTATCAATAATTAAATAATTTGGTGACAGTGACATAAATCTTTTTTGTTATAAGTGTCTTGAAGATATGAAAATTTGTATGTACAAAGAGGACCGGAATTAAAAGGTATCTAATGGTTCAAAGATTAAAATCCTGTTGTTTATACCTCTGTCGCAAATGCCGGTCAAATTTGACCGGTTATACCTGGAATCACTCCTCGCAATTCAATTTGTTTTTCTTCGTAAAGGACACAGAAGCCGTGCCCTTTTCAACAGCGTTAACTTAATTTAATTAAATCTAATATTTTCTGAGGGGTTCTATTTGTTTATAAGCCAAAAAATTGTTTCTTTATAACATTCCTTAGACCGCTCAAATGGTCCAATTTCAATCCTGTAAGGAACGTTGAATAGGTATAGTGCTTTTTTATACGAAAATCATAGTTATTCTGGTGTATCATAATCTTTCTGGTTATTATTTCGACCGAAATTTTTTAATTAACATTTTCATTATTGCTAAACTATTGGTTAGATTGTCGCCGGTCTCCTGATATACAGAGAGGGGCTAAATTATGGAATAAATTCATTTTCTCTAAAATGGACGATTTTAGAGAAAAATCCCGAAACAGGTCGATTTTTATTTTTAAATTAAATTTCTTGGCATATATTTCAAACTAGTGACGTCATCCATCCGAGCGTGATGACGTAATCGATTATTTTTTTTAAATAGGAATAGGGGTCCGTGTTGTAGCTCATTTACAAAGGCGTTCAATTATCTATTCAGTATTATAAACATTAATATCATTATTTATACAGGGAGGCCAAAAAAATTTTTGAATTAAATTAATTGACGCAAGAAGAAGAATGCATGTAATTTATTTAACTCAAAATACATTCTATTGCTGTCAGAAAATAGAAAAAAATGTTTATTTTGCAAATAAACATTGCTTTTAGCTTAAATTAAATGTTCAAACTGCCAATAGGTAGGAGGGAGGCTGTTTGTGATTTAATTTAAGCGAAAAGAAATGCTTATTTGTGAAATAAACCTTTTCTTCTATTTTCTGACAGCAGTACAATGTATTTTGAGTTAAATAAATTACATACATTCTTTTTGCGCCAATTAATTTAATTCAAAAATTTTTTTTGGCAACCCTGTATAAATACCTAATGATAATAATGTTTATATTACTGAATAGAGAATTGAACGCCCTTTCAAATGACCTACCACACGACCCCTATTCCCATTAACAAAATTATCGATTACGTCATCACGCTCAGATGGATGACGTCACTAGTAAGAAATATATTCCAAAAAATTGTAATTTAAAAATAAAAATCGACCTCTTTCGGGATTTTGCTCCAAAATCGTCCGTTTTAAAGAAATGAATTTATTCCATAATTTAGCCCCTCTGTATAATCTACTATAATAAATCTTTCATGTCATCAATTATTTAATTATTGATAAATAATTAGGTACTTCCCTAAAATTTTAATTGAAAATTGCAGATTTTTTGGGAAAACTCGGATTTTCTGAGTAAAATTTTTGTTGAAGGAAATCGGAAAAAAAATAACTTTGTGCAGAACTAAATTACGGTGAATTTTTATTTGAGTGTTTTTGGCTCAAAGGAAAAATTTTAGGAGTTACAGACCACTAATTGAAAAATAAAGAAGATTTAGAAGTGCTAATTTGTTTATAAATAAAATAACACACTTTCTGCGGACTTGTCATACCCCATATTACTAATAAAGTAACGCATAAATTCGTTATTTCGTAAAGTGGTTACTTTAAGGAAAATTCCCGAAACACGTCGATTTTTATTTTTAAATTACGGTTTTTTGGCATATATATCATACTAGTGAAGTCATCCATCTGGGCGTGATGACTTAATCGATGATTTTTTTAAATGAGAATAGGGGTCATATGATAGTTCATTTAAAAGGGTATTCAATTCTCTATCCAAGAATATAAACATTAACATAATTATTTATACAGTGTGTTCAAAAAACATTTTTTAATTAAAATAAGTGAGACAAAAAGAAGAATATAATGTAATTATTTAATTCAAAATACATTTTACTACTGTCAGTAAACAGAAAAAAATTTTATTTGACAAATAAACATTGATTTTCGCTTAAACGAAATGTTCAAACTGCCAAGCGACAGGTGGGTGGCAGCTTTAACATTGAATTTAAGCAAAAAACAATATTTATTTCTCAAATAAACATTTTTTTCCTGTTTTCTGACAACAGTAAAACGTATTTTGAATTAAATAAATTACGTACATTCTTCTTTTTGTTTCAATTATTTTAATTAAAAAAATGTTTTTTGAACACCTTGTATAAATAATTAGGTACATGTTTATATTAGTGAATAGAGAATTGAATACCCTTTCAAATGAGCTATCACATGACCATTCTCATTTAAAAAAATCATCGATTACGTCATCGCGCCCAGATGGATGACGTCACTAGTATGATATATATGCCAAAAAATCTGAATATAAAAATCGACCCGTTTCAGGATTTTTCATTAATGTCGCTGGTTTACGAAATAATGAATTTATGCGTTACTTTATGGACGCACTGTATATGCAATCTTAAGATTCGATTTTAGCAATAAAATAGCTGGTGAATAATTTTTCCCAAAAATGGCATTTTTTCGATAATTTTCCCAGACTATCAACAAGTTCCAATAAACGGGAGCGCCAACCCAAATTCTGAGCAGTCTCAACATGATAAGATTAATATCCCCAGTTGTAACTAATATCGAAATGAATAAGAATCGCTATATTCTGCGGCTGTCATGGCGGTGTCGAAATGAAATTGCGACTGTCGAAATGAATTAGAATCAGGGCCCAGAACCTGACAAAGCATTGTGACCCTGAAGATTAGACAACCCAACATACATTAAGAAAACTGTTTAACACGTTGACGGACAGAACGTCTTAATTTCCATTGATGTACTGTGACAACGTCTATAGGGCTTTTCATTCACAGTCATTTGTTTCGAGCTCCTGTCATAGGTCGTATAATCCGTGTATATTATATTATATAGTATTTTTACTACAAAAGCGATATTACGTAGGTCAAAATTTTTGACGTAAGAGAACTGTCAAAACATTAGAATGTGACTTCATTATTGCCATGTTTATAATAAACATGGCAATAATGAAAAGTCACATTCTAATGTTTTGACAGTTCTCTTATGTCAAAAATTTTGACCTTTATAATAAACATGGCAATAATGAAAAGTCACAATCTAATGTTCTGACAGTTCTCTTACGTCAAAAATTTTGACCTACGTAATATCGCTTTTGTAAAAAGTAAAAATACTATACAACATATGACAGAAGCTCGAAACAAATGACAATCGATGAAAAGCCCTATTGACGTTGCATTTTTCGCTTTGCAAAATACATATTACTTTGCAAAATACATATTATAGTGTCACAACCAGAGATATGTAAAGAAAATAGATCAGGCTAGTCATATGCCACTCAATGCATCGAGGTGTAACGCCGATATCAAGTACGGTGGTCTAGCTATCTTTGTCTGTCGTGCGAGTGTGAGCGTATCTACCAAGAGGTGGGAATAACGGAACGACAGTGACACACAGGCGGCGGCCATCATATGCTAGAGAGAGAAAGCTAAGCGCCGGTAGAGAAAGATAGATAGACCACCGACCCGAACTGTTCCGCGTTACGCTATTTTTCGAACTGGCCTAATCTATTCTGTTATATCTATGGTCACAACACTTGCTTATACATTTGATGCAGTGGCGGCTCGTGATTTTTACAATAGGGGAGGCTATACCTAACTGTAAAATATCTAGACAAAGCACTAGCAAAAAAATGCACCAAAAAATGTAATTTAAGGCCCCATCTTTGACCATTTTTTATTTACATTTCATAATATCATCCTAATTCATAATTTCATGATATCATATCATTTTAAAAATAGTTAGTCTAATAGTAAAAGTTTAATACCAAAGTTTGTGTAGTTTATTTGTTAACAATTCCATCTATACGTAAATAGATACCTATGCATATCAAAATAAATACAGATTTGAAGTTTTGCAGTCCATACATAATGAAGCTTCAAATTTTTTAAGATACTCAACGCGGCCTACTGCGAATTCAAAAACACGATAAATTACCGATATTTTGCTTTGAGTTAGAGATATCGGAAAAAGTTATTTGAGCAAGTTGTTCCAAATATTATTATAACCCCACATACCAAATTTCATAACAAAATTCGCACTTTTAGATTTTTCATTATTTTTAGTCAGGACCCTAAAAGTCGTTGTCCCGAGACGCACCCAACCACCCAACGGAGCTGAGAAAGTACTCTACCTCCCTTGGTATATCTCCGGGAAGCGTGTGATGCCGACGTAGATGCCACTGTTAGGAGACCGGGTCTCCTTAAACGCCTGCTGCGCTGCACGGAGCATTAGCAAGGGAGAATGCTGGGCTTCTCGGCTCCGTTCATGCATCTCGGGATAACCCAGGGTCCTACCTACAATAATATGTAATAAAACTGAGACGCGATCATGCGTCCTAATGCTAATGCTACGTATGGACAATTAGTGATAATATGGAATTTACACGTTGTATAATAGTGAGAGTAATTGTTGTTTTCGCGATTCATGATAAACAAAACAGTATAGAGTGTGTAAAAAATTTATGGGGAGGCTGAGCCTCCCTTGCCTCCTCTGACGAGCCGCCACTGATTTGATGCCCTTCCCGTCAACGTGTTAAATAATATTTTGCACCTATTTGTGTATTATAATTTTATCCACTTTTCGTTCCTATTTTTACTTTATCTTCTTTGAATTTCTTAAAGGTTTGATCTATAGGTATGTTTTCGTTTCTTAGTTAAGACTATCCTTAAGGCCGCGTCTCACCATCAAATAATTTGATCAAACAGTTTGAGCAAACTTGACGTACTTGAGGAAGTACGTCAAAGTGACGTCACAGTTGCAGTTTTTTTGAAATTCTAAAAATCTGTGCTCTCACTATCAGTCTAGTTTGATCAAATTTTTTGTATTGAGTTGTCTAACTTGTTTGTACTTTATTTAAAATTAAAATTTTTCATTATTATCCACAATGAACACTCAGGATGTGACGTCACTAACTGTCACTTTCAGTTTGCTCAAATTATTTGATGGTGGGACGCGGTCTTTATAGTGTTAGGTTAGGTTATTTGTTTGTAAGACAATATCTTTTTCTATACTTGTTTGAGCAATATCTTTATAGACCCGCCGCTTTTCTCGAGTGCCATTTCGCTCTATCATCTTTTACGTACGTAACCACCTTTTGATTATCTATCCTGAATTTTACTATTTCTAGTGATAGGTACCAAGATCTTCGAAGTTTTATCTGGATGACTTTTATATAGGTGGTGATAATTTGCATAATATGTACCTACATTTGTAGTCTTTTTGTAAATTCAGCAAATAATTTTCGTTCCAATCGCGCAATCGCTAGAAATTTTATCTCCGTTTCATATCTTAGTCAAGAGTGCATATGTTACCGGTCAAACTAGTTTGTCCTAGGCCAAACTAGTTTATCCTATCGCGCGTAGGCCAAACTAGTTTGTCCGATCGCGCATAGGCCAAACTAGTTTGTCCTAGGCCAAATTAGTTTATCCTGATATAAATACATACACTTCAGGCCAAACTTCCTCCCTGCGGGTCCCAGTCCAGTAATCTTTTCGGCCATCTGTGCTCCGGCATTCTTTGTACATGCCTAAACATTTCAGGGTTATACTTTTACTACCACAACTTTTTTGTAATTAAGCATTCTACTTCTATTCTGTTTCATATTTCCTCTGTTCTTATATTCTATCCTACCTGGTAATTTGTAGACACCTTCTCATAAACTCCAATTCAACTCTTCGTATTTTATTTCGTATTATTGTTGTCACTGGCTATTCTTCCGCTCTTGTAGGGTAATATTCAGCACTATGCCCTGAAAAATCCTTTTTTGTTTTCTTTAGTTAGAGTGTTCTTCCATATCACTCCATGGAGTGTTTTCGTGGCTTGTTTTCCCCATATTATTTTCATTTCTATATCTTTCATATAATTGCCATCTCGGTTTATCATTTACCCTAAATACTTAAAAGTCTTACAACTCTAAAAAGTGTCTTTTAAACTTACGTTTAAATCAGCAACCAATATGTAATCAATTGTGTACTTTCGACTAGATTAAATTGGTTTAGACTAGGCTAAACTAGTTTATCCTGATATAAAAACATACACTTCAGGATAAACTAGTTTGGCCTGAAGTGTGTGTATTTATATCAGAATAAACTAGTTTAACCTAGGCCAGACTAGTTTATCCTAACGCGCTTATGACAAACTAGTTTGGCCTAGGCCAAACTAGTTTGGCCGGTAACACATACATTTGAACTGATAGGTGGTCGCCATATAATTTGAAGCGTTCCGAGAGAAGCTTCCATAAGTCTACTAGAGCCTTTTGGCTGAGCTGACTCCACGAGTTTCAATAATCTGATGCTCTCGGCTCCTTGTTTCTTTACGCCTTCATTGCTTGTTTGACATCCTCCATGCCACATTGTTTGATTTGCTTGTCTAGATAATGTTTAGAAGAAATGCGTTCAATGTGCTTCCCCGTTTAGGATTTTGTCCTCTTCAGGGTTTGAGGTGAATGTATTGTGTTGGCAGTAAAAGCAAACAGTCCGAAAACCACACCGGGGCAAGCGCCGTGTCCTGGTGTTCTTGGATCCTGGGTTATGCCAGACGGTGTTGTCCAGAAGGCCAGAAGTCAACAGAGAAGAAAGTTTGATGGATTGTTGTTGGTTCCATAGACATTTACGTGTACTGTCCGTGCTTTGCTTTCGACCAAGCTCCCTAGAAACCATTGTACAACGACAGGCGAACCTGCGTCCCTCGTCGGCGGTCAGGAGGTGGCTTTGAGCGCAGCGTGGGCAGTGAGCGTTCGAGTGGAGAAAATAGTTGCGGCTATTTTCTTAGGACGAACAGGTATAATTGTGCAATGAAGTTGGGAAACCGCAAAAAACCAACTTCTCCCTGTTCGGGGTAAGGAAGAGGAATTGTTAGAGGTGGGTACGGAAGGCTAACGGGGTAGCCTCAAGGATGTTTTCGTACTCTACCGGGAGTTCGTCAATGCATGTTTGCATTAGAGCGGACGGTACGTGAATCTTTTTGCGTTTGGGCTTTCGGTAGAGTACGTGGCCGGAAGATGAACAGGAACATTTGAGAGATTCTTGTGTGTCGGAAGGGGGGCCGTTGATTACTTTGATTGTGAAGTTCCTGTTCAGAGAGTATATTCTCTCGGTGATTTTGGGGATGTTCGAGATGTTATGGATTTCGTTTGAGGGATATCGCCAGTGCTCATAGTTACATCTACGCAAGACTCTGCGCTCTGTCCTCAACAACCTCTCTTGTTTTTGTCTTGAGCAAAGAGAGTAGATACATGATTTGTACTCCATGACGGGTCGAATAAAGGTCTTGTAAGTGTGAATGAGAGTCTTCTTGTGTGTCTTGCCAATTTTTCCCGAGAGAGCGTTGAGAAGTCTGGCCCTGTTCCTTACCCTGTCTAAAGTTGCCTTTAGATCTGCGTCCCAGTTGAGAGTCCTGGTAAACAGTACTCCCAAATAGTTCACAGTCGGGCTAACAACAAGCCTTTCTCCCAACAAACTCAGAGGATATTGGTCGTCTTCATTGCGAATGATTCTATTTGACACAGTAGGGGCGCGAAACACAATTGTTGTTGTTTTGTTCGCGTTGAGCGTGACTCTCCACTTACAACACCATTCGCCGACACCGTCCAACAGAGCCTGTGCTCTTCTGAAGAGGAGTCTTGGGTTGTATCGAGAGGTAGTTGAGAGCAGAGTCGTGTCGTCCGCATAGAGAAACAGCCGAGTACCTGGGATATTTTGGTTAGTGATGTCGCTGTTGTAGATGATGTACAACAGCGGCGCTAGGACTGAACCCTGGGGAACTCCAGCTTGTGGAGTGAAGGGGGTGGACTTTTGATCGCATATTTTCACTCTGACAGTACGGTTGTGGAGGTAGGAGTGTACAATTTTGGTAAATTGCAATGGAAGCCCGATGTCCAGAAGTTTCCGAACAAGCCCGTCGTGCCAGACCTGGTCGAAAGCCTTCTGCACATCCAGAAATGTGGCTATGGCGATAGAACCATCGTTGATGGTTTGAGTGACTTTGGTAGTGAAATCTATTAATGCATGTTTAGTAGATTTACCTGACTGGAATCCATATTGGAATTTTGGTATGATATTGTGGTTTTCGAGAAAGTTATTGAGCCTCTCTTTTAGGATTAGCTCAAGAACTTTACCCAGAGTATTGATTAATGAAATTGGTCTGTAGGATTCCACGTCGGTTGGGGGTTTGCCTTTTTTCAAAAGCATGATGGTGTTGGCCACTTTCCAAGGAGTAGGAAAATGGCTGTTTTTGAGACATGCATTGAATATTTTAGTTAGAAGAGGGATGATACTCTCTGGAAGTTTTTTGAGGCACCTTCGGTTGATGCCATCAGGTCCGGGAGCGCTGTTTTTGCCGATTTGGCAAAAGCTCTCCGTTTCCCTGTCTGTGAGGGGGTCCATGATAGGATCATAGACTGGAATGTGGTGGTTGAGAGTAACATTTACAATGTATTCTGTGTTGAATTTAAATATGCGATCAAAGTTCGGGTTATCTGGCGTTTGAAAATTGTTTTGAAGCGAATTTTTGAATGCTTCGGCTTTCCCTTCTGGGGAATTGACTATGTGATTGTTGACCAACAGATGAGATGGTTGAGATAATTTTTGTTTTGTTAGGACTTTGAATTTTTGCCAGAATTTACCTCCGTCTCTGTAGTCCAGTTTTGAGGTAGCATCTTCCCACCGGCGAGCCGTTAGGACAGATATCTCCCTCTTTATCCTGGCACAGATCCGATTGTACTCTGTTTTGATTAGTGGGTTTCTGTTGGCCTTGTATTGACGTAGAAGACGTCGTTTTTGTTGAATTTTGGCAATGATGTATTGTGGAAGTGCCGGTGATGTATAAGTTATTTGTTTGAGTGGAATTGCGTGCGTGATCGCCTCAGTGATGAGGTTCTCGATATTGGTTGCACTGGTGTCGATACTATCGTTAGTATCGAGTTCGCCTAACATAGGGAGATTTTGTGTGATGAAGTTTTGGAATTCAGTCCAGTTAGCGTGACGATAGTCTCTTATAGATCTTGGAGGGTTTGGTTGTTTTGGAGTGAGTATGTCGGTGTCGACAAGAAGAGGTACGTGGTCTGACGTTATCGAATCGCCCATGTGGCATCTATCCCCGAACCGATCCAGAATGTTACTAGTAACTAGGATGTGGTCGATAATAGAGGCCCCATTGGCGTTCAAAAACGTGAATTCAGTGTTGGTGATTCTTGAAATGGGAAGGTCTAGTAGATAATCCGTGAGGCGGATGCCTTCTGGGTTTTGATGGTGATCACCAAACTGTGTATGTCTACAATTTAGGTCGCCCATCAACACAGCCTTGCCGAGCCTCGAAAAGTACTCTAGCAAATGCCTGTTGAGTGGTTGACCCGGGTGTTTGTAGTAAGAGACTATCGTGAGGGTTTCGTTGTTGGGGATGTGCACGTCAATTGCCAGGAAGTCCACATCAGGTGGACGAAAATTTTGTGGGAATGTGTGTGTGTTGTGCGGTATTCCGTGTTTTACGAGAATACCATTCCCACGTGAAACCTGACAGCGGCTTCGATGGATGATCGAATATCCTGCGAAGTGTGGATCGTTTTTCGACAGAGTATCTGTGAGTGCGAGGATCTGGATGTTATGCTTCGACAGGATATTCTTGATGAGGGGTCTCTTTTTGGAGAGACCCTGACAGTTGACTGTGCCTAGGGTGAAATCCATAAAGGGAGGGTGTTTAGTGGTTGGAGCGGAATGTCACCGTGACATTGCTCCCGTACCCGTGGACCACTGTTGAGTGGTCGTAGACTTGGCTAATCAGATTAGCCGTGATTGCAGCGATATGCTCACGAAGTTCAGGCAACAAGTTAAGCAACAGAGCAGTCTGAATAGACAAGATGTTTTTTGTTTCTGTAGGGAGTTCGAAAGGGGGGAATGATCTTTCGATCGTAAGTGGCTGAATTTCATGTTGGGCGGAGGGGATGGTGTGTCTTTGAGGACACTTGTTGGAATATGCGGGGTGGTCACCACCGCAATTCGGGCATTTTGGTTCCTGCTGTTTGGTGCAGGCGCTGGATTTATGGTTGCCGCCGCAGTGGGGGCAGACGAATGCTTTTTGTGGGCATTCGTCGATGGAATGTCCGTTGATGCAGCATTTGCTGCAATATTTTGGAGTGGGTATTGTAGGGTCGGAGCCATGAGGGAGTTCGGCATTATAGATTTCGCCATCTAGAGTTATGCCTCGGCTCAGTGCTGACGTGAATTTTTCCAAGGATTTGGTCACCACCTTGATCACTTTGGAGTCCTTGCCTGTTTTATAGGATTTGACTCTCCACAGTCTTTCGACTGGGAATTGCTGTTCTGTGAGCAAGTCGGTGACCTCCTGCTCGGAGTAATCCACGTCGATTCCAGTTATGCAGAGGAGATAGGTGGGCTCTTTAGCGGAAGTGTTTGCATTTCTGCTACGGCTATGGACCGTAACCATGGTTTGGCCAGTTGCTGTGTGGATTGCTTTCTCGATATCCCCTGCATTTATAGGATTAAAAAGTCGAAGATGTGCGATTCCATGTGAGAGGACTTTGCAAGAGTGAATTTTGTTGGACAAAAGAGTGGTGGCATTTATTTGCCGAAAGAAGGTACGTTTGTTACAAAGATCTTTTGGGAGATCTTTGATGAGATATTCGGACAGTGTGGGATCGTTTATGGCATTGATGACGTTTTGATTTCTGGCTTGTGTTTTGGGGCGTGGATTGGCTGCGGCATTGGCGTAAGACATTTGTCTTATTTGTCTTCTCTGGAAGACGAAATCGTTGGGTTCAGGATTGTTTGCTGTGCTGATGGTTGCTTGTTTTTGAGAAGAGGGTTGCTGTTGAGATGATTGTTGTTTCGATTGTTTGGGTACTTGTTTTGATGGTTGAGTTGGGACTTTTGGTATGGCACCGTGAATATTCCGAGCGCTCTGAAGTTGAGGACCAGCCTGTGCTGGTGTTCTTAGAGGCGGAAAATCGTTAGCATATCGCTGCAGAAGAGGGTTGGAGGCGTCGTCCTGCTCGATGCGAAGGTAGGCCTCGCGATACTTGTTGCGGACGATTTGCATCTCCGCGCTAAGCGTCTCGAGGTCTAGCTCCGCCGTGAGCCGGTTGTAACCTCTGGATGGGGGCACAGTGCCTTCCTGATGCAAGGAAGAGAACTGGTTGGCTGTAGTGGTGGTGGTGGTGGTGGCAACACTTGTCGCGGTCGTCGTCCGAGGACGAAGCGACCGGGTGGAGCTGACTGACCTTACAGAAGAAGGCATTACGAATGGGTGAGGATGCAAGTCTAGCGATCGGAGGGCACCTCAGCCTCAAGGTGTTCTGGGGGGTAAACCCCAGGGATAAAGGTGGCTTGTCCACCCCTCCGTGCTTTTCCGGCGTAAGACAGTGACTATAATTACCTGGTGGGTGCAGTTTACCCTGCTGCTGGTGGGTCCCTCGTTGAAAGCCTTTTTCGCAGTTAGTTTGGCCCCCTTACTCGCACTTGTTCTTGTAACCGTGTGTAAAACACTAGGTAGAGTTCGGGGCGAGCGTACTCGCTCGAGCCCAGGGCCAGAGTATTCCTCTGAAACCCAGTAATCCGTCTACCTTTTTGGTTTACACGGCCAAGCGTCGTTGGTTTTTCACTCTGGTTCCAAACTAATAGCTTAGGGCTAACCGTGCGCCGCTTCTTCAGCACTTGGTGCTCTCAGGCTTCTCGCTGTTCGTCGGTAAGAGTGGGGTGTGCACGCAGTGACCTTACTCTTCGACGTCCGGGACGAGAATGATACTGTTGACATCCTCAAAAATCGGGCTTTTATCTCTTCGTCCCCTCACTAGTTCTGCCTCTAATCCGGAGAATGGTCGTTTTGTGTTCCCAGCACACATTGTAAAAGGGTTTACAAAACTAATTTTACTTATAGTAGGGGAGGAAAGTATGCTAAATGTGCAGTCACTCGAGCGCTTTGGGGACCTATTAGGTTGTGAAGAGTAGGTTCTAAAACCAAAAAAAAGTTAAGTAAAGTTTTCCATTTTAGTGGGGACTTTCCATTTTTAATTTAATTTTTCATTTCCAACAATCGTTTTTTTCCGATTATAGCGCCATTTATCCATTATTCGAAAAAATGTTTCAAATAAAAGTTACTTATTTTTACATAAGGAATCCGAATCAGCAATAAAAATGGGGGCTCCTATTTAAAATTTTAAAGTAACACCCCACCCCACATCCGTGGGGGGGTCGTGTTTGGTGCCATTCGATAGATTTTTCACACATATTGAATAAGTGTATTTTTCAGTTTTTCAATCTGATCGATATCTTGAAATATCGCGGGATTCGTATTTAAAATTTACCCCCACCCCTCTCCGTGGGGAGTCGTGTTTGGTATCATTCGATAGATTTTTGACAAATATTGAGCACGTATTTTTTAGTTTTTAGATCTATCGTTCATTTCGAGAAATATTCGCTTTTTTCTTGTGAAACTTTGCGACACCTATTTCCTTACGCCCCGCCCAAATCGTCAGATTTTTTAAATAAACACTGTTTTGCATGTACTTAACTTATTTTATCTTAATCTGACGATTTCGAGTTTTTCTAAGGATATATTTTTTTCGGACCCCGCTTAACGAACTCCCCTGTGTTAAGAGCCAATATATGGTAGAGGTACATCTACAGCTACAGGGTACCAGGTTTCTCCCCATATGATAATCTGACGCGCTCGAGTTACTGCAAAAGTCCCCGCTTGGGCTCCCCTACCATTCTGTTTGTACGCTAATTATCGTCCCTTTGTTGTTTTTACAAACTTGTTCGGAATTTATATCTTTCTCTTAGATTTCGAAGATATTGTCTTTTAGTCTACAATAAAATACTTCTGAATATAAAAAAAAACGAAACTACTAATAAATTAATTTTATTTGTTTCCAAATTTTTGATACAAAATTATTAATTCGCACTACTTAGATTATAATATCACATTTCTGATGTGGATATTACAACCCACAACTTACTCTAAAAACAAGTAAGTAAAGTCACAATATACCAAAAACGAATACACAAAAATTACAAAACAAGTATTCATTGGCAATTGGAGCATTGAATAGAATTCACTACGATCACAACTCAATATTTCAACTACAGTTTTAAAAAGTCTACAGATTTCTTCACATTGGTAAAGGCCCAGGAAACGTTTGCAGAGATGTATTCAAATGCAAGTCTGAACTGTTTTATTCAAATTAAACGTTTTAAATCATCCGAAATAAAAAATTATTTATGATAAACAACATAAGAATACAACACTGCAAGTGTCCTGCAAAATTATTAAAATCATCTTAGCCAGTTAAAATTTTGAATAAATTAATTTAAAAATTCTTTTTTGCAAAAAATCGTAAATAGGCCACAATATAAAAAACATTAAAACGAATGTTATTCTTGAATTATCTTGACATGAAGCTTTGTGATGTCACAAATTAAAGACTATTGGTCTGGAAAACACAATTACAATCTCAAAATAAAATTGAGATACTAAAAGATTAAACCTTTCATACAAACAAATTAATTAAGAAATGAATACAGTCGAAAAATAAGAGGGGACAACAATATACAAAACTTTTTGCTCTTTTTAGAGCAGCAGTGTGCGAATAACAGATTGCCATGATGGTCGCCAACATCCGAAACGAATAGGCACTACAAGAAGAAGACAAAACTTTATGAATCGAACAAATTTTCATCACCAGAAGTAACATTTAGGGCCGGTTGTTCGAACGCTAATCAAAAATGATCATCATCAAATATTTAATTTCTGTCACCAACTGTCAATGTCAACTTTATTTGGGTTGCTGAAAATATAATTATGGATTACAATTATGAAATTAGTTAATCAATTATGTTAATAATTGTTATGTTAATTGATTAACTAATCTCATAATAATTGTAATCCATAATTATGTTTTCAGCAACCCAAACAAAGTTGACATTGACAGTTGGTGACAGTAATTAAATATTTGATAGTGATTATTGTTGATTAGCGTTCGAACAACCGGACCTTAGACGCAGAAACTGAAATGTTAACAGATTGTCAGTAAAAATTGTATTTCAAAATATTGAAACGAAACTTAAGCTTAATTGCCGACAATATTCACTTTTATATGAAGGTTTAAGGTATATGGACGGTGGACACGACGAATCATTGAATGGAGGCCCAGAAACTATTAAACGACATAAAGAGTACCGGGAAACTGGCTACGAGCGGTCCAGTCAGTGTAAAGAACACTGGAAAGAACTGAGGGAGGTCTATGTCCAGCAGTGGACGCGATTGGCTGATTGATGAAGGTATATGAAACATAAGAAGCTAAGGGTGATAAAAAATATGTGTATAATTTTCTCCCTACATCCTATTAGCAATGATGAGACTAGTAAATAAGGAGAAACATATAAAATCTTATTTTGTCTTCTCGGAAGTGCAAGTGAAAACTTCAAGTCTAATAGTTTCTCCTACACAATTTTAATGCTGATTCTGGACATTCGAAGAATATAAGCAGAGAGAAATGCTACTTTTAGTATCCCATTCAATCATAATATCACCGAAACTTTTCAATCAGGCTCTGGCAGATATTTTTAAAAGGTTAGAATAGGAAGAAAAAGGTATAAACTTTTGTGGACAACGCTTGAACCACCTAAGGTACGCTGATGTGTTTTCACCTCTAAGAACTATACCGTATTTCAAACATGCTATTCAGTATACAAGGATAGACTCATGCGAACTAAATGAGAATTTTCTGACAAAGTTGCCGCTCTTCAGGTAATATTAGGCAGGTACTTGTAGAGGATTAGCTGTTAACTGCTGCAGATTACTAAAGGAGGATTTATTTATGATAATTCACAGAATGGCAAACCCGCTTGCAATATACAGCCATACTGATTCTAACGTTTGAAACGGAGAATAGCTTCATTGTTGTTTTGTGCGTGAATATGTTCCCTGACTCTTGTCTCTAGTTAAATTGAGTACTCGAGTTACCGTGAGTAACACCCAACGCCTGCTTTTGACGAAGCTCTCTACAAAAGTATAACAAAGCATTAAGATATTGCATATTGGTAGTCAAAAAACAGCACAGACAAAACTCGAAAGATGGTTAAGTTAGTTTATCCTTGAACTTTCATAATGTCTTATTGCTCCTTTTTCGTTGTCTTGAATACGTCAAGATTGCTTGATTTCGTGAATTTCTTTCAATGGCTCTATTAAAACAATAAAAATGAAACGATATAAAGATTTTAGACTTTTTAGAAACCACTTTGCAGAACAAAAGATGCCTGAAGATAGTTTCTTTAAAAAAACTGTTGTATGCACGGCCCTCTCCTTTACCGGGAACAAGGAATCTTACATAATCCTCTCGATAGTATTTTTACTCTCAACCTGGTCTGAACATATAGACGGAAAGGCAGCGCTAAAAAATCTCTTTGAATTTACTAAAGCTAAATTTTTCACAGTTGATTACTGTGAGTGTGTAGAGAAACATACTGCGGTCGGTCAAGCGAAACGTAGAACAGGGGTTACTGAGAGGATATCAAACTTGCTTTCCTACGAAGGTAATTAAATCCATTTACTAAGGCTGAAAATCAGTACACACATTCCATATTGAATATAAATAGAAGTTATTATAGTCGGTCAGCTGTATGACGGGACAGAGCCGGTCGGTCGGCTCAAGTGAATGTACAGGGTTATTCACTATATTTTGACCCCCTTGTAAACTGCTTTATTTACAGAATTAGAAAAAAATGTAAAATACAAGTTATTCGATTTTTTAGTAATGATTTTTTGACATATATATCGTACTAGTGACGTCATCCATCTGGGCGTGATGACGTAATCGACTATTTTTTTAAATGAGAATAGGGGTCGTGTGCTAGCTCATTTGAAAGGTTATTCAATTTTCTATACAGTACCATAAACATTAAGATCATTATTTATACAGGGTGTAAAAAAATTGAATTATTAATTAAACAATTAATTTAATTAAAAAATTTTTTTGGACACCCTGTATAATTACCTAATCATGTTAATGTTTATAGTACTGTACAGAAAATTGAATAACCTTTCAAATGAGCTAGCACACGACCCCTATTCTCATTTAAAAAAATAGTCTATTACGTCATCACGCCCAGATGGATGACGTCACTAGTACGATATATATGTCAAAAAATCATAATTTAGAAATCGAATTTTTACATTTTTTCTAATTCTGTAAATAAAGCAGTTTACAAGGGGATCAAAATATAGTGAATAACCCTGTACATTCACTGGGGTCGACTGACCGGCTCTGTCCCGTCATACAGCTGACCGACTATAATAACTTTTATTTATATTCAATTTAGAATGTGTGTACTGATTTTCAGCATTAGTAAATGGACTTAATTACCTTCGTAGGAAAGCAACTTTGATACAGTCGGAAAAATGAAAGAATACCCATGAACGAACATATAAAACACGCTGTATTTTCCTGTCACTGTATCACAAAGGAAATTGTCCAGTGCAAGTACATGTAACAATAATTATTACATGTACTTTCGCTGGCCAATTTTTTGTGTGACACGGTGACAGGAAAATACAGCGTGTTTTATATGTTCGTTCATGGGTATTCTTTTATTTTTCCAACTGTATCCTCTCAGTAACCCCTGTTCTACGTTTCGCCTGACCGACCGCAGTATATTTCTCTACACAATCACAGTAATCAACTGTGAAAAATCTAGCTTTAGTAAATTCAAATAGTTTTTCAGCGCTGCCTCTTGGACTAATACTAAAAAACCAACATTATACTGTGACAAAAATCCATCTGACCTACTACTTTTTAAATAAAATCTACTTCATTCTGTAAAGAAACAAAAAGATTATTTTAACTGGCTTTTGGAGACTGTACTAAGCAGCACGTCCAGGTTAGACATTTTATTGTTCATTTTAGAAACGGCAGTGAGTCATTTTATAGGAAATATAAATATATGCATAAATGCTTTTTAAAATGTCTAACCATGGGGCAAGAAACAAAATAAAATAAACAAGCAGTCGGATGTTGGCAGACAAACTTGTCACTGCAACTTTGGCTTTAGCTTTCAATAGGGCTTTTCAACAACAGTCATTTGTTTCGAGCTTCTGTCATATGTTGTATATAATCCGTGGATAATATTAATATAAACGGATTATACGAAATATGACAGAAGCTCGAAACAAATGACAATCGATGAAAAGCCCTACACAAGTTTAAATGTGTTGGGTGATTAATAGCAAATACTATTGACTGTAATACATCCAACTCCCACAGAAATATGGAAGCACGTTGCCACTAGCGCCTCAGTCGGCTTGAGTTGAACTACGTTTTGACAACGTAAAATTTGACGTAAACATTCAAATTTAATTTTATAAATTTTTGAATAGCGAGCTAATTTTGCTAAATTAAATTAAAATAAAAATAGTTCAAACACTTATACAAAAAAACAATAATAAAGCAATTTTACAAATGTAAGGTTAGATTGCTCTGGTTATCCTACTCATGCCGCGAGATGGCGCTATTTTTTTGCTTCCTCAAAATTAATGGGAAATGTCACTAGTTGTATATATTACAGTCTATAGTATTTGTTACTAGCTAGTTTGTTTTATAATACGTAAACCTGCCTTACACGCATACTTATTTAGTCAGTTGTCAATAAAATTATACTGTCAATAATGCTGTCAAATTTGTCATCTGTCATATATGTTCCATACTTGATCATGCCGCAACCAAGAGGCACAATCAGAATTTATTGATGAGATTGACAAAGGCAGGAAAGTAGTGTACAGCAGTGATATATATATGACATGTATATAATGAAATTATTTTTTTAAGACTTACATTAACAAATTTTACGGCCAAATAAAAAGGAGAAAATCAGAAAACAGCAAATTTGAAATATGTATTTAGAAATGACACATTCATTTCACACGTCACACGTCATTGATACCCATTTATTCATAGTTTTTTTTATGATTGAGTGATATAATATATCTTACCATTAGTGGCTATATATCTTACCAAAATGGCCCCTTACTATGCTTATGACATATTATGTCATAAGCATAGTAAGGGGTCATTGTGAGCAAAAAGTACTGGTCATACAAAAACCCACGAACGTTTTTCCTGCAAATCAAAACTTTCGTTTAAAACAGAAAAATCAAAATTTTTCTTATTTTGCTTTTGATACATGTCATCTATTTTGATACCAATGCTGTATTCTGTGGGTTAACAAGATGCCAAGTAGATTTTTGCGACATGGCTGACATTTGGAGTTTAAAATTTAGTTGAAATGTAAAGTTCCACTTTAATTAAACATTAAAGTGAAACTTTTAAACCCCAACTGACAGCCAAGTCCCGAAAATCTACTTGGACATGTTGTCAAACCAAGGAATGTCAAGCATCGGTACCATCAAGATAACAAGATTGGTACCAGTACCTACCATCAAGATTCTAGATATAGTGCGGGCGCGGCCCAAAATTGTGACAACTATACCTTATCGGTAATGGTCTGCGAGATGTGCACGGTAAATTTAAGGTGGAATTACAAAACAAAATTTATGTACAGTCCGAAAAATGAAAGATTACCCATGAACGATCACATCAATCACATATTTTGTATTTGCTGTCTCTTTTCATAAATAGCAAAACGAGATAGAGATATTATTAATAATCTAAATAATATGTGATTGATATGATCGTTCATGGGTAATCTTTCATTTTTCCGACTGTATGTCTTTGTACTCATTTTATAATGCTCAAAAAATTACGAGATCTGGATTTCAATGCATATTTTTTTATAATTCTCGTATCAAAGTTGCGTGTGAAGTTAGGCGTGTTGATGACGGTTACGATTTTGATAAGATCTAGTGCAGATCAGATAAATGACAGCTGACTAATGACTTAAAGACAGATTCACGTCACATTGTATTTGGTACATAATAAATAAATAATTTAATTATTACATTGATTGATTAGTATTTAAGAGCAATTTCTTTTGAAAAAAGTTGAGGAGAAGCAACAAAATTTTTAAAAAATAAGTATTAGATTATTATTCTGCACAATTTTAAGTAGATTTGTGACTTCAAGCGAGTACAACAATGTCATGATTTCTGATCACTTTACAAAGTACAAAGCCAACACCTTATAAACCAATAAGTACCACTTAAGTACAACAGTTTAAAAATATATCTACGTTCATGCAAATAAAAAATTCCAAAAAAGCTAATTAAATACCTATCATTTGTACATAACAGAATTTTGTTTAAATTATTCAGTATTTATTAAAATTACTATTTATGTCACGTCTTTTAAAGGTATTGTTATGTTGAACTAGAAATCCAAGTATTAGTTGATGAAACGATTTTCCAACCCCTTATATCCTCGTCAGGCCACGCGTATACATATGTGGACAAATTAATCAAAGTCCACATTTTTCAGAGTACGTTTCTTAATTTGAATTTGGCGCCACATATTGTTTCTTGAAGCACATGCCTATTTCTCTATTATAGCAGTACTTAACAATTAGTTGAACTGAAAAGCTTTTATTGTGAGGACGCTAAACAATTGGATCATCATCATCAATGGTGCTACAGCCCTATGAAAGAGCCTCGACCTTCCCAAGTCTATTACGCCAGTCAGTCCTATCCATTGCCAACCGTTTCCTGTTTGCTGCGCCTATTTTTCTCCCATCCTCATCAACACCATCCTTCCATCTGAGTTTTGGCCTATCCCACAGGTTGTGACATAAAGATTCTTCTAGGAGGGTTGTTCTGCTGGGATCTTGCTAGATGTCCTGCCCATCTTAGTCTTTCTATTCTTATAAGAGATACTACGTTTGTACCACCAAATATATGTTTATATCTGTGGTATACCTCGTAGTTGTACCTCCTCCTCCAAATACCATTTTCACAGATGCCACCGAATATTCCTCTCAGGATCCTTCGTTCAAATATAAGCAGAAGGTTTTCATCTGCCTTGGATATGGTCCATGTCTCCGATCCATATGTCAACACTGGTTGTATAAGGGTTTTGTATATGGTTATTTTTGTTTTTTGGCTTAAGTTTCTGCTTCTCATATGTCTACTCAGTCCAGTCTTCTCCTTGGTCACCAGGGAATTAAACAATTGGATACTTCACGAGATAAATCTTATTCAATTTATTGTTAAGTCAGTCATCGAAAAAAATAGATCTGGTAATATCTTTTTCTAAGCATTAATTTACAAGATATATTGTATAATTTTATTTAATTTTTATTTTCTGTTAAGTTATCAGTCATCAAAAACATTTGTCCACAGATGTGTACATTAGGTTTTAATGCCATAGTTTATTGTACACATTTCTGAAATTTTTATCCGAAATAATTCTTCTTTTGGTTTCAATATATAGACGATAAGCTTTTTTCTATTACTTATTCTAGAAAAAACATTATTTCGCGAAAAATATTTCTTTTTGTTACCTTTAATACGATGACGATCAAAATGTACACATATTAAATGAACCTAACGGTCACATATGTGTACATATTTTTTTTACTTCTAAGAAAAAAAAAACATGGCAAACCTTGTTTCGATAACATATTTAGAAATTATTCAGATCAGAAATTCATAAAATAACACTCACTAATTTGGCATAGGCTCGGGTCTGACGGGGATACGGCAGTGGTCGCTATGTTAACCATTTGCTATTAAAGCTCACGTAAATATGTTTTAATTTGGCACTATCAACCATACATTTTCATTTGTTTCTCTAATAATCTCCTGACTCCTGCGTACGGCAATACAAGTGGTATCATAGTTAACCACTACTCGCTCCTACTGTGCATAGGATTGCTATCTTTTAAAAACTATGAGGCATGAAATTCTCGATGAGAATTTTTCTGACCGAAAAGATGGAATACTATGATAAATAAACTAAAGTATTAGAAATATCATGGAGAAGAAAAAGAAACTTGAAAACATCTTGAGAATTTAAAAAAAAAATTGTAGAATTGTAGGAAAAAAAATCGGTTCAAACAGATCAAATTGGTATTAAATATATTATCTAAAATGTTTTGATTCACTAATAGAGATTACCACTTCTCTTTCTTAAAGTTTACACAGATTTCAATAAACGTTTAAAATAATATGTGATCTCTATTGGAACCATTATACAGTGATTGGGCGCGCTAATAACCGGTAAAATAACGCAAAAATTCGAAAACATATTATATTTTGAAATAAAAAGAGATGAAACTAGTAGATGTGGAAATTATCGATATAAACGCTAACATTTCATTACATAGTTTCCCTCCTTTAGACGTTTGTGACAGGAGTATTTTATAAAACTCTCCTGTCACAGTGGCAGTTGTTATACTCCTTCGATATGTCTAAAGGTGGGAAACTATATAATGTAATGTTAATTTTTACGTTTATATCGATAATTTCCACCTCTACCACCTTTCATCTCTGTTTACTTCACAGTGTATTATATTTTCCATCTTTTGCGTTATTTTGCCGGTTATTAGCGCGCTCATCGCTGTATATATCCATGATAATAAGCAGTGGTTACAATGGAAACCACTCTATATATTTTTTAGAGCATTTACAGATAAGAAAACGTGTTGTTAGAGTACTCTGAATGTACAAAAATATTAAGTGCTGCCTTATAAAGGGTAAAAAATATCGTTATGATATGCCAAAACAAGAACAGATTTGCATGAACATAGAAAGATATTATAAATAATTAAAAAATAAACAGAAAACACAAAAAAGTTGTTTTAAGTAATAAATATTCTTTAAATACTATAAACTGGAAGTGACTTTTTTGCGTTTAGAAAATGGATAGCCTTGTTCCTATATCTATATGTATGTATATAGTATTTTTCACCGAAAAAAAATTCAACTTTCCATTATCAGGTCGTTTAACTCGAACGATAGCTACCGCAAATTCAACCAAATTATTCTAATATTTTTGATTATCAAGTCTACAGTTGGTTGAACAATGAATCTACAACTTTTTTGTCAGATATAGTAGAGAAATAGTTTTTAAAAGCTGTTAAATGTGGAATAGTTAAAAAAAGGAATATTTGAATCATCATTGAAGAATGATTTTTTTTGTATCGAATTTGAAAAT
Source organism: Diabrotica virgifera virgifera (assembly GCF_917563875.1). NCBI lineage: Eukaryota > Metazoa > Arthropoda > Insecta > Coleoptera > Chrysomelidae > Diabrotica > Diabrotica virgifera. The sequence continues at coordinate 264,543,859 of NC_065444.1, forward strand.
TGTGTTGGTGGTGAATTGTTTCAGGAAATTATGTCACTCCCGGTTTATAATAAATAAGCAGATACTAATAGTGACCATTCTATATTGTATAATAATATTGTCGGCAAAAATATGCTATTTCAAACAACTTATTGGATACAAATAAACGTTTCTGAAAAGGATGTAGTATAATTCTCACACAATTGAAAAATTTGTAGATGAAAGAAATATTGTTTGGTCACCTTTCTTTATATAGTATGGCATGCTGTTGGTATATGAAATAAAAAATCTTCAATTCGCCAATTTGCTTTTAAAAGAGATTTCCTGAATGTGATCCATTAAGTCTGGTGTGCCTCTAGGTACATCACTACACGTGCGGCCCTGAATTTACACGTGTACTTGAGGATCTTTTACGTGGTAACAGTGGAATAACTTTCATTTAGGTGGACTGAATAGTAATTAGTATAGTTATCCTGCGATTATCTCTCTATAGATAACGGTTCTCTTATAATTGTATCGAAATACTAAACGTAGGTAAAGATTAAAGAGAAAACCCATTTCTAGATTTAGAAATATTTTTCTAAAATTCGGCAAATTACAATTCTCAAATCTTTTAATAGTCACGTACAAAGCATTATAGTTTATTGTCGTCACCCATAAAATTTCGTGAGACCGGAAACGATTAAGTTTCTCGATATGAGATGATTCACTTGCCGCATAGGTCGATTTAGAAATTTACGTTTTTAAATTTAAACACACAAAGTAAAATCATATTACCTACTTACATAATATCAGACGACAAGATGGGGCCCTTGCTCGATTGTGGCCCTCCGCAAGCCTCACGCTGAGGGGGCCTCTGGTTCTCTGCAACAAATGCCATATAATCCTTTCTTCATCTCAACTCCTGAGTTATTGTCCAGCACTGAAAAAGTCACGGTCGTGACATATAGATGGAACCTCATCAATTGGTGTCAGCCTTCAAACGTCAGCTGTCAAAATTTTGAGAGCAATCGGCGCATTAGTTCACAATTTACACTGATGCGTTGTTTGTAACTGTTTCAGCGCAACAAAAAGGAGGTTTTGAAAAACGTAACAATACGTTAATTTTTTAATACATTTCGACGAGAAAGATGAAATTTTAGTAATATATAAAAGCCATACGTATTTAACAAAAAAAATCTGTCACAAATAACAACTTTAGCCGTAATAAGGAAACTATATGCATGTAACCAACAATATTATTATACCAGTTTACGGTAAAAAATTTTGTTATGCCTAATCATTTGTTTAAAATTAAGACAAGATCTTCTCTGATCTCTTCGATTGAAAAATTAAGTATTTATCCAATATTCTTATTTGGTTATATTCCTACTAACAACTCAGACCAAATTTCTACATTTGTATATCCTCAAAAGTCGTGCCATGGGGAATGATAAGTGTTACGAACCGCTCAGTCTCATTTATAATGTTTGTGTAAAACTCTCCAATAGCTGTAATAGAAGGACTGGTAAACACAGTCTTTATAAATATAAATATTAAAAACTTAACAATTGTTTTAATACTTTATACAGTCACAGCCGATTTTAGATCGGAAAATCTTAGTAAAGATCTTCGCCTTCCATGTTCATTAGAAGTTTCTTCTTGTCCTCGCCTGTCGGCTCGAAACATGGCTGAAAAGAAAAAATATATTATTTGTATAGTCATGACAAAGACATATATATATTTCAGACAAACATGATGCCGCATTCTACTATACTCACTATAATCCGCCTAAAAGGTAGCGATTCCGAAGTTTTATAAAATCACGTTAATTTTGTTTGCAAATATTCTAAATAATCCCTTTAAAGCTCATAACGTGACAAAAGTGTTCGCCTAAGAAAACCATTAGGTTAAACAGGATTCTGATTATTTCGATTCACGGTACTTTATCCATGTGAATATGTTTCTATACAAAGGCTAAACTTTTCGATTTTTTTTATTTTTCCGTTTTGCATGCAGATGTGAACGACTCAACGATTCTACACGTGTATTGCAGACCCCTTTTAGGGTAAGATCTTTATTTTGTACATTTTGTTTCTTCGCATATGTTATTTTTGCACTTTCTCTTCTAATTAGGGTCCTAGGACGAAGACTACTTTCACCCTAGCTCATCCTAGGATGAGGGCCCCTCTTTGGACCCTCCTTTTTATCTCTGTACGGACCGAGACTTGCATCGCTAATTTGGAGGCTCCTTTTTATGCAAGATTCGTCTGGTGTGAAAGCCCAGCATCCACTCAATCTGATTGTACAAAATTAATTGGTATTGCTCAGTATTGAGGCACTTTATCTTGTCGTGTACAACTGTATCTTTCCCATATTCAGTAATTGCAATATATTTATTGGAATAGCTTCTGGTCCATCTACTTTTCGATTTTTAGCTATATGTGTAGTTTTTTTGGCCGAATAAAAAATTTAGCCTAATATATCATGAGCTCTAATAACTAAATGTTCAGACAAATAAAAATTTATTGAAAAAGTTCATCTTCACAACCTTGCTTACGAATTAAAGAGCGAGATCAACAATTTAATTAAACTCGTATCATTAATAATAAAAAAAATTAAGGCACTCGTGGGAATGCCGACAGAAGTGAAAACTTCTCCTTCGGGTTCACACTCTATACCTCCTCCAATCATTAAACTTCGGTCGAACTTATACGCAATTCAACTTATACACTGTTACTAATAAAACACTCGTATTCTAAGGTTATTCCGTATTTATATCTAGAATAGTTATCCTAAGTATAAGGTAGATATAGTACGAAAATAATTCGTTACTAATAAACTCGGTATAAGTTAGATATAAGTATTCCCACTTTATTCCAAAATAATAGTTTGGCAATGTTGCAATCTTGTGCACAAATACGTAAAACAACGATATTGTGTCAAATATGTCAATTTTGATTTTTATCTGTAACTAACAAACCAAATTAACCTAGGCGAAAAGTTTTCGGAATGATGAAAATGAGTTTTTATTGATTTTTTTAAATACGTTTAAAATACCAGTATTCTTCTTTCATATGGTTTCCACAGAATTCTTCTTCTTCTTCACGTGCCATCTTCGCGACGGAGGTTGGTAATTATCATGGCTATTCTGATCTTAGATGCTGCTGCTCTGAATAGTTCGGTTGATGTGTATCCGTACCATTCCCTCAAGCTACGCAACCACGAGATTGGTCTCCTTCCTACACTTCTCTTGCCCTGGATTTTCCCCTGTATAATCAACTGAAGTATGTTGTATCTCTCATTACGCATAACATGCCCCAGGTACTACAGCTTTCGTGTATTGATGGTTTCCAATATTTCCAGTCTTTTATTAACTCTTCTCATGACTTCGTTGTTTGTTATATGCTCGGTCCATGATATCTTCAGGATTGTTCTATACACCCACAGTTCAAATGCTTCCAACTTTTTAGTAGTCGATGCGTTAAGTGTCCATGCTTCTATCCCGTAAAGCAGAGTCGAGAAAATATAACACCTTGCCAGCCTAACTATAGAGTCTAATTTCAGTTCTCTTGCACAAAGTACCTTTCTCATTTTATTGAAATTTGTTCTTGCTTTCTCTATTCGAACTTTGATTTCTTTGGAGTAATCGTTTGTGTGATTAATTATTGTGCCAAGATAGTTGTAGTTTTCTACTTGTTCTAAAGTTTTACCTTTAATAATTGTCAGGCTTTCATCATTATTTTGGGTTTTTGATATCCTCATAAATTTAGTTTTCTTGATGTTTATCGATAGAATTCCACAGATAGTTCCACAGAATTGCTGTATCATTATTATTTTCTGAACAATAACATTGCAAAAAAAGTTTCTAGGGGTAAACAAATTGAATAAAATTTAAACTAATTGAGAAATCATCTTGAAATTTTTTGTGCAGTACTGTTTGACTCAACTTTTCATGCAATATCAAATTCAAATACGTGAATCACCTATTAAGTTTTTTAAAAACCTTACACCATCTTTATAAAACCGATATTTAATTCTGAATTCCTTATCAGTGTATTGTGAAAAGGGATTTATTATATCTTCTAAAAGTTTCCTTTTTCGTGTTTTTTCTATCATGTTAATTACATTATCAACTTCTTCGACAGCCGCAACACCCCTTAAACACATTTTTTATTATATAATTACTCACAAAACAAATCAAAGGATAATATATTTTTGCCTCTGATGACATTGACAGTCATAAAATAGGTTATACCAGACTTAAACAAGGGTGTGGGTCGGTATAAACTTGGACTAAATTCTTAAACCACGTATAACCTATATCTAAGTTATTCCATGTTTATTGGTAGTGATTTTGCCTATACCTGATTTATTCTCAGTATAACTTTTATACTTGGTTTATTAGTAACAGTGTATGTATATAAGTTACCAATATCTCGCGGTAGCGATGACAGTCGCTAATTCAATACTTTTTCCTCATCCAAAAAGTGCCACAACATTCCTAAAGAATTTCACTTCAAAATTTATTTCGCCGAAGTGATTACGGTCGCCATGACAGTCGCTAATTCAATACTTTTTCCTCATCCAAAAAGTGCATAACGTCCTTAACCCTCCGTTACTCGCACACGGTTTATGAGACCGGCCCTCTAAATAACTTCGTATAACGCTGATTTTAGTGGAGATTTTGAATTGCTGCTGCATATACCTCTTCAGTCATCAGTCAACTTTGGGTGAAGTCCACGTGCAGTGTAAAAAAGAGTATTGTACTTTTATTATTAGGCAACATGGTGCGGTACACCGCGTGTGAGTATTTGTGCACAATTTTTTGTTTAAATCAGACGTCGATAGTTTTAATTAGTAAGGTAATTTAAGATAGTTTTCTTATTTTCAAAGTACATATATATATTTGTTTATTTATATTTAGATATGAATTAAGAGAAGGAGAAGCAAAGATTATTAAAATTATTTGAGGAAGTATTGGCTGACGAGGAAACGTATGAAGATGATGACGATGGACAAAGTTACTTTTTATTAAAGTAATATAATGTTGACACAAACGCATATCTACAAAATTATATGAACATATATTCATTAAATAATATAATTGTACCTACACAATTTTGCAAAATAAATTTTTTTAAATATTGCTGGCCCATATTTCTGGACCAGGTCTTCTGCACCGTGCGTGAGTATTCTATCATAAAAAATTGGCGCGAGTAACGGAAGGTTAAAGAAGTTTTCACTTCAAAAAATTATTTCGGCGAACTGATGACGATCGCTAATTCACTACCTTTTCCCCATCCAAAACTGCACAACCTCCCTAAAGAAATTTTCACTTCAAAATCTATTTCGCTGAAGTGATGATGGTCGCGATGACGGTCACTAATTTAATACTTTTTCACCATTCAAAAAGTGCACAACGTCCCTAAAGAAGTTTTCACTTCAAAAATTTATTTCGCCGAAATGATGACGGTCGCGATGACAGTCGCTAATTTAATACTTTTTCCCCATCCAAAAAGTCCACAACGTCCCTAAATATGTTTTCACTTCAAAAATTTATTTCGCTGAAGTGATGATGGTCGCTAATTAAATACTTTTTCCCCATCCAAAAAGTGCACAACGTCTCTAAAGAAGTTTTCACTTCAAAAATATATTTCGCTGAAGTGATGATGGTCGCCATGACGGTCGCTAATTTAATAACTTTTCGTTCCTCCAACGTTCCTAAAGAAGTTTTCACTTCAAAAACTTTTAATTGCAGTGTTGGCGGAAAAATAAAAGAAAATATTGTATAATGGCGTGGAAACTAAATGGTCAGACAATTAAAAAAAATAATTTGTTAATATGGTTAATATACATAGTCATGCGCCTTTACAACCACGGTAATCATGTCTGGCGTTGTTCTTACTTATAATTGACACAAGTCAGGGTCGAAACTATTCCATAATTTACCTAATTTTTTTTTAAGTCGGTGACGGCACTCTGAGGATCATTACGCAATTTCTGCTTCATCGTACGCCACAATGTCTCAATAAAATTAAGGTCTGGACTGTTCGAAGTCCATGACAGGACTTTAATGTTATTATGTAAAAACTATTTTCAGTTGTGTTAGCGGAATATCACGCAGCACCGTCCTGCTAGAATATAAAATTTAAGTCCAGGTAGAGATCGTGAGCACTTGGTACAAAACTATTTTTCAAAATTTCTTGATACTTTGCTTGGTTAATTGTGAATGCTTCATTTTTACTTCTGATAACCCGATTTCGAAAGTCACCCACGCAAACATCAAATTTCGATTCGTCACTGAATATGACTATGGACCAGTCTTCAACAGTCCACGAAATTCGATCTTGCCCAATTGAGGCAATTTCTTGTTAGCTTCTCTGTAGCAGAGGTATTTCTTTCAACATCACGAGTAATGAAAAAATTGCTCATTCAATAAAAAATTACGATTCAACCCTATAAAATCTGAGTTCGGATTTATGTATCCATTTCCTGCAGCACTCTCTTGATTAATTTTCCTACTTCTGCGTTCTATTGTACTGTCATAGCTCATAAAGTATTACCAGGGCCTAGTTTGCACCTTTTCATTAGTAATTGTTGATTCCTATCACACACAATTCCCGGTTTACCCGAACTTTTGCTTTTACGTTGGACACTTCCACTTTCACGATAATGCTTAAGTATGTCCGTAACTGTAGACTTGGCCAGGTCTAATTCTTCGGTAATTTCTCGTATTTTTTTACACTGACATTCTTTTTTAATTATAAACTAACTGAAATTTAGTATGTGTCGCACTTTTCAGTCTCTTTTTGAATAAATACTTTATCAGTGCTTTTCGCTAGATATTTTTTACAAGTAAATATCAAGAAACGTACGACTTATGATGCGCTAATGTCACAATTATTGATTTTACACACGGTAACTAGATTATTCCGAACATTTAGTTGCCATGATATTATGCAATATTTTCGTTTATTTTTCCGCCGCTATTACACTACAATTCAAAGTTTATAGAAACCAAGCCATTTTAATACCTTATTATTAATGATAGACTAAGATGGGCACGCCACGTGGTACGGAGTGGGTTCCATGACATCTCGTAACAGCGACAGTTCGTATCGGCGACAGTTCGTAACTATACAAATTCGTAACGGACAATTCGTAACGTCCAAATTGACTTGTTCAGAAAACTCTATAGTAGAGACTAGTTAGAAGATTACTAATGTTTCTCAAATTATGTCTGAAAAATTATTCGTGTTATCATAATATTTGAAGCCATCCCTCTTATCAACTATAACCGTTGATTGAATACCCCAACGCTTTAATCAATCACAAGATTTATTATAACAGGTAATTGATAAACTTTCCTTTACAAAATGTTTACTTAGAAAGTTGGGAATGTCTAAAGACGGTTGTCGGCTTAAAGATTTCACGAATTACTTCATTATTTCTTTGTCTAGGTATATGCAAATTTAAGGAACAATAAGAGGAATAAACTTTTAAAAATATTGTTAAAATTTTGTATGTATTTAAATATTTGTTTGTGTTGTAAAGACCGTCGCCGTTACGAAATGTCGCTGTTACGAACTGTCACCGTTACGAATTGTCCGTTATTACTTGTCCGGTTACGAATTGTCGCGTTACGAGATGTCTGGTCACGTACGGAGTGATGACGACAGACTGATTAGCAATGTGTTTTGGGAAAGACCAGATGGTAGAAGACCAACAGGACGGCCTAGAAAAAGGTGGAAAGATGCAGTCAGAGAAGACCTGAAGAAGATGGAAGTGAGACCATGGGAAATAGTAGCATAGGATCGGAACTAATGGAAGATAATAGTAAACGCGGCAAAGACTCATGAAGAGTTGTAAAAGCCAAAGATGATTATTATCAATGAAAGTTTTCAATAAATTTTCGCTTGTCCGCACATGTAGTTAAGACTCAAATGTTATACAATATCGTAAAACTTAACTTACCGTTTCACAAATGTTCATGTTGCAACAGTTCTCGATCGTGATCTCGCACTGTTCTGTATTCGGCTGTGGTCGATATGTCAGAGGCGTGACGTTTTTGCTGACGATGATTCGCTTCTGAATTCGAGGACGCTTCTTCTGAACAATGTGGATGTAGATTAACATGCCAATGATAACCACCACACAAACTAAAATGATGACTGTCAAGTACACCACAGGATCCTGAAATTTGGAAAGGATATCTGTTTGGCTTTGTAATGAAGATTGGAGCGGAGAGCTGTGGTTTCGGTCTGAGTAATTATAACTGCACCTAAAAAAAATAATCATTCTTTAGTATTGTCCCGATTTTATCTAAAACTGTATCAGGCAAAATCTGTGAGTTTCAATAAGAAGAATGTTTAACCATAAAAACTCACTTTATTAATAATCACTGATAATTTTACCAGATGGCGGAATAATTTTATGCTGAACTGATTAAGGAAGGGGGAGAACAACTTCATGTATAAATACATCACCTCATATATGAAATATGACAAAGAGAAGAAATGCCGATAGAATATCGGGAAAATGCTGATAGAATAGCGGAATAAAATGGGGCCCAACGTGGGGCTTACCTACAACCTCACTTCAGTCTACAGCCTGAGCTCGGAAGTTTCCTGCAGTTGAATATTGTTCTTAACAGGCCAACTACTACATGATTCAACTTATCTGCCATATAAATGGAGCAAACTTACTCATTGCCCCTCAGGCGACTGAGGAAAAGTTTAGAGCATTTAAGACGTATATAAATGTATACAACGATCATTTGAAGGTAATAATGTGCAAGTCTCTTGCTTTCGAAACCAGAATCGATTGATTACACTGAGGAACAATTTGAAACTTAATTTCTGTTGAGTTAGATTTTTTAGCTGTTTTCTATAGAATTAGGCATGCTGATTTCAAAACTGTTTTTAGTTTTCTTCTATCACGTCACGTTCTTTTTCTATGGGGGTGGGGCGCCTGGTGGGAGTAATGTCGCTCTGATAACTGCAATTTGTCTAGACTTGCCTGTTAAATTCAGTTATGTCTGTTATATTGTGGTGAAACGTTGTGTTTCGGTTAGCAGTATTTAGTATTTTGTTACTGAAGTGTATAGAACTGCTTAGTGTGTTTGAAATGAAACGTTTCCTCATGGTTACCTCTGCTCCTATATGTCGTAAGTTCGAAAACAGCCCCGATTCGTTTTGTTATATATGTGGCAGTTTTACCATTTCCAGTCGAAGGACAAACATTAGTACATTTGTCAGACAAGCATATTTTAAGTGAAACTTGGTGATCAAGATAAAGTATGGGCACCTCATAAAGTGCATTTCCGGGTTTATGGATGTGGACCAAGGGAGAACGTGCTAAACTTCCATTTGGTATACCTATGATTTGGCGTGAGCCCAAAGATCATTCAAGTGATTGTTACTTTTGTATAGTGAAAACATCAGGATATAAACAAGAAAAACAAATGTAAAATAGAGTATCCTAGTTTACTGTCAGCTACACGCCCAGTGCCGTATTCAGCCGAAAACCCCGTGCCAGTTTTCAGTGAATTTCCCTCTTTGGAAGAAGAGGAATACGGATATGGTGCAGTTGACAGCGACTCCAACTATGAAGATTTCGAAATTGAAGATAACTCCGTAAGTAAGGGATTCGAACAACAAGAGCTAAATGATTTGGTGCTAGATTTGGGACTATCCAAAAAAGCTTCAGAGCTTTTAGCATCACGACTCAATGAGAAAAACTTGCTTGAAAATGGAGCCAAGGTATCCTATTTTCGAACACGAGAAAGGGCATTTCTGCACTATTTTCAAAGTGAAGGTGGATTTGTGTTTTGCCATAATGTAAGTGGTTTAATGAAAGAATTGGGAATTTCAAACTATGTATAACGCATCTGACTCGAGACTGTTTATAGATAGCTCAAAGTGGAGCTTGAAATGTGTTCTCCATAATGGAAATTTATTTGGTTCTGTTGCATCATGAAAGCTCGGTACCAAGGTAGATGGGATGCACATTTGATGGCTGACTATTTTTGGAGCATCAAGCGCGAATGTACACAAACTGAACACTCAAGAAAAAGCCATAAACGCAAATTTTTTCTTAATTTGTAAGTAATGTTCATTATTAAACAATTTTATTTGTATGAACTCGATTTAACTTAAATTAAATGATTTGTAAACTGTATTGTAAACTGATTTTTATTTTACGTTCCTTTATATGCATGATTTTTGAGGATATCCTGTAGTTTAAAAAGTTGACGTGATAGAGAAAATCTGAGGTCATTCTCAGATTCAGACGCCAAAAATTAGTGAAAAACAAGTGTCAGATCTAACTCAACAAAAAATGTGTTCCCCAGTGTTATAGACCTAACATTGATGTCTGTTTATAACATTTTACTAGGAAAAACAGTTCGAAGTTTTAAATCCGAACAACTACAGACTTTTACTGGAACCTAGTTCTGGTAATCAACCTAAATCCGTGCTTTCTAAAACTTGAACTAACTCGAACGATGAATTAGTAGAAGACGGGGGAATCTAAAATTGTATTCCACTACCTGTCTATTCATCTAGGCAAAAATCCCAACGAATCTTGGTTCCCTGTACTGAGATAGGAGTAAAAGTAATAGAAAATGAAAGATAGCTTGTATTTCAATTCGTTTCAGAGGTGACCAGCATCCTCGTGTGAACGTTTCACCCTCTTTGGGGATTATCGGAGGGGCTCTATGGGCTACTCTACCTCATGTAGAGGCTCTATACTCTATGGTCTACAAAGACGATGAAACGTACATAAGAGGATGCTGACCGTCTCTGTAACGAATTGAAATATAAGGTCTTTCATTTTAAAATTTCACTGGGGTTAAGTCAGGATGGGTTGCGCTACAATTTTTTTGATCTACTTCCCTTACATTTTCACATTCCAGGAATCTTTTATGAAACCAGTGTTTAGTCTAATGAGTAGACAATTTCATTTACATATGAGACTTTTTTTATAATAAAAGAATTCCGTAAGTAATATTAGGTGACAGTAAAGACCGAAGTATTAATGTAATTTGAGAAATTATATGTACGACATCCAACCACATGATGTTGCTAGAAACGAGAACATTGATTTACATGGTCTGTGAGGGCCAGACAGACCATCCAACAGATCTTCATGAGCGTCAAGATGAGGATGATTTAAGTACTTATTATATTATAAATGGCTAATTACCTGCACATTATTTCAAATTCATCTGGAAATCCGCTGTCTTTTTGGTTATTGCAGTACAAATCACAAATTTCTTCATTGTATTCGCATCTGTTCCCAATGAATCCTTGAAGACAACTACACGTGGGTGTGTTCATGGACGACGTGATAATACATTCTCCTGAATTCAAGCAATACGTATCGCATTTATTCTTTTGACACCTGTCACCAATAAAACCTTTATTGCAATTACATGTTGGTTTCCCAGATGACGATAGGTAGCAATCTCCATTCAAGCAGTAATCGTTGCTGCAAACAGATATCTCGCACAATTTTCCTCTAAAGCCACGTTTGCAATGACACGTGTTGTTTTTTAGGACACCGCTGTTGAAACACTGGAAGACTTCTTCTGTATCATCATATTCCTTACTTTGGTTTGATTGCATTTGGTGTTGTTGATATTCCTTGATGGCGTCTGGAAGTCCTTTACAGTCGTTCATAACAAAATTCGCTACTAAACCCATAGGCGTATCATGAAAAGTCGCAATTTTATCAGGGGTCGTAGACGGATCTGTTTCGGTTTTTAATAGTTTGTATAAAGCATTATTGTTAGTATCAGTCCAATAAACGGCTTCTTCATCTACAGCTAATCCGAAAGGCTGCACTGAGTTTCTTTCCATAAACAGTCTTCTGTCTGTTCCATCAAGACTGATGCTTTCGATCCTGCCAGTTGATGATCCGATTCTACTGTCTGCCCAATATAGTCGTTGATTTTTGTAGTCGATCGCTAAACCTACCGGAGTCCAAATCGTGTCATTAACTAAAATTTGGTGTTCTGTGCTATCTAATTTTCTTCTTTCGATAGTCGGCTTGTTGCGTGAGGGATTTGTTGTATAATAAATGTACCTGAAAAACAAAAATTCAAATAAGAACTTAACAAGCTACATAATTTTGTTCTTAAATTGAATTCCTGGACAAAGAAGTGAGAAATCGAGTACAAAAAGCAAATAGACTAGTAGGATGCATTAATAACACTATAGGGCGAAAACGACATATGAGCACTGAAATGCAGATGAAGTCCAGAATGTATAGCCACAACACCAAGACTACTGGAAACGGCAGAGATGAGAGTACTGAGAAGAATTGCTGGAAATACGTTGAGAGATCGAAAGAGAAGTGAAGACATTAGAAGAAAGTGTAACGTACAGTGTAGAAACGAATGGACACTCAATACAAAAAAATAATGGAATAACCACATAAGCAGAATGGGGAAGGCAAGTGCGGTCAAAATATCAAGAGATAAATTACCAATCGGTAGAAGAAGTATCGGCCGACCGCCAAAAGATGGAGTGACAACCTTCCATAGAGGTATCAATCCACCAATAAACAAGCAGAATTGCTTATAAAGAGGAGGAAGAAGAAAACGCTGGCGTTAATTTGTGGCAATGAGCAGTTCTAATGTTTTGCCAATCAATTATGATATCTTTTTATGAAGTATTGAAGTGTGCTCTGGGACTTCAGACGTACACGTTAAAATCAAATCAAGCTTTGTGTTAAAGTAAATTTAAAGGGTTGTAAATTACTGTGCACACCAGGAGCCAAGGGTGCAGATATAATGTAGTGATGTTGAAAAAGTTGAAACACGCTGAAAGTCCTCCGTTTAAATATTTGAAATTTCGACCCAGTTTACAGTTGTACACTTTCGCTACACCCTGTATATTGAGTCGGAGAAGCGCAGTTTCAAATCGCTTTTCCGCATTGGTGTGAGTTTGTTATTTTGTTCGTTCCCACAACATTACGAATTTTATTTCTTTATCCGTTCCTTGAAATAATACGCATTTAAGAAACGGAATATTTTTCAATAAACCCTTGAATTGTTGTAGTTTACAAGGTAAAAAGATTTTTATGATATTTACAGTTTTGGTTTGTCGGTTATGTGTTCGTCGGTATATCCAAATAGCTAGATGAAGAACCCCTGCTATGCTCTAGACTGTTGCAGTCTAGAAGATGAAAGATTTTTATGACTTTCTCAGACACAAATTTATTGAGGGTTGTATTAGAGCAGGAAGGATTAGTCGATTGCTTTTTCAGCTCTTAAATATTGGTTCTAAAAACTAACTGTAATTGTATGAGTGATTCATCGCATTTCGTGTAAACTCGAGAGATTTTGTTGTTGCGAAGTTTAAGTAATTATAATTGGTTGAGGGTAAAACCATCATGGCGTTCGAGGGATGTCTTGAGAGTTTTTCTGACCATTTTATTGGTAGAGAAATATCTGGTATGATTCCTATTGGCCTAAGTAGGAAGTCACCTTTTTTTGGGAGAGGAACCCAAGTTTTAGAAGGATCGAGTTAGCGGTCCTAGAAAGCAGTTCCGTATAAGCTATCATCATGTTCAGTTGAGTTCCACCAGGGCCACCATCGAGTTAAGTTGAGTTTTGGTTCCCTTAGGGCCATCGTCATGGAGTTGAGTTCCATTAAGTGTTTCGGAATGTAGTTTTCCAGTTTCCCAGCCGGCTAAGTTAATTCCAGCCCGGTGAATGTGATGGTGTATCGTGAACTCCGGCGATTTTCCCGCTGTTTCTAAGCAAATCGTCGTTATCATTTTATACCAATTTTGGTATCCACTAATTTCATTTAAGCAGTCAGAATAAGAAGTAGGAGAGAAGAGTTTCAATTTTCTCATTGCTATGTTTAACAGTGCAGTTAAAACATGTAGTATGCTCACATACTTTATTTTGGTCAAAGTTTAACGAACTTTTAAACTATTTATGTTCGAGTCTTAACTAAATAATTTTGTTCAAGTAAAAGTAAATTTGATCCAGTTTAACGAACTTTTAAACTATTTATCTTCAAGTGAAAGCTGAATTTTTCTATAATAATGTTTGTTTATAAACAATGTACTGTTTGCTGTAATTAACGACAGTGAAGTAAGTGTTTCGCGAGTGCAATAGCGCCTTGGACTTTCGAATCAAGCTACGAGGAAGAAGCCAGGACACTAATTGTTAAGGTATAATTTTTATATTTGTAAAACTGTTCGTTTCATCTTTGATTAATTGGTAATCTGGTCTCTAATTATAACAGAGAGATCAGAGATTAATTTTTTTGTTTTTAATAAATAATGTTTGATTTTCAACATATAATTTATTTTCTTCCCTTCTCTCTTGAATCGTAAGAACGATAAAACATTGACTAAGTATATAATTTTGAGTGTAAAGTAAAGGAGGTAAGTTACATTATAACATTTTGTATATTATGTATATCATTTTATTTGACTATGTTTCTTTGTTTTATTTTAATTTATCTTTCTTTGTTTTATTTCTATTTTTTTGTATAAAGTTTGGTTTCCCTTAGGTAACCAATGGCGCCCAATATTTTATTTTTTTGTATTTTTCTTTATTTTTTATTTCACATCCTTATTTCGATTTTTCTATCTTTCTAATTTTTCTAAGCTAATAAGAATATATCATAACATCTATTAAAGAATCCACTCCCTAAAATCTCTGAGACAGTAGCAACCGAGGTACTTAATAAATTATGTAGCACGAATTTTGTCCAATTCTTAATTAGTCATGTTTCATAAAACAACAGGGGCTATCTTTTGTCTTACATTAAAATGGCCCCATATGACTTCCATTCTTTGTCGTGTTTCATAAAATGGCTTCCATGCGTGGGGCTGTTTCATAAAATTAATCGTGCCACAAAGTAACTATTCGTTACAAAGTACTCGTTACTTACGAATACCGAAAGTAACGATTACTATACAGAGAGGCAAATCGTTACTTTGATTACTCTGATTACTTCGTTACTTCGTACCAATCGTATCAGAGCGAGTAACGACTATTGTATCTACTTCGATTACTTTGATTACTCTGATTACTTCGTACTTCGTGAAGGTCGTTATTATATCGGAATCCCTACACACAATACCTACCTACTGAGAAATACGATTCTCGATATCATTACCAGTACTCAAATACAAAAGTAATCATAGTAATCAAATCATTTTTATCCCTTAAACAGATCGGTGAAGGTCGTTGTTATATCGGAATACCTATACAAAATACCTACCTACTGAGAAATACGATTCTCGACATGATTACCGGTACTCAAATACAAAAGTAATCATAGTAATCAAAGTAACGAATACTGTAAATGATTACTTTATACAAAAGTACGATTTGTAACGAATACTCGAAAGTAACCATAAACAACATCACTAATATAATGCCAAGTTGCCAAGGGTGAAGGGTGAAGATATAATGGATAGGGAAGGGTGAAGATAAAAACTAAATATGATGAAAATTAACATCTAACAACTTACCGATTGCAAACATCAATGGCAATAGCATGGGGGGCTGTATCTGTAAAAGTAATAAAATCTTCAGGAATGTGCTCGGAGCTGTTCAATCTCACATAGCCTATTGTATTCTCGAGAGCTTTTGTCCAATATAAAACATCTTCTACAGGATCAATTGCGAGCCCCTAAAAAGTAAAGAGTTCTATTCAATGTATTCATTAATACTGGTCTTATAAAATTTCATGAAACTCAGAAACGATGATGACGTCAATCTCAGAACGAAACTATGAAATCCAAAATTAATGAAAATATTCAGATGAGCAACAATTACGGCTCTGTAAGAGCAGTAAAATGAAGCTCGAAAAATGTGTCTCGAAAAAGTATAGTGGACAGCCAGACAGCGCTGTAAATAACGCTCGTCTGGCAGTAGGGTAAGAAGAAGAAGTATAATCATGGCAATTGAAATATAAATACAAGGTAATCCTCTCAGTCCCCTGCAGACTTTTGATAGTCAGAGGGTGAACAGAGGTGGAATATTTATGTATTCGGAAATAACAATTTCCATAGACAGATTGAAATCTGCGTTCGAGCTTTACGAAAATATCCATTACGAGCCAGGAAAAATGACAGTGTCCAGCAAAACGAACACAGACAATGATAACAGCAGACCGAAAAGAAAAGCAAGATTTACTGGAAGTTATCAAGCAAGTGTCGGTTAAAACATTTTTTCAGTGAAATCAGTGATTTTTTTCCTCGTATAAACATTGCGTTGTGTTTTCTGTTATTTTAAATTTTCATTATATGTATATAATAATATGTATTATCGATCGTCTTATTCTCTCGAACGGGGGTGTGTGGCGACACGCTTTAATTACTATTTTTGCTAATTTTATTTTTTTAATAACTTTTCTCAAAACGGTCATATAAATTCACATCTAATATACAAACCAGATGCTAAGAAGTTTTACGAACCATAATATGTTTCTGGTGTGTTCAGTTTAACAAACTGAATTCCCCATAAATTAATTACCTTATCAGACTTTATGTCAACTTCTTAAAATACAGAAAGGTTCTCAACTTTTAAAACGCCAGATGTAGTAATTTATTGCCTTTTCTAGCCATATTGTAGAAACACAAACATATTAGCGTTTGTTGTTTTTTTTTAGCCACAGTGAGTCGATACACAACCACGGGTCGATTTACAACCTCCGTCGGCAGTCACACCCCAGCGGGCGTCGATATAGACGTGGTACGTCAACAACACAACCTTTCGAGATATAAGCAAAACACGTTTTTTATCGACACAAATAAATATATTATTGTTCATTGTTTACACTTATTTTTAATTGATTCCGTAACCTATGTACCATCGGAACAGTTATTTATAGTAGTTGTCTCAATGTAGCAAGCCTTCTCTCCATTTATTGGCGCATCCATTCGTTGGCACACTCTGGTTATCTAGTAATGTGAGCTTATAATAAAATACGTAATGGTTATAAACAAATAAAGGATATGATTATTAAACAAACAAAAGATGACGACCTATTCCTTAAAAAATGCAACATTTGCATTTTGTGAATAAATTTTCCTCTAACCTTCCCTTTTTGAGAAACGTAACTGTAGTTTTTACAATAAAAATTAAATTAGAAGACACTCCGGAATTAAATAAAACATAAGCAGTGACTATTTAATTCATTTAAAAAAATTTCACGAGGAAAAAATTCCTGTAGTTGGCTGTATACGATTTATTACAAAAAACCATAAAATCCTTTATAAAAGGTGTATTTGTTAAAATCCTTATACAGGGCTACATCAAGAACATAACATGGTTTTTTATTTAATTCATTGCCAACGTGAACCTTAACGATACATAATTAATAACAAAAAGTTGTCAATGTATGTAAATTTTTATTTTGATTTAAATACACAAATAAAATCCTTAGTTTTAATTCCTCGCATTTCTAGAACAACACTACTTCTAGAAGGTTAAGTTTTAGGTTTAAAAACAAATTATTTGTCTATTGTATGTAGATAAACTATATAAAAAAGGATAATCAACTGTTAATACGTTAAAGTTTTTTGGTCACAACTTGTAACATAAACAAACAAATTTGTGTTCGGTATTTCCGATTTAAATTTTGTATTTCGGTCATTTTTGGGTTTTCCATTTCCATTAATTCTGATTTTAATTAAAATTGAAATAAAGAAAAGGTAGGAAAAAACGACGAAATATTTACAAAAAGAACCTCAACAAAAAAGATGATTTAAGTGTCCTCTAGAAAAAAGATAGAAATAAAAAGAAAATTAATATTAATCATACCTAATATAATATGTGTTTCACTAATTTTGAAGACATAAAATATGATCGCTTATCTCTGATTAACTTCCACGTAGTAAGAGAGTTTAAATATGTATCATGTATCTGGTGGCGGTAATTCCAGATAACTGCACATAGAAAAAGAGCTCTAAGCAAGAATAGTTGCGGGGAATAGGGCATGATACTCCCTACCATCAATATTAAGCTCTAAGCTAAAAAGACAATCTAAATTAAAACTGTCATTATCATCATGCAATCTCTTCTGTCCACTGCTGGACATAGGTCTCTCCCATTCTTCGCCACTCTTCACGGTTCTGTGCTTCTTGTTGCCATTTCTTGGATATTCGGTTAATGTCGTCCATCCAGCGTGTTGGTGGTCGTCCTCTGATGCGTTTGTCTTCTCTTGGGCGCCAGTCAATTAGACAAAATTAGTTTTCTGGTCCATCTTGAGTCTTTCAGTCGCGCTATGTGACCTGCCCGACTCCATTTCAGCTTGGCTATACGTTCAACATCAGTGATACCTGTTCATTTCCTTAAGTATTGGTTCCTTATTTTGTCTTTTTTTGTAACGCCGAGAATCGATCTTTCCATACGCCTTTGTGCCACTCGCATTTTTAGTGCGAGCGTGAGAGTTTCTGCTCCGTATGTCATAATAGGAAGAACGCATTGGTCAAATGTCTTCCGTTTCATAGCCTTCGAGATGTTGCTCTTAAAGATGTCTCTTAGTGAACCATACGCCGCCCAAGCAAGTGTTATTCGTCGTTGAAATTCGCAAGTCTGATTGTCCTTGCCAATTCTGATTTCATGACCGAGATATAAATATGTACTTTTCTGTCAATTCTACCACTTGATTTTGGATGGTAAGGTGTTCACTGGGAACTAAATATGTCATAAATTTGGTCTTACTGATGTTCAGTTTTAGACATATTGTTGAAGATACGTTTGCTAATATTCTAGTAGCATTTGTTGTGCTTCACCCAGATCTTCGGTAATAAGTACTATATCGTCGGCAAAACGCAGATGATTGAATTAAAACTGTACCATGTCAATTATTATTCGACCACTTGTTACATTTACATATGGAAATGAAACATGGACTCTACATCGGCGGGAAATAAATAAGCTGCTGTTGTTTGAAAGGAAGGTTCTCAGAATGATATTTGGCCCTCAAAGAAATGAATTGACAGAAGAGTGGAGAAGACGCCACAATGCTGAATTGGTGACTGTATGGTACTGAAAACATCGTCAGATATATAAAAACTAACCGGATAAGATGGGCAAATCATGTGGGAACATCAGAGGAAGACAGAGTGTTAAAGACAGTAGTTTTTGAGAGACCAGACGGTAGATCAGTAGGCCGTCCCAAAAAAAGATGGAAGGATGATGTTCAAGCCGATTTATCTAGGATTGGGGTACATACAACAATGGAAATAGAAGCTTAAGATCACAGAAGATGGAGAGACAGCTACAGTGGATGCGGCGAAGACTCATCCCGAGTTTTAAAGCCAATCAAGAAGAAGATTGCTCGCTTACAGAACTTTAAAATTATTTCATCAGGCATAAAAATTATTAAATGAGTGAAAAATAATTTCGACCACGAATCAAGTAATCTGTTAACCGAGGTACACAGTA
The DNA here is from genome assembly GCF_917563875.1 of Diabrotica virgifera virgifera. Taxonomy (NCBI): domain Eukaryota; kingdom Metazoa; phylum Arthropoda; class Insecta; order Coleoptera; family Chrysomelidae; genus Diabrotica; species Diabrotica virgifera. The sequence goes on from NC_065444.1 coordinate 264,563,249, forward strand.
CCAAGCTGCGCCGCTAGGAGAACACTCCAATTATGCGTCGCAGATTACTTATGAAACGTGGTCACTTTGTACTTTAATACAGAATAGGGTATGACAAGAAAGAAAGTATAAGTAAGTTCATATAAGTAATCTGCGACGCATTATTGGACTGTTCTCCTAGCGGCGCCGCTTGGTGCTGTGTACCTCGGTTAACAGATTACTTGATTCGTGGTCGAAATTATTTTTCACTCATTTCATCGTTCCCCGTTAGAGGACAGTCTGACCATACTCCGGTGCAAATATTTTAATATTTGCACCATCTTCTTCGTTTAGTTATGGCCCAATTCAGTCTTCTTGCAAAGCCTCTTTGACAAGGAATAGATTCCGAAACATCAGGTGTCAGAGGATGGCAAGAGACTCAAATTGAATCAAAACGAAACGATTATTTTCTTTCTCATAAAAATTATTTCCGAACTGGAAAACACATTGGTTATAAACCTTTCGCTTGAGACACATGGGAATTGAACTTTTGACAATATGGCTTAGTTTGCAAAATACTGTCCTTCTTCTTCTTAAGGTGCCGAGACCGCTTGTCGATCGTTGGCTCTCATGTTGCCCAGCATATTAACAATCATTGTCTTATTTACAGCCGCACGAAATAGTTCAGTGCTAGTTTTCCCAAACCATTGGCGTAGGTTTTTAAGCCAAGAAGTTGTACGGCCCACGTCCGGCCTATTCGCCTCTGTATTTGATGTGTTTGATTGTCTCTGCTTATTTTGATCTCGTGTCCCAGATATTTGTAAGTGTCTGTTTGTTGTATGGTATTATTGTCAACAGTTATATTTCCACTCATTACGAGATTTGTCATAAGTTTAGTTTTCTCAAAGTTTATTTTCAATTCTGCTTTCTCAAGTAGAGTTTTAAGCGAATGTATCGTAGAAACTGTATCTTGTAACTTGTCTGCGATTAATACAACATCATCTGCAAACCTCAGATGATTAAATCTGCCTTTGTCTATATTGATGCCCATATTTATGTTGCCATTGAATGTTCTGAAATATTGACTCTGCCGTGAACAATTTTGGTGAAATATTATCTCCTTTTCTTACTCGTCGACCTAAGCTGAACTTTTCTGTGTCTTCGTTTAGTCGTATAGTTGATGTAGCATTCTCATAGATGTTTTTGAGTAGTGACGTGTATCTGGAATCCGTTCGGCTTCGCTTTAGGGCTTCCAGTACTGTTTCAAACTCTACAGCAAGGGTCACCAACTAGTTTCCCTGAGGGCCCGTTTCGAAAACCTATGACAATTCCGGGGTCCGGATTTATGCTGCCTGTGTCTGACTGTTCTGATTCGGTTTCTTTGTGGATTCTTGTTAAAAAATATCCGCTATAAACAAATCAGAAGGGTGCCGGGCGAAATTTTTGGGCAGAAATTGTTTAATATATTTTTTTAACCAATTCAAAACATCACCTTTTTTGCCCGCGAAAATAGGTTTGTTCGTAATACGATCCAATCGATCAGCAACCGTTGCCAACCATCAGACGTATGCGCAGTTAACAGTTAGCGCTGCGCAGTTAACAGTTCGAGTTCGTAGACTACGAACGCGCTTGCGTCTGACGGTTGGCAACGGTTGCTGATCGTTCTACGAACAAACCTAATATGTTTTTAGCATTTTTGGGTCATCTATCTTAAATAAAAAAGATCTGTCATTTTATTAAAACTTATGAGTTTTCAAGCTTCGCAAATGCCTATTTTCGCATTTTTCAGATTTTAAATCGCTTATAACTCGAAAACTATCAACTTTTCAGAAATATGACAAGGGACCTTTATTGTTTATAATTACCCAAGAAACCTAAAAATACATATTTCGAGGCAAAAAAGTAATTTTTAATTTGCTTAAAAAATTGTTTTACCCGGCACCCTTCTGATTTGTTTAAAGAGGACATTTTTGAACAGTAATCCGCAAAGAAATCGAGCCAAAAACATTTTTCATACGAAAGTGGCCTCACACATGGACTAATATGGAAAGAAAAACTAATAATATCTAATTGTTTTTTGGTTATTGTATACTTTTCTGTAAGTTTTCCTGGTACAATAAATAAAATATAAATTCATTGTGTATTGTTTTGATGTTATTATCAGTATATTTTGAAAACAGCAGTACATATTGTCAATTGTTACTGAGAATATTTTAAAAATTAGCAATTTATATTTTGAATGCTAATAAAGTTTTTAGACATCTTCAATTTTGTAGAAAGGAAACTGAGGAATTTAAAATAAATAATCATAGTACAAAATGCTAATTAACATGTTATATTTTCTACATTAGTTTCAATGCCAGGTGTTTGTTGCAAACTTATTAAATCTGAAAATATTTTTATTAGGTAAATGCACATCTGAAAAGTACTCCTACTTAACATATAGTAGAGAGGAAATGAATATAAAAAATGCACATGACAATTTTATATTACAGCTTACTTAATTTCAAAATTAATGATTAGTAAGTTTAACAATAAGGGGGAAAACTCTTTACAAAATTAAATTATAAGAGAGAAAAATGTCATTTTTTTATGTACAACCTGTCTGAAGTTTGGAGTGAGTTTAGTGCAACTGATTCTCAGTAGGGAGTTGAGATATTCATCTGTTAAGTGAGATCTCTACCGATTTTTAATAAAGTTCATTCTTGATAAAGCGGCTTCGCACACATAAGTTGAGCCAAACATAGTACATAATTTCATAGCCAAACATTTTCAAAATTGCCAAACACTAGCTGTATTCTGAATTTATTGACGGTCCGCACAAAACTAGCTCACGGTCCGGATGCGGACCGCGTTCCGCTAATTGGTGACCCTGCTCTACAGAATCAAAAGCTTTGTCGAAATCGACAAATGCAAGAACCAGTGGTATGTTGACACGCAGATAATCATTTGATAATAGTTGGCGAAAAGAACATCATAGAAAAGAACATCATTCTAAGCAAAAATTAACTCACCTGTACGTCACCGGGAGGACTTGTTATTATTGGTTCGGTAGCAGTCTCTTTGGATAGGCGGACAGTAAAAATTGTGTCGTTGTTTCTGTCAGTGTCGCTGACAACGAACTGATCCCTGATACCATCGTACGTAATTGCCCTTAACGCAGAAAACGGTTTTCTAGATTCTAAAACGGATCCAGTTGAAGATAGTAATTGTATTTCGTTACGTACAACTACTGCCAAATCTAAAAAGAAAACACAAAAATTAAGATCAAAATTACCCTTTTTAAAATCTAGGTATACGTAGGTATATAAAAAAACATCAAAAAATAGTATGTCGAAGTGTGTAAAAAGTATTTATTTCTTTAGCTAAGCGCTTTCGACAAAATTGTCATCATCGGAGCTAATGCTACAATCAAAAAGGAATCTTATAAGAACAGGATGTCTAAATACAAAAAATGTTTAACTTACTGTGCTTACATCAATAAAAAAATAAAAAAAGTACCACTACTTAAGCAGTACCACTACTTAAGTAGAGGTAAAGTACTTTTCTATTTTCTATTGACGTACCTAAGTTAAACATTTTTGTACTTGCGACATCTTTTTCCATATAATTTTTCCGACAGAAAAGAAAAGGTCAGTCAAATAATCCTGGAAATATCAGTGGAGGATCTATGGAGAGGGAAAATGGGAATATTCCCCCCTAACAAGGTCCAAAATTAAAGAAAAAATTATTGAAAACTATATTAGCTGAGATGAAACTTTAACCACAAAGAGACAAATTTAACCCAATAAAACCGCTAGTTTGGAAAATTAAGGGGACTTAATGCATATAAGTTATTATTTATGTCTTTTATGCAGTTTGGGTTTATTTTCTTGTTTTTTGGTTGGTGTTTCACTGTAAGTTCCCCTCCCAAGGCAAAATTCCCCTCCCAAATGTCTAGAAAAGTTTTTCATTTACGTTTTTATTCCCAAAAAATATGTGCTGCATACGCGTGTTACTGGTTGCATAGAATCAGGGTCGTGAAACAGTGAATTCTATACCTACATCACGTTTTTTTATTGATGACTAGGAATAATCAAAAAGATCAAAGATATCTATCAGGAAAATACAATAGGGCTTTTCATTCACAGTCATTTGTTTCGAGCTTCTGTCAAATGTCGTATAATCCGTGTATATTAATATTAGGTTTGTTCTAGCATCCGTTTCAAACGGTTTGAAACCATCAGCGAATAGTGGACCAGCGCGAGTAGAGGGGATAGTACTGGTGACTGTATTATGTTCTCTCACTGACCAACTGTTTGCTGACGGTTTCTAACTTGGTTGAATGTTTGCTAGAACAAACCTATTATATACACAGATTATACAATAAATGACAGAAGCTCGAAACAAATGACAATCGATGAAAAGCCCTATAGAAGTAAAATTATACTTAAGAAGAACTAAGTAATCCAATTTAAGCTGGCAATGGAGTAAGACCTGAGTTCCCTGAGTCATCTATTCTTCAAACGGATTATGGATGAAATAATAAAAAAAGTAAGAACTATAAACGGATACCAAATGGTATAAACAACTTAAAATAATCTGGTATACAGACGACGCAATATTAATCTTTTAAAGCGAAGATGATTAACAATGTATGTTGCACCAATGTAACATAACCGCCGGAAAATGTAACATGTTAATTTCCGCACAAAAGAAAAAATGCATGGTTATAACAGCAATTATAACAGCAAATCTATTAAGATTTAAATTAGATCTCAAAGGTCAGATGATAGAACAAGTGATGGAGTTTAAATAGCTAAGCATCACACTATCTAGCTACGGAAAGTTCGAAACAGAAGTGGAAAAAAGTGAATAGAGTAAACAGAGCGGTAGGTTGCCTGAATGAAACAATAATATTATGTAGAAATAAAAATATCGGGAAATAAATGAAAGATAAAATTTACAAATCAGTCATCAGACTAATAATGAGATTGGACCAAAAGGAATGCTAGAAACAGCAGAGATGAAATTCTTTAGTAAAATAGATGGTAACAGTGGCGGCTTGTCAGGGTCGGAAGGGTCGGCAGTGCCGACCGACACATTTATGGACACATTATAGATTTTTTTAAATATTTAATTTAATCAGAGTTTGATGATATTCGTTTCTGTGAAATAAAAAAATATCTGAGATAATACAGACTAAATTTTATTCATTGTTTTTAAAAGAATTCGATCGATCCCATACGTTAAGTGATCCCTGTGCGCTGTGCGTAAGAGACTTTTCAAAAATGATCCTATAGCCATGCACCCGATTGCGATTGTGTGTTTTCGGCAAGCCGTCCCCAGATTGAAGATTTGCTTGGAATAAGAAGCTATGGAATATTAGCCGATAGGCAACCAATTATACATTTCCCGTATCTATTTGAATGGCAAGTACGGCAGAAACCAATCTGCCGAGCGGTGATCTGCAAACGGTAGCAAGGTACGTACCTAGCCACGTACCTAAATAGGTAAGTAGGCAGTTTTACGTAGTTTAATGATTGATATTGTAATTTTTTTAAGTTGTTAGGAATTACCATTTAGGTGACAGGATGAATCGGAGGATTCGTTACATCAAGTTAATTTATAGAGAACAAATAAAATTTACGTTCTTTCCGATGAGGCTCCAATAAGAGCCGAAAATCGCGATTCAAGGGACTGGACTGCGCTCCGTATTCTAATTGAAAAGTAAGATTGTTTTGCCTTCGCATTGCAACTGAATTAAAAATAAAATTTTTATTTTATTTTTACAAATAAAATTGTTTAACAAATTTTCTAATTTACTTTCTGACTCTAAGACATTTAGCGGCGTACCTAAAACAGCACAGAATGAAAGAATCAATTAGTAGTTACATTTTGATGCTTTTCGGGTAGAAGAAACTACTGATAGAGGTAATATTTCATTCACAATATCAATAATTGGTCTTCGATACGCGTTACGTCTAATATTTATGAGAGGTTTTTAGGTTTTCAGACGTGAGTAGAAGCCATAAGACAGAATATATTTTTGGTGTTTTAAAGGACATATTAAAATTTTTTGATATCAAAAATAAATTGGTAAGGCAAATTTATGACGGCGCTGCCTTGATGTCCGGTGAATTGTATGGTCTCCAGGCAAAAGTTAAAACTATTGCACCAGGCAAGACTATTATTTACTCACTATTATGTCATTGACCTCTTTGACGATTCAAAATTTAAAAGTTACGCCAAAGAATTTTCAAAATATATTAAAAATTATCCATCATTATTTGACAAATAAAATAAGAAAATGGATTAACAGGTTTATATGCTGATCCAAATATTTTCGGAAGGTGGGATAAGTTACAAAATATGTATAATTTTATATACTGCAATTCATTAGGTACATAACAAACTGTTCCCGAAATTAATAAATTATTGCGCTCAAATGTGGGCAAATTCTGCCTCAAATGAACGGGATTTCTCTTGTATCGAAAGAGTCAAAACGTATTGTCGAAAGAGTCAAAACGTAATGTCGAAACACCACGAAACAAGAATGTCAAACTTGTCTCAAATTTCAAATGTCAATAAAAAAAAAACTTTTAAAATCTCTCCAAAGCAATAATAAATTTTACAATGACGTTATAACCCATTTTGCTACTTCGAAACAATATAGACTAAATAGACTTAATTTATAAACAGGGTTAGGTTCTAAATTTATAGGAAAAAACAAAAAAAAACAAAAAAAAAATAAAAAAAATAAAAAAAAACAAAAACCAAAAATCTCCTATGAAATTAAAGCCTTTTAATTAGATGGCATACCTATCTGAGGAGACAAAACCTTACCGACCCTGTCCCTAAAGCCACGAGCCGCCACTGGATGGTAAGACACTATAATAATATTAATGTTTATTGATTTACAATACACAGTACATCGATTGACTATGGGATAGAACTACAGATACTCGACTGATTCAAAATGGAGAACATCAAGAAACAGAAAAGTAGAAGGATTACATAAGTCGAATGACAACAAATAGGGTAGTAAAGACGGCGAGAGACGGTTCCTCAATAGGAAGATGATCAGTGGGAAGACCACGAAAACGATGGAACGATAACTAACTAAAGTAACATGGGAAACAGACACAGTCATGTCTCATGCCTACACAAAAAGAAGAAAAAGAAAAACAAGAAACCGATTATTAAGATAGATAGGGAAATATTTCAAATCCGCTTAAACTTGAGAAATACATTAAACATGGCTGCTGCATATTACCTACGCTTTGACATTACAGGAAACTTAAAAAACTCGATAGTAAAATGGGAATCAAAATTTGACATGACTCCTTGTCTACTCCCTTATTCGCAGACAATCGACAATCAGTTATAGGTTGTTTCCAAAAAAAGACGACAAAAAGCTATAATATAATGAGGAATTTGTAGAAGAGTATTCAAAATGTAGTCCTACCATGAACGTATGGGAACGTTCGAATTAATTTAATCGCATATTGTTTATTTAAATTTAAATATTCGGTAAACTTTAAATTGACGTATTTGCTTTGGGAAATTTTAATCACATTATTGACGTAAATATAATCACATATAAATGTAGAGTGAAAATATTTTATTAATTTTTCTATTAGATTCTAATAATTGAGATTTTATGGCATCTTTTATGTTTGATTTTATTACTGAATCGATTTAAGGATTTTTATAGACCACGACTATTATTTTTATAGTTCACAATTACGCAAGAACGAATTCTGCGATACCAGTTTCATTATTATAAGAGATTTAATTTACATTATTGCTAACAATGTTAATTACATATTATAGAAACCTACATACAATTAAGAATTTAGTAGACGCAACATATAATAATTATATGGATATTTATTTCAATTTTGATAACACGCAAATAAAAATACCTACATTAATTATTTTCTATATAAAATTGTTGTCATTTAATTTGTAGAAGTAATTCCACTTTTTAAATGAACATTATTAATCTTTAACTTTTTTTAATTATGGTATGGTACTAACACGACGGGGCTACCTCTTATTTTTTCTTCTCACTGCGCCATCTACGTATATACTTGAGCTAGGAATTGAGCAAAAAAATTGGAAAAACTTTTTTCCCTTATATTTTCATACATATATTTGAAGGTTTAAAGATCACTTATACCATTCTCCTTCGTTGCAAGCCACAATATACTGAGAGGTATGCTATCAGGGTTGAAAAAAAACATGTTTTTTTTTATTTTATACAAAACAAACGTTTTTTTTTTGTTTTAAACGGTTTTTTTTCTTTTAAACATGTTTTATTTTTCGTTTGTAAATTACGTGTTTTAAACAAATAAAACGTAGAAAAAAACATTGTTTAAATCATATTTCTTACAATGAGAAGGATCTGTTTGAGGAATTAGGCAGCACAGATACATATAATAACTTATGGCTGTTCAGCCCATATTATGAACTTACTTCCCACGATATAGAAGTGCCAGGAATAAAGAACAGTGTCAAAAAATTGCAAATATTTCAGAAATGTACATTTTGCTAGCGCAAAATTATTCCGAGAAGCTGGTGATTCTGCTCTTGTATTGCATTAGGATGTTCGTTGGAATACTTTATCGGAATGCTTAGAAAGTTAGTTGAAAAACTGGCCAATATTATTTCACATTTGCTCTAAACAATAGAATAAGTATTAAAAAAATTGGAAAAAATCCTTCTATATTACATCTATATTACATCTATATTACATCTATATTACATGTAAAGGGTTTTTACCCGGATATTTTTCTTTTTCTTTTGTGGGTCAGCTAGCATCCAGTTTATCTAACACTGATGATGATTTTTTATAAGAATCGAAAACGTTTTGTTGTGATATAGCCCTTTTAAGGGATTTTAATAAAAAAAAAATTTATACCTTTTACGAAGGATTTTTTTTTCCAATTTTGTGATTGATGGTATACAGCCAACTACAGGAAAAACATTTTCTTTTCCTTGTAGATTTTTTAGAATAAGTATTGATTAAGATGTAACAAAGCTTGTAAATGATACAAAGTTAAAGGCAAATGCCAAAGACTAGGTATTTATAAAAATTAAAGTATATTGCAGTGCAGGGACAAAGTCCAAACAAATACTTGCACGAGAGGCTACAGAGATATGGCTACAACTTCTGGAAGCATTCGAGACTGAACACGCAAATGGCGAATTTTTGGTAAATGATACGAATAAAGTCAAGGAGCTTATGAAAATGGCTTTGATCCTGGCTCATTTCTTGACAAGTTTGCTTGCTCATCGCTTTAGTGGAAGTAAATTTAGTCAAGAGCAAATAAAAACTGGTACGGAATATGTAGAAACTTCACTTCACATCCAGAAGCATTGCCAATTATTATTAATTACCAGGCAAAGTGTGTACCCTTTAATCCATATATATTTTCTAAACATCTAATGTACAACCATTGGCATGGTGGCGTTCTATGGTCATACAACGTAAAAAAAACTCTTCTCATCATACGCTTTAGTCAATTCCAAACTATGTAACCGGCTAGGCAATGTCAAAGCTGCTAAGTTGGTTTCAATTTTTAAAGAGCTTAATTATATAAGTGATCACGTGGCTGATAAAATTGATGACTTAGATTACAAGATTACTTTGAGACTAAAACAATTTGAGAAAATTGGAAAGAAATTGGAAAGAAATCCTTTGTAAAAGGTATAAAATTTTTTTATTAAAAATCCCTTAAAAGGGCTACATCACAACAAAACGTTTTCGATTTTTATAAAAAATCATCATCAGTGTTGGATCTAAAAATAAGTATAACCGATTTAATGAATATAAAGTTATTATTTAAATTTTGACAAAAGTTAGAGCAAGTTGGTTATACTTACAAACTGGATGCTAGCTGAGCCACAAAAGAAAAATATCTGGGTAAAAACCCTTTACATATAATATAGATGCCTTAAAAGTGCATACTTCGATAAAAAGGCCTGTGATGGTCACATGGCAAACAGGATAATGCCCTAAGGTAAGGTATACAGGTTTCCCAATACGTGGGATCCAAATTGAGTTGATCACATTTCAATGACTTAATGGCAACTGATTGCAAAATGATTGATGTTTCTGAAAGGTGTCAAAAGACAGATAGACAACGTGACGTGGAATTTACCCTGTATTACGACAGCCAACTAATTGTTAGTAAAATATTTAATGAAAATTTACATAGTAATAACAAACATCAACAAAGTTATGGCTATAATTACATTTAAGTAAGTACCTTGAATATGTAAGATGAACGTGAAGTAAGAAATGATTTTTATAATGAGAAATAGCCAGAATCTATGCAGCCATCTATACATGTTCCTATTCTAATTGAAGTAAGTTCAACTGTGCTGTGGAAAATTTGATTTCTATGAATTAAAAGGAGTGTTTGGTTTAATTGTACCAATGGCAGAGTAAATTAGAGAGTCTGTCCATTTGAGAAAATTATTAACTCTTGTATGCAAAATGTTTTGAGTTTTCCAATTTTTGTTGTGTTCCCATTATTAATAAATAAAAATATATTTGTTACAAAGTCTGTATAATAATAATAATAATGTGTATAAGACTTTTTTCATATTTATGTATTATTCATAAAAAAAAAATGAAAAAAAACGCTTGTTTAATTTAAGTGTTTTAAACATGTTTAAAACAAAACAACCCTGTATGCTATCATAAGATTTTTAGACCTACGAATCTCATATTATGTGGATCACACCAAGTTCATTGCTGTTCGTTTTTCTAAAAGGCAAAACAGATTGTCAATACAAGACCTTCCTGTACACAATCCACTTTGCACCTCCTCTTCTTCCGTAACTTGATTCTCTAATATTTCTTTTATAATTTTTTAGTAAAGTCTAGAAACAGAGTGTGTTATTACACTTAGGACTCTTTAGAGTTGCAGCACACACTTCTGTCATATTTTTATGAAGGATTTTTTTCCATTTAGGTAGCAGTTCTTCGCCCCTCAAATCCTTTGTATACTTTAAAAGTTCAATGCAGAGACCTGTAGATCCATAAGCTCGTCCATTTTTGATTGTCATCAGGACTTTCTTTACTTCAGTTGGAATCATTAGAAAGACTGATCATTATCTTCAGTAAGAAATTTTAGACGATCTTCATTCAATAGATTTTGATATCTTTCCAATCTTTAAGCGGTATTAGGCTGATATGAACTTTTCCTTTCTTATGGATTTTTTTGTTCACTATGCTTTGCATTTGCCGGAATGTTCTGTTAAAAGAACTGCGGGCATTTCTTAATTTTAGTATAGCAAAGGCCTCAGAAATCATCTCTAAGCGCGAGCCCCAATCATTTGACCCCTGAAGATAGGTTTCATTACGCTATCTCTCCACGAGTCTTGTATTTGGCATTGTAACATTATTTTTTAGACAGCTTTTGTCATCTCTAGGGTTATATTTTCTCTTTCATATTTCAAGAGATCATCAATTATTCCGTCTTGTCCTGGTGACTTCGTTTTTTAGCGAATTTATGGCTAACTCAACCTACATTTATATTTGTTGTCTTAATTCAAACACCTTGTTGTGTTAATTTTTGTTGTCCTTTTCTTTTTAAATAAACATTATAAATAACGTGTATTCGTCAAAGTTTTTAACTTTCTATTTTTTTTTTCTTCAAGAGCTTGTATATACATATTGTTGCATTCTTTATTCTTAATTACTTAGATTAGAGTATATACAACTATGAATTTAAAAATATTAACAACCAATGAGTAAAATAGAAGAAAAATACCAAGTTTTTTGTAAAAGGTATATATTAAAATACCCTAAAAAGGGTCACAATACAAAACGTTTTCGGATTAAGGAATCCATCATCAGTGTTTAAAAGCCAAAAATTGCATGCCTGAGCCACCAAAATGTATTGGGTAAAAACCCTTTAAATGTAAATGATATGGTTGTTTTACATATTTATATAAAGATCATCTGATGTTAAAGATATGCCTGGATGTTACCCAGGGCAACACAGGACTCTTACCACGTGGTTGAAATTTTTTTGGAGAAAACCCTACATATTGGATTTCAATGGCCAACTGAAATTGAAATTGGCCATTGAAATCCAATATGTGAGGTTTTCTCCAAAAAAAATTCCAACCACGTGGGAAGAGTCCTGTGTTGCCCTGGGTAACATCCAGGTATATCTTTAACATCAGATGATCTTTATATAAATATGTAAAACAACCATAACAACCATAAAACACCCGCTTTAGCTTCAAATGACATAGCGAGTTTCACTCATAAGATGTATCGGCGGTAGTTATTCCTCCTAAGGTTGACTATCAAACTGACAATGCGGACATAGATAAGGATGATCTTCAGACCCAAAGCTTTCCGAATGATATTCCCGGAGAAATAGAGAAACAGTTCATTACATGAGTGATGACTCTGACAACGACAAAGAAGACAATCTTCCCTTTCCATTAGAAAAGAAAATTTATTGAAGGGTCAAAATAAAACCAAAGAATCTGACTGGACAGAAGAAATTACTGATATTAGTATGACATCTACAACAGGTTACAAGGGCCGTCTGGATGATATGAAAGAGTAAATCCCAGGTAAATCTCGTATCGAACTATTTCGAGAAATTTTTTTGCAATGAAATTATTGAATACTTATATTACAGAACAGTCAATTATATATTATATATGCCGTTCAAAATAATAATCATCACTTTATATAACGCAGGAAGAGATAAAGATATTTCTGGCTATTTTACTTTTTACTGGATACCTATATTGTAAGAAAATAAAACATTTTCATTTTTACACAATGTTTTATATTTTGACTCCCGATCAGCCCATTGTACTCGTATGAGTACACTTTTTGCTAAAAATTCAATTTTTTTATGTCAAATAACATTTAACCCAGGTTCAACAAGAGCATTCAAAAAAATTTTGTATTATCGAAAAATAAATGTCGTGGGATCAAATGGGTTAAATGAATTTAGGAAGATCCCGAACGCCCGTTTATGTCCACGCTGAAGAAATAGTTTCATTCTTTGAAAATACTAAACATGGAAAACAAAACAAAGAATGTAGTTTATCACATCCGCACAACCACGAAGTTTTTTTTATTTTGTTTAACTTTAAAGTAACATTTAAACTTTTTGTTTTTTATAGCACATTCTTGTATCTCCGGCCGAAGTGGACCATTATTTTTTATAAGAAGTCGATTTTCAACACTATTTGCATTTTCTTTTATAAATTCCACTGAATAAGACTCCATCATAAAACTATTAATATTGTATTTAAGATTTAACCGTATTTAAGTAAATCCCTCAACAGAAAATTCCAAACTGTGAACCGAAACGCTGCACTGGTCTCTGTGTGCACTGCACAAATCCTCACTGTTTTAGATAGGCGAAATGCTTTTTCGCCGATTTTAAGATTTCTCTTTCTAACTACAGCGCTAAGTTAGGACTGGCTGGTTCAATTTGAATTCTACACCAGAGCATAGTATCTGTACTTGCCACGTGCATCCAGCGGCGTAGAGCAAGTAAATATGATTAATAAATAAAGTTATATTTTAATGATTCTATGAGATTAAAAAAATATTTTAATAATAATATTATAATATTTATGAGATTTAAAAAACTGTATTTTAATGAACTTTTATTGGGTGTTCACTGCACAAGTGAACCAATGGAGAAACCGTCCCTGTTTGAGTGAACGTACCATTAGAAGACTCGAAAAAAGAAATTTGAGGGTTTTCCGTCCAGCTCACGCCCTACAGGGGGTTACCACAACACCGTAGAGCTAGGTTTTGTGCGAGAATATGGTGACTTGCTGACTGGACATACTTTAGATGAGTGCAGAATAACCCTTAGGCCCGCTTTCTCATTCGGAGTTCAACTCAAGTTCAGCGCCATTACCGAGTTCAAGGCACGAAGTGCGTATCAGCGTACAACGCACTTCATGCCTTGAACTCGGTTATGGCGCTGAACTAGAGTTGAACTCCGAATGAGCAAGCAACCTAAGAGGTCCAGATGGACGTCGGCGTGTCTATTGGCGTCAAAATGAAAGGTTTGCTCTATGCACTATAACTAAATTGGCTTCCCAAGAAGGTCAATAATGATTTAGGAGGTATCTCTTACAAAGCTCGTACTGATCTTGTTGTGTTCAATATAGGTAGTTTAGATGCTCAAAGATACGTTGAAGATGTTCTCCAAGACCATGACATGCCTTTTGCACTGTTGATTGGTGAAAACTTTGGATTAATACATGACAATGCACGTTGCCATACCGCAAGATTCACCCGTGAGTACCTTAATGAGGTCGAGATTCAACTTTACCATGGCTGTCACGCAGTCCAGATCTTAACACAGTGGTTCTCAATCTGTGGTATATGTACCACTGGTGGTACATATCATTATTTGAGGTGGTACACAAAACGCAAAAACATCCAAAATCAGCACCACTATTATAGTTAATTAGACCACCTAGCTAGATAGGTATTTCAGTTAGGTGGTACCAAAAATAATAAAAAGTATTTGGTGGTACATGACTCAAAAATATTGAGAACCGCTGTCTTAACACAATTGAACACGTTTGGAATAACCTTAAAAAACGGGAAAGAGCAAGAGTACCAACCCCTACATCCTTCGGTTATACCTCCACATCGACAGGTCACGATGGCTGCGGTAGAGGAGTGGCACAATATTCCCTAATCGGATATCCAGGATATCATGAATGGATTGTCGAACCGGCTCCAAGAAGTCCTAAGGGCCAGAGGCGGCAACATCCATTATTATTTTTTTTTAATTAGACTATGATTTTCAAAATTGTTTGTTTGAATTTTCTTCGAATTTTTTTAAGCACTGGATTGTTGTAAAAGTTTCCTTTGATTAACGATTTTTTTTCAATTATTTTATTGTTTTCTTTTCTTCAAAGGTAGTTTTCACCATATCTTTCATAAAATGTGGTCTAAGATTGGTGTAAAGAAATACAAGGTGGGCGGTTAATTGTTGTGCTGGTGAGTGTAATTATGAATATTCTTTAATATAAAAGATATGAAAATTAGACTGCTGCAAAAATGATGAAACAAAAATATTATATACGCATTCAAAGTTCAAACGAATGGTGCCTATGACCTATGGCGAAATAAAGATTTGGTGTACCTACCTGACCAGGCGAATGTTTTTCGTGATGTAAATTTGGTAAATTTTGCGACGTACTATTTTACGTATTTGAAAGAATACAATGAAATGTTACTTAATAAGATTATCAGTCCATTCAAGGTCAGGGCTCATGATTTGCAAAGGTTAAACCGTCACTTACAAATAAATAATCGTAACAATGGTACATATTTATTAACGGTTTCCAAAGGTATATTCTTGTATCTTGATTTCTATTATTTGTAATAAGATTGATTTAGAACCCCTACACCCCTAGTAGTAAGGTAAAGGATATTTTTTGGTAGATATGGGCCATTATTCCAAGTGAAACATATCAAAAAAACTCACATTAATCTTAATAACTCATAAAAGAATCAGTAACGACCCTGGCAAATAAAGCACGAAAAGGAGGTCTAGAAATTAACGAAGGAGAAACAAAATAATATCTAATCTGCTCCAGAATAGAAAATAACAAGACCAGAAAAATCAAGATAGATTACACTTTTGAAAGAACTTACCAATTTAAATATTTGGGACTAGAGCAGTGATAAGCAAAGTACGGCCCGCGGGCCAATTCCGGCCCGTGAAAGTATTTAATCAGGCCCGCCGAGGGTCCATCGACATGGATAGTATTATACATGTAGCTTTAACACAAAATGCATTTTTCTATAATTCTGGCCCCACTATAGAATTTTTTTTAATTTTGCGGACCCCCATTAAAAATGTTTGCCCACCACTGGACTAAAGACTGAGATGACTGGGATACATGGAGAGAAGGAAAGACGACCTACAGATTGAGAATAAAGTCACCAGATAAAAGCCATGAACTGAAAGACCAATGGGAAGACATTGGAACATCTTTACCTGTTGGGCTTTATTTGCCATTATTTTGAATACACTCGATGTATTCGAGTCGGTTGGTAGGATTTTATTCTTTTAAGTCTGGAGTATATGACACTGATCAATGTTGTTTCGGCATCTTTCATTAATTAGGTAATAATATATTGATCTAGTTTCTTATGATCTTCCTCTGTATTTGCTGGTGACTTCCAAATGTACAAACAAGACGAGGGTAGTTCTCCTTCGTTACGTTGTGCAAGTCCAAAATCTTTCGACAATTTGCTATTGACGTCTAAGAAGGCGTTTTGTTATTCTTTTTATGATTTAAATTGATTATTAATAATTTGTAATAATTAATAAAAAGTATGTACACACATTTGATTTAATGTCTTTTTTCTACGATCATAAAGCCACAAAGACATAAAAATTTTTACGTTATTTATCATACAAAAAGCTCTCATTGCATCTCTCTTCCGAGTAAGCAGATTGCTATATGCACAGATAGCCTAATACAATCTATTAAAATTACAAAAAAAATTGTGAAATTATTGTACAGGATATTATTGAAAAAATTATTATAAAGCATAGATTTTTTTCTTAGAACCTTTATTAAAGATGAACAGAAACTTTTTATATATTAAGATCTAACTCTTAGAGAGTACAAAAAATATCTTTTTCATTTATGCACGTACACTAATATTGTAGAGGGCGCCAAAGTCGAAGCCTCGAAAAAAAGTCATTTCCGATGACGGACAGTTAATCTCAGGATTGGGATCTCTGAAACAAAAAAATCACATTTGAAAAAGGAAGGTTTCTTACGTGACAATTTACCACCGTTAGTGAAAAATTCCGCAAAAAAAGAGTTTATGGAAATTTGAAAAAAATTTGTGAAAAAATCCCCTTTTTTCAGTTTTTTATGGTTAAAAAATATTTATTTTTTGGTCAAATTGTGGTAAATTGTCACGTAAGAAACCTTTCCATTTCAAATTCCGTACGATTTTTTTGTTTCAGATATCCCAATCCTGAGATTCAACTGTCCGCCATCAGTTTCGAGGCCTCGACTTTTGCGCCCTCTACAATATTAGTGTACGTGCATAAATGAAAAACGATATATTTTTTTGTACTCCCTAAGAGTTAGATATTAATATGTAAAAAGTTTTGTGTTCATTTTTAATAAAGGTTCTGAGAAAAAAAATCTTAAAAAAAAATGATTATTTTTGGTCTTCTAAAGTGTACTAGTACCAAAAACAGTTTTTGTGATTAACTCACAACTATAATAATTTCTGACTCATGTTGTTCCTCTAATGACCGATTCAATTGTTTCCAATGAAAGAACAGTTTTCTTAAAAAAAACTTACGCTTATCATTTGTTATACATATTATGCATTTTTTGGTTAAACCAATCTACATTAATTTATGCGCATATTTTTTATTAGCATACTCGCAAAATCGAGATAATAAAATATCAAACTCTTGGAATAAAAAGATGATTAAAGGTCTATTTTTATATAATTAAAGTAGTTTCTTTAAAAATCACCCCCACAAACTGATTTCTCACTTAGTTAAAAGCAAAAATACCCTATTAGTTGATCATCCTGTATAAGAAATTTAGCGATAAACACGTATAAATTTACATTATATTTATTGTTTCCCATCTTTAGACATATCAGAGGGAGTATGTCAACTAAAACTGTAACTGTCACAGTGGCAGTTGCCAAACTCGTCCGATAGGTCTAAAGGTGCGAAATAATAATTATAATATAAATTTATAGGTTTTTATCGCTAATTTTCCCACCTCCACTAGTTTCATTTCTTTTTATCTCACAACTTAATATGTTTTCCATCTTTTGTGTTATTCTGCCGGTTATTAGCGCGCTCATCACTGTATATTGTTTATAAACAGTAGTTATTGTAAGTGGCATAGAAGCCGATCACTTTAATTAAAAATAAAAAAATACGTTAATTTCAACCCTAACAAAACTCCTAGAATAATAAGGTGCGACAAAAATTCAACTTAGAAAAATATTTGTAAACATTTCATCTTATTGTCCAATAAAACTACAGTTTTTTTGGGCGGAGGTAAATTCCTCACCAACCATTAAAAACATATAATCCGACAGGTATTTTCCTCACCAAATTTAAAGGTTCATATTAATCCGGCAGGTATTTTCCTCACCAACTCACTCAGGTAATAAAATAAAAAGGTAGATGTAATTTAAGAATATTTATTATGAAAGAATCCGAAATCCGAATATAAAGTCGTTAATTTCCTTACAATATAATAATAGTTTATAATATAATAGGCAAAACGTATAATAGAGGAGTCAATGGAGTTTTTGCTTATGGAAAAAATCAAATAAGATAGAACTTTTTATAATTTCATTAAGAAATGTTAAATAAACAACATATCAAAAAGTAGTAGGTACTCCAAAAGTGGGTGCTTCACTTTTTATTAAACAAATGAACTGCGAAATTAATTGTTTTTTTTAAATGCCGACGAAAATTATAAATTTTAGAAAAAAACTGACTTAAAAATTCTACGTAAAGAACCGAATACAAAGATTTGTCTAATATTAAATCTACAGCTTCTATAATTTTTTTATTTAGAACGCTCAAGTCACTCTTCTCACAAACATTGGCGCACTTTATAGAAGCGTTCAACGCTGCGCGCGTTTGAATTAATTTATTATAAAAATCCACAAGGAAAAAGTTTTCCTGTAGGCTGTATACCATATAATACAAAAAACGAATAAAATCCTTTATAAAAGGTATATATTTAAAAATCCCTAAAAAGGGCTACATCACAGAACTAGTTTTCGATTGGTTGACCAATCATTTTAGATAAGCACTGATGATGTGTGCTTACAAAATACCTTTTATAAAGGATTCTATTGGTTTTTTTTAATTTATTATAATTTCTTAACTAATTGATCAAACAAAATTTTACAAATTGGAAACGAAAGAAGAATATTAAAGCTATCTTAAGTTGAAATAAACAGAAAAAATATGGGCAAACGTACGGTGTGGGCGGAAAGTGAGACGTACATGAATTATAATCAAAAATGGTTTAAAAATGTGTAACTAATACAATTTTACCTATAGGACTCTAAAATCTTACTAAACAACTTACTTATTAAATATCTTACTAAACGATGTTTTACTCAAAAAAAAAATCAAATTAACGTTTTTAAGTAAATTAGAAGCAATTATTTAGGTTGATGGAACTTTTAAATACTGCACAAAATTTTTTACTTAACTATTTACAATTCATGGACTCAATAATGGACACTTTATGCCATTATTCTTTTGCTTTCAAATAAGTTAGCAAATTCATATGTGATTGCCTTAAATTGTGTCAAAAATTAAACCTTTTTAATCCCAGGAGTGTGTATTCCGATTTCGAAAAAGAGATCCATGCAGCCGTAAGTGAAGTGTTTCTCTCTGCGAAAATAAAATGATGTACATTTCGTCTCGGACAATCATGGTGTAGAAAAATTCAAAAAGTTGGATTTTCCTAGATCCATTAGACGTACGTGAATGTTTTGCTATAGACTTTAGTTAGATTTGCTGATTACTTAGTGAACAAGGAAAACAGTTCATTACTTGAGCGTACAACCATTGCCTGTGAAAGCCTGCTTAACCATTGAAGCGAACCAGTATGTATACAGTTTTCGGATCGAAAACTATTATTTTTAAACTGTATTATATTAAAAGGGATTTTTGAACTCGCGAGCTAACTAGTGTGCTCCGTACTTAAGTTTAGACGGATATATTACAATTTTATAGGTGTTTTTTAAAGCTTAAGATATAGTCTTTAAAGTGCACTAAATTATTTTACTTCAAAAATGCAATCAACAACTTCTTTTTGAGAAAATTAAGAAAGGTAAAAAATGTAATACAAAATCCGAAAATTATCAGTTAAAAAAATGTTTACACAAAGTCATCAAAATTTTTTCTGTACAACTTGCTTACCTAAAATACATTTAATAACAAGCTTAAACAATATTAAATGTTCAAAAAAATTTTTTTGCGCTCTTATACAGTATATCTGCGCAACTTGGAACCTATGGAAAACTTCTTTATTATAAATTTTACGAAAAAAAGTTATTCTTCATAAAATGCTCTGCGTCGTATAGAATACAGAATCTAAAATGCATCAAATATCAAATATTTGTACCTTTATATTTGAAAATATGAATTTCGCTCAAGGGTAAAGTACCTTAGTATTTGAAAATATCGAAAATTGTTATTAAGAAAATATCTGATGGTTGAATCTTAGGTTTTAGACCATGCAGAACTTTTTATGAAAAATAACTTTTTTTCGTAAAATCAATAATAAAAAAGTTTTATATGATTCCAACCTACAGGGACATATTGTATATTGACTCCCCTATAAATGACCCCTTATGAAAAGATGAGAAAACATAATGGAATAAAAAACAAACATCAGAATTCATGGACGACATGGCCTTGATGACGGATGACAATGAAGATCTACAATACAATCTAGACTAGAAAATATTAAATTAAGTAAGAACTATCAAAGATAGGCATGAAAATAAGACTCAGAAAAAGCGAACTAATTGTAGTAGCTGGGACGAAAAATATATATTGTTTATTGTTTGTAAACAGTAGTTATTGTAAGTGGATATAGAAGCCCATCACTTTATTTATAAATAAAAAAATTTACGTTAGATAGAAATAAATTTCAATCATAATAAAACTCTAAGGGCCGGTTGTTCGAACGCTAATCAACAATGATCACTATCAAATAATTAATTACTGTCAATGTCAACTTTGTTTGGGTTGTTAAAAAGTCTGTGGAGTCTATAATCAATTAATATAACAATAATTATTAACATAATTAATAATAAATCTCATAATTGTAATTAATTATGTTTTCAGCAACCCAAACAAAGTTGACATTGACAGTTTTGGTGACAGTAATTAAATATTTGATAATGATCATTGTTGATTAGCGTTCGAACAACCGGCCCCTAGAATAACAGGCTCCAAAAATTCAACTTTATAGAAAAATATTTCAAACATTTACCTTTATTATAAAACTACCGTTAAAAAAATATGTTTATCTTTTGTTATATAACTTTTATTATCAATTTTTTGGGTTAACTAATCTACACTAATTTTTTCGTTTCGTTAAAACAAAACTACCCTCTTATTATAGTTGATCATCCTGTATAATTCAAACTTCCTATCCCCTGTATTTAATTCCATTCTATGTAATTACATTAAACTTGCAATAGAAACATTTTGACGGATCAGCTTGTGAACTAAAAGGAGCTTGGCACTTGGCGCATACGGCGTAAGCTTTTTTAATCGATATACCACGTGGACTGAGAGTTGTTACATGACGTTAGTCACGTAGGCCAAGTCTGCAACAGGATAGTGAGGAGAAATTGAGAAACGCGAAAATTGTGTATTTATCTATGAATCCATGTCCTAACGAAATACGATAACTTTTTTTTTAGATGATCTGCGGTGCTTCATTTTGATTAATAGTTTGTAGAGAAATTTTTAAGACTTTCACTTTTAATAAAATTACTAATAGTGAATATTATTCCACTGATTTAAATTGGCGAATGGATCTTAAACGATTTAACACATGCTCAAATGTATTTCCTCAATGAATCGGCGGTTACTTGCTAGAATTCATGTTCAATAATAAAATAAAACATAAAAACATTTCGTATGGTATAATTAGTATAAATAAGAACAAAGCATCAAGTGGCGCAAGTTAAAAGAGCAGAAAGAAGATTCATTAAGAGCAAAAATAGTAGAAAAATAAGATAAAACATGAAAAGGCGAAGAACTTCCTGATACAATTTGGAGAAATATGTATGGCTATTATTAGAGATTCTATAATTAGACCAATCGTCAGAGACAAAAATGTCACTGAACCTTTAAAAATCAAACGAAAAATCTGAATTTTGCTGGGAATGTCAATTTTATACCCAAAAAAGATGCAAAAAAAAGTTTGCCATTTCTACTCCTGGGCTTTCCCCTAAAAAAGCCTCTTGCAGAGGGAGGAAACGAAAACATCGATTTACCAAGAATCTATTCGCCGTAGAAATAGCTATTTGTATAACAAGGGAGGAAAGTGCTACTTTTCCTCCCGAGAATGAAGGTTACTGCCCGACGCGTAGCGGAGGGCAGTAATCTTTCAAGGGAGGAAAAGGCACTTTACTCCCATGTTATATATATATATATATATATATATATATATATATATATATGGTTTTTCCACCTTCCTCAAATAACAAGTTATTTTTTCATTTTTACTTCATTTATTTATGTAACTAACCAACAAAATTTATTAGAACTAAAACTAACAAGTAGGTACAATATAACTGTCAACTGTCAAATATAAGCCAAATTATTAATGTAAACATTGTTAAATCAAAATAACAATTTACTGTTTTTTACCATTATTCAAAATACAGAGTGTTTTTAAATAAACGTTAAAATGTATAGATACGTAAAGTTTATCCACTAATAATTTTCCAACATAATCAGCAGTCATATTGATATCAAAGAGACCGGCTTTCGAATCAAGGTTGTCAGATATATTTCCTAAAATTCCAAAGTTTATATATTCTGAAAATGTTTTCCCTACTTTAGTATTCAATTGTTAGTCAATGACACTGTTAGAAAGATAATATGAAAAAATTCTTAAAAAATATATAAATTAGTTAACCTAGGTACTTAAAATTTCAATGGGCCTTTACTAATAAATTGAAGCAACTTTGTATATATTATACTTTAAAGAAATTTTTGAGTATCGGCAACACTGTAGTCTGGACAAAATTGAGAAGCTCGTTTTTCATTGACGTTGCCATGTTGATGATTTTAGATAAGAGACAAGATATTAAGAATTTGCTTTAATGTTAGTAAAACAAGTTTAAACATCGAAAGTATCAAATTTTAAGTAATAAAAAACCAAACTGTGATGCTCACATACATTACTTATATATTTCGTTTCAATTCAACAACAAAAGAACACTATTAGTTTATTAGTATTAGTTCTTCCCTACTCTGCCTAACGTTAACTTGGCATCGTTTTTCACGATAACAACACCGCGGCACATCCTGTGTCTCTACAACCAAAATGTGTTCATCCAACAGTGGCGGAGTTGTAACTGGAAGGTTAGGTTATCTTTTGCTACTAAAAATTAACCGGATTAAAAAATAACGATTTGCACGTTCAATGTGAACTCGTTTAAAAAATATATACTAGAATGACTGATAATGCAATTGTTTCGAGAATTCAGGAATTAACAAAAATCGGGTATAAGACGATCTATAAAATTGTTAAATTAGAAACTGTTACATATCGTTCCTTAAAACGAAAGCGACGAAATAAAAAACTGGGTAGGGTTGACACTGCTGCAAAGGACGTTTATCAATGAACAGTATATAACTTATTAGTTTATTATAAAGAAAATAGGTAGATAGTACATATTGTGAGGACGTTCTAATCTGAAAAAAATTATAATTCGATTTATTTGCAGATTCCTGTTAAAAAATATCCCCTTAAACATAGCTGAAGGGCGCCGAGCTATTTTTTGTGCAGAATTTGTTTAAACAATTTTTTTAACCAAATTTAAAACATCACCTTTTTGCTCCAAAATATATTTTTTTAAATTTCTTGGTCATTCTAAACAAGACATGTACCCTGTCATTTTTCTCAAAAGTTGATAGTTTTTGAGTTATACGCGAATCAAGTTATAGGCGATCTGAAAAATGCGAATATGCTTTTTCTCATGAGGATTTTCAGTGCGTTACAGTTTTTCGATTTCTTTCTAAGGCATTAAATTGTATGTGACAGAAAAAAACGCACGTCGGTGTTTACATTTCGTCGGTGACATTGTATAACATTTATTCTAGTTGTCAATAGATGGCGCCATAATCGAAAACAAAATAATTTGCGAATTATATAATATATCTACGAATATAATCTGAATAATTTATAAGACTATACAAATCAAAGAAAATACCATTTTATAAATGCAATACCTAATTGATTTGATTTTATGCCAAATTGCAAATAAAATGTTGCAACTGTCAGATTTAACTAAAATGTCATGTCACTAAAATGTATATTATCACGGACCACGGTTCTTAGACATTACTACGGTTGCCTAAATCGACTAACCAATGAACATTAAGGGTGAGATTACGTCACGAGAGTTTACTGTCATTTGAATCGTAATATGATTTTTTTCGAATCCTGAGAAAACCAAGTATTTTAGACAAATTTAAACGCAGGATGCAAGATTACATTATTACCGAGGGCGGAAAGCCCCTTAGAACAAACAAGCAGATTCTATTTGAAATATTTGAAATTAAATATCACACTTCTCTTTTATTTTCAGCCCTGTAACTTATTAAAATAAACATTATAGAAGTTTTCAGGGACTTTCAGCCCTCGGTAATAATGTAGTCTTTCATTCTGAGTTTAAATTTTTCAAAAATATTTATTAGTTTTCTCAGGATTCGAAAAAAATGAATACAATTAAAACACATTGAGAATTTTGACATGCGTCAAAATTTTGCATTAACTCAATGTAAAATTCTGAACTGTTGAATTCCAGCTTCCCTAATAATTATTGTACATCAAAATACATTAGAAACTATTTGTAGAGGATTGAAATCTGTATTGGAAATAACTGTTAAAATTGGTCTACGTAATTAAACATATTCCAAAATTTTGTAAAAATGTAATACATTTTAGTTTTCAGCCCAAACTTAGGCCACACACAATGCAATAATGTTCACATTTTTGAACTCTCAATATTTTTATTTTATCATCTATTGAAAAACAATACAGTTGATAAGATACCCTCAGTTGCGGAGAAAGGATTAATAATAAAGATTTTTTTATTCAGTCAATGGTGTGAGCACTGTCAGTTAAATAGTAATGTGTGGCCTTACTTTTTTGCACGCATACCTATTGTGGCAAATGTATCATATTTTTCAAAATTTTGGAATGCATTTAAATCGTAGAACAATTTTAACTTTTGATTTTAATACAGAGATTTTAATTCTCTACAAGTATTCTCTCATGACTTTTGATGTAAAATAATTAGGGAAGCAGGAATTCAACAATTCAGAATTTTACATTGAGATTCCTATGGCCCTTTTTACGATTCACCACCCGGTATAAGATAAAATGTGTACTATTTGTCTAATTATTTCGTAATAACACAAATAATACACATATATACACATTTAATGATCGAAAATCATTTAAAAATACGGGAATGTAAACTCTTGTGACGTAAAGTCAAAAATATAAGTCTCCCCACCACCGTCGGACAAGACAACCGTAATAAAGTCTAATAACCGTGATCACGGACTTACCTTTTTTTCTATCATTTGTGACGCACTGAAAAATGCTCATGAAAAGAAGCATAGTTGTCAAGAGCTTAAATTGAAGTTTACATATTCATTTTCAAGATTCTGAATAGTAACCGGGTCTAGACCGTTGTTCTTTAATTGTTAATTATGCGCGCCCATCCGATTTTATGCCGTATAGTATTTCAAAAATCTCTTATTTAACCCTAAAAAACATTTTTTTTTAGATTTTGTAGGCCAATCTAAACACAAAATATTTCTTCTCATTTTTCTGAGAAGTTCATAAGAGATGGTTCTGAAATGGTATACGGCATAAAAGTCGGATAGACGCGCATAATTAACAATTAAAATACAACGGTCTAAATTAAAGTTAGACCCAATTTCTCTTCAGTATCTTGGAAATGAATGTTTAGAATTCAATTTAAGCACACGATAACCTCAAAAATTATAACTTACATATGAGTTTTCAAGCCTCGAAAATGTCTATTTTTGCTGTTTTCAGATTTTAAATCGCTTAGAACTCGAAAACTATTAACTTTTTTAGAAAATGACAGGAAACCTTTGTTGTTTAGAATGAAAAAATGTTTAGAAACAAAAAAATGTTTTTCAGAACAAAACAAAATAAGAGATTTTTGAAATAGTTTACGGCATAAACATGTGATGGATGCGCATAATTAACAATTAAAAAACAACGGTCTAAATTGAAGTTAGACCCGATTACTGTTCAGAATATTCAAAATTAATATTTTAACTTCAATTTAAGCTCTTGAGAACCTCAAAGATAATAATTTAAATATAAATTATATATGAGTTTTAAGCATCCAAAATGCGTATTTTCGCATTTTTCAGATATTAAATCGCCTATAACTCGAAAACTATAACTTTTGAGAAAAATGACACAGTAACTTTCTTATTTAGAGTCACCCAAAAACCTAAAACAATATTTTTTGGAGCACAAAAGGTGATAAATTTGTTTAAAAAATTGTTTAAACAATTTCTGCCCAAAAATTAGGAGATTTTCCTGATTATAATTATGCAAAAATTAATAAAAATTATATGATTTTTCTTGAAATATGCGTTTGACGAACTGATCCTTTTTCTTAATTTCCACGCCAATGGTCGGCATTTACATCAAAGAATCTCAAAAGCCAACACTTGGCAAACTGACTTTGGAAAAGGAATACGTAATAGAAAATGCATATTGTACAGGGCGTCAATAAGTTATATTTCATGAATGAAATACCATGACGTCACTTTTACTTTTCCTCCCTAGGGAGGAAAAGTACAACTTTGCTCCCTACAATCAGGTCCGGAAAAGTATACTTTCGGTAGAGGTGGGTGGAAAAAAATTTTTCAAACAAGAAATGTAGCTGAAATAATTTTGAACAAAAATGTTTAATTAATATCACTTTTTGTTTATAATGAACCGTTCTCTCAGAAACAACGCTTGAAACGACTGGCAATTTTGAATGTCAGTTACGCACACGAAATAATTTTTTTAAATAAAATTTATATTATATCAACTCGACGGTAAAAATTCGATATCTTTTGATCAGAGTGACTTACTAGTCCAGAGAAATAAGGTTTTTGTCGGGACACTTGATTGAGCAGCCAGGTTGCAAATGGATTTTTTGGGTACTATATACGTAATACATTATAAATACAAAAATGCCTGTCACAATTTGGACGAGAAATTTAGTTATTAACAAAGAAGGGTCAAAATGGCAGTTTTTTCGTTTAAATCGCTACAGGTAAAAATAGGGTAATTAAATATCTTATTTATAATATTTTTCTTTTTGTAGATCAGCCAAGAGTTAAAATGGCACTTTTTGAATTTTGGTCCGATCCATTTTTGTTTCGGAAAGTGCAAAATAAGAATAAAATTTCAAAAATAAAAAATGTGCTATAACTTTTGCGAAAATGGCCTTAAGACGGCACGAAAAGTCGAGTCAAAATTGCACGAAAATCGAGTCAAACATTCCATATAGTGCACAAAAAATTTTAAGAGGATTCGTCAATTAGTTTAAATTTTGTTCAATTTGTTTATCGCAATGTTATTGTTCAGAAAATAATAATGGCATAGCAATTCTGTGGAAACGACATGCAAGAATAATAGTTATATTTTTAAAGTATTTAAAAAGTCGTTTTTATCACTCCGAAAAAAGTTTAGTAAAATAGAGTCATTTTTGGCTTCTAAACAATTTGAAACCTTACCTTAATTTTATATGATATAGAATTAAAAAATACATACAACCCTTAATTTTCACTCTTCTATCACAACCCCTATTTGTTAATAGCCATCTATATATTTACATCTATAAAATTCTCCTGTCAGTGTTAGTTTCCATACTCCTCCGAGACCGCTTGACCGATTTTTATGAAATTATATATGTATATTCGATAAGTCTTAGAATCGGTCGTAATCTATTTTTCATATCCCTGAGTGATAAGGGGAGTTCCCCCTAACATTTTGTAATGTTAGGTGGGGTTGTGTGTACATAACGTACTCTATAAGACTACGAGTACATACAAATTAAAAAAAATATGATCAAAATCCATCAACAAGTTCCAGCGATATTAATCGCAGCATATGTTTGCAGAATCAGTTTCATTTTTTGAGTGCACGTATTTTAGTAATTCCCCTCCACCGACCACGAACTAATTCCGTTCGGACGCCATTTTTAAAGCTTTATTAACCACTCTATTGAGGTTCAAAGTTTACTCAAACTTTTACACATAACCTATATCTCTTCAACTTCAAAATGGCTCTAGTTAGGTTGCTTAATTGTTATAAGCAAAGTAGCCGTCAATTAAATAAAAAAAAAGTGGCTCTATTTTAGTAAAATGTTTTCTGAGTGATAAAAATCTCTCATTTTTGACCCTTATTTGTTAATAATTAAATTGCTCGTCCAAACCGAGACGGGCATTTTTGTATTTATAATGTATTAGGTATATAGGGTGGAAGGCACTTACGGAATAAAATTATTTCTGTCCTTGTTTCAAAAATTTTTAAAAAATGCTGAAACCCGTCGATTTTTAAATAAAAATGTTCACTTTTTAAACATAAATTTAAATGTGCAAGGTGATCCTTGCAACTCTAACAGAGTCGATAAGCTTTATTTTTAATGGAACACCCTGTATATTCTTATATTTTTAAAAGCTGCTTAACAACCTGATTTCAACAAACTATATCATGCAGGGTGTATTTATTATAAATAATACAGGGTGAAATTTTGAAATTAAAGGGTATGGAAACCACTTATGGAATAAAATTGTTTGTCTTTATTTTAAAAAATTATAAGAAATACTGGGACATGTCAACTTTTTAAATTCTAATGGGCGCTTTACAAACATAAATTAAAAGATACAGAGTGATTCACGCAAGTACAGCATAGTCCATGGTCTTTAGTTTTAATGGATCACCCTATATATTTTTATATTTTTAGAATCTGCTAAACAACCTCATATCAAAAAAGTGTATACCTATTATGTAGGGCCTATTATGAATAATACAAGGTCAAATTTTACAATTATGTGTAATTTTCGGCAAGATATTAAATGTCTACATAAAATTTAAAATTAATAATTTATCATGCTTTAAATAATGGTATATATTTTAAATTAGCTAAATAAAGGCATCAATTTTCTAAACTAAGTATTAAATCTATTGGGTTTTGTATTTAATGTCCCTTGTATTATTCATAATGGACCCTACATAATACACTTTTTCGATATGTGGTTGTTTAGCAGATTCTAAAAATATAAAAATGTACAGGGTGATCCATTAAAATTAAAGATAATGGACTATGTTGTACTTGCGTGAATCACCCTGTATATGTAAATTTATGTTTGTAAAGCGCCCATTTGAATTTAAAAGTTGACGTGTCCCAGTATTTTTTATAATTTTTTAAAATAAGGACACAAACAATTTTATTCCATCAGTTGTTTCCCTACTTCATAATTTCAAAATTTCACCCTGTATTATTCATAATACACCCTACCTACATGATATAGTTCGTTGGAATCAAGTTGTTAAGCAGCTTTTAAAAATATAAAAGTATACAGGGTGTTCCATTAAAAATAAGCATATGGACTCTGCTAGACTTGCAAGGATCACCCTCTGTATTTAAATTTATGTTTAAAAAGGGCACATTTTTATTTAAAAATCGGTCTTAGCGTTTTTTATAATTGTTTTAAGCAAGGACAGAAATAATTTTATTCCATAAGTGCCTTCCACACTGTATAGTACTCAAAAAACCCATTTGCAAATTTGGATTGAGAAGACAAAACTACATAAGAATCCATCGATACATCTGCTCTAAGTATTGCAGGAGCGGCAACGCAATAACACACAGACTTTTGCAAATTTATAAACGAAAAGTTGTCGTTTATAAAAAAAATTTTTGCAAAACAAAAACAACATCCACGAGGTAACTGTGAAAATCGGCAATATCTATTTATCAACTAAATTTTCGTTTATAAAAATTAATTATTATTATTTTTTAATGTATTGTGATCTTTATTTTTATACAAAAACTGTGATAGCGCCATACGCTAAATAAATAAATAAACCCATTTGCAACCTGGCTGCTCAAGTGTCCCGAACATGGTATATTTTTGCCTTATTTCCCTGGTGTATACTGACAAAAATAAAAATGCGTTTTAAAGGTGAAGAGTGCAATACTCGTATGCATTTTTTATTTTGCCGGAAATGAAGTCAGTTTCAATAAAGCTGTTAAATAAATTAACGTTGCATGATTGTTTCCAATTTTTTCAATTCTCATGAGATCAATAAACTTGTATCATTTTCAGTGACCGTTTACAGTGGAATTACCATTGTTACAGCCTAATTTTCAAAACCTACACCATATAATTTCGATTTTGAGTGTTGGCCAATGGCAACAAATATTTGAAGTCTGGCTAAAAAAACCTGAATTTAAACAGTCGCATTAAAAATGATCTAAAATGTTTAAAACTGCTTTTTCGATTCTACATTTTTCTAAACAAAACAGCTTTTATCTACAAACACCCCAGTCAATCTGGAAAAAAATCATCGATTTCACGTAAAAATGTTCTACAGTGTTTTGAAGGTTTTAAACGGTAGATGAGGGATAACTAATGATCATTCCCTGAAGACGTACAACTAATTTTGCTTTGTTATTTTTTAAACGAAAAAATCAGTTTTTTTTTACTATAAAACGTTTCTTGTAGATTTTAGAGAAAAATGTTTAAAAAAACTGTTATAGATCTTAAAAAGTTCTTTAATTTGCTAGTATGTACCTATATTGAAATACATAAACAATTGACCCGAGATAATTGCAAAAACCCTCATTTTTGCAGTAATTTATAAATATTAATAACTTTATGTTTTGTCTAATGACATATAATTTAACTATTTTATTAAACAACATTCGCAGATCGCAATCGAATATTTGAGACTTTAGTTTTAAAATGCATTAAAAAAAAATTAAGATTTTATCAAAATTGTTATTAAAACCCGTTTGAAAAATACCTAACTTTTTAGCTTATAATTAAACTATGAAAACGGTATTGGAAAGGACGTGGAAGGACGCTTCTTTTAAAAGAAAAAAAAGTTGAATTACGAGAAGTGGTTCCTGAAATACAACCGGCAACCTGTCAAAGTTGACCGGTATCTGCGACTGCGACGAAGTTATAAACAATAGGATGGTAATATTTGAACCATTACCTTTTTATTTCGGTCTTCTTTCTACATACAAATTTTCATATCTCAGAGACTCATAACTTTAATAAAAGCGATTGCTATTACGTGTAAAATATACCAAAATCCCAACATATATATATGCGAAAGTAAAAATAAAATGGTTAATCTCTAAGAGCCGTTTTACATGACCGAGATTTACTTCAAAAATTAATTCAAGAATAATAACGAAAATTTATGTAGTAAAATTATACAACTTTTCCAATGATCCTTGTTTTACACCTATAGTTAAATCTTAACATAATTGTTGTGAAACGCATGCGTAGTGTGTAATGTGACTGGCATTAAATAGAATTTTGTTATAAATAAAAGGTTACTGATGAAAGAAAACTAGGTTAGAGGTAACATAAGAAAAGAAGAAATGTGAAATGACATTTTAAGGCTATGAGTTACAACTTTCATTTGTCATTTGTTTCATTTGTAATTCTATGTAGTAAGTATTTTACTGCAATTCATTATAACAAACTGTTCATCAATTTTCTTATCACCACTACCACCAATTTCTGCTTCAAATAAACGGGATGTATCTTGTCTCAAAAGAATCAACACGTATTGTCGAAACACCATGAAACAAGAGAGAATGCCAAGTACATCAAATAAAAAAAAACAACAAAATCTCCTATGATGATTTAAGCCTTTTAGTTTGATGGTATACCTATATGAGGAGACAAAAAAACCTTGCCGACCCTGTCTCCAAGGCCACGAGCCGCCACTGCTATAAACGGTTCCTGAGATATGGCCGAGAGCCTTTCTTATTGGGACACCCGGTACAGAGAAAAACAGACTGATGGACTATTTAATCAGACAATAGCCCGGTGGTTGCAAAACCGGCAAGGAAAGTAGGTACGATGGCACAAGAAGTCATCTTCTTCTTCTTCTAATGGCGCTACAACCATTTGTGAGTCTTGGCCTAACAATGTTCTTCCATTCTGCCCTGTCGGATCCTTTCCTTCGCCATTGCCTGATGTTTATAGTTTTAAGATCCCTCCCCCCTACGTCGTCTATCCATCTTTTACGGGTCCTTCCTCTTGTTCTATTTCCTTGGGGCTTCCATTTTTACAGCTCGATTTTTCCAGCACAAGAAGTACCTACAGAAAAATATTTCCAAACGACCAAGGTATGAAGACTCAGGGATCCACAAGGGAACCAGTTCAAAGGAGATGTTACAGCAGCGGAAAATCTGATGAAAATGAAGTACCTTAAGTGCAAGAATTGTGAAAATATTATTGAGGCAATAAATGTTTTTACTTTTATTAGGTATATTATCACAAGTCCCATTAGAGAGATATTTTTGATTACGAAAAATAAAAACATAAAGATATGATTACATAATTGAATTTATTCTTGCAAATGTTGTGACTTCGTTTAAAGGTGTAAAATAGTCACGTAGACCAGTAACTTGATGCAATATAGCAGATAACGCATAGAAAATATGCACTTAAGTTGTTTTTATAGTCTACAAAGTACAAAGTAATCAAACTATCTATGGATATGCCCAAGTAATCTATTAGTGAATATCTGTGTACATTTATAAAATATAAATATAAAACAAACTTATCATGTTTACCGCATATCATAAATATCACAACGGTAAAGTTTACAGCGTGAGTTCTTCGGAAATGGAAGAATTTGGAATGTGGATCACTTGTTTAGACTACTGACTACACACATATCAAATACAAATGACAGTTAAATATATGATAAAATAGAACTTGTAAATATGTAGATACAACACAGTGTTGTCAATCGCATTTCTCTAGATTATCCGATGATCGCTCGAAAAATATCCGATTTGCCACGAAAAGGTACGCTAGGTCAAAAATTATTCTGTTA
The DNA here is from genome assembly GCF_917563875.1 of Diabrotica virgifera virgifera. Lineage (NCBI taxonomy): Eukaryota > Metazoa > Arthropoda > Insecta > Coleoptera > Chrysomelidae > Diabrotica > Diabrotica virgifera. The sequence goes on from NC_065444.1 coordinate 264,596,141, forward strand.
TTAAAATCAATGTTGCCAATGTTATTCTTTTACTCCCCTTGACAACCATCAAATAACAAAATTCGTTGTTCGTACGCCAATCAGTTGATTGTAATCAATTATCATTATGATAATTAACATAAATAATTGATTGATTAATTATTAATTATCAATTAACGTAACAATTATTAACACAATTGATTAATTAATCAATTAATCTCATAATTGTAATCAATTATGTTTTCAGCAACCCAATCAAAGTTGACATTGACAGTAATTAAATATTTGATAATGATCAGTTGATTCCATTTCTGATTAACGTTCGAACAACCGGCGCTTTAATCTACTGGATTCTCTGTTTCACAGTTTAAAAATTTTCGTTTATAGATGAAAATCTCGTATCCTAGCTGATTACCTAATTCATGTAGATATGTAATAGCTATTTGTATAACAAGGGAGGGCTACTTTTCCTCCCGAGAATGAAGTCCGACTGCCCGACGCGTAGCGGAGGGCAGTAATCATTCAAGGGAGGAAAAGACACTTTACTCCCATGTTATACATTATGGTTTTTCCACCTTCTTCAAATTAATAACAAGTAATTTTTCATTTTTACTTAATTTATTTATGTAACTAACCAACAAAACTTATTAAAACTAAAACTTAAGTAGGTACAATATAACTGTCAACTGTCAAATATAAGTCAAATTATTAATGTAAACATTGTTAAATCAAAATAACAATTTACTGTTTTTACCATTCTGCAAAATACAGGGTGTTTTATAAATAAACGTTAAAATGTATAGATACTTACGTAATAGAAAATAGATATTGGTCAATAAGTTAAATTTCATGAATGAAATACCATGACGTCACTTTTACTTTTCCTCCCTAGAGAGCAAAAGTACAACTTTGCAACTTTTAAAATCAGGTCCGGAAAAGTATACTTTCGGTAGAGGTAGGTGGAAAATACTATTTACTTACTATTATTATATTATTCGTATTTTGTATTATCGTAAGTGTTCTAAATAAATAAATAAATCTAAATATTTCATTATTTGGATCGTTATTTTTATTATAATTATTAAGTAAAAAAAAAACACTTTTAAAGATTATTTTATTAAAACGTAATAACTACCTAAAACTAGGTACTAGAAAAATAAATAATAAATAAATCAATACCTACGGTTTAACCTGGCGGTTATAACCGGTCAAAAAACCGGTTGTTCCAAAAACCGGTGTTCGGTTTTTATAGACATAGCCTATGTACAATAGGTTCCAGTCCGCTTAAAATTTCTCATTTACGGGCGTGGGGCGAAAAGATTTTCTATTTTTTCTCTGAATTCAATATTTTTCCACTTATCCGGGTTTTCACCGGTTGTTACTTTAAAAAGAGAAAACCGGTTATAACCGGTACACAAACAACCGGAAAAACCGATTATATCAGAGAAAAAAACCGGTTTTAGGTTATAACCGGCAGGTTATTCCCATCCCTATACTGCACTACACAAAATGAAAATAAAACTAAATCGTGCGTGAATTAGCTTTGTTAAGTTTAAAGACTAAAAACTAAAAACTCATAAATAACATCGGACGGCAGACGGTTTTTGAAATTTGAATTGGATTAGTATGCCTGAAGTGGACGCACTTGTGCATTTAAATTCTAAACAAAAGATGTCCCTTTTGTCAAAAGATGAAAAGTATCGGATGTCACTAACATTCATCCGGTATAAAAATTTGGGTGGAACCAAAATTAATGTGTTGTTGGTGTTGGGAATAAATGGATAAGAAAGTTTTAGTAGATTGTAGATACACTGAAAAATATACGCAAATATCCGATTTATTTAAATTAAAGATACGAAGAAGATACGTCAACTCTCAAAAAGGTACGCAAATCGGATAATTATCCGCAGATTGGCAACACTGATACAACAACTCCCTTCGAATATCCTGTACACAGGGGCGCAACAGAGGCCCCGCAGCATGAAGCTTGCAAGGGGGCAAGGGCGGATCCAGGACCGATTTTCGGGAGGGGCCATAAACTATTTCTGATGGGGGATAACCCGGGAGTCTGGGGGAAATTTTTTTAAAATCAGGGCTAAAATAGTGAGTTTTAAGGCACTTCTTTTCACATACTTTTGAGCGCCTTAAAAATATTTGCGTCACAAACGTCAAGCACCTTTGTTACTTAATTTTGGCAATAGAAGAATGTTTGTCTGTGTATCACCAATGTCCATGATAGGTGAAAACTGTTCAACTGCTTTCTTCAAAGGTTTTAATAGTTCCACTTCTTTTTCTCCTTAGGAATCAGCTAGGAGTGTGGAAATAATGCCCCGTAGCCACAAACAACTCATAGAGGTAACATGTAGTCTTGACGTTAAATCGGTACAACATTGTCTAGAAGAGGTATGTAAATTGTACGTCTGTAATATTTTTCTGGGCCCCATGGACGATTGGCTCTCTTAGTCTGTCTACCCACAAATCTAGATAACTTAACTTTAACGTCCAATTCGTCTGCCAATTCTTTAACTTCGGTAAAGATCTTACTAACATTTTCTTCGCAGTTAGATCTTCTGTCTAGTTAGATCTTCTTCGCAGTTAGATTTTGTTTATAGAAGTCGGCTTAGTGGTAATATTAATTTGAGTATTTCAGTCAGTGACATCATTGACTCTAGAAACTCAACTGTGCATGCATAAAGATTAAGCAAGTGTAGCAGTCTTGGATCCTTCCATGATCATATTGAGATAGATGTTAGTGCTTCAGTTATATGTAAAATGCCAGATCTGAACTGGACTACGCTTTCATGGCGCTCAACCCATCTTGTACGCATAAACTTGTTAAATTTTGTCCGAGTTTAACTTCACTTCTCTTGGTTGACATGTTAAAAAATTACTGACTTCATTGTTCCCACCGTGTTTCTGATGAACGATACATTAATAGGAGTTGAAAGGAAATTGTTTAAAATATGATTCAGGCAAGGACATCTAACCAGTGGCGGATCTAGGCATTTGCCTTGGGAGGGGAAATTCCAATGAAACATCAACCAAAAGACATAAAAAAGATAAACTCAAACTACATAAAAGACACAAACAATAACTTATATGTATTAAGTTACCTTAATTTTACTAACTAGCGTATTTATAGAATGGAATTGGTCTGTCTGTGGTTTGACTTGCTTGTCAGCTAATATATTTTTTATGTGCAACAATTTTTTTTCTATAATTTTGGGCCTTGTCAGGGGGGGAAATTTTCCTTTTTCCCTCCCCGTAGATCCGCCTCTGCATCTAACTGCATTTATTGCAACCTTTTTTATTTCTGTTATTGCACCGACCGTTTCAGAGCTCATTACTCTACAACTGTCAGTACCGATTTCTACCTATATCTTCAGATCCAAGTGCAGTTCTTTCAACAAGTTTAAGGCTTTTTTCCCCAATTCTTCTCCTGTCAGGCCTTGTTCTTTCCCTCTTCCTTAATTTTCACTAATTATTTTTATATTCTCATCATAAGCGTCAATGGACTTGACAAATCTTCACGAATGTTGTTATTGTGTATTTATGTATCTCAAATTTAGGGAAAGCTGTTCCACGTGGGATGTGTCAGTCCTTTCGTCAAATATGACTGAGTAATAATTTGCACTTTGAAAGTGATTCGTTGTGAACGTGGCAAACGGAATATGCGTTTGAAACTAGAAACATTTGAACTTCAAATAGTAAATATTTAAATTTATATTTTTTTAAATTCTTGGAGGGGGCCATGGCCCCCTCTCTGGATCCGCCCTTGCAAGGGGGCCCCAATCGATCGGGGGCCCGTCTGATATTATGTAAAAATCTGTTATTGATAGGTATATTATTTTACGTTGTGTGTTTACATTTAAAGCCGGACTCAAATGACTCGTGTACTTGGCGAATAATCTTTACTTACTATATCTTTTGGGAGGGTTACTAGAACAATTCTTTGACAATTAATAGTAGTATTAACATTATTATTATTAGTGTTTGACAAATAGTACAATAATTGTACTAGTAACCCACTCACACAACATTGCCAGTATACGCAAGTGACGATTATTCGCCAAGTACACGAGTCGTTTGAATCCCCCCGCGTAAGAACGTAAATTTCTCAATAGGCATGTTCGGCAAGTGAATCATCTCATATATATAAACTTAATCCTTTCCGGTTTTCTCAACTTTTATGCTGACGACAATAAACTATAGGTAATGCTTTTACGTGACCATTGAAAGATTTGCAATTTGCCGAATTTTAGAACAATATTTCTAAATCTAAAATGGGTCTTCTCTTTACATTTAGTATTTCGATAAAATATTATCGGCAGTAGTTTACAGAGGCGTAACAGAGGCCCCCGCAGTATGGGCTATCAATATTGCGTCGTCTGCCTAACAGAGATTTTTACTTCTTTGTTTCCCACTTTGTATCCTCTGCCTTTGTAGATGTTGTTGGCGATTTCATTTATGATTAAATTGAAGAGAATTGGGCTCAATGAGTCCCCTGCCTTATTCCGTTGCCTATCTCTGCCTATAGGTTCTGTAAGTTGTCCATCTATTCTACAGAAACTTTTCTATTATACAGAAGATGGATTACATGTTTGAGTCTTGAAGCTTGCGGGGGCCATAATATAAGCACTTTAAACCAGTGAAACTTACAAGTCATATAAAAAAAGTTAAGTAATTTGTAAAAGCGGCAATGATTAGTTTCATTTGGGGTGCTAAATAGGGGGAGATTTTCACGATTTTTTTTTACCAAGATAAGGGATTAACTTTATTTTGAGCGTAACTCGCTTAGTTTTGATGCTAAAAACTTCTATAAAAAATAAAAATAAAACTTTTTAAACACTTTAAAAAAGTTTTAATGAGTTTTTCCCGAAAATGCTTCATTTTTTGGTTATTTCACGTTGAAATATTCGATTTGGAATTTGGCAAGTAAGAAGAATTTTTCATAAGCTACAATTTTTCTTTTACTGGGTCGATACACATCATTTTTTATGAGCTACATTTTCGCTGAGAATATTTTTTCAATCAAATACTTAATTTTTGAGTTATTTGCGAAAAACCGCCTGAAAACGTCGTTTTCTTGTTGAACAATAAACATTTTCACTCGCAAATAACTTGAAAAGTATTGTCTTGGCCACTTCTGTGGGGACACTGAAAATTACACGGGATCTCCGTATTTCACGTTCATGTACTAGGCTATAACACACATAAGTTTTTGTTACACAAGTCGTATTTAGTAACTTCTTAAAGGGGGCCCCATTTCCAATTCTGCGAGGGGGAGGGCCCGACGGAGTTTGTTACGCCACTGCCTGTACATTATATCAATATTACTAATAGCAGTAATATCTTTTAAGCTTGACACCTATCAGACTCGGACAAAAAATGTCAGATTCGTTAATCAGCGATGCCAAAAACCCTTGAGTACGAAAGTAATTCCGAAGTGTATGAACTATGAACTTTTAAAGGTTCATGACCACGTTTTCGGCATTTGGAACCACAGTGCGTTGCCAGGTGTTATTTTGGTAATGTGACAAGCCGATCAGTTGGTAATTTCCCGTGTACACCAGGCAAATTACAAAAAAGTTGAAAAAAATGCTTAACTTTTATCAGATTAATACGCTGCTACATATTCTCCACAATGCTGTATGGCATGGAGAACTGGACTCTTACAGAGACACTAATGAAACAATTTGAGGCCTTTGAGATGTGGATCTATCGAAAAATATTGCGGATAAGTTGGGTTGATTGAATATAAACAGAAATAACAAAAACAATAAAAATTCGAATAAGCATAAATTAAACAGCTTCAAAGATCAGGGGGTTATTAAAGGGGACAAAAACAGTTTTTTTTTTAATTCCAGCAAAATTTTTTAAACTCCGCTCAAAGAGTGTCGTAAGTCAAAAAAGCAAAGTTTTGAGAAAACGACGTTTAAAGTTTGTCCTACAACATTTTCGGGCATAATTCAAAAACTATTAAAATTAGAATAATAACTATTTTAGTCAGTTACAATGGTTTTTGAAGCTGTATAAAATAGCATATTAAGTACTTATGTACATATATAAAAAATTATAAATAAAATTAATTTTTTTTTGAGTTGTGACACTATACAGATAAAATAACGAAAAATTTAAGAAATATTATTTATCAAAAGTGACACATAGAGTACAGAATATAATATTATTATTATCTGGTTAACAGACCTATACTTTTTAATATGCTTTGCACAAGTCGATATGTGACAATGTTTGTGTTCGGTGCGTCGTTGATTTTGGATAATCGTATAATGACACTAGCGTCTTCTAACGATAAATACTTGACCCATAGACGTGACTCTTTTTGAGATAGGAGTTTATATTTTTATTAAACTGTTGGTGCAATAAAACCGATTTTAAAATATTTTGAGTTACGGCACTCTTTGAGCGAAAGTGCGATATTTTAGGAAAGAATCCAAATGTTACGGAGATTATTCTTGTTTAAAAAACATTCCTTTTTCAAAAGAAAATTCCATTGTGAAATTTTCTTTTTTTTTATTTCTACCAGTGCTGATTTTCTCCGTTGAAACGTATATACTTTTTAATAAAATAAAAAAAAATAGTTGGTCCTATTTTAAAAAATACATAAAAATTTAAAAAACGTAAAAAGTACGTTTTTCATTATATTGTGATAATATACAACTATACAGTCATCCTGAGCCCTGAGCACTTATTACTTATTAAAAACAATTAGTTATAGCTGTAAAACCACTTGTGAAAATACAGATCTATGTTTGAAATGTTTTTTTTTATTTAGCCAATGCCTCGACAACTAATGGCCATTAGCATGGTAGGTACGGTGAATTTTTGCAGTTAGGTACAGTAGTTAGGTATAGTATCTAATCCCTTAAAAGATCCGACCGAAAGAAGGTCCCGTTAGATGAAGTCTATTCTTGAAAAACTACTACTGAATTTAAGTGATTTGTAGGTTTATGTTCATGGTATCGTAGCGTAGGTTTGTCCTACGATAGTATACGAAATTGAGTAGTTAGTAGTTGGTCTGGAATTGGCTTCATCTAACGGGACCTTCTTTCGGTCGGACCTTCTAAGTGATTAGTTTCTATATTTACAAACAATAGCCTCGACAGAACAGTTTAACGAAGAATTATATTATGGCAGCTCAGCGGTAACTTTTAAAAAGGGTTCATACAGTTTAACCTGAAGGTTGTCTTTTTAGGAAGTACTATCGACCTTTTTTTTTCAATAAAAAAATCGGAAGTTTTTCAATAAAAAATTATTGAAAAACAGAGATAGAGACAGACGAGATTTACGAATTATCATCAATCTGTATTGGAATCAAAAGGCCAATATAAAGATAGAAGAACAAGAATCCGAGAATATTGATATAAAGAGAGGAGTAAGACAGGGTTGTGTTCTGTCGCCGCTACTGTTTAACCTGTACAGTGAAGCCATATTTCAGGAAGCGATAACGGAGGTAAGTGATGGAATCTCTATAAACGGAAGAATAGTAAATACAACAATTGTAAATTGTAACATAAGATTCGCTGATGACACTGTTATAATGGCAGACACCCTGGAATCGCTACAAGAATTGCGTAATAGAATTAACGATTATTGCATTCGATACGGACTAAAAATAACAAGAAAAAACTAAATTTATGATTGTCTCAAAAACAGAACATGGAAATGAAAGGTTAATGATAGAGCAAACCCAAATAGAAAAAGTAAGAAGACATACAATTATCTGGGAACCTGGGTTGCTGACAAAAATGACCAAAGCAAAGAAATTAAAGTCCGAATTGAAACTGCAAGGCAAGCATTTATAAAAATGAAGACACTGCTTACAAACAAAGACCTTCAGTTGCCTGAGTTGCCTCTCAGATTGAGGGCTGTAAGATGCTACATATTTTCTATATTGTTATACGGAATGGAAGCTTGGACATTGAAGAGACAACACATAAGAATAGAAGCGTTCAAAATGTGGTGTTACAGAAGAATATTGAAAATTCAGTGGGTTCAAAGGATTACCGATCTTGAAGTGCTACGACGTTTAAATAAGGAGTTAGAAATTACGAAAAGTATAAAAACTAGAAAACTGGAATATTTGGGTCACATTACCAGAGGAGAAAAATATGAGTTGCTGAGAATTATTATGCAAGGAAGGATACAAGGAAGAAGAAATATAGGAAGAAGACGCATCTCCTGGCTGAGGAACCTTAGAGAATGGTTTAACTGTAGTTCATTACAACTGTTCAGAGCAGCAGCCAACAAAGTGACCATAGCCATTAAGTCGATAGGAGAGGGAACTTTAAGAAGAAGATCGGCCTAAAATAACTTTTTGGGAATTGTTAGAGAAATTAAAATGATGTACGGGGTGATTTTATAAGATTAAAAAAATAGCGAAATTTTGACAATATCTTATTGACACGTTACAGTTTATAAAAACAACTAAAATATTAGTACTCCGAAAGAAGTTCCTACTAACAAGAGTTATTACACATCATAGAAGTATGTATTTTATTTGACTATTATATTTTTGGAAACGCGCCACAATTTTAATTGAAATATTTTACATATTTCTAACTAGGAAATCGTTTTCAAAATACATAAAAACATTTAATTACACAAAAAATGCGTGATAGAAAATATCTGCAATTTCGGTGGAGATTAACCTTCAAAGTACTGCGTATTTTATTGAATCCAATGGTATGCGGAGTCGTAAAAAGTTACACATATTTGAAAATGTAATAAATCGGAGAACACACGACGAGTAATAGCCGAATTTGACAATAATTTTTGGAAATATTGCGTAAAATATGGCATCCAAAAAGAAAATAAATACTCTGCAAAATGTTGAAATACGAAATCCTCAAATGTATGGTAGATTTTAGATGCTGTAGCGGGTGTGTTAGAATGCTGAAGATAACCCAGAAGACAGGTTTTCAAGAACTTGGGATCACATGCTGGGATGACTTCGTTCAACATTAAGACCTAAGCAAGCCAGCTGGCTATATGGAAAATATAAAAATACTAATAAAATAAAAGCAAATCTATTCTGCCAAGTCTGGATCCATACCTAGCGAGAAGATGCGTACATGTGTTAAGTCAGCTGGAAAATTGGTGCATTTTTCACCACACCGAGAAATCACAGACATCAATCATGCTTCAAAAAAGATTCGGAAGTCCAGACCGTCATGTGAGGATGTTCAACATACAGATAGAATGGTCCAGGAGTGCTAATGGAGAAAATACTCACATACACGTCACAGGTCAACAGCACTATCGTTAAAAGCAAGATATTAATAAGCACGTAAGACCTATTATTGAAAGAAATAGCAAGTAAGCCCGTAAACGAAGCTAAAAATGGCAAACGGCAGCATTCAACCAACCATAACATGTGGATCAGCAGCTTGGAACCAAACCTGCAAAATCAACAAGAAGTAGATCCAAATAGTCAAAATCCTTATTATAAAGGAGGCTGTGATCATCTAAAAATGTGCATCTAAACCGTTCGTACACAAAAAAACCAAAGAGATAAATAGATACCCTACATAACATGAATGAAAAAGTGTATGACCGCAATTTACAAGAAGCAGATGCCTTGGACAGAGGGGTTTGGCAAAGGATGACGGGAATGCGGCAAGATGCTGTTAACAATGAACGGCCGGAGTGATGACGTAGAAGTGTCAATTTTTATTAAGCTATGTCATGTCAGATTTTTCCAAACCTTTCCAACAAACGTTGAGTTGTTTAGGGTGGCAAATTTGTATTTTTTATTAATTTTTCAGTTTTTACAGAGAATATTTCCGTTTTTTGCAATATGTAAGTATTGTTATAGTTACTACAACAATTTTACAAGGTTGTGTAAATAATAAAGCATGATGTTTTATATAAATAGCAATAAAATGTATGTATGGGTGAAATAAGGTTAGAATTTATTTGATTTTTAGAAATTTTAGATTTTATATTTTATTTTATTTTTTTTAGATTTTATACTAATTAAAAAGTCTTGAGATTCGGTAAAACCTTACTTTTCAACGTGTTTACAATCTTTGTTTGGAAAGTGATCATCATAACACTGAATATAGCCACAGTTGGCCGTGACGTCACACTCCGGCCGTCTATTGAATAATTATTGTACCCTTAAATAGATAGATAAAAAGCGTATGGAATCTTCAACGAACTGAGAATCAACCGAACAAGTGTCCAAACCATTTTGAAGAAGAACAAATTCCATCCATACAAAATACTCTTAAGCCGATGCCGCACTGCAGGATGCTAGATGGTCGCTTGGAGGGTGGATTTTAAAGGTGGATGGTGGAGGGGCGCTGCATCCTGGACGCAGTGAAAGAGTGAAATGAAGTCAGAAGTCAGTATCCAACTGACTGCTGAGGAATCGTTTGTTTCATTTGTTACGTTACATTTGGTTTGATTTTTAGCATATCGTCCTATTAGAGGTAACTTACTACACTTTTCAGAAAGTGGAGAAAAATCGACTTAAAGGTACAAAGTGTTTTTTAAATTCAACTGACTTGAATATTGAATTTTATTAATGCAACTGCAAAGAATACATAAAACAGATATTTTAAGCCATGTTTCGTCACATAGTGGGTCTTCTGGGTTCCAAATTTCCCTTCTTTTATACACAGCACTTATTACGCTTTCCTCCATAGCCAGGCTACCCGGATGGAATATCAAACACGACTGATTTGGGTGGATAGACGCCTGGCGAACCACCGGATGGTTAGATGGTAGTGGGAGGCCACTGCGGCTACCGTCATTTTGTTATTCGTGGTATAAGTAGCTGGATGGTCGCCAGGCAGGTATCTACCATCAACCATCCTACCAAACTTCCTGCAGTGCGGCATCGGCTTTAGTGCAGGAACTTTATCGGGATGATTATGACCGTCGCGCCGTTTACAGTTTTGTGAAATAATGAGTGAACGAGCAGTGACCGAGCCACAGATTTCCACAGAAGAATTTGATTTTTAACAGCACGTTGCTCCTCCCAATTATGCTTTACATGTTCAATATTTACTTGGTCAATTCTGTGGGGACACTTCTAAAAATATTAATTTAAATTTTTTTCTAATAAATGAAATAAAAAACTGGACCGAATTTAAAAATTTAAAGACTAATTAATAGGAAATTTCAAGTGCTTTCAAACGATTACCCACTTGTTTGACACCTATTGACATTAAAAAATGTTGGTGTGATTCTTATCCTGGCTTAGGAGTGAAAGTAAAATAATTGAAAATACCGGAAAAATGAGTCCCCCTTTAATCAAAAATTGAGCTGTCACTGAGTTTTTCAAAAGTATTGTCGTAATTCCTGACAACGGGTGCGTTCGGACGACCACAGCGGCTGGACAGCTGAGCCAGCGGTAGCGTTTAGACGACACCGCTGGAAGTCAGCCGCTGAGAGATTTACTAAGCTTTCCCTATCAGCGCTGGATACAACCACTCAGCCGATTTCTGCTGACAGTCAGCCGCTGTGGGCTGTGGTCGTGCGAACGCACAGTGGTTCCAAATGGTGAAAACGTTCCAAATAAGGCGAAAAAAAAAGTCCAGATCTAGGGATTTTCATGTCTACAGTTGTTTTCTCATACTATCGTAGAGTCGTAGTACGCAGGTTGTTGTGAAAACAACAGTTATTTACATTAATTTGCTTTTATAAAAATATCGCTCTGTAAATCTGTCGGGACAATCTGTATTGTGTTTAAAATATTTAATTCTCTGAAAAACTTGAGTGTAGCGTTGTGTGTTTCATAAAATAGACATCTGCATTTTTATCGTTTCGGGGTAAAAGCAGGTCATGTTGCCAAAGAAGTGTAACATGTGTTTTGCCCTTTTCAGGGCGAATAGTGTAAACTAAACTATCAAAGATAATAGTGCAGAGATTTGAATAGAATTTCAGCAGTCTCTTTCTGCTCTCCGAGTTGAACACTTTGTTCGCTTGTGCGTCTCTCTTCGCCGTAAAAATACTCTCTCCGCAATAATTAATAGATTAAAAAGACTCTTACTCTCTCTCGTTCGCTATTAAGAATATCATTTATCGTTAAGCCGCTTATTTGTTAAATTCGTTGTTTTTTTTTGTTAATAAATGTTTTGTTCGCCGGATACCCTTATTTATCGCTAATACACAACCCTTTCTATCGTATTAATTAGCACCTTTAAAACCAGACCAAATCAAATTATTCGAACCAGTTCTCCTAAAAGTTCACTATTTTGTTTATATCGAAGGACGGGACATACGGGTGTGGTCCTAAAATATTCACCTATGTCCAATTAGGCAAAAGGTAATAATTAAACCATTTTTGCCACGGTGGGGTGAGATTGAATAAAAACTCACACCATTTGATGGTCCTTCGAGCCGGATTTTTGGTTGGTTTTCGCGTTTGTGCCGCTTTTTCGGACATTTTTGTGTGTAATACCTCTACAAGACTTGTTAGTTCGCGTCGCGATAAACTCTAAGTAAAAGAAAGTGAAGTTATTGTGTGTGGTTAGTAGCTGCCACCTGTTGCTTTATCAATTGGACTAATTTGGTGAGATTTTTCCATTTTTTAAAACTTTTATTGCTGATCCAAGGTAAACTCTGCTCAAAGACATTTTACGGTCAAAAACACTTTTGTAGACATTTAACGTAGACGCTGTATCTCTCTGTGAAACTTAGACTCTTATTCTCTCGCCGCGCTTGTTAATTGACAAAAAACTCTCCAGTGTAATTTAGATTTTGCCGCGTATCGATAGACTCTCTCTCGCCGTGTGTTCAATCGAATTCGGGATAGAAATGGAAGACCTCAAGAAAAAAAGGACGCCTTTAAAGGCTAAAATTACAAGAATTGAAAACTGGCTCTCACAAAAGGCTAGTACGGAAAAGGATGCGCTACAATTTCAATTTCGGCAAACAGAATTAAAAACCTGTTTTTTAAAATATGAAGAAATAATGGATCAGATAGACGAGATTGATGAAGCCGGTACTGAAGCAGAAGACAGGGTAACAACTGAGCAAAAATATTTCTCTATTCTCGCGGGCCTACAGCGTAAGATGGACGAGTTATTGTTGGGCCCCCCTCCTCTCAGATCAAATAGCACTCAGTCAACTGTGGCCACTGCTAAGGTTAGGCTTCCGGAGATCACCATGCAAACGTTCTGCGGGTCATTCTCTGAGTTCAACTCGTTCTACCAGCTCTTCGAGACGCTAATAGTGAACAATGAAGAACTCAATAATGTGCAACGATTTATTTACCTTAAATCGTTCCTGCGAAATGAACCCCTCCAGTTGATCGACAACATCGAAGTTATCGACGAAAATTTCGATATAGCTGTAAAAACTCTCAAAGATCGTTACGAAAACAAATCGCGAGTGATTAGCTTACACATTCAAAAATTGTTAAAGGCTCCATCTCTAGTTAAAAGTAATTCAAAAGCGTTACGCGAATTTTTAACTCTAGCTCAGCAGACGCTGCTCGCTTTGAAAAATATGTCCGTACCAATTGAGCATTGGGATTTACTATTAATTGAAATATTTTTACAAAAATTAGATTTTTCTACACATAGGGCCTTTGAATATGATATTGGGACAAAGACCTTACCTACCCTTTCACAGTTTTTTAAATTTCTCGAGAAAAAGTGTGATATTCAGGAAAAATTAAATGTTTCAGATCATGATAAAAAGGTTAATAACAGGTCTCAATCAAAAACATCTTTCTTCTCATCAGTTGACCAACCATCACACTCTTTCTCTGATAATAATTGTACTTTTTGCAGAAGTAATGCTCATAAGGTTTATCAGTGTAATGATTTTAAATGCCTCTCTTTACAGGAAAAATTTAATTTTGTAAAAGGTAAGAAACTGTGTTTTAATTGTTTGGGTAGTAAACATTTCTCTCAAGATTGCGGCTCTACTCGATCATGTACTTTGTGTGGGGGTCATCATCACTCATCCCTCCATGGAACCTCTGAAAATGTCTCCTCCTCTAGTACCATCAATAGGCAAGCTCTCTCTCGTGAGCGCAATGCTCAAACTCCTCAAAATTCTCAAGGTGCTTCTCGTGTTGTCGCTCCCATATCTACTCAGCATTCTTTTAATAATCGCAGCCAAAATGAAGCTTCTACTAGCTCATCCAGACCTCCTTTAGATATGCAAAATTCTCCAGATTCTCAGGCAGCCACATCTCTCTCCGCTTTATCAGTTAAAACTGATGTATTGTTGGCTACCGCTTTAGTAACCGTTTATTCGAAAGACGGCAGACCCATGCATGCCAGAGCGCTCCTAGATAATGGGAGCCAACATTCGTTTATCTCTCGTGATTTGGTTGAGAAGTTAAAACTCATCCCTTATTTTAAACAGCTACAGATATCAACCATATCCGAAAACACCTCACTCTCAAACGAAATGTTAAACTTAGAATTTTTCCCCTATAATGTAAAGGACAGAAGTTTTAAAACTTCTTTCGCTGTACTCGATAGTATAACTTGTAGGCTTCCTAGAGCTACTATAGATAGAAGTAAAATAAAAGTCCCACAGGATCTCACTCTCGCAGATCCCTCGTATTCTGTTCCGGGTAAAATTGATTTGCTTCTAGCTGGTGATATCTATAGTGAATTATTGACGGATGGATTTATACGGTTAGGAAAAAATCTTCCCATTCTTCAGAATACTCACTTAGGCTATGTTATTTTTGGTACAATTAATCCTCAGGTTTTTCACCGTAATTCACATTTGGCTATCTCTCAGTCAAATGTTTCTCTCTTTGTTCAATCCGAACCCGAAGAAAATCAGTTGGATAAGTTGCTTCAACAATTTTTTGAAATTGAAGAAGTTCCCCTCGTTAGTAAATTAACTCCCGATGAAGAATTAGCGGAACAAATATTTAGCAAAACTACTCTTGTGTTACCTTCAGGCCGCTTTCAAGTAAATCTTCCATTTGTCTCTGAAAACGCTAATAAAATGTTAGGTGAATCCTTTAAAATGGCTTTTAAAAGATTTATGAATTTAGAAAATAGGCTCTTAAAAAACGAAAGTACATATGCTCAGTATAAGTCTTTCATTAATGAATATCTTCTTCTCGAACATGCGAAAATAGTGCCTCTCTCTCTAACCAACGAAAAGTTAGAAAATAAATATTTTCTACCGCATCACTGTGTGTTTAAGGAAGAATCCTTAACAACAAAGCTTAGGGTTGTTTTTGATGGTTCGATGAAAGGCTCTAGTGGTTATTCGCTCAATGATATTTTACTCAAAGGTCCTACTCTTCAACCGGAACTTTTTGACATTTTGCTACGGTTTAGATTGTATTCCTTCGTTTTTACAACGGATATACAAAAAATGTATAGACAAGTTAGAATAAATCCTGCTCAAACCTCTCTTTTAAACATTCTCTGGCGTGACTCCCCTGAAAAAGACATTGAGTGTCTTGAATTGCAAACCGTCACGTATGGAACTAAAAGCGCTAGCTTTCAGAGTACTCGTTGTTTAATGGAACTGGCACAAACTCATCAGACTAAGTATCCTTTGGCCAGTGATGCTCTTCAAAATAGTTGTTACATTGATGACATTCTCTATGGCGCTAATGATGTACAGACTCTCCTTAAAGCTCATAAGGAAATAACTAGTTTGCTTGAAACCGCTTGTATCTCTCTCCATAAATGGTGTTCTAACTCAGACTTGTTTTTAAAAAATATCTCTTCTCTCTCTTCGAACACTACTTATGTAATAGCTCCAGATAATGGCTCCAATAAGGTTTTAGGTTTATGTTGGAATCCTATTCTTGACACCTTCTCAATCTCTCTCCCAAATTTTACCCTAAAGGACTCATACACCAAGAGAGAAGTACTGTCAATGATTGCCCAAATATTTGATCCTCAAGGCCTAATTAACCCAGTTACAGTTGTCGCTAAATTAATTATGCAAAAAATTTGGATTTCCAAAATTAATTGGAACGATATCATAGATGCAGATACGTTGCATGAGTGGCTAAATTTTGTTCGCAGTCTCTCTAATTTTAAGGATTTAAATATACCTCGGTGTCTCTTTTTAAGTCAAGAAATCACTAGTGTTGAGATTCACGCATTCTCGGATGCAAGTTTAAAGGCTTATGGAGCTTGCATCTACCTACGTGTGATTTATAGATCAGAACAAGTATCTTGTTCACTTTTAGCATCTAAGAGTCGTGTCGCTCCGCTAAAACCCTTGACTCTCCCAAGATTGGAACTCATGGGTGCGCTATTGTGTAGTAAGCTCACAGCAAGGATTGCTAATATTATTGAAGAAAAACTCTCTCGCTTAGACTCTATAAATATGTGGTCGGATTCAGAAATTGTTCTCGCTTGGCTTCGTTCGCATCCCTCTCGTTGGACTCAATTTGTAGCAAATAGGGTTGCACAAATTTTAGATAATTCTCCTAACGCTCATTGGAGGCACGTACGATCCAAAGAGAATCCTGCCGACATACTCTCCCGAGGAATGCTACCCGCTGAAATACTTAAATCTTCTTTGTGGTTTCATGGTCCTCAATTTTTGAATCAATCTCGGTTGGATTTGTTGAAATACAATCCAAAAGTTTATACCTCCAAGTTACCCGAAGAAAGGAAAGTAACTCTTCACATTCGAAATGATCAAATAGATTTTTTCACCTCTCTTTCTGATAGGTTCTCTAATTTTTCAAGGTTTGTAAGAACTTTAGCATTTATATTCAGGTTTGCCAATAATGCCAAATCGCCTTCTCATAAGTTATCAAATTCTCTTGAAGTAAGCGAACTTCAAAACGCTGAACTGAAGATTGTTAAGATGCTTCAGTATTCTTCTTTCTCGCTTGAGATTTCTGAGATTAAAAAAGGTAAAACTCTATCCAATAAGTCTATTTTACGCTTAAACCCCTTTTTGGATGAAAATGAAATGCTGCGTGTAGGAGGTCGCCTTGGTAACTCAGACGTCACATTTGATCAAAAATATCCTCTTCTCCTTCCCTCAAAAAATCGTGTAGTACGTCTCATTCTTCAGAGAGAACATATCAGACTTTGTCACTCTGGTCCTCAAAATACTTTATCTCAAATTCGACTTAAATATTGGCCTTTAAATGGACTACGTGAAGTTAAAAAGGTCATACACCAATGTATGGTTTGTTTTAGATTTAATGCCAAACCCGCTATTCAGATTATGGCAGATTTGCCAAAGGAACGTTTGCAATCCTCTCGAGTATTCGCTCATGTAGGATTAGATTTTGGTGGCCCCTTTCAGATTAAAGCTTCCAAACTCCGCAAAGCTCCCTTGATAAAATCTTATATTGCTCTTTTCGTTTGTCTATCGACTCGAGCTGTTCACATCGAAGTCGTGTCCGGCCTTTCTACAGAGATGTTTCTTCTCGCTCTAAAACGTTTTATTAGCCGTAGAGGCCTCCCTCAGACTATATCAGTGACAACGCCACGAACTTTTTGGGAGCTCGTAATCAGTTGTTTGAACTTTATAAGTTTTTAAAAGAAAAAGAAAACTCTCGCTCTATTAATGATTTTTTGGCATCATCGCATATTCGCTGGAAAACCATAGTTCCTCGAGCCCCTCATCATGGTGGCATCTGGGAAAGCGCTATAAAGAGCGCAAAGCATCATATCCGTAGACTCATGGGTGATATTAAGCTCACTTTTGAAGAATTTACCACTGTTCTCACTCAAATTGAAGCTGTGCTCAACTCTCGACCGCTTTGCTCCCTCTCAAATGATCCCTCTGATCTAACCTATCTGACCCCTGGACATTTCTTGATTGGACAATCTCTTACGTCATTTCCTGAAAGGGATGTAATCCACATTCCCGAAAATAGATTAAGTTTATGGCAACATCTCTCTAAACTCCAGCAAATGTTTTGGAAAAAATGGTCAATTGACTACTTGAACAGACTCCAAAATCGCCCTAAATGGTTTCTCCCTCATAAGAACCTAGAGCCCAACGATCTCGTCTTGTTGATTGAAGATAACACTCCTCCTCTTTACTGGGCTCTAGCAAGAGTGATTGATGTCTTTCCCGGAAAGGATGGCCGAGTAAGAGTTGCATCGGTCAAAACTAAAGATGGAGTCTTCAAGCGCTCTATTAATAAATTGTGTCCTCTACCAAATGACTGTTAAAATTAAGTTAAGTTTAGTGTTTTCGCTTAAGAACGTTGTAAGTTGATTTATGTTAGGTTAGGTTTATGTTAAAGCCAGTGCTTCAACGCGGGGGAGTATGTTGTGAAAACAACAGTTATTTACATTAATTTGCTTTTATAAAAATATCGCTCTGTAAATCTGTCGGGACAATCTGTATTGTGTTTAAAATATTTAATTCTCTGAAAAACTTGAGTGTAGCGTTGTGTGTTTCATAAAATAGACATCTGCATTTTTATCGTTTCGGGGTAAAAGCAGGTCATGTTGCCAAAGAAGTGTAACATGTGTTTTGCCCTTTTCAGGGCGAATAGTGTAAACTAAACTATCAAAGATAATAGTGCAGAGATTTGAATAGAATTTCAGCAGTCTCTTTCTGCTCTCCGAGTTGAACACTTTGTTCGCTTGTGCGTCTCTCTTCGCCGTAAAAATACTCTCTCCGCAATAATTAATAGATTAAAAAGACTCTTACTCTCTCTCGTTCGCTATTAAGAATATCATTTATCGTTAAGCCGCTTATTTGTTAAATTCGTTGTTTTTTTTTGTTAATAAATGTTTTGTTCGCCGGATACCCTTATTTATCGCTAATACACAACCCTTTCTATCGTATTAATTAGCACCTTTAAAACCAGACCAAATCAAATTATTCGAACCAGTTCTCCTAAAAGTTCACTATTTTGTTTATATCGAAGGACGGGACATACGGGTGTGGTCCTAAAATATTCACCTATGTCCAATTAGGCAAAAGGTAATAATTAAACCATTTTTGCCACGGTGGGGTGAGATTGAATAAAAACTCACACCACAGGTATAAGGATCAGACTGGATGTATTCTGGTTCATAGCTCAGGAACAAGTGAGCCATGCCCGAGGTTACTTTGACCGGCAGAGAAAGTGAAAAAGAACGCGTATATTGAAAACGCTGTAAAACGTTTTGTGGTTTATCAATTTTATCGGTGTAAAGCAGATTCTTCTTTTTAAAACCTTTTTATATACTTGGCTTGGTTGTTGTCACGGACTCCGCAAATTTTGTAATCCATTTTAAAAATAGTTCTAGGCTACGTAGGTACCTGAAATTTTCAGAATAGGTTTGAACTAGCTAACAATGTAATATTTAACTGCTATTATACAGGGTGATTGATTAGTGGGGTAAAGCTCCGTAGATCCGTTATTATAGTAATGGATAGCGATAAAAGTTGATAACAAAAATTGTAGCTAACTTTGAACTTAACATTAGAAAATTAGTTAGAATGATACAGGGTGTTCGATAACATAGTGGCAGATCAAAGTTATGTTTTTTTTAATGGAACACCCTGTATTTTATTCTATATTCGAAAACATCTTAACTTCTCCATTGCAAAAATATAAAGGTTTAGTATGTTATACAGGGTATTTACAAAGTTATAACCAATTTTATATGAAAATCGTAACAAGTTTAACTCCCTGTATAAATAAAACTAAGCACAACGGCAATCGTTTATTGATGCCAGATTTTTGTTTATTGACAAAATTTTCATAAATGATCGATATTGCTAATTATCTTTATATTGAATACAGGGTGAGTCAAAACGCAAGTACATTATTTTCTCAGTAATTTTAAATGAAACACCCTGTATTTTATATCACTATCGAAAAGTACTATTACCGTACTTTAATTTTTATACAACATTCCCTATGTCTAAATTTATTAGTTTTCGAGATATTTTCATTTTTAAGAGCAAATTATTAATTACGGGTCTAAATCTATCCAAATATTAGGCAAGCCATGACTGAATTATCTAAAACTGACAATTTACGATTACTGATTATCAATCTGTAATCAAAGTTGGCTACAATTTTTGTTATTATCTTTTATTGCTATCTATTACTATAACGGATCTACAGAGCTTTACCTCACTAATAAATCAGCCTGTATGGATAAATCGATTTTTTTTTATTTCAAACTATTTTAAAAATGTGACTAATGCAATTATATTTTAAAGTACGTTAATAAATCGATATCTACAAATTGATGGTGGGTCAGTGGCATTAGACTGCAGATCGAGAGTTACCTAGTTCGAACATGGCTGTTGCCTATCTTTTTTTAATTTTTTTAATAAATAATTAAAAGTTGATATACTTAAAATTCATATTTTATAAGTTGATTATTATATATACCATTTTAAACAACCGTGGTATTATAAAAAGTACTTTTTTTGTACTACTGTAATTTTTGGAATTATAATTTTAACAGTTAATACACCTACTAAAAATTCATATTTTATTCTTTCGAAACATGTTGTGTCCTGTATATAACCAAACCGTGTTATTATAAAAAGGACTTTGGTATTTTAAGCATTTTATAACGTCAAATTATTTTATATTCTCCCCTATAAATAATAAAAAGGTTTTATTATAAAAAACTTCTTTTTTATAAAAGTGTAATTTTTTAAGTATGTAGTAATGTAAGATGTAAGTTAACTTAAATTTCAGTAACAATAAATGCCTTAAATTTGTTAATGCATAAATAGTGAAAATAAAAAATAAAACAAAAAGTACAAAATTCTGCATAATTCTGCGACTAATGTTTATCAATCTTAAAATATATAGTAAGAAGATACAGAATCACTTTGGTTTAGCTGCCTATAACTGCCTATGCGTTGCTGGCAGATGTTTGAATACAAAAGTGGGAAATGATGCACATTACATAATGCTGGCGATTTTTGAGTATGTATGGGAGGTTGTAGATAAGTAATAAGTTTTGAATATTGTAGTTCATAAAGAAAATGTACCTATTGGTAATAAGCAATTTCATAAGTCCCTTATAATATAACATTCTAAACAAATATGCGTTTAAAATAAAATTTTTTAATTTCTTTTAGCCATATTGGATCCGCCATAAAAGTAATGTTAGATTTGTAATCAGCGACCTTAAACTACCGAATTCGACAATAAAATTTGCGTTTTGATTGATATTTTCAATTTCTTTCCGCCATGTTGTATCCGCCATTTTGTTTTTCAGAAAAAATATTGTCCGATTCGTAATCTGCGATGCCAAAAACACTTAAATACGACAGTAATTCCGAAGTCTATAAACAATATACGGTTTTAAAGGTTCATGACCACCAATAATGCCTCTCTTTCGTTTTTGTCTGGCCACCCTGTTATTTATTAATTAATTCAAGATGTGTGAAATACTTCGGTATTAAGACAACATAATCGAAGACTATGATAACACGATTTAGAAATGTGTTAAAATTATAGGATAACAAATAATATTTTGAATTTCTTATCTAAGATACTTAAGAAAAAAAAGGTAAATGCGAAGGTCACCGTAAAGGCCAATACGTAGATGTGGGGATATCCGAAACGATATTGATTTATTAATATTAAATTCACAGATCATAAAGAAAGCAAAAAAAATTATTCAATTTAGATTAATATACTGATGGCCAAAAAAGCAACACTTTTTATCCGGTCATTTATTTGGATCAAAAGTTTTTCTTTGTAAGTCTTTTCATAGATGTGATAATTTTTTCCTCTCAATCTTTTCTTTAACTGAAGTTTTTTTTCTTTTTCTTTTTTCACAAAAGCAAACAGTTTGTTTCTGTTCATTCAACTTTAAAATTTAAAATGAGAAGAGTTTCGCGAATTTAAAATGCGAAAAGAGGCCAGTTTTGGTTTACAGGAAATTTCAGTAAGAGTTGAAGCTAATCCATCAAAGGTGTTAAGAGTTGGAGGAGATGGTCCAATGATAAGACTTACACTCAAAAAAATTTAGTTCGTAATATTGATTAACAGTGATTATTGAATAGTATTACAGGAAAACCTTTTCTTTTCCTTGTGGATTTTGAATAGTATTTGTTGTAACAACAATTTAATTTTTTACCCCCTCTGTGGCTCAGTGGTAAGAGCGCCTAACCTTTGGATCGAAAGTTCCGAATGGTAGTGAGTTCGAATTCCACCAGGGTCAGGAATTTTTTCATTTATTATAAATTAATAAATGAAAATAGTTTCTGTCCTTGTGGGATCGGTACTCACTGGAGGGACCGCAGACGTTCGGATACAATTAGCGTCTCTTTGAAAAGACAATGACGTCGACTTTGCAAAGTAACAAGACACTTACTCAACACACACACTACACATTACACCTGAGTTAGTGATAAGTTATACAATTACGTGGCTAAAGGTTCTAGTTCTAAACCAAGGCCAGAATCAGAGAGAAAAAAAAATTTAATTTTTTGTTTCACCGAACTTTTAGACATTGACGAATGTATTTGGTTATTGTCACAATGATTGAATAATAATTGTGAAAATAACTAGAGTACATTAATCAATAAAAAAAAAATAAAAAGCTTATTTTGTAAAAGGTATATGTATTTAAAATCCCTAAAAAGGGCTGTATCACAACAAAACGTTTTCGGAATCAATATTCCATCATCAGTGTTAT
This sequence comes from Diabrotica virgifera virgifera, assembly GCF_917563875.1. NCBI lineage: Eukaryota > Metazoa > Arthropoda > Insecta > Coleoptera > Chrysomelidae > Diabrotica > Diabrotica virgifera. Next base: position 264,618,682 of record NC_065444.1, read on the forward strand.
CACAGGTTTACATGCATTAAGCCAACAAAATGTACGGGTAAAAACCCTTAAATTGATTTTAAAGAGTTGGGGTTACATTATATTATCTGATTTTGAAGGATGTTAAAAATATGTCTGGAAATATTTTTTGTTTGAAAAACAATTTCTGCCCAAAAATTTCGCCCGGCACCGTTCTGATTTGTTTATAGGGGATATTTTTTAACAAGAATCCACCAAGAAACCGAATCAGAACAGACACAGGCAGCATAAAACCGGACCGCGGAAGTGTCATAGGTTTTCGAAACGGGCCCTCAGGGAAATTAATTGGTGACCCCTGCTATAGAGCAACTGAGTGTTAGAAAATCAAGAAGGAGCCACTCATTATTAATTTTTTGATGAAAATTACGTTGCAAATTTGTTTTTAATGTTATCCAATAGCAAGAATATTATAATGTATACTTCCATAAATCAATATTAAAAAAATATTTGTCCTTCTAGGTGTTACATTTTTTTGGCCACCAGTATATTAAATTCATAGATCATGAAGAAAACAAAAAAATGTTTCAATTTAGATTAACATTTTCAAGAAAACGATTATTGCGCCTGATATTCCAAGGTTTGAAATTAATGTTTCCTTTAAAATCGTTAAGTTTTTGTTACAAAAGATTCATTAACTTCGCGAAAATTATCTGTATTAATGCAAAATTCACCTTGTAATATTTGTTTATCAAAGCTGAACATTGCAAATAATTATGCATTTGCAGGATTATTTAATTATTGGATTATTTTATGGTTTTTATTGAGCTGAAGTCAATAAAAGATAAATTAATATTTTCGAAAAATATCTCTCCTCTTCCTCTTAAGTGCCTTTTCTATTGAGGTTGGCGATCAATATGGCAAATTTCTCTCTGTCCTGGGCTTAATGAATTAAGTCATCTCCTGTTGTGTGGGTCCAATCTCTGATGTTTCGTAGCCAAGATTTTTTTCTTTCTTCCTATACCCCTTTTACCTTGGTCTTGCCTTCTAATATTACCTGGAGTTGCTCAAATTCCCTATGACGCATTATGTGTCCTAGATATGACGTCTTTCTAATTTTGATATTATTGGCCAGATAAAGACGTGTGTTCATTCTTTTCAGTACTTCTTCATTCGTAGTTCTACTCATCATCATCAGTAGCTCGACAACCCTTTTTGGGTCCTGGCTTGTTCTAGGATTTTCCGCCATTCTGTTCTGTTCCTTGCTTTGTTCTTCCAGTGGGTAATCTCAAGTGTTTTCAGATCTTGTTCCATGTATCTAAGTTTGGGTCTTCCCTTTGACCTTCTCCCTACTGGTGTTTGCTTCATTATATGTTTTGGTGTTTCGGTCTCCAACATTCGTTCAACATGGCCCATCCAGCGCAGACGTCCGATCTTTATGGATGTTATGACGTCGGGTTCGTTGTATGCTGCGTATAGTTCAAAATTATATTTTCTGCGCCATACGTCATTTTCTTTCACCCCCTTATATATGTGTCTGAGGATTTTTCGTTCAAACGTACCTAATAAGTTCTCATCGCTTTTCGACAGTGTCCATGTCTCTGATCCATATATAAGGACCGGTTTTATCGGTTTCGTAGTTCTACTGGTCCAGCTTATTCTTAACATTCGCAGTTCATGAACCGCAGGTGCAAGTGCTTCTCGGAACCCGAAGAAAGTTTCTGTGGTAATCTTAGAGTTGAAGGAGATGAAGAATGCGATGCTGGTCTATTAGGGACCGAAGATAATGACGCGTGCTGTGATAAGGATTGTAAACTGAGATCAAAGGCTATGTGCAGGTAATCAATGTTTTATCTGTTAGGTAATATAGTATTCATAGGGCTGTAATATTTAATTCATATATTAATACTTATACCAATATGGGTAATATGGGTTTTTTTATTTTTCAGCGATAAAAATTCACCGTGCTGTCAGAACTGCCAATTTCATACAACCACATTTCGAATGAATTCAATTTGTTGACGTCATACTGATTTAATGTCCAGCCACATAGTATTAGAGACCACACATAACACTGTAGTGTTCTCAATCTTATTGTGACTGATAGCTTGGAGTTACAGAGCATTTTACGTTACGCATGTTCATCAAACCAGAACTTGCTATTTCAATGCGTCTTCTAATTTCTAGAAAATGACTCCTAAAAATGTTGCGTTAAGTCTAATGCTTTGTTCATAAAGATTTACAAAACCATTAATTAAAAATTACAAAGTACTGGAGAGTATCAAGAAATGCGTATGTGTTGATCTCAATGAAGGGAAATTCCCAATATCTCGTGATCTCCATGATCCACACGTGGTCGAAGGTGGGCAATATATAAGTAGGTACACGGCCTACGCAGGTGAGAACCGCGTAAATGTCGGTATAAGTATTAACGTCACTCTCTAGACGTGTTGACGTAACTCCAATCGTCAATGGCTTTAATGGCAAACAATTGTATTAATATTTCTAAAGAAAAGTTATAAGGTACGTCAACAGCATTGGCTTCACAGCCCAGACTGAGCCTTAGTCTGTTTAATTAATCTTCTCCATTCTTTCCTAATTCTAGCTTTCGTTCTCCAGTTTCAAGTTCACTCAAATCATTCTGTATTTGGTCCACAGACCGTATTTTTGTCAAGGCTTTTTCCGGCGATCTTGCCCTGTTTTATGAGGTGTAGAATGTTATACCTTTCTGGTTGTCTCATTACATGACCGTATAGACTGGGAATAAAGAGCCAACTCTGGTAGAACCCCGCATTCATGAGCCATATTTTAAGGTAAAGTTGAGATCTCGACTACGAAATATTATGTGCTTATTTTTTATTTCATGTTTTACTTTGATAACTATGCTTCGGGCTTTTTCAATTCGGATGTGTATTTCATGAGAACCATTAACATTATCGTTAAAAATGCCTTAATGAGTGTACTTTCTCACTCTTTCAATTGATTGATTATGTATGTATTATACATATTTTCTAATGGACTGCATTAATAACTGCCTGTATGTATATAGACATCCGCTAATATTATAGTCCAGAAAGCCACTGCGCATCCGCTAGGAAAAATATTCTAATTCGGATTTTTTGCACAATCTTACTCAAAAAGGACTCCTTTTAACAAATTTGCATGTTGCCAGGACCAAAAGGTGGTCAAAAATTTTTTAAACATTTTTTTTTGTTTTTTTCCTAAAATTATTTTTTTTGCATGGAAATAAGGTTTTTTAGGTTTTTTGGATCATTCCAAACAGAAAAGGTCTTTAGTGACTTTTCTCTAAAAATGATAGTTTTTGGCATATAAGCAATTAAAAATTGAAAAATTGCGAAATCGGCCATTTTTAACCCTCAAAAACTATGTGAAAAACTGAACATTTGAATGTTGCCAAGGTAGGTAGATATTCTTTAAACATCGATTGATGAAATCCCGAAGAGTTTTTTGCAATACAATATCAAAAACCCCTTTGTTTTTTAATTGCCAATTAAGCATGCGCGACACTATTTTCCACCGTTGCATGTGTATACAGTATGGTGCAAATGAAAGAAATAAATTCGTTATTTCGTAAACCGGTGACTTTAAGGAAAAATCCCAAAACAGGTCGATTTTTATTTTTAAGTTATGATATTGTAGCATATAATATAATATACTAGTGACGTCATCTATCTGGGCGTAATGACGAAATCGATGATTTTTTAAATGAGAATACGGGTCGTGTGCTGGCTCATTTGAAAGGTTCTTCAATTCTCTATTCAGTAATATAAACATGTACATAATTATTTATACAGGGTGTCCAAAAAATTTTTATTAAATTAAATCATTTAACAAATTGACAAAAAAATTAAATTATTGGACACCCTGTATAAATAATTATGTAAATGTTTATATTACTGAATAGAGAATTGAAGAACCTTTCAAATGAGCCAGCACACGACCCGTTTTCTCATTTAGAAAAATCATCGATTACATCATTACGCCCAGATGGATGACGTCACTAGTATACCATATATGTCACAATATCATAACTTAAAAATAAAAATCGAGCTGTTTCGGGATTTTTCCTTAAAGTCGCCGGTTTACGAAATAACGAATTTATTCCTTTCATTTGCACCATACTGTCGGTGGAAAATAGTGTCGCGCACGCTTGATTAGCAATTAAAAAACAAAGGGGTTTTGAATATTGTATTGCAAAAAACTCTTCGGGATTTTATCAATCGATGTTTAGAGAATATCTACCTGCCTTGGCAACATTCCAATTTTCAGTTTTTCACATAGTTTTTGAGGGTTAAAAATGGCCGATTTCGCAATTTTTCAATTTTTAATCGCTTATATATCAAAAACTATCATTTTTAGAGAAAAGTCACTAAAGACCTTTTCTGTTTGGAATGATCCAAAAAACCTAAAAAACTTTTTTCTATGCAAAAAAAATAATTTTAGAAAAAAAAACAAAAAAAACGTTTAAAACATTTTTGACCACCTTTTGGTCCTGGCCTGGCAACATGCAAATTTGTTAAAAGGAGTCCTTTTTGAGTAAGATTGTGCAAAAAATCCGAATTAGAATATTTTTCCTAGCGGATGCGCAGTGTCTTTCTGGATTATTAAGACTATATTATTGAACAACGTGTTTTGGCGCGTGACCAGACATCTCGTAACAGCGACAGTTCGTAACGGCGACACTTGGTATGGCGACAGTTCATAACTATACAAATTCGTAACGGACAATTCGTAACGTCCAAATTGAATTATTCTGTTTATTTTTGTTAACGTGGAAACTAACTGCTATTACAGTTATAATTGAAATTATGTTTATCAATTTAACGAATCAGTACCGGGATAAACATGTTTATGGTGTATTCCACGAATATACGACTGTTTTGGATTATCGCGACAACGAATATTTTAGTGTGCAACATAAGAAGTACGAGAGTATTTTGATTTAATAATAACTCCAATAAACAACAATATAATTTGCAATTTACTTTCGTTCTTCATTTTTTGCACAGTAAAATATGAAGAACGAAAGTAAATTGTGTCGAAAGTAAATATCGTTGTCGCGATAATCCAAGAGGGTCGTATATTCGTGGAATGGGATATAACACATGTTTAACAAATATTTAAATACATACAAACTTTTAACAATATGTTTAAAAGTTTATCTCTCTTGTTGTTCCTTAAATTTGCATATACCTAGACAAAGGAATAATGAAGTAATTCGTGAAATCTTTAAACCAACAACCGTCTTTAGACATTCTCAATTTTCTAGTAGTTTCTAAAGGAAAGATTATAATTACCTATTATTAAAATAAACCTTGTGATTGGATATAGCGTTGGGGTATTCAATCAACGATTATAGTTAATACGAGGGATGGCTTTTAATACTTTAATACTTAGTTTAAATACTTTTATTATATTCTGAAACACGAAAAATATGAAATGCCTTAAAAATGTTTATCCTGATACTGATTCGTTAAATTGATAAACATAATTTCATTTATAACTGGGCATCATCTCTTGGTCTCCATTTCAGTATCGGCTTTGTCAAGACAGTGGAAGACTTGAGATTCTCATTAACAATTGAATCAAGTCCTCGTCGCGTCCGCGACTTCCAAATGCGTTCATGAAGATTAAAAACAACGTAAAGAATCTGAGCTAGTCTAGTCCGCGACTCTCTAATGCGTTTCTGCCTTTATACGACGCGACGGATTGGTTATCTTTTCTTGTCCTCTAGCGAGGAAAGCTAGAGCTGATTTAAAAGTCCTTTGGCCTCATCTATCCTATCAGCTATTAGCACAATATCATTTGCAAACCGCAGGTGTCTAAGCTTTTCTCCGATTATGCTCTTTTCGGTTAATTTATGGATTCGACCGTTACTTGATGGGAAGTTCATTTTATCTAACAATAAAACACGAAAACGTTTGTTTTCTATACTTCCACAAAATTTATTATATCTAAGTGACTACAGCAACTGTTTCGGCGGAGTGCCTTTCTCAAGTAATATAGTTTACAATGCCAATGCCACATTGTTTGATTTGCTTGTCTAGATAATGTTTAGAAGAAATGCGTTCAATGTGCTTCCCCGTTTAGGATTTTGTCCTCTTCAGGGTTTGAGGTGAATGTTTTGTGTTGGCAGCAAAGCAAACAGTCCGAAAACCACACCGGGGCAAGCGCCGTGTCCTGGTGTTCTTGGATCCTGGGTTATGCCAGACGGTGTTGTCCAGAAGGCCAGAAGTCAACAGAGAAGAAAGTTTGATGGATTGTTGTTGGTTCCATAGACATTTACGTGTACTGTCCGTGCTTTGCTTTCGACCAAGCTCCCTAGAAACCATTGTACAACGACAGGCGAACCTGCGTCCCTCGTCGGCGGTCAGGAGGTGGCTTTGAGCGCAGCGTGGACAGTGAGCGTTCGAGTGGAGAAAATAGTTGCGGCTATTTTCTTGGGACGAACAGGTATAATTGTGCAATGAAGTTGGGAAACCGCAAAAAACCAACTTCTCCCTGTTCGGGGTAAGGAAGAGGAAATGTTAGAGGTGGGTACGGAAGGCTAACGGGGTAGCCTCAAGGATGTTTTCGTACTCTACCGGGAGTTCGTCAATGCATGTTTGCATTAGAGCGGACGGTACGTGAATCTTTTTGCGTTTGGGCTTTCGGTAGAGTACGTGGCCGGAAGATGAACAGGAACATTTGAGAGATTCTTGTGTGTCGGAAGGGGGGCCGTTGATTACTTTGATTGTGAAGTTCCTGTTCAGAGAGTTTATTCTCTCGGTGATTTTGGGGATGTTCGAGATGTTATGGATTTCGTTTGAGGGATATCGCCAGTGCTCATAGTTACATCTACGCAAGACTCTGCGCTCCGTCCTCAACAACCTCTCTTGTTTTTGTCTTGAGCAAAGAGAGTAGATACATGATTTGTACTCCATGACGGGTCGAATAAAGGTCTTGTAAGTGTGAATGAGAGTCTTCTTGTGTGTCTTGCCAATTTTTCCCGAGAGAGCGTTGAGAAGTCTGGCCCTGTTCCTTACCCTATCTAAAGTTGCCTTTAGATCTGCGTCCCAGTTGAGAGTCCTGGTAAACAGTACTCCCAAATAGTTCACAGTCGGGCTAACAACAAGCCTTTCTCCCAACAAACTCAGAGGATATTGGTCGTCTTCATTGCGAATGATTCTATTTGACACAGTAGGGGCGCGAAACACAATTGTTGTTGTTTTGTTCGCGTTGAGCGTGACTCTCCACTTACAACACCATTCGCCGACACCGTCCAACAGAGCCTGTGCTCTTCTGAAGAGGAGTCTTGGGTTGTATCGAGAGGTAGTTGAGAGCAGAGTCGTGTCGTCTGCATAGAGAAACAGCCGAGCACCTGGGATATTTTGGTTAGTGATGTCGCTGTTGTAGATGATGTACAACAGCGGCGCTAGGACTGAACCCTGGGGAACTCCAGCTTGTGGAGTGAAGGGGGTGGACTTTTGATCGCATATTTTCACTCTGACAGTACGGTTGTGGAGGTAGGAGTGTACAATTTTGGTAAATTGCAATGGAAGCCCGATGTCCAGAAGTTTCCGAACAAGCCCGTCGTGCCAGACCTGGTCGAAAGCCTTCTGCACATCCAGAAATGTGGCTATGGCGATAGAACCATCGTTGATGGTTTGAGTGACTTTGGTAGTGAAATCTATTAATGCATGTTTGGTAGATTTACCTGACTGGAATCCATATTGGAATTTTGGTATGATATTGTGGTTTTCGAGAAAGTTATTGAGCCTCTCCTTTAGGATTAGCTCAAGAACTTTACCCAGAGTATTGATTAATGAAATTGGTCTGTAGGATTCCACGTCGGTTGGGGGTTTGCCTTTTTTCAAAAGCATGATGGTGTTGGCCACTTTCCAAGGAGTAGGAAAATGGCTGTTTTTGAGACATGCATTGAATATTTTAGTTAGAAGAGGGATGATACTCTCTGGAAGTTTTTTGAGGCACCTTCGGTTGATGCCATCAGGTCCGGGAGCGCTGTTTTTGCCGATTTGGCAAAAGCTCTCCGTTTCCCTGTCTGTGAGGGGGTCCATGATAGGATCATAGACTGGAATGTGGTGGTTGAGAGTAACATTTACAATGTATTCTGTGTTGAATTTAAATATGCGATCAAAGTTCGGGTTATCTGGCGTTTGAAAATTGTTTTGAAGCGAATTTTTGAATGCTTCGGCTTTCCCTTCTGGGGAATTGACTATGTGATTGTTGACCAACAGATGAGATGGTTGAGATAATTTTTGTTTTGTTAGGACTTTGAATTTTTGCCAGAATTTACCTCCGTCTCTGTAGTCCAGTTTTGAGGTAGTCTCTTCCCACCGGCGAGCCGTTAGGACAGATATCTCCCTCTTTATCCTGGCACAGATTCGGTTGTACTCTGTTTTGATTAGTGGGTTTCTGTTGGCCTTGTATTGACGTAGAAGACGTCGTTTTTGTTGAATTTTGGCAATGATGTATTGTGGAAGTGCCGGTGATGTATAAGTTATTTGTTTGAGTGGAATTGCGTGCGTGATCGCCTCAGTGATGAGGTTCTCGATATTGGTTGCACTGGTGTCGATACTATCGTTAGTATCGAGTTCGCCTAACATTGGGAGATTTTGTGTGATGAAGTTTTGGAATTCAGTCCAGTTAGCGTGACGATAGTCTCTTATAGATCTTGGAGGGTTTGGTTGTTTTGGAGTGAGAATGTCGGTGTCGACAAGAAGAGGTACGTGGTCTGACGTTATCGAATCGCCTATGTGGCATCTATCCCCGAACCGATCCAGAATGTTACTAGTAACTAGGATGTGGTCGATAATAGAGGCCCCATTGGCGTTCAAAAACGTGAATTCAGTGTTGGTGATTCTTGAAATGGGAAGGTCTAGTAGATAATCCGTGAGGCGGATGCCTTCTGGGTTTTGATGGTGATCACCAAACTGTGTATGTCTACAATTTAGGTCACCCATCAACACAGCCTTGCCGAGCCTCGAAAAGTACTCTAGCAAATGCCTGTTGAGTGGTTGACCCGGGTGTTTGTAGTAAGAGACTATCGTGAGGGTTTCGTTGTTGGGGATGTGCACGTCAATTGCCAGGAAGTCCACATCAGGTGGACGAAAATTTTGTGGGAATGTGTGTGTGTTGTGCGGTATTCCGTGTTTCACGAGAATACCATTCCCACGTGAAACCTGACAGCGGCATATAGTTTACAATGTGTTTGCCTTTTTAATCTTCAACTGAAGAGGTTGAGGAGTGGGGAGCTGTTTGTCTCGAGTTGGTCATTCAGAATTACATCTGTATTTTTCAGTTTATTAATTTCCATAGATTCTAAAAAAGATAGCTTAAGGCCTTTATTTTGAATATGTAGAATTTGAAACTCTTCATTGAAAGAATGATTATGATCTAGAAGGTGAAGTGCGTATGTAGAAGTGTCTGTTTTTCTATTGTTGAATGCCCTTTTGTGTTCTGCTATCCGTTTGTCAAAAGTTCTGCCAGTTTGACCGATGTACGTTTTCGGACAGTCACCACAAGTTAGTTTGTACACACCACTCTGTAGTTGCTTTCTCTTTCGGCTTTTATTGTTCTTAATATATTTGCTTAAGTTGTTGTTAGTTCTGAAAGCTGGTGTTATTCCTTTCTTTTTTATGTATCTGGCTATTGTTGTTGTTATCTTGCCAGTATATGTGAGAGAGCAGAAGGTACTGGGTTCTTTCTGTGGTGGTGGATACACTAATTTCAGGGCTTTCTTATGGAGTTTTTGGTTTAAAATTTTGTTAACTGTTTGTTCGTTATAGCCGTTGTTTACTGCTATTTGTTTAATGATGTTTAGTTCTATTTCAAAGTTATTTTTTGTCATGGGAATTTCTGTCAGTCTATGTATCATGCTATGGTAGGCTGCTAATTTGTGTTGTGTAGGATGGGATGATGAATTGTGTATAGTTGTGTCAGTATGGGTAGGTTTATGATATATGGAGAACTCATGTTTGTTGTGTAGTCTGGAAATCGTTACATCTAGAAAGTTTATAGAGTTATTCTGTTCTGTTTCTACTGTAAACTCAATATTATTATGAAGTGAATTAATATATGATAGAAATTGGTCAAGTTGTCTGTTAGTTCCTGTAAAGCATACTAGTATATCATCCACGTATCTCCACCAATATAAGAACTGTTTAAATACGGGATGTTTAGAAATTGTTGTTTCAAGTTGGTTCATAAATATATCTGATAGCAATGGGCTTAGAGGATTAATAATCAAATATACACAAACAACAGTGCAGGACTTATTATGGGTAATCCTCTAAGCCCATTGCTATCAGATATATTTATGAACCAACTTGAAACAACAATTTCTAAACATCCCGTATTTAAACAGTTCTTATATTGGTGGAGATACGTGGATGATATACTAGTATGCTTTACAGGAACTAACAGACAACTTGACCAATTTCTATCATATAGATATTAATTCACTTCATAATAATATTGAGTTTACAGTAGAAACAGAACAGAATAACTCTATAAACTTTCTAGATGTAACGATTTCCAGACTACACAACAAACATGAGTTCTCCATATATCATAAACCTACCCATACTGACACAACTATACACAATTCATCATCCCATCCTACACAACACAAATTAGCAGCCTACCATAGCATGATACATAGACTGACAGAAATTCCCATGACAAAAAATAACTTCGAAATAGAACTAAACATCATTAAACAAATAGCAGTAAACAACGGCTATAACGAACAAACAGTTAACAAAATTTTAAACCAAAAACTCCATAAGAAAGCCCTGAAATTAGTGTATCCACCACCACAGAAAGAACCCAGTACCTTCTGCTCTCTCACATATACTGGCAAGATAACAACAACAATAGCCAGATACATAAAAAAGAAAGGAATAACACCAGCTTTCAGAACTAACAACAACTTAAGCAAATATATTAAGAACAATAAAAGCCGAAAGAGAAAGCAACTACAGAGTGGTGTGTACAAACTAACTTGTGGTGACTGTCCGAAAACGTACATCGGTCAAACTGGCAGAACTTTTGACAAACGGATAGCAGAACACAAAAGGGCATTCAACAATAGAAAAACAGACACTTCTACATACGCACTTCACCTTCTAGATCATAATCATTCTTTCAATGAAGAGTTTCAAATTCTACATATTCAAAATAAAGGCCTTAAGCTATCTTTTTTAGAATCTATGGAAATTAATAAACTGAAAAATACAGATGTAATTCTGAATGACCAACTCGAGACAAACAGCTCCCCACTCCTCAATCTTTTCGGTTAGTTTTGCCCTTTTACTTATACAGGGTGTCCAGAAACTCTACCGACAAACAAAGACAGAAGATTCATCAGATAATTTTAAGACAATTTAACCAAATTCACCTAGTCCGAAAATGCTTCCTAAGGGAGCTAGAGCTTCTTGAAGATGGCATCTTATAGTAGTTTTTCTTAAATACCTACCTCTAGAAAAACGAAAATTGGTACACATATTTATCTTCCAGATATAGATCGATTCCATCCATTGTGAATTTCTGGTACCAGTCATAGGCGTCCGTTTTGGGTGGGGCAACGGTTATTTTATCGCATAACTTTTTTGTCTTTAACTTTTAAGCATCTTTGATACTGGATTAATAAATTTTGAGGTATTCTAGTACTAAAAAGTACTCTTGCTTTAAGTCGATAGGACACACCGTTTTCTAGAAAAATAAATTTGAAATTTTTTCGTTTCCTGATTTTGAAAAAATTGAAATTTTTTTTCAAAAATAAACTGTGTTTTTTACCAACTTAAAGCAAGAGTTACTTTTAGTACTAGAATATCTCATAATTTAATAAAGTATCAAAAATTCTTAAAAATTAAAGACAAAAAATATATGCGATAAAATAACCGTTGACCTACCCAAAACGGACGCATATTATGACCGGTATTAGAAATTCGCGATTAATGAAATCGATCTCTGGAATATAATAGTATATTATGCAACGAGCATTTAATGATGGTCATTATGAAGCGAGTATGAGCAGGGCTCCTTTATCCATTAGGCAATATAGGCAGTTGCCTAGGGCGGCAAATTATGAGAGGGCGGCAAAAATACTGTACAAAAAATATTTGTATATAAAAATTAAAATCGAATATCAAGTGTGTATGCTCATCCATCAATAAAATAGGAGTGGGCATTCATTTCTAAATAGAATAAAACAAATTGCATTCATAACAAAAATAAAACAAACATAGCATTCTGTTATCTTAATATTAGTCATTCAAAAAGAACGGAAGTAATAAATTTAGTGATTATTAGACCGCCGGCAGCTGGGCAAATGCGGTGGGCCATTGAACACTTCAATATTGCACATTTTGCAGAAAGTAAAGGTTTGACTTGTCTACAGTAGGACATCGAGTTAGAGTTGGGATTTTTAAACTGTATCATTACAAGCAGATAAGGTTAGTGTCGTCGCACAGATATACTCCAGGGAAATAAGCAAGAAATAGACCATGTTCGGGACACTGAAATATTGAGGTAGCTGACTACTTTTTTAGTTATTGTTGACTGTGGACCTATAGGATGAAAACCTATATGTTTCCTGCCTAGAGTTCGCGTCATTTCTTTAATTATTAACAATTTAGTGCAATCAACGCGATTTTTTCAATTTTTTGCACTCAATTAAAAAGCTAAATAGTTGACAAAATTTATTTTTTTAGAATATTGAAAAACCTTCAAAATGACGATTTTTGAAAGTCAAAAAGTTAATTTGTTGCTTCGTAAACTGCAAAATAGCTGAAAATCGTTATTTATTAATAACTTTTACTAAAACTAACTTAGAACTGTAGTGTTTCACTAAAGTTGGGTATTGGGGTACATAACAAACCCTCAAAATTTGAGACCGATCCATTAATTAGTTTAAAAGTTATTCTATTTGTTTATCCCAGAGACCTTTGTTTTGCAATAACAAATGACAGACACAGACAATAATGAAGATAGGACAATTCTGCGTACATATGCCAAATGAAAGTAGAAAAGTGATACTATCAAAATGTATTAATAAAAGATAAAAAATTATCTAATATAGTAAAAAAATCCTAGTTTATAAACATTTAGAGTAACTTTAAAAATATTATCCGTAGAAAACATCTTTTTACATATTCGAAAAGGTGATATTTTACTCGAATTTTTAAAAATGTAGTTAAAATGGTGACTAGTCATGGTAAGTGAAGGGGGAGCTACTGCTTTGACTGCACTAAATTGTTAATAATTAAAAAACGGACGCGAACTCTAGGCAGGAAACAGGTAGGTTTTCTTCCTATAGGTCAACAATAGCTAAAAAAGTTGTCAGCTACCTGGCGAGAGCCGACAAATGCATGAGTCAAAAACTAAAAAAGCAACTTAAAACTACTATCATTTTCTATATCTTGGGATCTACTCAATGGATTTTCATCTTTCTTCTTTTAATTTGTATGTACTTTTGTGTACATTACAAATATGCAATTTGTCTAGACATTTATTAAATAATAAACAGTCTAGGGGGGTACAACGGCCTACTTTATTCAAATGGACTTACCCAAGTTTTTTTATGTATTTTGTCCCGTAGAACACGAATTTTTTGGTTAACAGTTGATCCGGATGTCGATAAGATTGTGATAAACAAAGAACTTGAGGAATTACATAACAGCAATTATTAGCAAAACAAACCCTTTTTCTATTTTTTGGGTCATTCTAAGCAAAAAATGTGTTACAAGTTTTTTCGTAGGATGCATAGTTTTCGAGATAAACGCGGGTGAACTTTCAAAATTGCAATTTTTGAACCCAAATAACTTTTGATTAAAAAATAAAATAGCAATTCTGCTTACCGCATTTAAAGTTCATGTCAAATTATACCGGTTTTGATTATTTGCATTGCTAAAAATTTTTTTTTTATTGTTAAACAAAGCTATAAACACGTAGTGCTTGAGTAATGTTTTCAATGCATCTCTCGTTTAAAATCGAATGAGTAAGCGCGAATACAAACAGGCAATTTCTACGTATGCGTTAAAAAATGCATTGGGCGCACAGGTCAAAACGCTCTTCAAACATACTTATAATAGAAATATGTAACATTACGCCTGATGTAAAATAAAGAATATTTTTAACATATTTCCAAACATTATTTGTAGAACCTAACATTCTTATTTAAATAAAAAATTCTGCATGCTTTTTTTTTGCAAAAATGGTCCATGTTTGAAGGGCGCTTACTAGAAAATTGCCTAGGGCGTCATTTGACCTAAACGCGGCCCTGAGTATGAGGGATACGAAACGAGCCGTATGCGGCGAGTTTCGTATATAGTACGAGCTTCATAATGATAATTAAATGCAAGTGGCATACCTACATTATTTTTTCTATGATCATTCACAACAAAAAATATATTCAAATTTATTAATTTTGAAACACAAACTAATTAACTAGTTTGTCAGTTTGACAGTTTGTTTACATATTGAGAACCGTCAATAAAGAGTATGTATTTGACTCGCCATTGGTTACTGCGCCTAAGAAATCGGATTCAAAGCAGAGAAATCCGAAAATGCTGTGGAAGGACAGTAATAGGAGTAAAACCCAGAGAAAAAGCCTTTAGAACTAGGGGAACTGGCCCTACCTCCCAAAAAGGCGTTTTACAATGTATAAATACATACTGGACTGGATATAAACTAAACAGTTCTACACTAGTTCTAAGAACTGTATTTATTAAAATAATCTTATAAAAAAGAATTATATATTATAAAATCCGCCTACCCAACGAAATAGTCGTAGAAAAAATATAGTGGTCTACTCGAAAATAGCGGATGTTCTGTAAGGTCTAAGGATCTGTAAGGTGTTTTCTAGTTACCACATAAAAGAATTGTGTAAATAACGCATAATTTCATTATTTTTGCAATATTCTTTCTTTTCATTGAATTATGAATATTAGAAAGCTTTAAGATTAAAATATTAATTATATAGAATCTTAAAAATTAGAAAAGTACCTAATAATAATAATGTAGTAATTTTTTAGCCGATTAGTCCTTTATTACATAAAGAACAACTTCAATTTATGTAACGCGAATATTGGCAAGACAATGTTTGCGATACATCAATAAAATTAGTACAATACACTATATTATTACAAAATTAATAATCAGAAATCATATTATCTTATTTGATTAAAAAATCGGTTATTTAATAATTTTGCATTGTTTCATATCAAATAATCATTTATTATATAATATAAGTGATATGTATAAAAAAAAATAAGGTTTACTACTGTTATCGATTCCCACGATCTTGAAACCACATTATTGTGGTTTAGGTACGTATTTCGAAAAGTTATATCAGAATAATCAAAAGGTATCAACCTAACAAACGGATGTAACATTAACATTAGATTAGAGATACCTGTAATACAAAAATACATAGTTATCTATGTATAAATTTTTTCAAAGAAAAACCATTTTATTTAGTAAAAAAAAGAAACAGTTAAATATTCCATAGCATACTGTGTTACTGTTATTTTAATTGTCATAATTTGACCAATTTCTAAGTTAATTATGAATATTTTGACAATCAAATTGTTAATGTTCAAGTACTTAGTGCTAAAATTGACATTACAGCTAAATATTTCACCTATTAATAAAAGACATTTTAATGACCGATAACACCAGTCCCATTACATAATAGCCGACTAGTTATTTAGCAATAAAAAATTAAGAATGAAAAATTACGAAAATTAATAACAGCATGTCCAGGGTCTACGTGACTAATCCAAATCCACTGATGGCGCGCGAAAAATGATACAATTTCAAAAATATTAAAAGTCTACTCACCCCAGTCCAATTTTTGACATTGGGTATGGTATATGCCCACAATAAACAATACAAAACTTAAGTGTTTTAACATATTCGTTGAGCTTTTTGATAAATCTTAGTTATAAAGAAGACCGACAAGAATTTATTTTAAAGGCACATCAATCCGCACGGCTAACTCCGAGCAAAAGCTGCCAATTTTCGGTGAAATTCTCTTATATAGACAGCTTTATATTGGTTCTGTTGGGAACTAGTTCTGAATTTGATCTTATAGTTATGCAACTGTAAGCTTGGTATGATTTGCGCTTAAAGATCTTCAAAACTTGTTTGGGCTTATAGTTCGGTTGTAGAGCACGCCTTGTTGGCTTTTAACTCTGGTCGTGGCTAAGTTAACGGACGCCGGGCGTGAAGAACAAATTGTGGTAAATTAAGACAATGCTAAAATTGATGTTAATCGAAAGATTTAATGGAATAGAATAAATAAATAGAATAAATGGAATTAATGACTGACTAATATAAAAAGAATCGTCTTCTTCTTTTTGTATAGACATGACTCTGTCTGTTTTTCAATGTGCCTCTAGTAAGTTGTCGTTCCATCGTTTTCGTGGTGTTCCCACTGATCGTCTTCCTATTGGGGAACCGTCTCTCGCTGTCTTGACTACCCTATTTGTTGTCATTCGGCTTATGTGGTCATTCCATTCTATTCTTCTGTTTCTTACCCAGTTATTAATGTTATCCACCTTGCATCTCGGTCGTATATCTGTACTTCCAGCTCTGTCCCATAGAGTCTTACCATCGATTTTTCGAAGGGTTTTCATCTGCGCTGGTTCGAGCAATCTTTTTGTCCTCTCTGTGTCGGGTCGTGATTCTGCCGCGTATGTCATTATTAGTCTGTTGACTGTTTTGTAAATTCTGCCTTTCATTTCTTATCCGATATTTTCATTTCTCCATATTGTGTCATTCAGGCAACCTGCGGCTCTGTTTGCTCTATTCACTTGATCTTCCACTTCTGTTTCGAGAATGCCTAGATATGCCTAGGTATTTAAACTCCATCACTTGTTCTATTATCTGACCTTCCTGCTCCAATTTACATCTTATTGGATCTGCTATTATTACCATGCATACATTGTAAATCATCTTGCCTTTGAGAGATTAGTATTGCATCGTCCGCATAGCAGTTTATTTTAAAATAGAATTTATAAAAAGAATAAATTCATTAATCGAGCATTCATAAAGACCAATGGTAACACGTCAAGGCTAATTGAAATACAACGAGATGTCAGACAGGGTTGTGTGCTATCACCGACCGATACCAATATAAACCAATATAAATATCTTGGTTGCTGGTTCTACAATCAACTTGATTATAAACAAGAAGTAAGAGCGAGCATAAAGATAGCTCGACAAAGGTTTATCAAAATGAAAAGCTTATTTTGTAAGAGTAGCATTAACATCAGCCTTAGATGTCGTTTTCTGCAGTGCTATGTGTGCTCAATACTTTTGTATAGAACGGAGACCTGGACACTCAACATAACACAGATGAATAACTTAGAAGCCTTTGAAGTCTGGCTTTATAGAAGAATCTTGAAAATACTTTGGACAGCCCACACCACCAACGAAAATTTTCTTAGGGGAATAGGTAGATAGGGGGCTGCTAAAAATCATCAAAGTCAGAAACGTTAACAGCCGGGGACACATAATGAGAAACGAAAAGTACCGCCTCGCGCACCTGATCATCCAGGGTAAGATTGAAAGAAAACGGGATTCCGGTAGGCGTCAGATTTCATGGCTTAGAAATATCAGAGACTGGACCGGCCCTGATTCAACATCTTTGTTGAGAGCTGCATAGGACAGAGACAGATTTGCCAGTGTAGTCGCTAACCTCCACTAAAGGAGAACGCACCACACGAAGAATAAGAATGATTATTTTCTATAACACCTTAAATAAGGCCAAAGTATTAATTAAATATTTGTTTTTAAAAATAATTTTGGAATTATTCCTAGAAAAAAGTGAACAATTATTACGGAAAAAAATAATATCATTTCAAACGGTTCCATAAAATTAAAATTTTGCATTTTATTTTGTTTTTAATATGAATTAAGCCAAACACTTAATCAAAAATTATTACATTAAAAATTAGAGCAGCTGTTATCAATGCACAATTAAAATATTTAATTCCTATAAATAAATATTTTTTTCTACAACCGTGTTAAAAATTCAATTTTTAGCACTCCATACGAGCGTTAAAATGCTACTTTAAGGCACTAGTGCTTTAAAATTTTTATGACACTGCAGTTAGTATTGACCGTATAGGCAATTTTGATGTAATGTCAAAAAAATATAAAAATAGAATGTCAGTCAAAGTAAAATTTTTTGTAGATATTGTCCTGTAATTACGTTTGTAGAAAAAATATTGTATGATATGCGTGTTAAAAAGTACATTTTTAAGGCACTCATGTGAATTGCAGAGCAAACTTTCACATGCGTGCCTTAAAATTGTACTTTTAACACTTATATCAAAAATAACTATTTATCTACTCTATGTCATATTATGTATAAGTTTTTAGTTTGCGAAAACTGTCATTATAGATAGCAGCGCGTGAAAGGTTTAAAGTGTGCGTGAAGTAACAATGTATTTTAAATGGGATTTACTTTTTCGCACACTTTCAATGGGATTTTTGGCACACTTTCGTATAATCAAATATCCTTAACTTTTGCGTTGTCATGGTGATGACAATATGAGCAATGATTTACAACAAAATTTTTGACAGTTTTGTGGTTTGAAAGTAGTTAGGATTTTTAAATGTCAAAGTTGTAAAAATTGTAGAATAGAAATAATTCCAGTGACGAAGAGTTACAGTTCTTTTATTTGTTTATCGTAGATAAAATATTGTATGAAACTGTGCGTGAAGTACTTTTTGCGAACTTACGCAATGTATAGCACTGGCTCCGTTGTCGCTGGTGCTCTAAATATCGCGTGCGTTCGCAAAAAGCATACTTCACGAACTGTTCCATAAATAACTATTCTACGGCCGTGCTAAAAGAGCCACTTTCACGCACGCATTTCGTTTCCAAAAGTTGCACTTTCCCGCATGGCGTGCGTGAAATAAATTTTCCCGCACGGCGTGCGGGAACGTAAAATACCTTGTAATATGGCATTTTAATAATTATAATACATGCAATAAACTAATATTTGGATATTATTTACTAATTTATTTCAAATTTATCTTATTGTGTTCATGTTTGAATGAAATTAGTGGATAATTTGATGAAATAAAATTATTTTGACAAAATATTTAAAAGTCAGATCAGTAGACAATTACAATGGTTTTTGAATCGTCGTCATGGAAACCAATATCGTCGTCGTGGTAACCCATTATATTGAAAGTTTGGTTTTGACAATCTTGTCAAAGAATTAATTTGTGTATTTTCACTTCTAAATAAAAATTGATATAACTCTATTTTTTATGGCTTTTTTCCAAACGTACGGCCCTAGAAAAAATATTGTTCCTAACTCATGCGGAAAGTGTCTTCCCCACACTCGACTGCTTGCCCGAACTCCGCTATTGCGTCGTTCGGGTCAACGGCAGTCTCGTGCGTAAAAGTATCACTTTCCGCACTAGTTAGGAAAATAACTATTTGTCGTCATTTTATGAGCCTATAAACTAAAAGTCAAACAAATAGGCATGCACGTCATAGATCATTAAGGACATCACAACCCACCGGTAAAAACTTGACGGCAAACAAATTCAACAAATTTTTCCTACTGGCTACTGGCTACTGGCTACACTGTTTCCCTTTGTCTTTAAAAGTGCGAAACAAAGATAACTATCTATAATATAAGTCTCAATGTGTCCTATCGAAGGTTATGTAAGATTTTTGTTGGTGTATTTTTTTTCTTCTTTTTTGTTGCCTCTGGGAGCTGTGTTCATTTTGCCAGCAAAATTTCTTAAAATTAACGCCTAACTAAACCTACCATACAACAAAACTATTACGAACCTAATCCACCAATCAAGGATAGGGAAAGAAAAATGAAGTTTATTAAAGAATAAACTGTCGTTAAAATATAAATAAAATATAATTTGAAAACAATAATTTAACATTATATACAGCGTGTCTACTTAAGTTGAAAACATAAGTAGACACGCTGTATATATTTAACCTCCAATATTCTCACCAAATATAATAGTGATGTCATATAAACTCGTCACTAATTCTAGCCAATGAAATGCTCGTTGTAATAGGAATGGCATGTCAAAAAAATCTGATTGTTTTTCAAAAGATGTGGCACTAAGTATGCCCCAAACACGGTGGGCGACATTTTAATGTAGCACGCCTATGGATAACAAAGGAAAAAAATATGTAACATGACAAATTTAACAAAATATAAAAATATACTTGGTGCTACTTAACTTTTGATATACCTCGGAAGCTCTAAGTCTTCAGAGACCTAGGGGTGTGGATTCTTAATAGATGTTAAATAAAATTGAAACTCAATTGCTCGGGGGCGCCATAATTAAAAAAAAGAAAATATCATATATGTTTACTTATAAAAAAAATATTAAACTAAGAATGCCGGTTATTTGAAATATCTGTACTTACCGTAGGCTACTTTCATGCGTGATTATTTTATAAGGATAGAGATTGGTAAAGAAAATCCGGTAATTGAACATAATTCTTACTTTATTGAAACAAATAAAAATTCAGCAAGGTTGTTATAAAAAAAATAAAGTTTCATCAATTCTCGAGAAAACGTAAGAGTTCAACAATAAAAATAGCGCAAGTACCTTGATGTGTTCTTTATCCATAGTCCATCCATGCGGCAGTTACAGTGTTAAACATTGTCCTGATGTTACGACACATTTTTTTGTCACGCACATAACGACACTAAATTTTACAGACAAATTACAGGTATTAATTATATTAGAGATGAAATTCCATTGTTCGTTTATTGTATGCAAACTTGGATACTATTATTATTATTGTTATTAATTAAACTTAATTGAATGAAACGAAGAACTTTTCGACAAAAGAAAACTAATAGATGTGTTCAATTCATCACTAGGAACACAAAATACGGTCGAGAATTTACATTCTCTACGACCACAGCAGCCACTTGAGCCTACTTCGGCTCTGGAACAAAAACTCAAAGAAACTGTACTAAATACAAACAACTAATTCTCTCCATTGACTTATTTTCAACAATTTTCTCCGTCAGCAAGGCAAGGCCTGCTGACGGAAAGGCACAAACTTCTTATTCTAGCTCTCTAGAACTGATCGCTCTTCTCGACTACTTAGAACTGATCTCTAATATACTTCCAACTCCTCTAACACCCAAAACTCACTCCATCTCCCCATTCCTCTATCCTACTACCGGTTTTACCAATCAAAAAAAATTCGCCAATTTCCACTCTTATCTCAAAACGAATAGAAAAGGTTTAAGCAAACTTCAACCACGCCTTCAAAGGTAATAACTCATTCTCCGTCAAATAGGATTCAATCTACGAAATTATGATGATTTGTGTCTCAGCTCAAATTCTCCCAGGCTTTTTTTGCAACATACGCCATATTACACGTGTGAACTCGTTATATTATATAAACACACTCAGAGCCTCTCATCTGCAACGGTATGCACTATGTAAACAAATCAGTCCAAAGCATCATATTTTCAACCCCAAAAATACATTAGCAAAAAGATTTACGAGTCTCATTTCTTTGACGGCAAAAATTCAACTTTAGATAAAAACAGAGATACGAATACGCATGAGAATCAAGAATTAATTACGTAATACTACAGATTGATGAGAAATGAAAAATAATCACACATTTCCAAGCGACAAACAAACACAATTTCTGAAACGGATTTACCGTACAGGGTGAAGCAACAGTATCAGGAATTCGAAAACGTTAATGCCCTTTGCACACGTTACAAAGAATATGGCAACAAGGGGAAAATTACGTGCATTCCTTATTGTTTAAATTTTTCTATATTTAAGTGTCCTGTTAAACAAGTTGTTTACCGTGGTGAATCTACGGGGGGAGGGAGTATGGGACCCCCCTCCCACAACAAGGTCCAAATTAAAAAAATAATGTTAAAGCATAGTAGATTTACATTTAAAAAATTTACATTTGTATAACAGCCTCCCATCGTTGAGTAAATTGACTATTCCATCTACTTCAGTTATCATGAAGATTTTTCGTTTTACTATAGAAAAAGAATGTGTGTGTACTTTGTACGCACGTAATAAGTTATACTTCTATTATATGATTTCTTAAAAATAAATATACTTTAAACAGTTTGTTTTAATTTTTTTAAACACCAAACTAATTTTGTGCTTACCGCTTTCAAAAAAATAAAAAAAAAAGTATAGGATTCCTCCGGATTCGAACTCAAGACCTCTCGATCTCTGGCCGAATGCTATACCAAATACGCTACGAGGACTGTGTCTGTATCGGTTCGGACGTACCTAATGACAGTTCACGGTAACAAACAGACAAGGCGAAGTGTAATAAATATACAATAAAATGTTTTAATAATACTGTAGAGTTTCAAGCAAACTTTTTAGATTTATTTTGCTTCGTTTTTTATTGTGCAACAGTGTTAACTACGCCGCTGCTTTTATCCATTCAGCAATTCTTTGGTTAACTTTCTTGATCGTATGATCATGATCAGCCAGCAGGAGTGCGCGGGGAAGCGCGATTTCAGGGTCAAAAGTCAGACCACAGGAAAATGAGATCACATTAGACATTGCATTCGTAAGATTCGCATCACACAAGAGACAGAAAAACTACGCGAAGCTACCGGCTTTTTGTAACGTCGTATAATATCTAGTTGTAATTATATTTGTTTGTCTAACCGGACTGCCCTTAAAATAATCAGTTCATTTTTGAAGTTGTTCCTTTTTATTTAAATAAATCATTCTAACAAGTGTTAAGTTTTTCATCACCTGATGCTAGCTTACACAAGGATAAATGCGAAGATACAATTCCGCCTTCTATCCAGATTTTCTAAATACTCATCTTACTCCTGAGGAAGACTAATCCAAAGACACAAAAATTATAATAAATATATTTACTAAAAACACTAATATATTCTTTTCACAACTTTTCTTGCACTGATATATTTATACATAACTTGAAAGATTTAGCAACTAAACGCCATACTGTTTGTCTCACAATAAAACACTGAAAAACGTTTGTTTTTCTATACTTCCACAAAATTTATTACAACTATGTTATTACTACAGCTGTTTCGGCAAAGTGCCTTTCTCAAGTGATATATTTTACAATGTGTTTGCCTTTTTAAGTCTTTAACTGAAGAGGTTGAGGAGTGGGGAGCTGTTTGTCTCGAGTTGGTCATTCAGAATTATATCTGTATTTTTCAATTTATTAATTTCCATTGATTCTAAAAGTGATAGCTTAAGGCCTTTATTTTGAATATGTAGAATTTGAAACTCTTCATTGAAAGAATGATTATGATCTAGAATCTAGAAGGTGAAGTGCGTATGTAAAAGTGTCTGTTTTTCTATTGTTGAAAGCCCTTTTGTGTTCTGCTATCCGTTTGTCAAAAGTTCTGCCAGTTTGACCGATGTAAGTTTTCGGACAGTCACCACAAGTTAGTTTGTACACACCACTCTGTAGTTGCTTTCTCTTTCGGCTTTTATTGTTTTTAATATGTTTGCTTAAGTTGTTGTTAGTTCTGAAAGCTGGTGTTATTCCTTTCTTTTTTATGTATCTGGCTATTTTTGTTGTTATTTTGCCAGTATATGTGAGAGAGCAGAAGGTACTGGGTTCTTTCTGTGGTGGTGGATACACTAATTTCAAGGCTTTCTTATGGAGTTTTTGGTTTAAAATGTTGTTAACTGTTTGTTCGTTATAGCCATTGTTTACTGCTATTTGTCTAATGATATTTAGTTCTGTCTCGAAGTTATTTTTTGTCATAGGAATGTCTGTCAGTCTATGTATCATGTTATGGTAGGCTGCTAATTTGTGTTGTGTAGGATGGGATGATGAATTGTGTATAGTTGTGTCAGTATAGGTAGGTTTATGATATACGGAGAACTCATGTTTGTTGTGTAGTCTGGTAATCGTTACATCTAGAAAGTTTATGGAATTATTCTGTTCTGTTTCTATTGTGAACTCAATATTACTATGAAGTGAATTACTGTTTGTGTGCGCATGCGCGCAGTATTATGAAAATTTACTCTCAATCGCGCCTAAAGAAGTATAACTTCAAAAAATTAATACGTTATTATAAAAGCTACGCTTCAAACAGTTTGAGATTCTTTTCTCATTTTCTTTTGTCTATGGTTAATAAATAATGTTGTTTATTTCCAACTATCACTTGTGTTTTATGTTCACATTGATTAATAAAATATTGTTTTAGACCAGGGCATTTAGCACTCAAAATATCGGAATAAATCGAGTTTTAAATACAGCACCTATACTAAATTCACAATCAAAATGCAGTAGAAATAAACAAACCAAGACACTTCAATGTTACTCCCAAATTATGAATTTCAATGTATATACACTGTATAAATCTCAAATAATGATTTACAAAGTATATACATTGTAATCAAGATTCGAGGGTGCTCCTCGTAACATTGAAGTGTCTTGGTTTGTTTATTTCTACTGCATCTTGATTGTGAATTTAGTATAGAGACTTGCAACTTTTTGCATTGTGTTCAGGATGACGTCAGGAAAAAAGTCTACTATATAAAAATGCGTGGAAATGGATAATTGCATTTTAAAGTGTATAAAATGCATTCAAAACTGCATAAACATGTCAAAATAAGTATATTAAGGGCCAGATTTTGTTACTAGGGGGGTTTGTGGGGAGGCTTAACACGACTACGCCATCAGGACCGACCTCCGGAGCACCTGGTGCCCAGAGTAACCGCTAAGGCACGTCATCTGGACGTTCAAGGTTTATCAGCACTAAATTGATGCAAATACATTACTCGAAGGTGTCGCTGAACACGAATACGTCTTCAAAACTGACCCCTAGAGTACTTGGTGCCCAGTGTCACTGCTAAGGTATTCATCTTCTGGAGTTGACAACATCAAAGCCGACAACCAGAGCACGTGGTGTTTAGGGTCACGTCATCTTCTGGAGTTTCGACGGACTTTGGCACTAAATTGATGCAAACAGATTACACGAGCGGTTTTTGGGGTTACTGAACACGAATACGCCATCAGAACTGACCCACCGGAGCACCTGGTGCCCACGGTAACTGCTAAGGCAAATAATCTTCTGGATTTTCGAAGGTATTCGGCCTTGAATACAAGCAAATATATTACTAGGTGGTTTTGGGGTCGCTGAATACGAATACGCCATCATAACCGACTCCCGGACCACCTGTGCCCAAGCTCACTACTAAGGCATGTTATCTTCTGGATTTTGGAGGGTTTTTGGGCACCAAGGGTCGGTTCTGACCGCACATTCTTATTCAGCGACCATAAAAACCCACGAATAACAAAATCTGGTCTTTAATACACTTATTTTGACATGTTTATGCACTTTTGGATACATGTTATGTCCTTTAAAATGCAACTATGCATTTCCACCCATTTTTGTACAGTAGACTTTTTACTTGATATCATCCAGAACACAATGCAAAAAATTGCAAGTTTCTAGGTGCTGTATTTAAAAATCTATTTATTTCGTGCTAAATACCCCGGTCTATTTGTAACGGATGCTGGAACTTTATTCACTGCCGATAATAGTAGGCGCAGTGGCATTTTACCACGTGTTACGATAACCTCTAACATATTCTAAAAACGCTCTTGTAGCAGTGTACATAAAGGTCATAGTTTGGAATAGCATGAGTTTCCTTTCCTACTGCGCTGACAGCGTCAAAATTATTTTATAATATAAAAATATTAAATAAAAAATGATCTACCTTTGCTGTTTTCTTTGATAAAAAATAAAAATCTTTTTAATTTTCCTGAAAAGCTTTTAAATGTTTGTCGTTTGTGCTGTTTTTGCATTATGATATTGCTATTTTTATAATGAATGTTTTTATTCAATGTTTAATCCATTTGTACATTTTTAAAATAAATTTTAAACATTTTACGATTTGTTACATTTAAAACAATTAGCGATAATATAACAACCTTGGGTAGAGCTTTGCAAATAAAAAATTTATTTTATCAAATACTATATTCCAAAGCTATATAATATACTATATTAAGCAGATATTCCAAACAGGGTAAATATAGAACCGAGTGGACAACATATTCCAGGCAATAAACATAGAAAAACCCTACAATAACAATACTCTGGGCTAATTAGCAAAATACAAGGAAAAGTTATTTACCAGCAATTTTATTGCTGGAATCGAATTTTATGATTGTATATATTAATAATATAGGTATGCAAAGTCCGCAGATAGTGTGCTAATTTTTTTATAAACAAAATGGCGCCCGAAAATCGTGTTTTTTCAATTGTTGCCTCTATAACTCCAAAGATTTTAACTTTACGCCAAAAACACCCAAATAAAAATTCACCGTAATTAAATTCTGCATATAGACGTGTTTTTCCCGATTTACTTCGACGAAAATTTTCCCCGGAAAATGCAGGTTTTTCCAACAAGATTTTTAATTTTCAACTAAAATTTTAGATTAGTAACTGTTCATCAATAATTAAATAACTTGGTAATATAAAAGATCCTTTCGTATAGATTATAATTCCATAAGTCGATCGAAATTAAATGAACAGTTTAGGAACAATTGAATTATTAATTAAAAATTTACGGTCGCTATAATAACCACAATAATTATGTTACATAAGAATAACTATGATTTTTGTATAAAAAGACACTAACTATTTAATGTACTTTACGGAATTGGACTATTTAAGCGGCCTCAGGAATATTTTAAAATTATAACCAATTTTTTGGCTTATAAACAAATAGAATATCTCGGGAAATATTAAATTAAATTAAATCATGAAAACGGTATTGGAAAAAAAGTTAAAAGAAAAAAAGTTTAATTGTGATGAGTGGTTCCTGAGATACAACCACAACCGGTCAAAGTTGACCGGCATTTACGGCAAAGATATAAACAATAGGATCATAAGTTTCGAACCATCACCTTTTTATTTTTGTCCTCCTTCTCTACACAAATTTTCATATCTTTAAAATACTCATAACATATATTATTATAATAAAAACTATCGATATTACGAGTGAAAATTGCCAAAAATAGCAAAATTCCAATCAAAAATTAGGTTGGAGAAAATGTAATCTCAAAGTTCAAAATCGGTATACGGTAAAAATGCATTTTCTCGGCTTCCCATGGAGCAATTTTCTTCATTCTTTTTTTGTTCCCAAGTAACTCGAGTAGAGCCATCTAACTAACGCATTATTAAATGTCAATCTTGCTTTTGTTTTATTATAATAAATTAATTTATTTATAAGAAAAGAAAACTACATATTTTTTCCAGTTGTAGACTTTTTTTAGATAAACTTACTACAAGTGAACCTTTTAACGTTAAAAACACAAATATTCTCATTTGAAAGCTGTATAGTTATTTAAACAATCTTTATTTAAAGAAATTAAAAAATTTTGTTATACTAAATAAATTAATTTATTATAACAAAACAAAAGCAACTTTGACATTTAATAATGCGTTAGTTGGATGGCTCTACTCGAGTTACTTGGGAACAAAAAAAGAATGAAGAAAATTGCTCCATGGGAAGCCGAGAAAATACATTTTTTTAACGTATACCGATTTTGAACTTTGAGATTTCATTTTCTCCAACCTAATTTTTGATTGGAATTTTGCTATTTTTGGCAATTTTCACTCGTAATATCGATAGTTTTTATTATAATAATATATGTTATGAGTATTTTAAAGATATGAAAATTTGTGTGGAGAAGGAGGACAGAAATAAAAAGGTGATGGTTCGAAAATTATGATCCTATTGTTTGTATCTTTGCCGTAAATGCCGGTCAACTTTGACCGGTTGTATCTCAGGAACCACTTATCACAATTAAACTTTTTTTCAATCTGAGTAACTCATCAGGAATTTGATCAGGTCCAATTGCTTTCCCGTCTCTCGAGTTATTTATTGCTCTAGTAATTTCTTCAGTTGTGATCTCAAGACCAGGTAGGTTGTTAATGTCTATCACTTTTTCCTGAACGACTTCTATCTCAGGCCTCTTATTTGCAAAGAGATTTTTAATGTATTTTTCCCATATGAGTTTCCTCTCTCTATCAACTTGTGCCATTTTTCCTTGTTTATTTTCTAAGTTAGAAAACTTATTTTTTCTGTATATTCCAGCTACCTCCTTTAGTTTCTTATGTAGATTGTGGTCATCATGTTGTTTTTGTAACTGTTCCATTTCTTCACACATTCACACTGTTTCTTTAGCCACTTATTTTTTGCCGTTCTTATCTCCCTTCTTATGCCGTTCTCATCTTCCGACTTAATCAGTTATGTTTATTCACTTAGGGACACTTTAGAGGTCTTTAATGTAGTGGTTCTCCGTTTCCTACTTCATTCTTATGCCGTTGATTATGATTATGATTATTTTACGATTCTTGCGCCTTCGACAGCACTGAATTCTTTCAAATGAGGAAATGCCTGTACGATATAGGCAAGGCAAATTAATTATTTTTCAGGAAATGCAAAATGGAGTTACCCCGGTAAAAAAGCATAGCAACTAAACTAGGAGAAATGCTTAAACTATGTGTGTAGTGCAAGCTTCTGTACATATATTATTTATGTTTAAAATAATGTACTAGCTGTTCAATATGGTTTGATGAGAGAGAGCGTGGCTAATACTAGCCTAATTATTTTTGTTATGTTCATAGTAGTCCAAGTAATGAAGCTTAAAATAGGACAAAACCTCGCAATTTTTACAGAATGGATCGATTTGCTTGAAAATTAGAGAATAAGTAATGGATAGTCCAAGGATCAAAATCTATATCAGGCCGAAAGGCGCTTTTACCATGGAGGTGGTTGCCACCCCATCTCGGGGGTGGAAATTTTTTATTTTATTTTTACCGCAAAAGTTGGTAAACACATTCATTCTAAGCAAAAAACGTTTTATACTTTTTTTCGATAAAAGTAATAGTTTTCGATTTATTCGCTATCGAAAGTGTTGATTTAAATCGAAAAAATCATTGTTTTTAATAAGTTTTCTGCTAATAACTGAAAAAGTTTTCGTCCTATCAAAACAAGTTTGCTTAACAAAAATGTACCTTTTGAAATAATAAACCAAACCGTTTCTTATAATTTGCTTTAAGACCAATAGTAATCCAGCTATACTTTATTATATGTTAGCTATTCTTCGTCTCTTTTCTAGTCCCTTTTGGTTTTGGTAAAAAATCGAGAAATTCACCCCCTAATTAGTATCTTAAATGAACTTAATCGTTACAACTTTACAAGTTTCTTGACTCGTGTATATATTGATTATATGATCTGTAAGTTTCATTGGTTCAAAGTCCTTATTTTTAAAAGGGCTGTAGTTAAAAGGGGTTGAACGAGTCACCGATCACGAATGTATGCAAACTTAGAAACACCAAATCTTAATCAATTTTTGTCAAAGAGAAAAACAAAAAAATACATGATATTCAGAAAAGCAAATCTGACTTTTTTTGTGTGTCGAGATTTTTGGTATCTCTAACAATTTTTAAGTTATTTTAAAAATAAGCATATTTTTCAAAATTTAAATTTTTAAAAATTTTATTTTGAAACCAAATTTTTTCAAAAATAAGCACTTTGAATCGATGAAACTTACAGATCATATAAACACAACATAATTACAATAATTTGTGGAGCGGTAAGGATTAATTTCATTTAAGTTGCTAATTAGGGGGTGGTCTTCCCGATTTTTTTTTGCAAAAACAAAAGGGGCCAACATTATTTTGAGCGTAACTTGCTTAAATTTAATGCTAGAAACTTTTTGTAAAAAGAGGAATAAATCTTTTTTTAAACGCTTTAAAAAAGTTATAATGGGTTTTCCCCAAAAAGTGCTTAATTTTTTGGATATTTCACGTCGAAATATTCTATTTGAATTTTGGTGAATATGAATCTATTTTTCATTGGCTATAACTCTGGTTCTACGAGATCCAGAGACCTAACGCGTATACCGTTTTTTTTTACATTTTCATAGGCTATATTTTTGCTAAGAACGTTTTTTTCGACAAAATACTTACTTTTTGAGTTATTTACGAAAAACCGTCTAAAAATGTGGTTATTTTGTTGAAAAATGAACATATTCACTCGCAAATAACTCGAAAAGTGTTGACTTGGCGAAAAAGCTCTATGGGACAAAAGTTACTTAAAATTAGTCAGTTTACCCATTTCCGGACTTATTTTGGACATATATTTTTTCACCCCCAAAAGGGGGTGAAAGTCACCCCCAGGGCAAAAGCACACATCGGCACAATATCACTTTTTTTCTTTGACATGTAAGCTATACGTATGCCAAATTTCATGTCAATCCAAGCGGTTCTTTAAAATTTAGAGCAAAAACCGTGAAAGAATGGACTATCTTCAGAATATTTAAACTACAGTTTAAATACTTAGCAACCTCAAAAATACTAATTTAAATATGAGTTTTTAAGCCTCGAAAATGCGTATTTTCGTATTTTTCAGATTTTAAATCGTCTATAACTCGAAAACTACCAATTTTTGAGAAAAACTACGAGATACCTTTCTTGTTTAAGAGGACCCAAAACACCTAAAACAATATTTTTGGAGCAAAAAAGATGATCTTCTATATTTGTTTAAAAAAATTGTTTAAACAATTTCTGCCCAAAAATTCCGCCCGGTACCCTTCACATTTGTTTAAATGGGACTCTTGAATAGGAATCCGCAAAGAAACCGAATCAGAAATTTTTTCAGACGGGAGCGGTCTCACCACATGGACTAGTTGTTTTTGTAAAAAAAGAAAATAAGTTTAAAACAGAATATTGATAATGTATCGCTCAGTATATCAGTCATATCTATGTACGTGATGCCTAGTGTTCCCTCTATAAATTCTTGTGAAATATATAACTATTATCAAATTGATTTCTGGGAAAATGTTATATTTACTAATTTATTAATAATATAGTAGTGTATTGATATTGAATGGTGACTCCACCTTCCCATTGACGAAATTTATTACATTGACTTTGCCAGTGGCGTTCGGGTATTAAGGAAGTGCAGATTGGTAGCATTGAACTTTTTATTATCGAGAGATCGATGACTAACTTCATTAATTAATATCGATTTTTTATTGATTTATTTGAATCAGCTGTAAACACTTTTTAAAGTCACGTAAACGCAAACTGGATTTAATTTTCCGTATTAGTGTTGGGTATCAAAGTCATTGAAATAGTAGGGACGGAAATGCTATATAGACCAGGGCGGATCTGTTTTGAGGTGGATGTGAGAGGTGGCATTCGGATTTTTGCAGATAAAGTTAGGTGACACCTTCAGTAATAATAATTGACTTATGCTCCTTCTCAAATATGCCCGGAACATTAATAAAAAAATTAAAATATTTAATAATTTCGAAAAACATCGATTTTTTTCTACTTTCATTGCTTATAACTTTAAAATTATTCAAATGTTGAATGGGTTTAATTTAAAATTATTCATTTTGGAACAAAGTCGTAGGGAAGTAAAATAAAGATAATTGAATTTTGTATGATATACGACCAGTGGCGGCTCGTGGCCTTGGAGACAGGGTCGGCAAGGTTTTTTTGTCTCCTCATATAGGTATACCATCAAACTAAAAGGCTTAATTCATCATAGGAGATTTTGTTGTTTTTTGCTTTTTTTTTATTTGATGTACTTGACATTCTCTCTTGTTTCATGGTGTTTCGACAATACGTGTTGATTCTTTTGAGACAAGGTAAATCCCGTTTTTTTTAGGCATAAATTGGTGGTAATAAGAAAATTGATAAACAGTTTGTTGTAATGAATTGCAGTACTTACTACATAGAATTATACATACATATTGTGCAACTTATCCCACTTTCTGAAAATATTTGGACCAGCATAATTTTTAAGTACCTAACTTGTAATAATAAATATCTAGGAAATTCTTTGGCGAACGTAACTTTTAAATTTTAAATCGTCAAAGAGGTCAAAAATTTGCAAATCTTCAAAATTCGAAAAACGAGTATCTATTTGCATATAATAGTAGGTATCCAAAATTTCAAGATATACTTACTCGTTTTTCGAGATATGTATCATGTCGTTGTCTTTTTTTGGGGTGGTTCGGAAATATCAAGCGAATCCAAAACGTCACTGCGTATATATTGGAAACTACTATCATTACGAAAATCTCTGAGATTTTGCACCAGCTTTCGTATTCTATTTTTAGAATAAATAATGTCAGTTGACTGATTTTGAACAACAAGGAATATCTTGGGCAAACTCTGTCTTAAAAATATTTAAAAAAATATTGAAAGAGTCATTAGTATTTAATAAAGTTCTCAAACCAATTGCTTCATGGATCGAGGTATCGCCACTTTCAAAATCATCGCCTTCGATAATAAAATCAAAAACTTCCAAAAGCTGTTCACGAAAATCTGCTACAGATACTAAAACTATAAGAGATAATCTGCTTAGATAAAACTAACCGAGATTTAAAATTTCATCGCGTCTGACAAACTGTTCACTTTTTTTTTCGAAACAAATTTGTTCTAAAGCAGTAATCCGTTTAGGTGAGCTAAACAGGCAAGAAAAGTCGATATTCTTTATTTTTTTACACGTATCATGTAAAACTAAATTCATTATATGCGCATAATAGTGAGTAAATAAAGCTTGTGATGCAATAGTTTTAACTTTTGCCTGGAGACTATTCAATTCACCACTCATCATAGCAACGCCGTCATAAGATTGCCCCAGTTTGCCCTACCAATTTATTTTTGGTATAAAAAAATTTGAATCTGTTCTTTAAAACACCAAAAATATATTCTGCCTTATTGCTTTTACTCACATCTCTAAAACCTAAAAACCTCTCATAAATATTACCACGTAACGCGTATCGAACAAAATAATTGATAATAATTGTGAATGACATGATAATCAGAAGTTTCATCTACTTTCAGTGAAAAGCAAATGGTTTTCTAAATCTCAGATTCAACAACGTTATTCAAAATTTAACTATTTGATTATAATATGTATTATGTAGTTCATTCTGTATTACGAATACACTTCGAATCAGAAAGTAAATAGGTATTTCTAAAACAATTTTATTAATTCTCTATAATTACTTTGATTTTTAACAAATGCTTCGATCCATCATGTCCACTAAATGATAATTCCTGACAACTTAAAAAAATTACAATATCAATTAAACGACGTAAAACGGCGTGATTATTTTTGACAATTTCTACCGATGCATGCTTCCAAATGAAACACCGAGCGGCAGATCGAAATGTGCCGTACTTGGCGCGTAACCTGCCATGCCGTATCTTCTATTGCCCACGGAGAAAAGTAATGTTCGCTTGCTCATCAACTTGTTACGTCGTCGTTGAGTTTTACGTGTAAATTGTCAAGCTACGGATATTAGGGACGGCTAGCCGAAAAGTCAGATAAATGGCTCGGATCATTGGTTTTTTGAGAAGTATGTTATGCGCAGGGATCACTTAACGCTCGGATTGATCAAATTCTTTTAAAAACCATGAATAAAATTTAGTCTGTATTATCTGATAGATTTTTTTTTTATTTCAGAGATACAAATATTTAAAAAATCTCTATCTATAAATGTGTGGGTCGGCACTGCCGACCCTGCCGACCCTGACCGGCCGCCACTGTATACGACTCGTTTAAAATGTCTTAAATTATTACCCTTTCTGCAAAATAGCAATAAATACAAAATAAGGGGACAAAAGGCCTGATTTTATTTAATGTATTTCAACCACTTTGGTTGCACTTAGAACTTTCGTAATTCGCTTAGAAAATTCTCACAACATACTTAAATCGTCCAACAAATTTCATTAAAATCGACCTAATAGATTTTGCATAATAATTTTGCAATCTAAATTTTTTTAAAAAAGTTAAAATTTTTTAGAAACTTGCTGAACAAAAAGTAGACCATTTAGAAGTTTGCTAATTTTTTTTAAATATAAAGAGGCGCTCTACCTATCTAATGCACTTTTACAGAATTAAAATCGAATTATTTAAGCGGCCTCAGCACTGTTTTAAAGTTATAAACAATTTTTTGGCGTATAAACAAATACAGTGAGGACGTTTGAGTTGGAATAAATTCATTTTCTCGAGAATGGACGACTCTGGAGAAAAAATTCCGAAACAGGTCGATGTTTATTTTTAAACTATAATTTGTTGGCATATATATCATACTAGTGACGTCATCCATCTGGGTGTGATGACGTAATCGATGATTTTTAAAAAATGAGAATAGGGGTCGTGTGATAGCTCATTCGAAAGGTTATTCAATTCTCTATTCACTAATATAAACATTAACATAATTATTTATACAGGGTGCCCAAAAAAAATTTTTTAATTCAATTAATTGAGTCAAAAAGAAGAATGTATATAAATTATTTAATTCGAAATATAATTTACTGTTTACTGTCTCAAAACAGGAAAAATGCTTATTTGATAAATAAATATTGTTTTTCGCTTAAATTCAATATTAAAGTTGCCACACACCAGCCTCTTAGCAGTCTGAACATTTAATTTAAGTGAAAAGCAATGTTTATTTTTCAAATTAACATTTTTTTTCTGTTTTCTGACTGCAGTAAAATGTATTTTGTATTAAATAAATTACCTACATTATTCTTTTTGTCTCCATTAATTTAATTCAAAAAAATTTTTTAGGTACCCTGTATAAATAATTATGTTAATGTTTATATTAGTGAAAACAAATTTGAATAGCCTTTCGAATAAGCTATCGCACGGCCCCTATTCACATTTAAAAAAATAATCAATTACGTTATCACGCCCAGATGAATGACGTCACTAGTATGATATATACACCAAAAACTTAGAATTTAAAAATATAAAAATCGACCTTCTTCGGGATTTATCTCCAGAGACGCCCATTCTCGAGAAATTAAATTTATTCCAACTCAAACGTCTTCACCGTATTTGTTTATAAGCCACAAAATTGTTTATAACTTTAAAACAGTGCTGAGGCCGCTTAAATAATCCGATTTTAGTTCTGTATAGTGTATTAGATAGGTAGAGAGCCTCTTTATATGTCAAAAAATTAGCAAACTTCTAAATGGTCTAATTTTTGCTCAGAAAGTTTTTAAAAAATTTGAACTTTTTAAAAAAATTTAGATTGCAAAATCTATCAAGTCGATTTTAATGAAATTTGGTGGGTAAGAATTTTCTAAGCGAATTATGAAGGTTCTAAGTGCAACCAAAGTGGTTGAAAAACATTGAATAAAAACAGGCTTATTTTGCCCCCTTATTTTGTATTTATTGTTATTTTGCAGAAAGGGTAATAAATGAAGACATTTTTAACCAGTCGCATATCATATAAAATTCAATTATCTTTATTTTATTTCTCTACGACTTTGTTCCAAAATGAATCGTTTTAAAGTTATAAGCAAAGAAAGTAGAAAAAAAATCGAGATTTTTCGAAATTTTTAAATATTTAAGTTTTTTTATTAATGTTCCGGACATATTTGACAAGGAGCATAAGTCAATTATTATTGTTGAAGTTGTCACCTAACTTTATCTGCAATAATCCGAATGCCACCTCGCACATCCAAAAATAGAGGTTTTTTCACAGATCTGCCCTGGTCTAATATATTAATACCTATACTTAGGGTTACCATAATTTATTAAGGCCAAATCCGGACAGTGGTAGTCCAAGGAAAAAAACATATCCTTGCCCTTGCCTTTTGACACCCCCAAAGTTAGTATTAGTATTATCAGCACAAAGGCAAACTACTTTTGAAGCAATAGAGTACTTAATACATTTTAAAACATGTTCTACTAAAAGATCAGATGTTTCACCCGGAAGTTCATCAAAAAATAAAAGTTTCACGTTTTTAGTAAACGTTTTCACATTTTTTTTTAGTAAAGAAAAAATCCGGACATTTCTCATATCCGGACGCCAATCCGGACATGTCTTTCAAATCCGGACTGTCCGGACGAAATCCGGACGTATGGTAACCCTACCTATACTGCACAGTGATTATTTAATACCCATGAATATAAATTGCACCAGTTCACAACAAAAAAGAAAAAAAAGCATTGTGTGAACTAGGTACCGGAGAATAACGCTCCTAAATACCTACCACCTACAAAGTCCTTGCAAACATCCTGCTAGAAAGAACCCAAACGTATATCTACAGAAGAAATCGTTGGGGATTATCAATGCGGATAGACCGGCTGCTCTACTACAATAATATTCACAATAAAACAGATAATGGAAAATAGTGCGGCAGATTCGTGCAAATATTATAAGAATTGTGCATTTAATGATAGAAGCATGTAATTTGGACCACATATACTACACATATAAAGGTTCAAAATCTGAGATGGAGGCCATCTCAGATTTTGCCTTTTACAAAAATGGCGGGGATTCAAAATGGCGACTATACATATGTGACTAATAGCACGATAACTTTTGAACGAGATGTCAGATTTCAACCAAATTTGGTATATAGGTTCTTTTTTTGATGAGTAATATCGAGGTCTTAAACCGGAAGAATCGGTTTATCAGAATTTGTGTTTTTACTGTTTTTTTTTATGTAAAAATATGTTGTTTCTTTTTCAATTCTTTCACCCTGTATATATTAATTTTTCAAAAAGGTGATACCGGCGTTGAAAAGAGCGTCAAAATATTTTTTAGGAAATATTTTGAACTCTTTAGTTATATTAATTACCATTTAATACATGCATAACGTATCTTCACATATAAGTACCTATGTGCGACAGGTTCGTGCACATAAAAAAGAATGTGTGTGTACTTTGTACGCACGTAAGAAGTTATACTTCTATTATATGATTTAAACGAAATTAATATACTTTTTATTTATATTTTGTTTAAATATTAAACTAATTTATACTTACTACTTCTCAAACATTTTTATTAGAACAGTGCCAAAAATTAAAATAATAAAAGAATAAAACACACACAAACACATTAAACAAGCCACAAATGATGTCTGAACATTAATTGTCGAAAATTTTTTTAACTAAATACGTATTTTCTGAAAATACAATTATATAATAAATATACTTACAATCATAAAATGTATTAAAAAAAAACAAAAAAGAAATTTTCTATTGGGACTCCAACCAGCGCTGATAAGAGCGGTTGGTATTGGAATTCATTCGCCTTCTCCGCTTAGCTACGGACGCTATGTGTCATTATTTACGAAGATCGACTAACTAACCGGATTAAACTTGTGATATTTTGATATTTTGAAAATTGATCAAATTATTTTAATTTTGAATTGAAATGATTTAGAATTGAAAAAATACAACAAAACATTGAGTAAAAAAACAATATATTAGGTGAATATTGATAGAAATTTTGATGGTAATCAAATTATATAAATAAAAGTATTACATACTATGTATTTTGGCAGATCAAATAGGTAGGTTTATACCCATGATACATTAACAATCATTACGTACCTGTTGCTTTTAAAAACTATTTAAAAGTCACTACAATATTATAAACTTTTTTGTTTCTGTCCTCACAACAATAAAACTAATATATTATACATTTGTTTACCTTTACCTTTACCTCCAAACCACAGCTGCCATATCGGATAATTTTTGACATGTCATTTGAACATCCAATCAGAACAAAGTTATAATGCGCATGCGCCGGGCTGATAGGTTTTAACATATAAAAAAATCACCCTCTATCGCCGGTAAAGAAGTATAACTTCAATAATATAAGAATTATTGTGCATTTAATGGTAGAAGCATATAATTTGGACCACACATACTACACATACAAAGATTCAAATTTAGATATGAGGCCATCCCAGATTTAGTCTTTTACAAAAATGGTGGGCATTCAAAATGAATCTGCCGCCCATGCCCATAGGTACCTACATGTGAACATACGTTATGCATTTATTAAATGGTAATTAACACAACTGAAAAGTTCAAAATATTTCTTAAAAAATATATTTACACTCTTTTCAATGGCGTTATTACCTTTTTGAAAAATTTATATATAAAGGGTGAAAGAATTGAAAAAGAAACAACATATTATTACATAAAAAACAGTAAAAACACAAATTCTGGTAAACCGATTCTTCCGGTTCAAGACCTCTATATTATTTATCAAAAAAAGAACCTATATACCAAATTTGGTTAAAATCTGACGTTTCGTTCAAACGTTATCGTGCTATTAGTCACATATGTATAGTCGCCATTTTGAATGCCCGCCATTTTTGTAAAAGGAACAAAAACTGATATGGCCTCGTATCTAAATTTGAGCCTTTATATGTGTAGTATATGTGGTCCAAATTATATGCTTCTACCATTAAATGCACAATAATTCTTATAATATTTGCACGAATCTGCCGCATCTGTACATGTGAAGATACGTTTTGCATTTATTAAATGGTAATTAACATAACTAAAAAGTTAAAAATATTTCCTAAGAAATATTTTTTCACTCTTTTCGAAGGTGGTATTAACTTTTTGAAAAATTAATACATACAGGGTGAAAGAATTGAAAAAAAGCATATTTTTACACAAAAACCAAGAAAAACACAACTTCTGGTAAACCAATTCTTCCGGTTTAAGACCTCGATCTTATACATCAAAAAATAACCTATATACCAAATTTGATTGAAATCTGAAGTCTCGTCCAAAAGTTATCGTGCTATTAGTCACATATGTCTAGTCGCCATTTTGAATCCCCGCCATTTTTGTAAAAGGCAAAATCTGAGATGGCCACCTATCTACTTTTGAACCTTTATATTTGTAGTATATGTGGTCCAAATTATATGCTTCTATCATTAAATGTACAATTGTTTCACATATCGGCTGCACTAAAAATGCTGAAGATGTTCATAAATTTTAAACAGGCATTTGATAGAGTATGCAGGGTTAGACTGTAGGAAACGATGCAGGAACTTGGCTAAAAAAAACTAGTCAATTTGATACGGATGTGTATGAAACGATTACGATGTAAAGGCGGAAATACATATCCGCGCCGCGAACTCCGCGCCGTGTGTGCGCCGCGCGTTCGTGGCGCGGTTATTGTTTGTTAAAATTTTTCATTTTGTCGATCCAGAGGAAACTTACGAACGTTTAGTAATTGTAGATAATCATGTCTCTGTCCTGTACTTCTACTACATCTTATTTTGGTATTGTTCTGAAACTATTTTCTTGTGTCATCTTATGCAATTTACTATTTTATGTGGAATAAGCCACAGTTTGGGAACATTTCGGGAAGTACCTTTTTCGCTTCCTGACAACACAAATATAATGGTAGGGGAGCCCAAGCGGGGATTTTTGCAGTTACTCGAGCGCGTCAGATTATCATATGGGGAGAAACGTGGTACCCTGCAGATGTACCTCCACCATATATTGGCTCTTAACACAGGGGAGTTCGTTCAGGGGGGCCCGAAAAAAAATCTATCCTTAAAATATTCGAAATTGTCAGATTAAGATAAGGTAAGTTAAGTACATGCAAAAGAGTCTATATTTCAAAAATATGACGATTTGAGCGCGGCGTACGGAAATGGGTGAGTCAAAAAGTTTCACAAAAAAAGCGAATATTTCGCGAAATGAACGTCAGATTGGAAAACTAAAAACTACGTGTTCAATATTTTTCAAAAATCTATCGAAAAACACCAAACTTGACCACGGAGAGGGGTGGGGGGTAAATTTAAAATTTTAAATACAAATCTAAAATGGCCTCTTTTAAAATCTTAAATGGTAGACCCCGTTTCTAATTGCAGATTTGGATTGTTTGTATAAAAATAAACAAATTTTATTCCAAACATTTTTTGAATTATGGATAGATGGCGCTATAATCGGAAAAAAGATTATTGGAAATGGAAAATTAAATTAAAAATGGGAAATCTCCACTAAAATGGAAAATTTTACTTAACTTTTTTGGTTTTAGGACCTAATAATCACAACCCAATAGGTCCCCAAAGCGCTCGAGTGACTGCACATTTAGCATACTTTGCTCCCCTACCATAATATATCTGCTTGTTCCTACAACCAGAAACAAAATTAGAGAACTATAGGTATTTCCAAGTCATGCGATACCTTTTTCGTTTTCCGGTGACACAATTGTAATGTATCTGCTTGTTTCAACTGCGTAGCTTCACTGGAAACGAAATTAGAGAACTATAGGTTCTTCCAAGCCCTGTGTTAACTTTTTCGCTTTCCGGTGACCCAATTATAATATATCTGCTTGTTCCAACTCAGTTGCTTCACCAGAAGCGAAGTTAGGAAACTATAGGCTCTTCCAAGATGTGCGTTACCTTTTTCGCTTTCCGACGACACAATTATAACATATCTATCTACTTGTTCCAACTCCGTTGCTTCACCAGAAGCAAAGTTAGGAAACTATAGGCTCTTCCAAGTTGTGCGTTACCTTTTTCGTTTTCCGGTGACCCAATTATAATATATATGCTTATTCCAACTACGCTGCTTCACCAGAAGCGAAGTTAGAAAACTATTGGGTCTTCCAAGTTGTGCGTTACCTTTTTGGCTTTCCGGTGACCCAATTATAATATATCTGCTTGTTCCAACTCCGTTGCTTCACCAGAAGCGAAGTTAGAAAACTATTGGGTCTTCCAAGTTGTGCGTTACCTTTTTGGCTTTCCGGTGACCCAATTATAATATATCTGCTTGTCCAACTCAGTTGCTTCACCAGAAGCGAAGTTAGGAAACTATAGGCTCTTCCAAGATGTGCGTTACCTTTTTCGCTTTCCGACGACACAATTATAACATATCTACTTGTTCCAACTCCGTTGCTTCACCAGAAGCGAAGTTAGGAAACTATAGGCTCTTCCAAGTTGTGCGTTACCTTTTTCGTTTTCCGGTGACATAATTATAATATATCTGCTTGTTCCAACTCAGTTGCTTCACCAGAAGCGAAGTTAGAAAACTATTGGGTCTTCCAAGTTGTGCGTTACCTTTTTGGCTTTCCGGTGACCCAATTATAATATATCTGCTTGTTCCAACTCCGTTGCTTCACTAGAAGCGAAGTTAGAAAACTACTGGGTCTTCCAAGTTGTGCGTTACCTTTTTGGCTTTCCGGTGACCCAATTATAATATATCTGCTTTTTCCAACTCCGTTGCTTCACCAGAAGCGAAGTTAGAAAACTATTGGGTCTTCCAAGTTGTGCGTTACCTCTTTCGTTTTCCGGTGACCCAATTATAATATATCTGCTTGTTCCAACTCCGTTGCTTCACCAGAAGCGAAGTAAGAAAACTATTGGGTTTTCCAAGTTGTGCGTTACCTTTTTGGCTTTCCGGTGACCCAATTATAATATATCTGCTTGTTCCAACTCTGTTGCTTCACCAGAAGCGAAGTTAGAAAACTATTGGGTCTTCCAAGTTGTGCCTTACCTTTTTCGCTTACCGGTGACACAATTATAATATATCCGCTTGTTTCAACTGCGTTGCTTCACCAGACACGAAGTTAGAAACCTATAGGTTCTCCAAGTCGTGCGTTACCTATTTCGCTTTCCGGTGACACATAATATATATCTGCTTATGAATGTTTTTTTGATATTGATAACTATTTCCGAAGTGAAAGTCGAAAGGTCAAGTAAACTTGATTTCAAACTCGAATTGTGGCTTATGCCCAAATAAAATAGTAAATCTTATTTTTAATACATGTTATTTTTAGTACAACAATGAACTAACATTTTTTAAAAAGGTCCGCATGTACATTTTTTTATTTCAGCTTCTATTTCCGTTCAGATCGGATTTAAGTTGTTTCTTTAAATTAAATGGTTCTTTATTGAGGATCCCACAATAATGATTTTCCACGGTAAACATCAATTTCCTTCCGACTGTCCGACCATTCCATTACTAACAAATATTCAACTCATGCGCGCCAAAACCAACAAACCACTCGCAAACCCGTCCAAATACGTATTGCGAACCATCAAAGCGTTTGTTGAAAAACCGACAGAATTTAGATCGTGGTGCGCCGTGTGCGTGCCGTTTGTGCGTCACTTGAAAACACGTACTAATCTGACGAATACGTTGCGCGCGAGCGGCTCGCACACCGAGCAGAGCGCATTTGTATCTCCGCCTTAAGGTGAGCGTTGCACAAAAATACTAGACGACGTTTGAAATAATCAATAGACTAGAACAGGGCACTTTCACACTTAGCTCTCGAACACAAAATCAGAAATCAAGAATCGAAGGACCAAACTTACGGTTGGAATTTGCAGACGATATTAATAAAATAGGAAACACCAGATTAGAGATGAAGGAGACTTTCATTAGGTTCGAGAAGGAAGCAGAGAAGATGGGGCTCCTATCCAATAAAAAAAACTAAATAGATGTATGTGAGCCGCAGTAACCAAAACAGAGATAAAATGGGACAGAACATCAACATAGATAACAATAGGATACAACTACAAATAGAGAATTTAAGTATTTTGGAACAACAATGTCTGAAAACAATAACGGATCACAAGAAATAAACATAATAGGATACAACCCGACAACAGTATGTCGTTATGCCCATTAAAATCTCATAAAATCGAAATAACTAACAACACATACAAAGATATAACTTTATAAACAACTATAACAGGGTGTCCCCGAATAGAATAGAATAGAATAGAAATATGCTTTATTGTCACTGAAAATACAAATTTTATGGACAAAGCTTAATTAAAGTCAGAAAAAATAAATAAATAATATCTAACAATAACAATAACAAATACAATTTTCTGAAATTTGATAAATCGTCAATATAAAAAAAAATATACATAAATACAAAATATAAGTTAATAAAGTAAAGAAAAAAAACAAAATCGATATATTGCAACAATTTATAGAAATTGCAAAGTGAATATACAACAAAGTAAACTATTTATAGACATAGGAACTAATAAGTTTAAGCTGCTGCATGTGACACCCAAATATAGATAAGTTTGGTTACTTGTACATTACTGTAATTTCTTAGTTAGTCATTAAGAAACTCTTCTACTGAATAATATGGTCTTTTAGATAGATGAGCTTTTGTCATTTTACGGAACTTGGGGAAAGATGCTGCAGATTTGAGTTGTAAAGGAAGATGGTTGTATAGTTTTTTTGCGGAATATAATATAGATTTCTTTACTAACTCAGAGGACGGGATCGGTAAATAGACATCAAAATTTGAATTTCTGGTGGAGTAGTCATGACGAGGCCTTGCTGGAAAGACATGCATGTGTTTACGAATTAAGCAAACAGTTTCTAAAATATATAAAGATGTAAGGGTTAAAATGCCGTGATCTTTGAAGTAACTTCTGCAATGTGTTGTTCTTCTGAGGCCAAACAGATACCTTATTGCTCTTTTTTGTAATTTAAAAATAACATCTAATTGGGCAGCTGTACTAGAACCCCAAAAAGGAAGACCATATCGAAGATGAGACTCGAACAAAGAAAAATATGTTAGTTTAGAAGATGCTAAATTGAGTTCTTTCGAAAATGATCTTATAGCATAGCAGGCTAAGGCGAGTTTCTTACTTAACACATCGATATGAAGGGACCATTTGAGGTTGCTGTCTAAAAAAATACCAAGAAATTTTACAGAATCAACGGTAGAGATCTGGCTGTTATTAACAAGCAGGGGTTGAACAGCACTTTTATAGGATAATGCTACTGTCTTATCCACGTTAAAAGAGAGTAAATTAGAGTTAGACCAGGTTTTTATCGTAAGCAAATCAGAAGTTTTAGTTGCATGAAGAGATGCAATAGTTGAGTTGCTCCAAGTGATACTGGTATCATCAGCAAAAAGAAAAATTTTTCCATCGATTTTTAAGTTAGTGATGTCATTTATAAAGATAAGGAATAGTAGAGGACCCAATACTAAACCTTGTGGTACTCCACATACAATGTTTTTGAGACTAGAGTCAGTATCATTTGCTCTAACTAGTTGTTTCCTATTATTCAAGTAAGATTGGAACCAATTCAAAGAAATACCTCGAATCCCATAGAAATTTAGTTTTTTAATCAAAATGTCGTGATTAACACAATCAAAAGCTTTGGCATAGTCACAGAAAACAGTGGCAGTATAAAGATTATTGTTTAGTGCTTGGTAAACCTCATAAAACACAGAAAACAAGGCATCAGTGGTACATTTATTAGTTAAAAAGCCGAACTGATTTTGGGATAAGATGTTGTTATCAATGAGAAAGGACATAAGACGGGTTTTTATGAGTCTCTCAATAATTTTTGAAAGTACCGGTAGTAAGGCAATAGGTCTATAGTTGCAAGCATTAGATTTTTCACCACCCTTATGAAGGGGAATAATAATGGCTATCTTTAGGCACTCAGGGAATTTGCCTCTTTCAAAGGAATCATTAATTAGTGAGACGAGGTTTTCCAACACATTTTCTGTGAGATTTGAGAAGATTTTTATGGATAGTCCATCAGTACTACAGGATGATTTGCTTTTGATACTATTGATAGTTTGGATCAGTTCAGATATATCGATTGGTCTTAAAAAGAATGAATTCGAGAACACTCCTGAATTGGGGAGATAGGAAATGGGATCTTTTTGTGGCAAAATAGTAGAAGTTATATTTTTACTCACATTAACGAAATATTCGTTTAGATTTTCCGGGTCTGGAAGGGCAAATGTTTGAACTGCGTGAGTTCTATTTCGAAGATCGTTTATTATGGACCAAGTTTCTTTTGCAACACTTTTAGAGCTTTCCATACGATTTTGATAGTAGGCTTTTTTAGCTGATTTGATGAGTTTTAGATAGGTTACCCTGTACTTGGTGATATATTGAGTGACAGAGACGTTGGTAGCAAATTTCTTGATATACAATAGTGAGCGCATATTTTTGGCTGATGTGCGAATACCTTTTGTAGCCCAGGGTTTGTGATGTTTTGGCTTAATTGAAATTAAAGGAAATGCCTTATTGAAGATAGAGACAAGCTTTTCTATAAAATCGTTGAAATTATAGTCCACGTCCGCAGAAGGAAAATGCCACTCAGAAGTTAAGCATAAATT
Organism: Diabrotica virgifera virgifera; assembly: GCF_917563875.1. Classification (NCBI taxonomy): domain Eukaryota; kingdom Metazoa; phylum Arthropoda; class Insecta; order Coleoptera; family Chrysomelidae; genus Diabrotica; species Diabrotica virgifera. Next base: position 264,663,602 of record NC_065444.1, read on the forward strand.
TTGAAATTTATGAAAATTCCGAGCGGAAAAAATCCTACCTAAACGTCGGGTTTTCGAGGAGGGTTTGCTGAAAATGTTAAACTTCGTAAATACTGCTTCATGATCTGATAATCCCGCATTAATAATTGTAGAGCAGACATCAAGGGGTGAGAAATCTGAGACAATATAATCAATTATGGTAGATGAAGTTTTTGTAATCCTTGTAGGAGAATTAACGTGCATTGAGAGACCATATGATTCAAATATGTTGACCAAGGACATTTGGGTAGCACAAGCAGCATCATAATTAATGTTGAAGTCCCCGCATAGAATTTTTCTGCTTCTATGAGGCAAGTCATCTAACAAATATAGTGTGTTCCTTTGAGGTATAAATAGAAGGCACAATGTAGAGCAAAAAAGTCTTATAACATTTTTTTCTAAATTCAGCCGTTTGACCAAAAAACGAAAATACATTTTGATATGCAAATTGAAGTCTGGCAACACCGTGCAACACAAAATCTGAAGGTTGACACATTTAAAAATAGTAGGTTTGTAGGTCATTTGTATCTGGTAGGTAGTAAAGTAAAAATGTAAATATCAACCAAATGGCTAGTGTTTACATTTTTTCACCCCGTCCTCGTTCCCGTATATCAAACAAACCAAGAATTTGGTTTGCTTGATGTTATTGACATTTGTTATTTGGGGTAAATTAGTTTTATTCCAAAAGAACAGGTATTTATTAACAACGAGGAATTTGTAAAGGATATAGAAAGGGTAAAGGGTACAATATTTTATGAATTACCCAGAACACTAAATGGAGAGGCCTATAAATTTTTTGCAAAATGTTTTGCCGGTACTTCTTGAAGACGTGCAAACACGACGTCAAATGTGGTTTCTTCACGACGCCGACGGAGCCCAGCACGTTTTACCAAAGCTGTGAAAAATCTTCTGGATATCACTTATGCTCGTCGTGGGATTGATAGGAATGGACTCATTCTGTGGTCACCGTGAGTCCCGAATTCAATGTACTGGATTTTTTATTTTTGGGGACATTTGAAATCGTTAGTGTATGATAACCGACTTAAAATCCAAACAGAAGCTGAATTACAGAAACGCATTTTTGGTGCTGCAGAAACTATCCGACATAATTTAGTTGACTATGACATTACTAACAACTGGATTCGTCGTACCGATGCATCGTAGAGCTCATTTTGAACATTTATTATAAAAATTATTGTCAATTAAGTACAAACATTTAATTTAATTTTTATATCACAAGTAAACATATTACTGATAGTCGGAGCATAATGTAAAAAACTAAATTAGAATAATTATTAAACGTTGCCTGTTGTATTTAATTTCCACTGTAAACTATGTAATTCAGTTAAAACCCTTGCATTCAACACCTTTAAAGCTTAATAAATACAATAAATACATAATATTAGTTTAGTTAAAAGATAAAGTGTTTCTTATTGTAAATTATTGACATTTTATCAATTCGTTAAAAATTATTCCATATTTCAATAGATTTCAGAAAAACGTTAAATACAAATCATTTTTCCTAGGAGCATTAATTACATTTTAGGAATTAAACCATAGTTTACTTAAGTAAAAGTTATAATTTATGTAAAATTTGGAACCTTAATCCAAAACCTTAATTAATTGGGATATTAATAGCAAAAATGCCACATTTGAAAGCAAGAAATAATTATTTTGCAGGTAGATACCTACATCTAGCGATAACAACCCTAAACACACCTCGAATAGTAAATAAACAAGGGGTTCCGTTAGATTAAATTTCAGTCATAGGTTCTGTACGCCATGTTGCCAGGTCCTATAAATTTATGAAAATAAAAATTTACTCATATAGAGAACAATGAAATTTTTTTTGGAAACGGTTAACTTTAGGAAAAATGTTATAAGACTTTTTTGTTCTAAATTGTGTATTATATCCACACCTTAAAGGAACGCACTATTTTCGGAGACACCCTGTATAAAACATTCAAACGTTACACAGTGATATATGGTAGCGAAACGTAGACGATAACAAAGGCAAACGAAAAGAGACTACGTGTTTGGGAAGGAAAGACAAATCCTAAGGAAGATCTTTGGGCTTGTGCTTGATGAAGCATCAGTACAATATATTATGATAAGAACTAACAATGATCTCGAAGACTCCAGACGACAACATAATAAAAGAAAAGTCCAGAAGACTCCACTGGGCAGGACATCTCAGAGGACATTCTGACGAAAGAATAGTAAGGCTGCTATGGGAAGAAGTCCAAACTGGAAGAAGACCAGTATTACTTCACATAGTTGAACGAGTAGCCTCGACATAGCCAGACGTCAGTTACCATTTACCATCTGACCAAATACAGTATAGCCCCAGGCGCGTAACAGAGGCCCCCGCAGCGTAAAGCTTGCGGGGGCCGCAATCGAGCAAGGGCCCTATCTTGTCGTCTGATATTATGTAATAATCTGTTATAGGTACCTATATGATTTTACTTTGTGTGTTTAAATTTAAAAACGTAAATTTATAAATGGGCGTATTCGGCAAGTGAATCAATTCATCTCAAGAAACTTAATCCTTTCCGGTCTCACGAACTTTTATGGGTGACGACAATAAACTATAATGCTTTGTACTGGACTATTGAAAGATTTTAGAATTGCAATTTGCCTTATTTTAGAACAATATTTCTATATCTAGAAATGGGTTTTCTCTTTAATGTTTACCTACGTTTAGTATTTCGATACAATTATGCAGAGGCGTAACAGAGGCCCCCGCAGCATGAAGGGTACGGGGGGTCCAACATGCCAAGGGCCCCATCTTGTTGTCTAATATATGTAAAAATGTGTTGTTATATTATTTGGATACATACGTTTTTTAAGCAGTGCAGTATTGAAAATAAAGTTGTCCATCTCTTAGAATAATACTAATGTAATCATTTAGTAATTTTTGTTCTATTTTATTCTATACCAATAACGATGAAAAATGTCAGTCGTCATAAATAATGCATGAATACACAAATAGCTCAGTAAATGACAGTTTTGGAATGAAATTATCAGCGTCACGACGGACGTATTTGCATGACAATTTGGATTTAGGTTCTAGTTACACTCCACTTCAAAGTTGGATTTATGCCGTTGGTTGCTTTTACTTTGGGGGTGACACCCCTCTTTGGGGTGAAAAACATACGTTTAAAATAAGTCCGGAAATGTATAAATAGACTAATTATAAGCAACTTTTGTTCTATCGAGTTTCTTTATCTATGTTAATACTTTGCAAGTCATTTTGCGAGTGAAAATGTTTATTTTTCAACAAAAAAAAAACAACGTTTTCAGACGGGTTTTTCGCAAATAACTCAAAAATAAGTATTTATCGAATTAAATATTGGATATCGAAAAAACATTTGTAGCAAAAATGTAGCTTATAAGATACAAAAAAATGATGTACTTATTCACGAAGTCTATCGACATAGTAAAAGCACAGTGAAAACTCATAAAAAACTATTCTTATTCGTCCAATTCCAAATCGAATATTTCAACCTGACATAACCAAAAAATTAAGCAACTTTCGGGAAAAACTGATTAAAACTTTTTTAAATGTTTCAAAAAAGCTTTATTTTTTTATAAAAGTTTCTATCTCAAGTTTCTAAAAGTTTCACCAAAACTATACGAGTTACTCCCAAAATAAAGTTGGCCCCCTTTTTGGTAAAAAAAATCGTGAAAATCTGCTCCTATTTCGCACCCCAAATAAAATTGATCATTAGCGCTTTACCATTTATTTATTACCATTAGCGCTTTACCATTTATTGTTTATAATATAAACAAACATATTTTGATCTGAAAGTTTGACCGGTTTGAAGTTCTTATTTTTGAAAAAATTTGGTTTCATAGTAAAAAAGTTTTTTATTTTGGAAAAATGCCTTTTTTCAAAATAACTTAAAAAGTGGTATTCATACGAAAAATCTCAAAGAGTAAAGAAATGTAGTTCTTGCTTTTATAAATATTTTGGCTTTATTTTGTTTTTCTTTAAGACAAAAATTGGTTAAGATTAGGCTGTTTAAAATTTGGATATACTCGTGATTAGTGACTCGTTTAAGCCCTTTCAACTAGAACCCTTTTAAAAATAAGCACTTTGAACCGGTGAAACTTACAGGTCATATAAAAAAGTTAAGTAATTTGTAAGGCGATAATGATTAGTTTCATTTGGGGTGCTAAATAGGGGGAGATATTCACAATTAAAAAAAAATAGGATTAACTGTATTTTGAGCTTAACTGGCTTAGTTTTGATGCTAGAAACTTTTGTAAAAAATAAAGCTTCTTTTAAACACTTTAAAAAGTTCTAATGAGTTTCCCCGACAATTATTTAACTTTTTGGTTATTCACGTTGAAATATTCGATTTGAAATTTGACGAATAAGAAAAACTTTTCATGAGCGACAACTTTTACTGAGTCGATAGACTTAATTTTCGTTTAATTTTTTTATAAACTAGATTCATTTTTGCTAACTATATTCTTTTCGATCGAATACTTACTCTTTGAACTATTTGCGAAAAATCGCCTAAAAACGTGGTTTTTTTGTTGAGCAATAAACATTTTTACTCATAAATAACTCGAAAAGTCTTGAGTTGACCAATTCGGTTGGTGACACTGAAAATTACACGGTATCGCCATATTTTACGTTGATTTATTGGGTTGTAACACATATAGGTATTTGTTACACATGTCGCATTTAGTAATTTTTTAAAGAGGGTCCCATTTCCAATTCTGCGGGGGGTGGGGGCGACGGAGTTTGTTACGCCACTGTATAGCCCGAAACAAACAGTACTGAAACTGAAACATATGACAGCGTGCAGAAAGAGAAATCTGTTTCAGTTTCAGTACTGTTTATTTCGGGCTATACTGTATAATAATGACGTCCTATATAATCGTCACTACTTCTAGCCAATACGTCGCTGTAATAGGAATGGCATGTCAAAAAAATCTGATTATTCCCTATATTTTTTTTCAAATTTAGAATATGGCAACAAAGGAAAAATTACATGCATCCCTTATTGTCTGACTTCTAGTTTAACTGTTTTTTTTTAATTGTCTAGTTGGTAATTGATTAAAATAGTTACAATCGAGACATCACTGCGATTTTTCACATTTAACATTTTTAAACCCAGCTTGAGTCTTTATTAGTTTCTAAGGCAAAGTAAACAAAGAATATGGGCTGTAGATTTAGATTATATCAGTATTCATAATCGACAAAACTGAAAATTTTTGGGTTAACTTATTCTGTACCAAAAAGATACAATTCTGTACCATATGACTTTTTAAAAGAATACGTTAATAACATATCAAAAAACACTTAATAAGGAAGAAAGGGAAATGTAAATGTTTTTAAAGTATCTACCTTTTTGAAGAAATTTGTAAAAATGGCTTTTCGGTTAGTATATCGTTACCACCAAGTCCGGATTGCTAAAATTTTGCTAGTATTATTCCAATGTGAGACATACACACAATGACACAATTACTTAAAATCATAGTATTTACCATAAAAAACTAACACCACTACAAGAATGCGTTGCACTTCGAGTAATCCCAAAATACTATCGGATCAAGTCAAGTAGTTGCCAAAAGCAGAGCATAATCTCTCACGTCTCACTTATCAATTATCATTTCAAGGAGCCTTTGACAATTTAATAATATTTTTGATTTGCATTTTATATCAATAAAAATTTTAGTAATATAAATTTACATATCAAATTTCTCGAATTTTTAATCAAAAGGTAAAAATGCATAAGTTTTTTTCTTCATTCTAATATAAATAACATCGTAGCAAGTCTTAATTATCACGATTGTGTCGATAGCCATTTAGGGATCTTGAATTCCTCTAATTTCTAATTATAAGTATCTGCTGTTTCTAGCAATCTTTTTGTCCTCTCTATGTCGGGATCGATGACTATCAGATAGTACAGCTCGGTACACGATATCGGTTATTTGCTTGAGTTGCACATTGAACGAAAATAAATTAACTAACTTTTGCGTCCAAAAACGAAAATATGCCTCATGTGGGGTTATAAAACCTACAACGGGGAAATACTATTGGTCTTGTGGAACAAGTAATGTTCTCAGAGGGACATAGCTGCAGAGCTAGGTGTAACACAGGGCGTTCTGTCTAAAACCTATGCTAGGTAATAGGAAATAGGAAAGCTCAAAAATAAAGAAGGGAAAGTCGCCAAAAAGTAATATCGGCTCGCCACGATGGTTTAATTGTCCAATCAGCTGGAAGACACCCAATCATTTCTTACCAGCAGCTCCAAAGGCAGCTTTTGGAAGCTACATGTGTAACTGTTTCAGTTGAAACGATAAGAAGAAGAGTTCGTGCCAAGTAGTATACAGCAGGAGACAGTTATGGGTTCCTGAGTTATCCAGGCAGCACAAGATTGATCGTCTAAATTAGTGTCTTCACCACCAAAACTGGAACATTGGCAATTGACAAAATGTGCTATTTTCAGAAAAAGTCAGGATTTGTGTAAAATCAGATGACCCACGAAATCGTGTACCTACTTAGAGGTCGAGAAAGACAAGCAAGAACGAAAACTGTCAGATCTGTTCACAAATACAAAAGGGGAAGTGTAATGTTTTGGAGAGGAATTGTGATCCGTAAAAAAACTCTTTTAATTTTCATCCAATCAACGTTAACTGCTCACAGGTATGTTGATAACCTGTAGTTAAGCTCTGGAGAGGTGCAACACGAGAAAATTTAATTTTCATGCATGATAATGGACCTCCACATACCATTAAAGTGACTAGAGACATCATTGAAGCAGAAGGTATCCCTTGTTTGGAGTGACCTGCTTGCTCACCCGAGCTTAACCCTATTGAGTATTAGTGGCATATGATTAAAAGAAAAATTAGAGCTCGTCGGGAAGATCCACAAAATACCGCACAGCTAGTCCAAGCTGCTCTTGCAGAATGGAGCAACCTACCACAACAAAATGTTGATAATTTGATTAGGAGCGTGCCCCCGCAAACTGAAGCTTGCATAAGGACTAGAGGTGATAATACTGACTACCAAAAAAACAAAAAAAAAATTAATAAAAACAATTTAAACATTATTCGTTTTACAATTAAATTTTTGATGCTATTGACTTTAAAACAACTAGTTTCAATTTGTTGTTTAAATACTTTATTGTTTTATTTAATTGTTATGTATTTGTGACTAAATTGCTTTAAAATAAATGTTCTTTGACTTCGTGTGTTCGTTTTTTTAAATCCACACGAAATAATAAGAAATATCAGATGATTACATATAATTAAGTTTGGGTGTGTGTATCTCTCTTGCGTACAATAAATGGAGAGCTTCCTTCCCTAGTTCGTTCCAGTTGGTATTCAGATTCAGAATCTTCTTCTGTTTCACTTGTTCCATGTATCTGAATCTGGTTTTTGGTCTGTCTTCTTATTGGTGTCTGTTTAGCTACTTCTCGTATATTTCGTTTTACTGCATCTACTCTCATGATTCACTAGCGTAATCTCCTTTCTTCTTCTTGGGACTGCTTTTCCCATTGGAGCTTAATTATCATCATAGCTATCTGTACGTTATTTGCAGCCGCTCTGAAGAGTCAACTGAGCTGCAATTATACCATTCTCGAGGGTTTCTCAACTAGAAAATCCTCCGGTCAATGTTTCTCTTACCTTCGGTCTTTCCTAGCATGATAAGTCTTAATATTTTATACTTGTCACTCCTAGTAACGTAACCCAGCTATTCTAGTTTTCTCACTTTAATTGTTTAATAATGATATCGTACTTTTTTTTGTAATTGTCTCAGCAGTTCGGCATCAGTAACTCTTTGAACCCACGATATTTTGAGCTTTTGTTTATAGCACCCTATCTCAAATGCTCCTAACTTCTTTATTTGTTGTGTTGTACGTTCAATGTCCAGTTTTCCATTACTTAGAAGAAAAAAAACTCTTAGAAAAACTTTGAATCCACGATATTTTGGACTTCCAGCTAAAGCATTTCATTTTTAAAATGCTTTTAACTTCTTTAGATGTTGTTGCAATGTCCAGCTTTCCATCCCTATTATCCTAAATTTTGCCTTTCGTTTTCAAACAATCGTATGATATTAATCAACTCTTTTTGAGCTGTGTCATCTGCAAAGAGTAGGTTGTTTATTTTTCGGCCATTTATTGAGATGACCTTTGCCCATCCTTCAAGCGCTCTTCTCATAATATATTGTAGCGGAAGAGAAATCTTGGCCGATCCCCGTATAACAGTAAACACCTCGAGAATGACGTAATCGGATGTGCTAGGCCTCGCCGGAGAATTCTGGAAGGTACGTCACGTAGGCGGAACAAGCCGATAGCTCGAGATGGGAGTCGATTGTTCCAGAATAACAACTGGGTATAAATACGGGCATATTTTGTGAATAAGTTTAGTGTATAAGATAAATTCGTCTGTAACTTATATAAATAAAGTCGTATATAAATTACGAACCGCTAGTTTTATTGTAATTAGAAGTAATTACACTAATCACGCTACAATATTTTTTTATTATTTATTAAATTAACAATGCACCTAATCCTAAGACTACCCAGCATTTTACATTTAACTTAATCTACTACTGTACTGTCCTAGGTATTCCCAACGGTTCACCTTAGAATTTAATAATTATTGTTGCACATTGTATCACTGTTGTGGCTAGGTTCACTGTCCGAATTTAAACTGACACTGACATTTATAGATTTATTACTATCACACAAGTTCAAAAGGTTTGGTGCGTTTGATTGAGCCTGCGGACTAGGTCTTGATTATCTAAAAGTTCTAACACTTCCCTGTTTGTATGGTTGTGGAGTCGTTTTTCGTGACCCTTGGTAATCTTCTTTATTTCTTCTTTGATTGTTGCTATACGAAGTTCCCGATGTAGGTCTTTGTTGCGGATATACCATGGAGCGTTGACTATGTTTCTTCATATTCGGTTTTGGACTCTTTAAAGGCAAGCATAGTTACTCTCACTAGTACAGCCCATAACTGTAAACCATAGGACCATACTGGTTGGAGCATTTGTTTGTAAACTAATACTTTGTTTTTGATTGTAAGTTGTGAGCTTCTACCTAATAACCAATATAACTTCTTTTACTTCAGTTTTAGTTCTTCAGTTTTCTTTCTGATATGTTCCTGTCACTTTAATTTGCTATCCAAATGTAGCCCTAGATATTTAACTGTTTTCTTGTACGGAACGATTTTATTGTTTATTCTAACTGGGTGACTATTTATTTTTTTGTAAGTCGATATGGGCAGATTTCTCTTCATTGATTTTTATGCGCCATTTATTATTCCAAGTGTTTATTTTGTTCACTGCATTTTGGAGGTGTCTAGTTGTTTCTTCGAATGTTTCACCGACTGCTAGTATTGCAGTGTCATCTGCAAATGTTGCCAGTTTAATATTTTCAGTAACAGGTATGTCACAAGTATATAATAAATATAGTATGGGACATCATTGGTCTTAAATATAGTATGGGACTTAAGAACATCATTGGTAGCCTCACCTACTTGCAACGCGAAAGAAGATAGTTTTACTTTTTCTATTAATTGATCGCAGAGATCTTCAGATATTCGTCTTTCCATCGTATTACCTGCAAGTTGAATGATTTTAAGTTGATCAGCATAATATGATTTCACTGAGCATCATAGCTATTATGCCAATAGCTGCAAATATCATTAGATAGCAGGTAGATTCATTTTTTTGACACCTATTCGACTTCTTTGGTTTGTATTCGAACTTGGAAACAGCTACATGCCCCCCTTGCAACACTCTCGCGCCCCCCTAGGGGGGCGCGCTCCACAGGTTGGAAACCACTGGATTACAGTGAAACTACAGGTTAACATTCTCTCGTGCTTAGCCTATGCTGATAATGTAGTGTTAGAAGGAAATAGTGAAAGGGACAATACAACAAAAACTGGAACACTGCAGACAAGCTCTTCAGGGAAAAGGTTTAAAACCTAGTAGATAGGACGAAAACAGTATTTCAAATGTTTATTTAAAGATCGATAGAATAATATGTAGCGTGTTGAGTAAATGTCTTGTTACTTAGTAAAGTCGACTTCAGACTTCATTGTCTTTACAAAGAGACACTTATACTCTTCTGTTTATATTAGTGTTGATGATGTATCAATAGATAAAAATATTTAGTGTTGGTTGGACACAGTTCGACAGATTTAATACAGCAGCTAAAAAGGAATGACATAAGAAAATAACAACAACATAAACCAATGAACATAAACCAATCAACCAGAACTACTTAAGTACCTACATCCTACATAACCCAGTTTTAACAGGAACATGAATTATTTTTACTTTTAAATTTTAAAAGACCTTCCCTAAATTTAGGCAAACAACTATACGTTCTACTGTATTTTACTTTTTATCCATTATTTTTGACCATAAGCCATAAGGAACTTAGTTAAAGAATTAAATTAAAAAAAGGGATAATTCTAATATCTAAAACAACAGTTTCGCTTTAACTGTACTAAATGATTTAACAGTTTAAATTTTCATTTTAATGTTTTTAAATTTTGGCCTATTTTCCCATGAACTATCGATATTTGACAGTTCGTGCATCCTCGTTCGGCCGTAATCCGAAAATGGCAGTCGTTTTACGTGAATTGTCAAATTAGAGTAGTTTTGTCTGTTTTTTCGTGATTTTTCGAACATTTTATAAATATTCGTGATTTTCGCGTCCGTGTAGTGAAATGTGAATTATGCCAATTGTTTTAAGGTAAGATCCTAGCCCCATGATCAATTTCTAAAGCTAAAAATGTAATATTCCAACCTGTTGTTTTTTATAGGTTAGGTCACCATAAAAAACAAACAAATTTATTTTTCATAAATGTTTTTTTAGTTCTTTTTATATAAATAAACATTAAAGCTGAACAAATTAAAGAGGACTTTATATTAACTGACAAACTCCTTTTTGTATGGCAAAGCTTTGTTTACTTTCGTATTATTATTTTAAATCCAAATAAATAATTTATTGATTCTGCAATTTGTTAAGGAACTGAAGCAGTTACAGTGCTTGTACTCTAAATTCTTATACTCCTTGTCTTTGCTTCTAGTTATTAAATTTAAATAATGAAATGAACTTACCCCCAACAAAAATCACAAAATACCCTTATTTTCACTTTTTTGGCTAAATAAAAAAAATTGCAAAAAATAGCATACCCTGATATCATGCATTTTTACCAAAATTTAAAATGTTTCAAATTAATGAAATGAAAATTTAAAATGTTTTAAATCCCCTTCTTTTCAGAACCCTTCTTGTAAAGGTGTGAATCTACAAGGAAAATATTTCATGAGGTTTTTGAAAATCCCCCATGAAATCTTTATTTCACATGTTGCATGTGAGTCAAACCCTTGTGTTGTGAGATAAAAATAAAAAAATAAGCCAATCCAGTACTCAAAAGAACAGTGATATGGCAGTTAATACCCTTGTATAAATCCTATTCCAATGTGTGGAACTACGAATTAGAATCCCAATTTTATTTTATTCAGCAAATATTAGCTGCAGACATTCGAAGAAAGTTTTTGTGTACCTTTCTGCACCTTCCTGTTCTTGTCCAATATTCTTGCAGTCCATCAGCCAATATCTATGAGCCCTATTTCTAGTAAGCATTGGCATAACCAAGAGGGGGGAGGGTTTTGGGGGTTATAACCCCCTATTGGGGTGTACTTTGAGTTCTCTATACGCTTAACACCATTACTATTCCATACCCCCAGATATTCTCCAGTAGTTGTAACCCCCCTTAGGACCATCCTAATTACGGCATTGCTAGTAAGGGATTTAACTATATGGCAATAATAACCAGCGACAGCTTCTCTTCTATTCTTTTTAGTTGTCATCTTTAAAATCACTGCATGACTGACAATAATTTAACAATGAAAGAAGTGTTCCAATTATGTAAGTCAAAACTGTTCTTTCAGGTTACCAATTATTGATGATACTGTGGAAACAGTGCTGTCAGAGACAGGCGCGGATCTATAAATTCATAATAGGGGGGTCAGACGTACCGCAAATATTTTTTTGTCCAGATTTAGCCATACGACTCACACTTACTCTAAGGATAAAATTCAGTCATCTCAGATACCTATGGTATCAAAAGAATTGAGCTCTGGTTGACACAAAACAATAATAAATAATAAAAAAAAAATACTTATAAACTAAATACAATAGGGGGTCTATGGACCCCTTGACCCCTCTCTGTATCCGCGCCTGGTCAGAAACACCTTATCTCATAATATAAGAGTAAACTGTTGAGTGGCATAAAAAAATCTATTGAGATTTTAGTCTTATGAGAAATTTATTTCAGATATGTTTCCACAGAATATGAGATATTTCTCTGAAACAACTGAGATAACGTGACTCAATAGGTTACTCTCACATGATACAAGGTGTCTGTGACAGCACTGTTTCCACAGCATCACAAATAATCGGTATCTGGAAAGATGCAAACAAAAATTGGTTTACCATATTTAATTAAAATTGTTAGTAATTTGTTGGTAAATAATACCCTATTCACACGTTTTGATTTATGCAATTAGTAGGGATGGGAAAAACCTACCGGTTTAAACCTAAAACCGGTTTTTTTACTTCGCAATAACCGGTTTTACCGGTTGTTTTTTTGTCCCGGTTAAAACCGCTTTTTTCTTTTTAAAGTAAAAACCGGATATTAGGTTTTTACGGTGATTAGGATTAGATTAGGTATTATTTCGGATCCCAATCATAATTATTATTCTTAAGTAATTATTCCAAACAAAACCATAATTCAAATTTTATTTTATTTTATAAAATACAGAAGCAAACTTAAAGTGCAATCTCACATCAGCCAGAAACAATTATTAAGTTTTATTATAATATTTCCTTGAAAAGGTATTTGTAATCATAATATCTACATAAGAAGTGAGCTGGTTGAATTAGACGCAAACATCATCTATTTTTCACACTTAACTCTTGACATTGAAAGTGGGTGAATGACTTTTTCTGATAACCAAAAATAATGCTCTGACTATGAATATCGAATTACTGATTACGAATACGAATCTCTAAGAATTTCGCTAGGTTTTCAAAACGATACACTCATACAGAAAATATTAAATGAGTTGTACCTATTCTACAAATATACAAACGTGTTAAAAGTAATACATGTCCTTTCGATAGTACTAATTTTGATCATATTGATATCGAGTCGAATGGAGTATCGCAAACTAAAGTGTATTGTAAATTTAACTTTGTAACCTATTGGATTAAAAAGACCGAAAACCGGTTTTTCCAAAAACCGGTTTTTTTTTAACGGTTATAACCGCCAGGTTAAACCGTAAGCAAAAAAACCGGTATAACCGAAAAAACCGGTGTTTTGTCAAAAACCGCCATCCCTAGCAATTAGAGCAGTTCTTTCATTGTTAAATTATTGTGAATTGTGAAGTCATTTTCAAGATGACAACTAAAAGGATAGAAAAAAAGCTGCTGCTTATTATTATTACGTACCATTAAGTCCATTACTAGAAATAGAAGGACTCACAGATATTGGGTGAGGAAGCAGATTAAAAGAAGATCAAATAAGAATATAATGGAACCATTATACTGAAAGGGGATGATCTGGACTGTCATAAAACCTTTCTTCGAATATCCCCTGCTAATTTTCTATATTTGCTGAATAAAATAAAATTTGCATAATGAAATTTGCAAATTTGCATTTGAATAAAATAAAATTTGCATTCCCACAACTTAGAATAGGATTCATACAACACTATTAATTGTTGTATCACGATTTTTGTCCAGTTAACTAACATTACATTCTTTTCTCTTATATTAACACCCATTCACTTGTTTTTTTATATTTGACACACCAGTTTGACTCACATGTAGCATGTGAAATAAAGATTTACTGTAGAATTTGAAATATCTCTCACGAAATCATCTCTTAGGTCTATTTCCATAATAAACATAAATGTTTCTTGATTTTTTTATTTCATGAAACAAAAATCTCAGAGGTTTTCATTGTGGATTTGCACCTTAACCCTCTAATGGACCACTCCACCTCAAGGTGGACTATCATAAAAGTTTCCAGACATACTATAACTATTGTATAGCTGCAATACCCAAAATAGTCTCTGGATTAGATCGGATATGGACAAAATTTGGCTAATTAGACAAATTTTTACACTGTAATTTTAATAAACTGCAAATTACTGTAAATTTTACTAAAAAAACTCATGCATTAGATTAGAGGGTTAAGAGTTGACATCTAATGCTTTTTTGGATCTGTTTTTGTACTTTTTTTAGCTCTTTTTTTGTATAAGTAGGATTATATTTTTGGGTATACATATTATCTACTTATGCAGAGATATGGAATGTTAATCCCCTTGCTATTTATTTTTATTTTTATTGCAATTTTAGAATGAATTAAGAATTCATTGGCTTTTATGATTATACTGTAAATTATCTTACAACTTTTATTCATTTCTTCTAATAGTTCAAAGGTTTTAAGGAAAACATGTTTTGTCATCATTTCAATAAAATTAAAAAAATATAACAATGTGCAGCAGGTTATAACCAAAAACAAATTTACTAAGTAATGCTAATCTTGGGATAACTTCAAACTGATTATGTGTATATTAAAACTTCAATATTTAACACTCCAGCAGATGGGTGAGGCCTGTCCGCTGGAAATACAATGTAATTTACTTTAATGTTAATAACCCTGTGAGGATTTGTCAGTTGGAGGGAGACAAGTAAAGCTCTATTTTCTCTACTACCACTAGATAAATTAATAATAAAAAATAGTATAGTATGAATTTTTGGTAAAGTGTATTTTTGCTGTATTTTCATATTTATGGTCCTACGATCTCATTCCTGTTATCAAAATGTTTCGAAACGTTTATTGTCAAGTGAAGTGAAAAATCAAAAGTACTAAGGTGATGTGGACAATGTGTTTGACGACATCCTGTGCTCCAATATGCAGTATGTTTTGGATTTTGGACTTAAGGATTATTGGGTGAGTTTTTTTGTATTTATTTACTACATAGTAAGGTAATAACACTGTTTCTTTGTTTATGATAACCAGGGCTTTTCTGATATGACATTGTACAAGTATTTTTATTATACATGTTTGACATGAAAAAATAGTCTCGCAGACCTTCATGTAATGTTTAATTTAATTTTTTTTGTTTATAATATATACTATCTACTCTATTCTATATAAATGTTTGAACATTTGGTTTCTAAAATAAACATTTAACATAAATAATAAATGAGCAAATTGATCTGGTTAAAATTTTGCATAGTTAAATCTACCATACTTAATCTTTTAGGTCTATTTCCTTAACGACCTCCTGATTTTTATGTCACCAAGGGTCATTATTTGCAAAGTTACCAACATGTATAATAAATTGAAAAATTCAAAAATTTTTCGTGATCTTATAAAGTGATTTCCCTGTACAATAATTGAAAAATTCCAGGAGAGAGAACAGTAATTTTTCGACTGACTATTGTGTGTATAAAAAACAACGGGAATCTAATTTTATATGATTCCCTATTTGATTTCAAGAGTCTTGATTTTATATAGCATTTAAAAAATCGTTCACAATTAAATGAGTCCGCCGAACATTGTAAGTGCCACATCATTTGTTTTTAAGAATTCGAAAAAAAAACGTTTTAAAAATTATAATAATAGTAAATTTATACATACAGTGTGTCCACGGTTGGGGTGCCCAAGAGGAAAAACTTTTTTATTTTTAATTTTAGCGAAAAATGCCATTCTTGATAAAAAGTTTTGCTTGTTATAAAACCCCATAAAACGAAATAATATTCAAGTTTTTCAAATGCTGCTTAATTTTGTAGCCAATTTTATGTAAATGCCTATAAATTTTTGCACTAAGTTCGAAATCCTAACAATAATCTAGTGTTGACAAGCCACAATATAGGTTAGTGACTGTCAACTTCGATAAATAATTTGCGAATTGTCATTTTTTTTCGACAATGTTAAGCGTTCAATAAAGAATTTATCTTGTGCTAAATGTCAATATTAAAATAATTAGATTAATAATTATTTAATTAATAAATAATTAAATGTTTCAAGGAGAACGAAAAAGTTTGGCTTCATAATCTAAAGAAGCGAAAGGGTTATTCTCCCAAGTTATTATTGTTACAATTTCGAACTTAGTGCAAAAATTTATAGGGATTTACATAAAATTAGCTACAAAATTAAGCAGGATTTGAAAAACTTGAATTTTATTTCATTTTATGGGGTTTTAGAACAAAACTTTTTATCAAGAATGACATTTTTCGCTAAAATTGAAAATAAAAAAGTTTTTCCTCTTGGGCACCCAATCCGTGGACACATTGTATAAGGATAGGGTAGGATACTGTACTAATCCTTGAAATGTGTAAATTTACCATTATTAGAATTTTAAAACCTTTTTTCCGGTTTCTTAAAAACGTATCATGTGGGGCTAAACGTTATTCAGCCTACCCATTCAATTGTTTAAACAATTTTGTTATCTACAATGTTTGTTAACCTTTATTCAGATTGGCTATATTTAGTCAGTATTTATTTTTTTATGCTTATTAGTAGATATTCATATTTTATGATTTTTATTTATTGCATACTAAGACTAAGACTAAGAATAGTCAGTTCGCTAAACTCAGACACAACTGGCTGGTGATTTTAGTAGGTATTTTTTTGTGTTTGGCCAGTTTTGCCAAAATTGGCAAAATTACTAACTATTTAGTAATTATTAACTAGTTAGTAATTATTTTTTCCACCTACCTCTACCGAAAGTATACTTTTCTGGACCTGATTGTAGGGAGCAAAGTTGTACTTTTCCTCCCTAGGGAGGAAAAGTAAAAGTGACGTCATGGTATTTCATTCATGAAATATAATTTATTGACGCCCTGTACAATATCTATTTTCTATTACGTAAGTATCTATACATTTTAACGTTTATTTAAAAACACTCTATATTTTGCAGAATGGTAAAAAACAGTAAATTGTTATTCTGATTTAACAATGTTTACATTCATAATTTGACTTATATTTGACAGTTGACAGTTATATTGTACCTACTTGTTAGTTTTAGTTCTAATAAATTTTCTTGGTTAGTTACATAAATAAATTAAGTAAAAATGAAAAAATGACTTGTTATTTGAGGAAGGTGGAAAAACCGTATGTATAACATGGGAGTAAAGTGCCTTTTCCTCCCTTGAATGATTACTGCCCACCACTATGCGTCGGGCAGTAAACTTCATTCTCGGGAGGAAAAGTAGCACTTTCCTCCCTTGTTATACAAATAGCTATATTTGCCAATTTTACCAAATTGACAAGATTACTTACTAAAATCACTAGCCAGTTGTGTCTGAGTTTAGCGAACTGACTATAACAATTTTTTTATAATTAGGTTCATTAAGATACATGTCATTTTACACCCATTTAAATGTTAAATTTAAGATATGAAAGGCTTACTCAATACAATTTATGTATATTTCTACACTGTGATCTGTAAGATGTGTTGCCTATCTCAGGAGTCTAATAATGAATTTTTATTGTACAATTTACTTTTAGTCATTTTACAAAACATGATTGATTTTTATCTATGGATTTATTATAAAAAAAAACATTTAAGGATTAAGGTCGCTAAGTGAGAAGGAGTCAGAAAAAGTTAGAAGGAATCGAATGTAGGTACATACAAAGGATGCATTATACATTATTTCCTGAACTTTAAAATTTAATGCTGAATTTAATGTGCTAGGTTTACTCAGCTTTCTTGAATTCTAAATAGATACTATGTTTATATTATTATTATTATATTATTATTATAAACGGCAAATCTAAGGTGACCTAAAAGAGGTATCGCTAGTATCAAAAAACGAAATTAAACTGATATGAACCCATCAATCAAATTGACTAAAGACGAATAATAAAGTAGGTAATGGAATGGAAAAAGGTATGTTAAAAGGAGAAAGGGAAGACCAAGGAAAAAGGAAAAATGGATAGACCAGAACCAGAACAAATAGATAAACGAAATTTGAAAAGACCTGTAGAAACGGATAGGGGAGAATACAAATGAAGAATATACCTCCGATGCCCATGAAGGGCATAAGAATTTCGAAAAAATAAGAAGACTTTGAATAACCTCTGGGAGGGGGGGGGGGGAAGGTTGGATTGGCACCAAATTTTACATTTTCCTACTATTTTTTTATATATTTTTCATATGCCCTGGGTTTCTAACCCCCAAATTTCTATTTCTAATAGGGTACATATAAAATAATGGGTTTGGTCACCAGAATGACAACAATTTCTGGTGGCGCAACCAGTTGCTGTAGTCTAATGGATCTCATTTACTTAAATGCCCCGTGACAAAATTCACGGGTGGAGCAAGTTGGTGGTGGCACCAGTTGCCTAGTATAATAGACAAAAATAGTTGCCTAGTACTTATTGCAATCAAATTATTAACTATTTTGTCTACGAACCTGAATATGTACTTTCTTTGTGTGCAAAACTTACTTCTTTAGGAACATAAAAAATATAATATATCTACACTTGTTTTTAAAAAAATCTTTGTTGTTTTTGTTGCACCTTATTTTTGCGAGTATAAACACCACACTAACTGTGATTCATGATGTATTGTTTCAGTTTTATGCACTCACTTATCAACAATTTCATTGCAGTAGTTTGGAAATTCCCATGAATGTTCTCATTGTCTAATTTAACACATACTTTAATGAGTATTTTTTTGTGATCCCCTTTGGCAGATTTTTATTGATTGTTTGCTTGTATGGGCCCGCTCAACATTTCCAAATCTGCCCCACTATGGGGCTGCTTGGATGCTTTTTTGGAGTAGTTTGGAACTGATACATTATTTGTTTTATAACTCATTGTCTTGCAGAGTTATTTAAAATATTTTTTAATCATACTTATGTATATGTACTTTATATTATTTCATGTGAAAGTAGATTGCACCAAGGCTTGGTGCTTAATCCATTTTTTATCATACTTACGTAGTTATAGATACTAAACATAAATATATCTTATTACCTCTAAAAGATAGAGAAATACTGAGTAATACTGATTAAGTCTATGCCTTTGTTATAATTACAACTGAACATTTATGAATGATCAAAATCTAGTTTTAGTTAGGCAATTTAAACTATATACTATATATAGCTATTCAAAGTCTAAAAACATATAAGCAATAATAATTACTAAAATTTAGTTTATATTTAATGTAAACATTATGACATGAATAAGTATTACTATTTTAAATCATTAAATAAAAATATACTTTATATTGTTCTGAAGCTATTTTCCTGTTAGGTCTGGATCCCGCGTATGAAAAAAAAGTTGATTAATAGCAAGCTGAAAATTTGTTAATGGCTTAAGGGTGTCTAGTCGGATAAACTTTGATAACGTCTATTACGCCAGATCATCCATTTCATAAGTCCATATTTGGAATAGTTTCATATTTTTTTGCTAATTTTTTGCTAATTTATTACCACAAAAACAAATTTTTTGCTCCACCCCTAACCGAGAAACAATGGTTGATGTAGCGTAATATTACGTCACATCAACGATAGCCATATCTCGCGAACCTAAAGAGCTAGAAAATCGTACTACGCGGCATATTTTTTTGCTAATTTATTGCTGTCGATCTGCATATGCAACATACCCCAGCACCACCCCTGCTTCCCTTACAGCTAAACAACACCCCCAAAAAACAACGAAAAATCTTGAAAAATGATTTTTGTGATATAGTTGACGGTTGATATTTAATTGCTAATTTTTTGCTGTCATTAGCCGCAAAAAACAATTTTTTTGCTCCACCCCTAACCGAGAAACAATGGTTGATGTAGCGTAATATTACGTCACATCAACGATAGCCATATCTCGCGAACCTAAAGAGCTAGAAAATCGTACGACGCGGCATATTTTTTTGCTAATTTATTGCTGTCGATCTGAATATGCAACATACCCCAAAACCACCCCTGCTTCCCTTACAGCTAAACAACACCCCCAAAAAACAACGAAAAATCTTGAAAAATGATTTTTGTGATATAATTGACGGTTGAGATTTAATTGCTAATTTTTTACTGTCATTAGCCGTAAAAAACAATTTTTTTGCTCCACCCCTAACTGACAAACAATGGTTGATGTAGCTTAATATTATGTCACATCATCGATAGCCATATCTCGCGAACCTAAAGAGCTAGAAAATCGTACGACGCGGCATATTTTTTGCTAATTTATTGCTGTCGATCTGAATATGCAACATACACCAAAACCACCCCTGCTTCCCTTACAGCTAAACAACACCCCCAAAAAACAACGAAAAATCTTGAAAAATGAAAATTTCCGTGCATTTTTCGCCAGAAATCAATTTTTCAACCATTAAATATTTTTTCAAGCAATGCAGTATGAAAGTATTTTTTTTAAAACCATCATAACTTTTGATTGGAATGAGCAAAAAACTGTTTTAAAAAAGCAAAATGTACGTCATGGGATGTAGATTCGTAATGTTTATCGCAAAAATTTTATTACCGAGTCATTTTTTATCAAATAACAGTAGTAACAGAAATATTATAAAAATTATACCAAATTAACCTTATTTTGCAATTTTTGCGTAGTATATTCTTAAATTGGTTGTAACTTTGCTTTCGGAGCTCCTAAAGACATCCATATGCTCAAATTATGCTTTTTCGCTTGTACTTTCGTACTGCATTACGTGAAATAACTTTGCATGGTTGAAAAATTGAGGTCTGGCGAAAATGCCCGGCAAATTTGAAAAATGAAATTGAAAAAATCGGATTGTATTTTTAGATTTAAAAAAAGAACTTTTCGAATTTTCCTTGTACACTATTATTTTCGGGTTCGCAATACCCTAAAGAACAAAGAAATCGAATTAAAATAAAATCGAATAAATTAAAATATTAAATGCGAATATAACCTCACGAGAGGAAGCATATTGTCAATTTATTGATAGCAGTTTTTTAATTACAATAATTAAAATTATTTCAGGTGACATATTCCTTTTTGCGATGTATAATGATTTCGAAACCAATAGATTGATTAAACTTAATCAATTACACCGCAAACTTCAGCTAAAAAATTGCGAGGGAGAAGAATTGTATTTGGTAGGAGCAATATCGTACCGGGGTTTACCGGGCACTAAATGTTCTGATCCTTTACAAAGCTGTGGACATTACATTCTATATGCATATCGTCGGGGAAATTCTGGATGGATGATGGTTGATGATTTATTAGCAAAATCAAAAAATGTCAAAAATACCACCTCTATTGTTCCAAGATTGCTTATGTATGTTAAATGTAAAAAATAAATTTTATAGTTATTTAAAACCTTTAATTAAAAATATATGTATTAGGATGAACGTTATTTCCCAAATTTAAAAATTTGGTCTTCCTAACCCCTACATCGATAGGTTACCTCGAAAAAATGAGATTCTATCTGTGAAACTCCGTAAAATATGTTATTCACTCTTATGACAACTTTCAATGAAATCAATTAATTTGTGGTCATCTGATTGAATACAACCAATAAAACCAACATTATACTGAAAACAGATCCCATGGGCTGTTTTCACTCAATCATGTAGCTATGGATACCTACATTTCGTTTCATTTCGATTTTGACATTTCAAATATTCAATATTTCAAAATGTCACGGTTTGGTTGTAATACTGATGAGAATATTAATGAAATTATCGAATCAAAAATATACCAAAGAATACTGTTTACAGTAAAAAATTTGTATGGAAAGCGTTTATGGACTTTTGCAATGATAGAAAATATGAATTAGATGGAAATCGGACGGTGGAAGAATTGGCGTCGATTTTAATTTTTTTTTCATAACCAGCAAAAAATTTTCTATCCGAATAACCCTCGAACATTGATAAATGCTCAAAAATTTTTTAACAACTTTCTCAAGTTTGTTGCTTACAGGCAACAGACCTCCGCCTACAGCGTCGGTCTGTTTCCAAGCAACAAGCTTTCGAAATCTGTTATAAAATTTTTTCGAACAATAGGGAACTTGCACAATTTTTTTTTATTACATAATAATGTTCAGTTTTGTTTAAAAATGAGATTTCCAAAATTTCACGCTTCAAAAACTCGTAATAACTTAGAAATACATATTTAAAGTCTTCTTCGGTATAAAATAGTTCAAACGACCCGTGACGTCACATAGTTTTACATTAGTTATTATTATGGTTATATTTCGCTGTGTCTAGGTACACGCTAACGTGTACGCCAATAAAAAAAGTTAGGTATGAAAAAAATACACGCGAATTAAACTTCATCAAGCCAGTGACGTCATTATTTAGCGTGCGCAGTGACTGTATATTTTGGTACAAGATATTTTGTACAAGATATTTTGATATGTTTAGTGTTTGTTTGATAGAAAAATATTTGTTAAAGGAAGGGAAGCAGAACTATTCAGATAGCCAGTGACGTCATTATTTAGCGTGCGCAGTGACTGTATATTTTGGTACAAGATATTTTGATATGTTTAGTGTTTCTTTGATATAAAAATATTTGTTAAAGGAAGGGAAGCAGAACTATTCAGATGTTTTAAACTTAATTGTAATAAATCAATGTATATATAAAAGTATATATTTAGGTTAGCAAAATAAATATATGTATTCAGTTGTATTAAAACGTACAAAATATTGTTAAAATAATTTTTATACGTAAGTTAATTATTATAATCAACTATTCTAAATGGGAAATAATTTGGGAAATACGTTTTGGGGTATGTTGCATATTCAGATCGACAGCAATAAATTAGCAAAAAAATATGCCGCGTCGTACGATTTTCTAGCTCTTTAGGTTCGCGAGATATGGCTATCGATGATGTGACATAATATTAAGATACTTCAACCATTGTTTCTCAGTTAGGGGTGGAGCAAAAAAATTGTTTTTTGCGGCTAATGACAGCAAAAAATTAGCAATTAAATATCAACCGTCAACTATATCACAAAAATCATTTTTCAAGATTTTTCGTTGTTTTTTGGGGGTGTTGTTTAGCTGTAAGGGAAGCAGGGGTGGTTTTGGGGTATGTTGCATATGCAGATCGACAGCAATAAATTAGCAAAAAAATATGCCGCGTAGTACGATTTTCTAGCTCTTTAGGTTCGCGAGATATGGCTATCGTTGATGTGACGTAATATTAAGCTACATCAACCATTGTTTCTCAGTTAGGGGTGGAGCAAAAAAATTGTTTTTTGCGGCTAATGACAGCAAAAAATTAGCAATTAAATATCAACCGTCAACTATATCACAAAAATCATTTTTCAAGATTTTTCGTTGTTTTTTGGGTGTTGTTTAGCTGTAAGGGAAGTAGGGGTGGTTTTGGGGTATGTTGCGTATGCAGATCGACAGCAATAAATTAGCAAAAAAATATGCCGCGTCGTATGATTTTCTAGCTCTTTAGGTTCGCGAGATATGGCTATCGATGAGGTGACATAATATTAAGCTACATCAACCATTGTTTGTCAGTTAGGGGTGGAGCAAAAAAATTGTTTTTTACGGCTAATGACAGCAAAAAATTAGCAATTAAATCTCAACCGTCAACTATATCACAAAAATCATTTTTCAAGATTTTTCGTTGTTTTTTGGGGGTGTTGTTTAGCTGTAAGGGAAGCAGGGGTGGTTTTGGGGTATGTTGCATATTCAGATAGCAATAAATTAGCAAAAAAATATGCCGCGTCGTACGATTTTCTAGCTATTTAGGTTCGCGAGATATGGCTATCGATGATGTGACATAATATTAAGCTACATCAACCATTGTTTCTCAGTTAGGGGTGGAGCAAAAAAATTGTTTTTTACGGCTAATGACAGCAAAAAATAAGCAATTAAATATCAATCGTCAACTATATCACAAAAATCATTTTTCAAGATTTTTCGTTGTTTTTTGGGGGTGTTGTTTAGCTGTAAGGGAAGCAGGGGTGGTTTTGGGGTATGTTGCATATTCAGATCGACAGCAATAAATTAGCAAAAAAATATGCCGCGTCGTACGATTTTCGAGCTCTTTAGGTTCGCGAGATATGGCTATCGTTGATGTGACGTAATATTACGCTACATCAACCATTGTTTCTCGGTTAGGTGTGGAGCAAAAAAATTGCTTTTTGCGGCTAATGGCAGCAAAAAATTAGCAATTAAATATCAACCGTCAACTATATCACAAAAATCATTTTTCAAGATTTTTCTTTGTTTTTTGGGGGTGTTGTTTAGCTGTAAGGGAAGCAGGGGTGGTGTTAGGGTATGTTGCATATGCAGATCGACAGCAATAAATTAGCAAAAAAATATGCCGCGTAGTACGATTTTCTAGCTCTTTAGGTTCGCGAGATATGGCTATCGTTGATGTGACGTAATATTACGCTACATCAACCATTGTTTCTCGGTTAGGGGTGGAGCAAAAAATTTGTTTTTGTGGTAATAAATTAGCAAAAAATTAGCAAAAAAATATGAAACTATTCCAAATATGGACTTATGAAATGGATGATCTGGCGTAATAGACGTACTTTGATATATGGGAACACTGGAACAGGGGCAGTTTTCATTGTGGAACAGGTTAAAAATTTGGAACTGTCACACCACGAAAACGGCACATTTATTTTGTCCGACAGAACAGACTTAAACTCTCCGAACAGAGATTAAACTCTCATGCAAAAATCAAACTGCTATTTATCACTTGTCATAATTCCTGTCATTTGACATATTCTACATGTTCCACTCATTAAAACGCCCATTTGGTGATAAATAGCAGTCTGATTTTTGCATGAGAGTTTAATCTCTGTTCGAAAAGTTTAAGTCTGTTCTGTCGGACAAAATAAATGTGCCGTTTTCGTGGTGTGACCGTTCCAAATTTTTAACCTGTTCCACAATTAAAACTGCCCCTGTTCCATTGTTGCCATATATCAAAGTTCATCCGACTAGACACCCTTAAGCTATTAACAAATTTTCAGCTTGCTATTAATCAACTTTTTTTTCATACGCGGGATCCAGACCTATATGTGGTAATAAATATAATTTCCAATTTTTATTAGGAATTAACCACAATTTTAATTGAAATGTATATTTTGGATGTTTCAGTTTCCACTGTAAAGCGGAAATCAAAATGTCAAAATAAACATCTACACTAAAATTGTGGTTAATTCCTAATAGTTCAGAGAAATAAGGAAAAAAAATAGCCTGTTGGTGACACAACCCCCTCCAGGCGGAAACAAATTTTTTTCAGTAATATTGATGTTTTGCAGAATTGCGTGGATGTTAATTAAACACCGAAGTACTTCTAGTCAGTTTTATTTTAAAAGAAAACTCAATAATTCTACAAATAACTTAAACATCAAAATCAACATTTATTTTTCCTTGACACTTATTTTTGCTTACAGTTGACATCTGACACTTATATAACATTGTTTCCAACTACATCATACAATAACAAAAATCCCCTAGATTTGCCGTTGCTTATTTTTACTGGGTATTCAACACCCCCCCTCAACGGTAAATCTCCTAGATCTAAATTAATTTTTTATTCTAAACCTAGCAACTCTCTAAATTTTTTAAACAGAGTTAAACCTAATGGTTTTGTACATATGTCAGCCTGTTGGTCACTTGTATTAAGATATTTTAATACAACAATATTTTCCTTAATTTTATCTCGTACAAAATGAAATCTAATATCAACATGTTTTAGTCTCTTATGAAATTCCGGATTTCTACTAACCCTTATAGCGCTTTGATTGTCTGCATGAATTAGAACCGCTACATAATCAGGTTTTATTTTTAAATCATACATTAAGTATCTTAGCCAACATGCTTCACTCACACATACACTTAGTGCAACATATTCAGCTTCAGTAGAGGACAAACTGACTGTAGACTGTTTCCGTGATGCCCATGACACCGTGCAATTAAAAACTTTGAATACATATCCTGATGTAGATTTTCTATCAGTACGGTCACCTGCCCAATCTGAATCTGAGTACCCTACTATCAAATTTTCCTGTTTATATTTATGTTTATAGTATATCAAACTCATAGTAACTGTGCTTTGAATATATCTCAATACTCTTTTTATTGCTACCCACAAATCGTTACTTGCACATGTTTGATACCTGCTTAATATACCTATAGCTATACACAAATCTGGTCTTGAGCATAACATTGCATACATCAAACATCCTATAGCAACTCTACATTTCTTTTCTATCTCTATGCTCTCAGATTTTTTTCGTTTGAGAAAATCGTGGTGAAAATTATTATCCATTGGTGTTGTTGATGGTTTGCAGCTTGACATGTCAAATTTCTTCAAAACATTTTTTAAGTAAACAGTTTGATTAATTTTTATTTTGCCTTCAGACAAATTTTGAGTTATGCACATACCCAAAAAATGTTTTATTTGACCTAAGTCGTTCATTTTGAAGTTTTTGTTTAAAATGTATTTTATTTTCTCAACTTCTTGATCATTTGTACCTGCCAACAGCAAATCATCAACATACAGCAAAATGTATATCCTACCTTTTTCATTTACTTTAATATAAAGACAATATTCATATTCAGATCTTGAAAAACTCAAATTTTGCATCAAATTATGAAATTTGTCATTCCAATTTTTAGGTGAACTTTTCAAACCATATAAGGATTTTCTTAATTTGCAAATAGTGCCCTCTTTTTCTTTAAATCCCTTTGGGAGTGAAATAAAAACATTTTCTTTAATATCCCCATTTAGAAATGCACTACAAACATCTACTTGATGAATTTTCATATCAAAAGTATTACACATGGCTAAGAAAATCCTTATTGATGGTAATTTTGCTACTGGACTATAAATATCATTAAAAAACATACCAATTTGTTGAAAACCTCTAGCTACCACACGAGCTTTATATTTCACTACTTTACCATTTTCATTTTTCTTTTTCTTGAACACCCACTTGCACTCAATGACTTTTTGACCATCACTACTTTGCACAAACTCCCATGTTTCATTTTCTAGCAACGCATTTATTTCTGATTGCATAGCTTTCTTCCAATTTTTACACTCACTACTGGCCACTGCATCATCATACGTCTGGGGTTCTTCATCATCACTAAAAGTCAACAAACTCATTTCGTCATCATCCAGAACATAATCATCATATCTTGAGGGTCTTTTTATATGTCTTCTCAGGTCATATCCATGCTCCTGCTCTATTTCATTCACATCTTCAACACTGCTATCAGTTTCGAGGTCACTCTCACTGCTTTCTTCTCTATTATTTTGAGGTTCTTCTGCTTCACTGTCATCTTCTTCTGACTTTATCTCCTCACATATCATCTGTATGTTTTTATTCATGTCTGTCTCCCCATTTTTTATTTCTATGGTTTTCTCGGGCAAAAATATGACATCTCGATGAATTTCAACTTTATTTTTGTCTGGGACAAATATTTTGTAACCTTTTACATCCTCACTGTAGCCAATAAAGAAACCAAACATATTTTTTGCATCCCATTTTAATCTCTTCTCTTTTGGGACATGCACTGATACTCTAGAACCAAAACTCTTGAGTGTAGAAATATTATTGACTTTCTTTTTGTACCATAATTCATAAGGTGTCACATTTTTTATGCTACTAGGGCCTGTTCGGTTTAAAACATACACTGCTGTATGTATGGCCTCTGCCCACAAGTTTTTATTCAACTTTTGCCCTTGTATCATAGTTC
Source organism: Diabrotica virgifera virgifera (assembly GCF_917563875.1). Classification (NCBI taxonomy): domain Eukaryota; kingdom Metazoa; phylum Arthropoda; class Insecta; order Coleoptera; family Chrysomelidae; genus Diabrotica; species Diabrotica virgifera. The sequence continues at coordinate 264,691,343 of NC_065444.1, forward strand.
GGGCTGATTCAACTAGGGTTCTATTTTCCCTCTCAGCCCTACCGTTCTGCTGAGGCGTATACACTACTGATCTCTGATGTTTAATGCCTTGATAGTCAAGCATCTCCTTTATTTCTTGGTTCATAAACTCTAAACCGTTATCTGATCGTAAATTTTTCATCTTGCAGCCTGTCTCTCTCTCGGCTAATGATATAAAATTTTTAAGGTGTTTCTTAACTTCTGATTTATTTTTCATGAAATACGCGTACCTATAATTTGTATAGTCATCCTTTAACAACAGGAAATACCTATTTCCCCCTAAAGACTCTTCTTCCATAGGGCCACATACGTCTGTATGCACTAATTGTAATGGCTCACTTGCTCTTGATTCACTTAACTTGAATGGTATTCTGTGTTGTTTACCTGTTAAACACTGTTCACACACGAATTTTTCGTCTATAAAATCAATGTTATTTTGCCTTAAAAAGTTTCTCACATATGTAGTATTTTGATGTGCTAGTCTGCAGTGCCAAACTCTCAAACTTTCTGTTGTTTTTGCAGAATTACACTCTGATAAAAATACATCTACTAAACAGCTGTTTTCTTGAACTTGACCGTCAGACAAGTTTTCGTTAGGGGTGCGTTCCGAAATTAAAATATTTGCAAAGGTTTCAGTGTTTTGTTCTTGTGAGAATAACATTTTGTATAATTTGTTATCCCGTGTTGCCAATGCTCTTATTTCTCCTTTGTCATTATAAAATTCACATTTTTCATTGTTTGAAAACATCTTATAACCTTTATCTAAGGCACATCCAGCTGAGAATAAATAAAATTGTAAATCTGGCACAAATAATACATCTGACAGGGTTGACTTTATAAATTTCTTACCATTAAATGCCCATAGAGTTATTTTTCCAATACCTTTAACTGGTAATTTTTCTCCATTTCCGACTTTTACTTGTTTTTTATAGCTTATCTCTATCAATTCTTCAAACAGATCTTGATTCCAGCACATATGTTCGCTAGCTCCTGTGTCCAAGCACCATTCATTTTTATTTTTCTTACTCCCAGTATATACCATGAATGCATTACTGTCAATTTTATTTTCTTCTCTGCTTGTCTGTTGTTTTTCATTTTTATTTTTATTAAACCAACACTCTTGTAAGTTGTGTCCTCGTCTTTTACATTGACTGCATACTTTTATGTCTTTCTGGCTATTATTATCTCTCTCTTTCTTCTTGAAAAAGCAATTTTTCGCAATATGGCCACCTCTGCCACAAAAATGGCACTTTAATCTGGTTTTCTTTTGCCCTTTAAATTCTCTGCTTGTATCACTTTTCATTGCCAATGCTGTGCTGCCCTGTGCTGACTTACTTCTTTCTTCTTCGATAAGTAGTCTTGATGTAAGTTCATCTAGGGTTTGTTTATCAGATGGTACGGATTCCCATGCGGATCGAAAATGCTTATATTCCTCTGGCAATGCCATAAGTATTTTTGTCATGATCATTTTATCGGACAGCTCTTCACCAGCTTGCTTTAGCTTATTTTTTATCTCTTCAAGCTGTGATATGAATGAGGCAACATTTTTACCTGATGAAAACTCCAAGAGAAAAAACTTTTGTTGCATTAAATGAATGCTCACCTCTGACTCTTTGTCGTAGACAGACTTCAACTTTGTCCACATATCTTTCGAGGTCTCACAGGATAAAATGTGTGTCATAGGGCCTTGCTCTATTCTGGTTACTATAAATTCTTGTGCTTTTGAATCACTAGCATCCCATTTCTTTTGGTCATCTCCAGTAGTGCTCGGTCTCACAGACTTTCCTATTACTATGTCATAATAACCACGGCTTTTTAGCACTACCCTTGTTTGAAATTTCCAGGCTACCCAGTTGTCACCACCACTAAGTTTCAACGCAGCCGATGAATTTTCCATTTTTCGGATTTATGTTTTTCTTTTTTTTATGTATATATACTCGAGCTTCTTTTTCACCTTTTTTTCAGCTTTTCTTTTTTTATTTTCGTTGGCCGCGGCAAACTACCGACACAGGCTCTTCAACACTGACTTTTTTACTGGCGAAATACTCACGAAACAAGTGATCTGGGCCATAACCTGATGTTTTGCAGAATTGCGTGGATGTTAATTAAACACCGAAGTACTTCTAGTCAGTTTTATTTTAAAAGAAAACTCAATAATTCTACAAATAACTTAAACATCAAAATCAACATTTATTTTTCCTTGACACTTATTTTTGCTTACAGTTGACATCTGACACTTATATAACATTGTTTCCAACTACATCATACAATAACAAAAATCCCCTAGATTTGCCGTTGCTTATTTTTACTGGGTATTCAACAAATATGGACACCTATAATAATAACCTATATATTTCCTGCAGCCGATTTTGATGATATACATAGTTATAAACAAATGAAGATCAAAAAACGGCAAATTTTCGCTTTTTTCGTCTATTACTAAGAAAATAGGCATTTTAAACACATTTAAGAGTAAGAAACTCATAAAAGGTATAAAAAACTTCAATATGGCGTTTGCTTAATATGTCTATCCTTATTGGTTGTTTAGAAAATTGCAAAATAAATCATAAATTTTGAGTTTTTATAAATATTTATAACTTATGTAAAAATTAACTTAGAACCTTCTTATTGCACGAAATGCTGAGACTTATGGTGCTTAATTCATACCCTAAATTTCGAAGAAATTGGTCAAATAGTTTAAAAGTTATTTAATTCGTTTATCCCAAATTTATTTTTTTACAACACTGTAAGTCAGAAAATGATGCAGCTACAGTAATACTTTGGATAGTTTATGGAAGAAGGAAATTTACAGTATTAATTTAATTAAAAAAAATTACAAAAAATAATTATAAATATTGCAAAATTATTTTGCAAAAACATGTGAATTAAAAAAATGGGGGGGCTAACTTTGTCTCTAATTGTCCTAGGACAGTTGTTTTTCTTTCTAAATGTGTATAAAAATTCAGTCTTTCTAAATATGAAAAAATAATTTTTCTACAGGTAGCGGTTAAAAAGTTATTCTAATTGTTTTTAAGTAAGCAAAAAATCGACATGTTTTTTCAAAATAATTTTACACTGTTTAAAATAATTTTTTGTAATTTTTTTTAATAATGGTAATAGTATAAATGTTCTTCTTTCATAAACTGTCCGAAGTATGATTGTAGCCTCATAATTTTCTGACTTGTAGTGTTGCAAAAAAAATGAATTTGAGATAAACAAATTAAATAACTTTTAAACTATTTGACCAATTGCTTTGAAATTTAAAATATAATTTAAGTACAAGAAGTATCAGCATTCCGTGTAATAAGAAGGTTCTAAGTTCATTTTTACATAAGTTATGAATATTTTTAAAAACTCAAATTTATGATTTATTTTGCAATTTTCTAAGCAACCAATAAGGATGGACATATTCAACCAACGACATATTGAAGCTTTTTATACGTTTTAGGAGTTTCTTACACTCAAATTTGTTTAAAGTGCTTAACTTTTTGGTAAGAGACGAAAAAAGCGAAAATTTAGCGTTTTTTGATCTTCATTTGTTTATAACTATGTATATCATCAAAATCGGCTGCAGGAAACATATAGGTTAATAATATAGATGTCCATACTACTCAAAAAATTTGGTTTCGGCCTGGAGGGGGATGTGTCACGAGAAAAATCTTATTTCTCTGGACTATAATAAAAATGTAGTTATTACCTTTATTTATTTATCTGTACAAAACACAAAAAAAATATTGACCAATACAGGGAGGGATATAAACCACGCACCAATCTTTGTAGGAATAACTAAAAGACAAATTGACGCTATGAGATGCAAAGTTGACTAACCCATAACTACGGTGACCATATGTACTTATTTAAGTAGGACAGTACTTATTTTTAAATATTGTCCTAATGTACTTTAAAACCTTTCTAAGGGCACGCAAATGTACTTATTTTTTCTAAAAAATGAATATTTTTTATCTTTTACTACTTTTAAACAGATTTCTTTGTATACTGCTCCATGTATTGCAGCTTTTGTGTCTTGATGGTTTCCAATATTTCCATTCTTTTGTTGACTCTTCTCATGACTTCGTTGTTTGTTATAGGCTCGGTCCATGCTATCTTCAGGTACCTTCACCCACAGTTCAAATGCTTCCAAATTTTTAGTAGTCGACGCGTTAATTGACCATGCTTCTATCCCGTAAAGCAGAGTCGAGAAAATATAACACCTTGCCAGCCTAACTCTCAAGTCTTAATTATTTCAATTGGAAAAAATATTGCCGTTTCAATTGCCGTTTTGACCTACTTAATTATTTCAGTTCTCTTGCACAAACTACCTTTCTCATTTTATTGAAGTTTGTTCTTGTCTTCTCTATTCGAACTTTGATTTCTTTGGAGTAATCGTTTGTGTGATTAATTATTGTGCCAAGATAGTTGTAGTTTTCAACTTGTTCTAAAGTTTTACCTTTAATTGTCAGTCTTTTATCATTACTTTGGGTTTTTGATACCCTCATAAATTTAGTTTTCTTGATGTTTACTGATAATCCATATTCTTCTCCATACTCAACTATCTTGTTCATTAGCTTTTGGAGGTTGTCCGCTATTATGATAGTATCGTCCGCATATCTAATGTTGTTAGTTGGCGTTCCATTTACCTTTATTCCTGCTGTTCCTCCCTCAAGAGCTTTTTTCATAATTTCTTCAGAGTATGCACTGAATAGTAGTAGTGACAATAATACACACCCCTGTCGCACTCCTCTTTTAATTTCGAACTGTTGTATGTGTGCCTGCTGTTTATACTTAATATAGATTTGTTATAATTCAAAAGTCATTGTATTGCAATTTTTTTGCTTTAAGGACGTCCATTAGCTCTTTGTGGCGGACTTTATCGAAAGCCTATCGTAATCTATGAAACAGACGTACATATCCTGGTTCACATCCAAGCATCTCTGGATTAGTACGTTGAATGCAAACAGAGCTTCACGGGTACCTACGCCTCTACGGAATCCAAAGTGGGTTTCTTCAATATCCATATCAAGTGTGTGGTAAATGCGTTTGTGAATGATCTTTAAAAACATTTTAAGTGTGTGAGACATCAGGCTTATGGTGCGGTGGTCGTGCACAAGACTTTACTGCACAAGTTAAACATTTTTACACAAAATACCTACCTTTTACCTACCTAGAAAACTGGAGTACAAATGATCATGAATTTACAGTATTCAAAAGGATAGATCTAAGAAGTGAAATAACATGGAACGATGTTTGTTATTCTCTCGAAGCTTTTAAATTGTATAGGTATCAAGGCAACCATGTTAAATGAAGATCAACTCTTTGACGAACTGGGAATTTTGAAAGACGTGGCTACAAAAGAAAAAATTGCTGAGTGGAACAGAGAAGAAAATAGTCAGGATCGATGGCTTCAAGTTTTTAAGTGTGTGGATCATGGACGTATAAATAAAGATCTTTATAATTAAAAATTTTTATTTATACGTCCATGGTGTAGATCAATTCAAACTGAAAAACTTACAAATATTATGCGAATTTATTTTTTGTCTTCCGGGTACTGTTGCGGATATCGTGCGTTTATTTTCTGTAATAAATAATTATTGGACGTCGGAAAAGTCACAAATGTCCATATCCACTCTCAAGGCAGCGATGCTGGTGTACGCAAATTTTGATGAGACTTGTATGAAATGTTTCATTTACTTCAGTCGAAGCCGGACCTTCTTAAATTAATTTTAAGTTCAGAAAAATATGAATGATGCAGAAAACCGGAAGAAGATGAGGCTATTCCAGGTCCCTCATCTAAAAACTCTTAATTACAGGCTTGTAACTTTTTCAAAGTTAATATAACGTGTTATGTTTAGTTTAATTTATATAATTTTTTATGGTTAGCTACATAGCTTATTTATTAATGCCAAAAAGTTATATTTGTCCAATAACAAGATACATTTTGCGTTTTTAATACATTTTTGTTTTTTGTACTTTTTTTCTTTAAAAAGATATGGTCACTCTACCCATAACCCACAATTTTACCAAAACGCTTTTATTGCTGCAACTGCAACCAAAACATTGGTTGCTCGAGCCGCTCTGCATCTGAAAATACTTAACTATGGAATAACTTTAAGAAGATATTATGGAAAAATCTTTTAAAATAAAACTAGAATTTTATTTTCCATTAAAATGAAAATCCATTATCGCGCCACGTAATATTCATATCAACTCTTTTGTAGCTGGAATATTGTGTGCGCCACTCATACAGTGAGGACGTTTGAGTTGGAATAAATTTATTTTCTCGAGAGTGACCGACTCTGGAGATAAATTACAAATCAGATCAATTTTTATTTTTAAATTATAATTTTTTGGCATATACAGGGTGTCCCGAAAAGATTGGTCATAAATTATACCACACATTCTGGGGTCAACAATAGTTCAATTGAACCTAACTTACCTTAGTACAAATGTGTGCTCATTTTGCCCTTTGAATTTACAAAATGAAAATCGATTTTTTTCAATATATCGAAAACTATTAGAGTTTTTTATTGAAAATGGACATGTATCATTCTTATGGCAGGAATGTCTTAAAACAAAATTATAGTGAAATTTGTCCACCCCATAAAAATTTTATGGGGTTTTGTTCCCTTAATCCCCCCCATACTTTTGTATACATTCCAATTAATTCATTATTGTGGTACCATTAGTTAAACACAACGTTTTTAAAACTTTTTTGCCTCTTAGTATTTTTTCAATAAGCCAGTTTTTATCGAGATGCTGCTTTTTTTCTAATATATTTACATAAAATTTTTATGGGGATTTTGTTCCTTTAAACCCCCCAAATGTTTGTGTACGTTCCAATTAAACTATTATTGTGGTACCATTAGTTAAACACAGTATTTTTAAAACTTTTTTGCCTCTTAGTCTTTTTTTGACAAGTCACCTTTTATCGAGATGTGGCTTCTTTTTCAAAATATACCTAAAAATGTAAATTATAAATAAATTTTTAGATTATTAACACGTCTCTATAATTGTACTTAACCATATACAAAAAATATGTGATGGATTCGACAAATATTCAAAATATGTCGATAAACACTGGCTTATCGAAAAAGTACTAAGAGGCAAAAAAGTTTTAAAAACATTGTGTTTAACTAATGGTGCCATAATAATAATTTAATTGAAACGGTCATAAAAGTTTGGGGGGGTTTAAAGGAACAAAACCCCCATAAAATTTTTATGCGACAAATTTCACTTTAATTTTTTTTAAGATGTTGCTGCCATAAGAATGCCACATGTCCATTTTCAATAAAAAATCTCTATAGTTTTTTTATCTCTAGAGTTTTCGATATATGAAAAAAAATCGATTTTCATTTTGTAACTTCAAAGGGCTGTAACTTTTTTTGTGTGCACTATTGTATATAAGTAAGTGAGGTTCAATCAACATATTTTTGACTCCAGAATCTGTGGTATAATTTATGACCAATCTTTTCGGGACACCCTGTATATCATACTAGTGACGTCATCCATCTGGGCGTGATGGCGCAATCGATGATTTTTTTAATAAGAATAGGGGTCGTGTGATAGCTCATTTGAAAGGTTAATAAGTTTTCTATTCAATAATATAAATATTAACAATATTATTTATACATGGTGCCCAAAAAAAATTTTGAATTAAATTAATTGAGACAAACAGAAGAATGTATATTATAATTTATTTGATTCGAAATTCATTGTATGTATTCATGTATTCATTTTACCGTTGTCCGAAACCAGAAAAAAATATTTATTTGATAAATAAATATTGTTTTTCGCTTATATTCAATATTAAAGCTGCCACCCGCCTGCCTCTTAGCAGTTTGAACATTTATTTAAGCGAAAGGGGTCGTGTGATAGCTCATTTGAAAGGTTATTTAATTCTCTACACTAATATAAACATTAACATAATTAATCCACAAGAAAAAGTTTTCCTGTAGTTGGCTGTATACCATGCAATACAAGAAATCAGTAAAATCCTTTATAAAAGGTATATTTAAAATCCCTCAAAAGGGCTACATCAAAATCACAACATAACTAGTTTTCGACTGGTTTACCAGTCATCATCAGTGCTTACGTGCAATGTACATGCTAACCACCAAGATATTATTTAACAAAAATATGTGGGTCAAAGCCCAGTAAAAGTAGTCTGTCAACGAAACATTGATTTAAAATGCTACATTAAGCCTGGATGTTTAAAATATTTTGCTAATCTGCCCCAGGTCACATCTGAGCTGTGGATTTGAACAAGTCATGAACAAGTCAAATCCACAGCTCAGATGTTACCTGGGGCAGGTTAGCAAAATATTTTAAACATCCAGGCTTAATGTAGCATTTTAAATCAATGTTTCGTTGACAGACTACTTTTACTGGGCTTTGACCCACATATTTTTGTTAAATAATATCTTGGTGGTTAGCATGTACATTGCACGTAAGCACTGATGATGACTGGTAAACCAGTCGAAAACTAGTTATGTTGTGATTTTGATGTAGCCCTTTTGAGGGATTTTAAATATACCTTTTATAAAGGATTTTATTGTTTTTTTATTAATATAATTATTTATACAGGGTGCCCAAAATTTTTTTGAATTAAATTAATTGAGACAAAAAGAAAAATGTATATAATTTATTTAATTGGAAATACAGAAAAAATGTCAGAAAACAGAAAAAATGTTAATTTGATAAATAAACATTGCTTTTCGCTTAAATTAAATGTTAAAACTGCTAGGAGGCAGGTGGGTGGCAGCTTTAATATTAAATATAAGCGAACAACAATATTTATCAAATATAGTTATTTATGAAACAGTTCGTGAAGTATGCTTTTTGCGAACGCACGCGATATTTACATCGCTATACATCGCGTAAGTTCGCAAAAAGTGCTTCACGCACAGTTTCATACAATATTTTACCTACTCTACGATAAACAAATAAAAAAATAAAATATGGAAAAAAGAATGGAAAAATATTACAAGCATGTCAAAAAATTTATATTTTTCTTTACATCAAGAACTTCCTCCGCCACCTGAATACATATTTAAATATAACCTGCCAAAGCAAGATATTTCTACTATAGTCAGATTAAAAACTCGACACGGGAAATATGAGGCACATCTGCACAAATTAGGAATAATTAATTCATCAGTATGTTTTTGTGATAATGTTTCGATTAGAGATTTAAACCATATTTTCTGGGAATGCAAAATTAACGAGAGATATATAAATCAATTATATTACAATTTACGACAAACACAAGTTCATTTTCCAATTAGTATAGAATATCTACTAAGTTGTCATAAAATGGAAATATTTAAATTACTCATAAACTACTTGAAAGAAACAAATATAATCATTTAAGTGAAATACGTACAAATATAACAAAACTAATAAATTGAGGTAAAAATAAAATAAAAATCTGTGGCTAACGGACTCGCATCCAAGCCATTTTTTCACACACACACACACAAATAAAAAACTGTAACTTCGTCACTGGAATTCATTTCTATTCTACAGTTTTTAGAACTTTGACATTTCAAAATACTAACTTCCTTCAAACCACCAAAACTGTCAAAACTTCTGTTGTAATTTATTGTTCAAATGTCATCACCATGACAACGCGAGTTAAGGATATTTGATTGTAAAGACAGAGATAGCTATACGGCTATACAGTGCATGTCTATTCTTAATTCAGATATACTTTCCAGTTTACCTCATCTTTGCAGTGTACGTCAAGAAAAGTTAGGTTATGTAGAGATGTTGGCGGTGGACATAAATATACAGCATATTGTTTTATTTTATTTATTATTGTTTTGTTAATTCTTTTTATTTTTGTATAAAGTTCTGTGTTAAAGCTTTTGACTGAATTTTTATGTTTTATAATGTTAATCAAAATTAGTTGATAAACCAATGATATAAATTCAGATTAAAACAAGACATAAGTAATTTTTTGCACGGCTAGCTTTGATCCCAATAATTGTGGATCGCTCGTTATGAAAGTGTGCGAAAAAGTAAACCCCATTTAAAATACATTGTTACTTCACGCACACTTTAAATCTTTCACGCACTGTTATCTATAATGACAGTTTTCACAAACTAAAAACTTATACATAATATGAGGTAGAGTAGATAAAACATTTTTTCCTGTTTTCGGACAACAGTAAAATGTATTTCGAATTAAATAAATTGTATACATTCTTCTTTTTGTCTCAATTAATTTAATTCAAAAATTTTTTTGGGCACCCTGTATAAATAATTGTTAATGTTTATACTATTGAATAGAGAATGGAATAACCTTTCAAATGAGCTATAACACGACCCCTATTCTTATTTAAAAAAATCATCGATTGCGCCATCACGCCCAGATGGATGACGTCACTAGTATGATATATATGCCAAAAAATTATAATTTAAAAATAAAAATCGACCTGATTTGTAATTTATCTCCAGAGTCGCCCATTCTCGAGAAATAGTATATTGTACAAGAGGGAAAAAAGACATATTTCTCACGAGCGCAGAAGTTTGTTTGTGCCGCAAATCAAGCGAGGGAGAAATATGTCGTTTTGTCAAGAGTTCAATCTTCAAAATTAAATAATTTAGGTGCTATTATGTAGATTGTATGCCAAAATTGAAATAAAATACATATTATATACATATGGAGATATTTAATATTCTTAATATTTATATACTTTTATTTATTTAAAATTATAGTTACCAGTTATATTTGAACAGTTTTGAAAGGTAATTCCTCGTAAGTTTTGATTTGACACATTTTATTTGACAAATATATTTGTGTTTGTATTGTGCATGTTACCATGGAAACCGCGATTCTACGTATGGAACCCGTGACAAAAATATTTCTCACTGCAATGGCCGACTTTTCTCACACCCTGAGAAATTGTTCGTTTTGAATGTATGTAAGTAGTGAGAGAAGTTGCACATTGTATAGCATCCATAGAAAAATGAATTTATTCCAACTCAAACGTCCTCAGTGTACCTATAACTTCAGAGGCTTATATCTTAAAACCATGATTTTTTGGAGCTACGCGCCCATTGAGTCTTTTGTTCTACACATCAAGGACTACCAAAATCCAAAGTTTCAGAGCATTTGACAGAGAGGCATTTCCCATAAGGTTTCTGCGGGGTCCTTTGATTGGAGAAAAATGTTAAAAAATATTTTAAAGTAAAGAAAATCTAGTTTGAGTCATATCTGGGTTAAAATTCATTGAACGACTTTTGTCTAGTACAATAAGTAGAAAATTATACACTTTTGGTAAAAAATTGTCAGATACGACCTTTTTGCTTAGCACTGCACTATAAATTTATGAGGTAGTGACTGGAGATGAAGAGGACGGTGAATATATTTGTAAAATCTCAAGACTTTTTAATTAAAAACACAATATCAATGGGTGTAGGCGCTTCTACATTCGTTGATAGCAGTATACACCCCAATGGGGCAATGGGAACGATTCGCGAATGTTAAATTTTTGGAACAGCGTCGTATAAATCGCGCAGCGTCGACTTTGCCATGGTCGCGGTGCTCGGTGCTCGATGCTCCGTTTAAATTTCGTAAAATCGCTCGCGTTAGCCTTTGCTCTTGCTCTCAGTGGAGAACAGTACAGTAGGTTGTACATCGTTTATAATTTACCCGTGTTTTTAATGTTACATGCATTTTGAGATCGCCGCACTCGCACGTACCAGAGCCATGTCCAAAAATAAATTCCGTTGTTGGTTTAGTTACTTTCAGTCTTTTTTGGCAATCTTCTAATTACCGGAGGCCGGAGGTGGCAGAGTGTATTCGGTAGTTTAGTGCCGATTTGTGATCTTTCGGAAATTTTTTCACTGTATGTTTTGTGTGTTTTTTCTGTTCTATCAGCTAAAAATTTGGATTATGACAAATATTAAGCCTTAGCTGCTTTCCTAATACAAGTAAGTAAACTTAATATTGTTATATTTAGGTTCTGTATATTGTTTTCTATTTTTACTAGCGCACGTTTAGAAATTTTACTGACCATTTTACTGACATGAAAATACCAGATGCCGAAAATCATCTTCATATAAATAACCAGATTATTTCATGTTGAGTAAGACAGAAATAGTTCATAAAGTTAGAATTTTGCAAAATATTTTTATTACCTACAGAGACAGATTTTCGAAAATAATAAAAACTATTTTATATGAAGGGGTGTATTTTAGGCATTACATAATTCCAGTTACAAATTTGAACAACAAATAAGTACCTACTTTTACTTACACATAATTTTTTTAATTTCCTTTATTTATTACGATTTGTTATCAATAGAATATAACAATAAACAATACGCTTGACAGTTGGAGCTATACCCAGTGGTGATCATCCTTTATTTAGGTATATTTAGTCTTTTTTTTAACTAAGTTAATGGCACTGGCATAGCCAAAAAGCCAGTTATGTTTTCTTATAGCTTTATCAGCCATTGCTTACTTACATTTATAAACGTGGTACATTGAGTTACAATAATTTATATACAATACAATAATAGTGTGTAAATGCCTAAGGCTTTTGGTTACGTATTTTTATTAATATTTTTTTTTATTCATATGTATATTTTTTATTAAATTTTTTATTTCTCTTCGTTTTCTTATGATGTGGATATTTTTTTATTATTATTTGTTCTGTTTTTTTATTATTTTTTATTTTTTAGTACATATTTTTTTTGTTGTTGTTTGCTTCCTTTTTTTATTTATTTATTTTTAATTATTTGTTCGTTTTAGGCTTACAATGAAATTTTTTGATCTGTCTCAATGCTGCTTACAAAGTAGATTTTACATACTGATATATAATATTATAAATACTATTATCCTCTAATGTCAATAGATTTGCAACATTTATTTTAAATTTCATGTTGTAAGATATTAAATTTTGATAAAGCTTGTCAATTTCTAATTTTTTTAAAGGACATTCTAAAAGAATATGTTGTAAATCGGCAATTTCATCACATAGATATTTATTATTATCTAACAAACTTATTTTACATTTATTCACTGGAAATAAAGCATGATTACAGCGCATTCGACTTATAATCCGAATAATTGAACGATTACATATATTCTCAAACCATGGTTTGTCCCTTATTTTTAGTTGTATATTCTTAAAAAACTGTCCTTTCTCTCCTAATTCCTACTTTAGCTGCCAATTTTCCTTTAGTTCCTTTCGAAAAATTGGAATAATATTTCATTTCATTTTAATAATAATATTTAATAATAATTCAAATAATATCCTGTATAATTACCAGTCTGGATTTAGAAATTCTCATTCATGTGAGACCGCATTACAGTTAATTGTATCAGATATGAAAAGTATTTTAGATACGACAGGGGTCGGTATATGCGCAGTTTTTATAGATCTCAAAAGAGCATTTGAAACAATAGATCGTCATATACTTCTTTTGAAATTAAAGAAATATGGTTTTAACGGGACAGTTTTTAATTGGCTGGAAAAGTATCTGTCAAATAGGTACCAAAGGACTAAATTAAATAGTGAAATGTCAAATCCACAGTTAAATGATATTGGTGTGCCGCAAGGCAGTGTACTTGGACCTCTACTTTTCATATTATACATTAATGATTTGGGAAACGTAATAAGTACTTAAATGTAAAATTTAATTTTTTTGCTGATGACACATTAATATATTTTTATGTGGAAGATTTTGTTGATGTAGTGGACACGATGAATCGTGAATTGCATTTATTAACTGAAAGATTTAAGTTAAACAAATTGAAAGTCAATGAGTTAAAATCCAAATACATGTTTATTGGTAATAATACTCTTTTCGGGAAATTCTTAAGTTTGGATGTTCACATTAAATTAAATAATGAAAAAATTGAAATGGTTCAGGAAATAAAGTATTTGGGATTCATATTGGATAGGGAACTAACTTTTAGTAAACATGTTGATTAAATTTGCAGAAAGATAGGGAAAAAATAGGTTTTTTTCGAAGAGTATCACCATTTTTGACATTTCAAACTAAATTAACAATTTATAATTCGTTAATATTACCTCACTTTTTATATTGTTGTTCATTGATTTATACAGGATGTTCTAATTATGACAGGCTTCAAATTCTCCAAAATAAGGCTATGCGAGTAATATTGAGATGCAATCGATATACTCGAATTCAAGATATGCTGAAAACTTTAAATTGGTTAAAAGTTGAACATTTTATGTATGTCCAATCTATGACATTCTTATTTAAGATGGTAAACCATTTATTGCCTGAGTATTTGAACAGTCAGTTGGTCCCGATAGCAAATGTTCATGAGCATAGCACTAGAGCTGCAAATTCAATAAATTTTTATGTTAGAACAACCAACAAGTCCAGTTCAATGAAAAGCTTGTTTCATAGAGGAATTGTACAGTTCAATAATATACCTTATCACATTAAAAATAGCCATAATGCAACTATCTTTAAGAGATTATTAGTCCATTATATTAAAACTAAGACCTAGAAACCAATTGGCAACGTTTGTTGTACTTCCAGTGTTTTTATTTTTATTTTATTTTCTCTTTTTTTTTTGTTTATATATTGAATGTTTTTGACAATGCTTATTTCTTTATTTGTTTAGTCTCATGTTTTTAATTTTTGTAATACTTTATGATAATTATACAGCGCTCCTTGCCTTGACAATTCTTATGTAATTTGTACAGGTGTGGAGTGCAATGTTTTTGTTTTGTGTATTATCTATTATGATAAATAAATAAATATACTCTATAAAGTCAGACTGGTATTTTTAATCCGAGTATTCTTCCATTTTTCGCACCATTTTTTGCTAAAGAATCCACTTCCTCATTTTCATCTATTAGGTATATTTAGTTTAAATTACCAAATTTCTGACTTTTATACAAATGAGTAACTTCTATCTAGTTCCTAGCGGTGGAGAGATCTAGCCTATCTAGAGGATCCAAGATCCAACCTTTTTAGTCTTCTAAGCAGTGGTGGAGTCAGGAAATCGTTGGTGACTGGATTTTGATGAGATGATAGTCTATTGAAGTAGTTTTTACACTGAGTGATGATCCTTTTACAGTTTCAACATACAGGTCATGATGAATAGTTTGGCACATAACATACGGCATCTTAGACATCACGAAGGACTTTGGATTGGAATCTTTGTTGTCTTTGCATATTTTTACTCTGGCAGTTCCCCAGATTTGAATCCTGTTCATCCAGACCGGCATAGTATTGCCTTATAGAGAAGAACTTTGTTCTGGATACGTATACTTACTTCCGATTCATAAACCAGTACATTTTCTTGTAAAGCATGTCCAGTTGTAGCCGTTTGGACCAAATACGTTTTCCCTAATAGGTGATTTAGTTAGTATGTCTAAAATGGTATTTTCGTTGTCTGCATGAGCTTCTTTTTGATGATTTTAAAATACAGACATAAGATGTTCCTCAAAAGTGCTCAGTATTCTTTGTACAGCTACCATTGTCTTTTCTTATAGGAGTCTTAATTTGTTGGGATTTTAGTTTCTTTGCCAGTCTCCATAGTGAGTAGTATCAGTAACAGCAGTAACTTTGTATTTGTTTAGTTCTTTTTTGATTTGACGTATATCTCTTCTGTTTAGATTTGTTTTGCCTATTAGAGCACGAGTACTTTGCCATTTTTTCTTTTAGTTTCCTTTTTTCACGAATATCACGAATCAACATCCTTTGTGGATTTAAGTGGCAGGTTTAAGTTAATTGAGAGACCAATTCATTGAATATTTTCCAGTTTGTCATTCTGTTGGTTAGTGTATACTCGCAGGTACCTGAACAGCTATGCCCAAAAATAAACTCCTTTACTGGTTTAGTTACTCTCACTCTTTTTTGACAATCTTCTAATTATCAGAGGTGACAGAGTGTATTCAGTAGAAAATTTCTCCACATATGTTTTTTTGTGTTGTTTTGTTGTGTCAACTAAAAATTTGGATTATGGCAAATAGTAGATAAGCCTCGACTGCTTTCTTTTAAAGTAAGTAAACTCAATATTGTTATTTAGGTTCTGTATATTGTTTTCTATTTTTACTAGCACACATTTAGCAGAAATTTTACTGACATGAAAATGCCAGATGCCGAAAATCATCTTCATATAAATAACCAGATTATTTCATGTTGAGCTGTGTTCTGTGTTAAGACAGAACAGAAATAGTTCATAAAGTCAGAATTTGCAAAATATTTTATTACCAACAGAAATAGTTTTTCGAATAGGTATAATAAAAACTATTTTATATAATATAATGTAAGCATTACATAATTTCAGGTACTTTGACCAAAAAATATTCAAACATTCATTAAGTATTGTATGATAGATAGATATTTATTTATTTATCGTAATAGATAATACACAATTTGTATTCTTCTTTAACTTCCATAAATTTTAACTCTGGAGGTTGCTGTTTGGATGGAACTACAAGTGAAACGAAGCTAGGACAAATAATTCCCTGACAAATAATCCCGGACAAAAAATCCCCACAAATTATCCCTGGACAAAAAATCCCCGACAATAAATCCCCACAAATAATCCCCGGACAAATAATCCCCGGACAAAAAATCCCCACAAAAAATCCCGGACAAATAATCCCCACAAATTTTTTTGGACAAAATATCCCCACAAAAAATTCCCAAGAAATATTTTGCTGTCGAATAGTTTGTTCTCTAAAAGTTTTTCCGTGAATGCAGTCGACGTACAGTATTTCTCATGATCATTTTTCAGTGCGTAACAAATGATAGGAAAAAGGGTAAGTCATGTAAGGGTAAGATGACATTTTAGTTAAATCTGACAGTTGTCACATTTTATTTTCAATTTGGAATAAAAACAAATCAAAAGTGTTTCTTGCATTTATAAAATGGTATTTTCTTTGATTTGTATAGTCTTATAAATTATACAGATTATATTTGTAATATTATTGTCTAATTAAAAAAAATATTTTTTTATTATAGCGCGATCTATCGACAACTAGAATAACTAGAATAAATGTTATAAAAATGTCACCGACGAAATGTAATCACCGACGTGCCCTTTTTTCTGTCACATACAATTTAATGCGTTAGAAAGAAATCGAAAAACTGTGACGCACTGAAAGATGATCATGAGAAATACTGTAAATGTTTTTCAGCCTCACTGCATGAGAGTTATAGCAATCGCCACGAAACCTCTTTTCGGCACGAAAATAATGATTAGCAATTAAAATTAAGCATAGAATTGTAATTTCGATTTCCAGATTTTGAATTCGAATTGTGAGTTTTTTGGCTGTGGGAATCATATTGTATTCGCTTAAATCTTTTGCTCGCCCTGCTTTGAATAACTCTCTTTAAAACATTACCTATTCGTGATGATAACTGCTTGTCCTGAAAACGGTATTCTTGATTGTAATGCAAAAAGACCTGTTCCTTTTTGGTACTTTAACGTCAAAAATATGTAGTCATCATCATCTCCAATGGCGTTATAACTCTTCGAGAGTCTTTGCCGCGTTTACTATTCCCATCCATGTTTGTCGGTCCTGTGCAGTGATGTGGGAGAGAGGGGATACGACATAAGGGATGATTTTGTATTTACGAGATGCGACCACTTGATTTGACACTTTTGTGCTACATCCAATATGGCGACGGGCAGGTTTTTATACGTTATATATGGAATATGTTATTAATTAGTTATTAAAATGATTAATCATTTAAATATTCATATAATATAATAGAATTTTATAATTATATATTTTATATAGAGCAGAATATACTACCAAAGAGTTGTTCCGTCATATTGGATGGAGCGTTTTTGCGAGTGAAACCGAGTCCATCTACCTCACCGTATGCCGCATCCCCTCCCTCCCACATCACTGGTCCTGTGCCACTATTTCCCATTGCCTCACTCCCATGTTCTCCAGATCTTCTCTGACTGCATTTTTCCACCTTTTTCTAGGCCATCCTACAGACTTTCTCCTATCTGGCCTCTCCCCGAGCATCTAATTTTAAAAGTTTCTTTATGGATTTATGGATGCACACAGATGCTTAATTACGTTTTTTAAAAACCGGATATCGAATAGTTATGCCCAGTTTGTTCCCAAAAGCACCAAAAGAGTCAAAATAATCGAAAAGCTTTGTATAACTTTCCTCGCGATGCGTGATTCTGGCATTGGAATTGAAATTAGTGGAAATTTTAATTGTTTTGATACATACAAAATCTTATACAGTCGGAAAAATGAAAGATTACCCATGAACGATCACATCAATCACTTATTTTGTATTTGCTGTCTTTTTCTATAACAAAAGTTTGTTATTTATAGAAAAAGACAACAAATACAAAATAAGTTATTGATGTGATCGTTCATGGGTAATCTTTCATTTTTCCGACTGTTCTAATATATCAGCTCTCATGCACTGAGGCTGAAAAACATTTGCGTCGATTGCATTTACGGAAAAACTTTTAGAGAACTATTGGGCAGTAAATATTTCTTGGGGATTTTTTGTCCGGGATCTTTTGTGAGGATATTTTGTCCTGGGATTATTTGTGGGGATTTTTTGTCTGGGGATTTTTTTGTCCAGGGATAATTTGTGGGGATTTTTTGTCCGGACCCCAGTGAAACATTTCCTTACGTTTCTGAACCAAAGATGTATTTGTTGTTCCAGTGTTGCACATGTCCCGAATTTTTCTGTCTCTAGATAAAAAGTCCTCCTCATTTTTTGAGCCCTTGTAAGGGCGTGGTGACACTCTAAATATTGTTTGCTTGCTGCCTTAATTGGCGGCTGTACTATGCCAGATGGACGGCTTCATGTACAGATTTTCCCACTGGATCTTCATTTGGTCTGTCCGTCTTGTCGGAGATTTTCCTCTTGTTCGTCGGCCCCCTTCTACCTTTTCATTTACTACCAATAGTTCCACAGTCCCCGTTCTTCTGGTTACATGGCCGTAATTTCACTTTTTAATAGTCTCTCTCTTTTATATGAAGCTCCTCCAGAATTTACGGGTTTGTTTTTGTGTCTGTCATTGTTTGTTATGCGTTAGCTCAACTAGGTCGTTGTCAAATTGTTCATTTAATAAACTAAGTACATATTTTATTTGTTTAATCGTTTTTGGCCATATTTTATTTGTTTAATCGTTTTTGGCTAACGTTTTGGTGAACTAGCATTTTACTATTTTCGTCTTTGATACAACTAATCTGATTAAAATCTTTTAAAAAACTCTAACAAGAAGTAAAACCAAATCTTAAAAATCCCAATGGATTGAATAAAATATGTCCAATTCAGAACGTTTTCAGACCTATCGCTTCATCATCAGTGAATGTGCATACTTGCTAAATAGCCCCAGAACCAAACAATGGTTGAATTTAAAATTCAATTTACATTATTTAAAAATAATATTAAACAGGCTAAACGCCGATGTTAAAGGATATAGCCTATGGGAACATGGTGAAACCCTACCAAAACCTCAATCAACCATCTTAGGCCAACTTTGTCATAGTCAAAGTTGGCCTAAGATGGTTGATTGAGGTTTTGGTAGGGTTTCACCATGTTCCCATAGGCTATATCCTTTAACATCGGCGTTTAGCCTGTTTAATATTATTTTTAAATAATGTAAGAATTTTAAATTCAACCATTGTTTGGTTCTGGGGCTATTTAGCAAGTATGCACATTCACTGATGATGGACCGATAGGTCTGAAAACGTTCTGAATTGGACATATTTTATTCAATCCATTGGGATTTTTTAAGTTTTAATAAATATACCAATTTACATAGAAGTGGTTTTACTTCTTGTTAGAGTTTTTTAACTATATGGTATACAGCCAACCTAGGGAACTTCCCTTTTAGTTTAAAATCTTTTGTTTTCTTTACTCTATGTTTAGCTATTCTGTCGGACAGATTTTGTCTGCCACCTCAACTCTATCGAGATGAATAGGTGCTTGAACCCTTAATGTGTTTTTTGTGGAGTCTTTTAAATGTGCTATATTTTTTATGTTTTTTTGGAAACTTCTCCTCGGAGAAAATTTTTTGCATCTTTTGAACAATGGGGTGATGGTATTTTTAAAATTTTGACTTTTCAATTCATTCATTTTTAGTTTAGATTCTCATTGGCGCACATAAGGGTAATTTTTTAAAATTTGTTCAAAGTATGTAGCTTTGTGCTGTGCCTATTTAAAATTTTATTAGTTTTATTTTCTGTTATTGTTCTGGTTTAAAGTTAATATTTTAGATAGTTCTTGAGAATCATTTATAAAAGAAATGAAATACACGCATTAAGATGTTTTAGTTTTTTTGCATAAAAACGACTCCTGATTTGAAAAAAAAAAGATCGTTGACACAAATTAAACGAAGAATTCAAAAATTATTTTAAATTTCAAATATCTCAGTGGCGCACAATTTTTTTTCTTTAAAACAACTAAGATCATATGCGCGGGTCATATGTGCGCATAAGATGAATATAAAATTCTTAATTATATGCCAAAAACATCAATAATCACCTCATAAAACCCACCAAATTTCATTTGCATATCTCAACCGGTTTCAGAACAATAATTAAGTCATCAGATTGTAAGAAAAAATTCAATACCCCATATCTCGGAAAACGAAGCATTTGCAGACATACGTTTATTTAGCAAACTGTCATCCTTTTTCCACACATACGTTTATTTAGCAAACTGTCATCCTTTTTCCACCCAGATTATCACTCCCTCAATTTTGTTACACTTATTTACTAACACCCGGTATATTATACAAATATGTATTATTCAAATGGACTAAAAACCGACAATTTAAACCTTTGTAACTCAGAAACAATTGATTTCTGAGTCTTGGCGCACCCCTCTACAAAGTTTCAGGCAATCGAACTGAAAGCAGTTTTACATAAGAACAGAGACGGGTTTTGGGGTCCTT
The DNA here is from genome assembly GCF_917563875.1 of Diabrotica virgifera virgifera. Taxonomy (NCBI): domain Eukaryota; kingdom Metazoa; phylum Arthropoda; class Insecta; order Coleoptera; family Chrysomelidae; genus Diabrotica; species Diabrotica virgifera. The sequence continues at coordinate 264,712,247 of NC_065444.1, forward strand.
TCTGATGATATTTTTTTGTGGTATCAGTTACCTCATTTGGATTGCGACGAATATTAAAAGCCTCATCTACTTTCTGAATAAACGTATGTAGACTGTATTTTGGTATATTTAGGTTATATTATTTTCTATTTTTATATGCGCACACTCTATTGACATAGAAAAATGCCAGATGCTGACTGAAAGTGATCTACACATAAATAACTCTGCTTAAAGCAGATTATTTCCTGGAGCCGTGTTTTCGAATCAGCATTTGTAAGATAAAAACGGTGTATCAATTCAGCAATTTGCAAAACATTTTTTTATTACGGGGAAAAATGTTACAATGTAAAATATTAAATGATTCAGATGAATTCAGATATATTATTTTACACTTGAGGTTTATACAGTGTGGGCCAAAGAAAAGAGTCCACCTCGGTATTTGGCATTATTTATTAGATTTTAAGGAAATGACGAAACAGGTCGATTTTTGATCTGAGGAGGACACATTTTTATGGTACACACATCTGTCATTTGTCAACCCCCTCCCTTCAACTTCCACCACCCCTAATTTTTAAATAGGGAGTAGGGGTCGTGTGCTAGCTAATTTGAAAGGTTATTCAATTCTCTATTCAGTAATATTAACATTAACATAATTATTTATACAGGGTGTCCAAAAAAAAATGATTTTGAATTAAATAAATTGACACAAAAAAAGAATGTATGTAATTTATTTAACTCAAAATACATTCTACTGCTGACAGAATACAGAAAAAATTGTTTATTTGACAAATACACATTGCTTTTTGCTTAAATTCAATGTTCAAACTGCCAAGAGGCAGATAGGTGGCCGATTGAACATTGAAATTAAGTGAAAAAACAATGTTTATTTATCAAAAAACATTTTTTTCTGTTTTGTGAGAGCAGTAGAATGTATTTTGAATTAAATAAATTGCATACATTCTTCTTTTTGTGTCGATTAATTTAATTAAGAATTTTTTTACTAGTATAAATAATTATGTTAATGTTTATATTACTGAATAGAGAATTGAATAACCTTTCAAATGAGCTAGCACACGACTCCTATTCCCTATTTAAAAATAAGGGGGGAGGGAAGTGGAAGCGAGGCGATGAAAAATGACAGATGTGTGTAGCATAAAAATGTGTCCCCTTAGATCAAAAATCGACCTGTTTCGTCATTTCCTTAAAATCTAATAAATACTGCCAAATATCGAGGTGGACTCTTTTCTTTGACCCACACTGTATAATGGTAGGTATTAAGGTACTAGTACACTTGAGAAGACCAAAAATAAGCATTTTTTCAAGAATTTTTTTCTTAGAACGTTTATTAAAAATAACATAAAACTTTTTACATATTTATATCTAACTCTTAGAGAGTACAAAGAATTATTTTTGAAGTTATACTTCTTTACCATCGAGGGTGAAATTTTATAATTGCCTGGCGCATGCGCAGACAGACAGTATGTAGTTCGTTGCTAATATTTCAAATTATGTATCAGCGCAAATAAGCCATTAAAATAATATATTAGTAAAATCAATGGAAAAATCCCAATAGTTGGCTGTATACCATAGTTTAAAAACCTATACAGAAGTAAAAACTTCAAATTGTATTTTGGTATAAAATAGTTTATTTAAAACTTCTAAAAGTCATCCACATGGATTGCAAAACGTTTTCGTTCTGAACAGAACATCTTCAGTGCATTCCGCAAAGTAGTTGTAACTAGCACACCAATGAAGGTGGTAACTTCAAAATATATGGCTTACATTATACCTTATGATAAAATATTATGACTACAAGTCGATGTTACTAGATTAAAATATGTATGTGCCTAAAGAGCAACATGCTTCCCTGCTCGAAAAAACTAGGTACTTGCCATTTGAATTAGCACAGACCAACTCAAGGTTTTTAATATATTAGTGTTTTTTAGTAAATGTATTATTTATTATAATTTTTGTGTCTTTGGATTTGTCTTCCTTGGTCGTAAAATAATAAAATATCTATTTTTATATTTCACTTGTCACCGTGATGTGTAATTATGTGTATCCGAAACGTCAATAACAGGCGCCTTGATAGCCTGGTTGGTAGAGCATTGGACCAGAGATCACGAGATCGCGGGTTCAAATCCCGGACGATTCATATTTTTTTTTTCATTTTTGGCATTGTTAAGTTTTGGTTAATTTTTGGTAATTATTGTTAATTTTTTGTATTGTAACTGTTAAGTATATTTATTTCTTTAAAGTATCTATATTTCTTTAAAGTAAACTTTGTATCTAGGGCTTTTCGTTGTTTTCCTCGTAATATGAGAGATGTCGCTAGATTGCGTCTCAAAAGGTGCAATCATTGTATCGCGATGGTTTCCCTTAAATAGGCAGATTGTTTATGTTCCTTTCAGAGTTGTGACTGCATAGCTTCACTGAGGAGGCATGAGGATGCTGAAATAGCCATATGGAGATGGTGGTCCAACTCTGAATCGAATATAAACAAAAACTGCCTTTATCTTTTTTATATTTATTTCGTTGAAATTATATAATAGATGCGTACAAAGTACACACACATTCTTTTTTTTTTTCATTTGTGCACGTACACTAATATTGTAGAGGGCGCCAAAGTCGAGGCCTCGAAAAAAAGTAGTTCCGATGGCGGACAATTAATCTCAGGATTGGGATCTCAAAAAAACTGGGACACAAAAAAATCGTACGGCATTTGAAAAAGGAAGGTTCCTTACGTGACAATTTACAACTGTTAGTGGAAAATTGCGCAAAAAAAAATTTTACGGAAATTTGAAAAATTTTGTGAAAAAATCGTCCTTTTTTCTTCAGTTTTCGTGGTTAAAAATTATTTATTTTTTATTTTTTGGTCAAATTGTAGTAAATTGTCACGTAGCAAACCTTCCTTTTTCAAATGCCGTACGATTTTTTTGTTTCGGAGATCCCAATCCTTTTAAACGTTTAGTCAACGTTTAAAAGGTTTTAACCTCTGTATTTTTGGATGGCTCAGCATGTCAAGCCTGTAACACTGATGCTGCCCCTTTTAAAGAACGAAAACGTTCTGTGATATTTGTGGCCCTTTTAAGGGTTTTTAAATAAATATAGATACCTTTTACTAAGAAACATTTTTCATTACATTTACATATAGGTACACATAGGTACACTCTGTACTACAACCTAAAACGTCATTGAAACAACATATAAACCACAATTACTTAAAAAATAGATTGCCGTAACGAGTAAATTGCAAATATCCTTGGACTTCATTTAGGTAATCATTAAAATTGTTATTTTATTGTATACATTACATACCTACCTTCATTAACATATTCAGTCTTTATATAGGTACATGAGTTTCACGATTAATAAACGTTACTATGGTATTTCCAGCGGCAATTTGTTTCTTTATAAATGCTTGACGTGGGGAAGTTTAAGATCAGACAGAAAAGAAACGTGAATATCTAAAATTACAACGATATGTTTGTTATACATATAACATTTTTGCGGAGGCTGACTACCATCATGATGGTTATCAATTTTACCTACTACTGCTCTAAATAGTTTGCTCGAATGTTAGTTAAAGCATTCTTTCAATTTGCGTAGTCATTTTTTAATAAACTATACAACAGAAGCATGTCCCCCAACCGCCTTCATGGAAGTCATACGTAGCAGTAGATGGGAGACAGCTCCATGAGGAAAGAGAGCATTTACTTAACTGCAGCCATAAGAAAAAAGAAAGGGAAAGATTAATGGAATATGGCAGTGGACTAAGGTGCTGATCCCGAGCCTAAGGGACTGATTGGATCGTGGTACAGCATTATTTCCTGACGCAAGTGCTCACAGGGCACGGGTGTTTTAGGATCTATCTTCATAGGTTTGGAAAGTCAGATAAAGACAAGTGCCTACACTGCGAATACTCCGACACTGTTAATCACACAATTCTGGAGTTTAAAAGATGGGCAATGGAGGAAAGTAGAATGAGCAATAGGTATGAACCCTGTTACTGTGAGAGAGATGATCGCGAATATGTCGAGCAGTAAGAAGGGATGAAATAGTGTGCACAATTAGATTCATGCAGTCATTAAGAAGAAAGAAGAGAAACAGCAGTCTGACCAATGACAGAGATAAGATCTAGATAAGAGAGGGGAGTCCTCCGAGAGTGTCGTCAGTCTTTCGGTCATCCCGCTTTCGGTACCTATAACAGTCAACTGCGCACAAATAGGAGAGGGTTATTTTAGTTCTTAGGCAGGATAACAGGAAGACATCCGTTTGCAGGACCTTCTGTTAGTGAGAGATGGGCTCGGACTCCTCTACTCTGGATCCAACACAACCAGCCATCCCTAGGGATAGGTCAACCTGGTGCAGTTTTTTTAGAAAATTTCCACCCTCTGGAGAAAAAAAGGTGGGAAGGATGAAACGTAACCATTGATACGAACAAATGGGTCTTAAAACATGCAAAGGCATACTTGAACCTTCGAAGGAGAGATCTGACGATCTAGTAGATATGAATAGGAATGATCTGCGAATTGTGGGCTGAAGGGACAACTTTAACCTAGGGATGAGCCATAATAGACCTATTCGGTCGAGGGAAGGGTGGGGAAGCGCTCTCTCAATTGAAGCTAACTTGTACTGTACGTGGTACTTGCATTTATACTGGTTCTATAGCCATGTTGTTGATGACCAGATTATTGACATTTTTTTTTGTTTTGAGAATACCATCATTTTTGTTTTGATTTTCTGCAAGTGTAGAAGATTTCATTTCATCAGGTCGTCAATACAAATCAGCTCTCGTTTTTAGTCCAAATATTATCATTCGCTCATAATTCTAAGCCCGATGACTTTCTTCTTCACTTATATTCTGATTTGATTGCCGAGCTTGGTGTCTTAAATAATGTTAACACTCGTTTCACTCATTTTATTTATTGAACATTCGGTATATTTAATCTGTTGACATTACCTGGTTTCAGAAATAATTTTAGATCGCTTTCTTCCCACACGTTGCAAGTTACGGAATGTAATTATACTGCAGCAGTGGTTATTTTTTTGTCGGAAAAACATCGACGTTTTGCAATCAACACCGTACTAAATATTGCAATTATCTCGTTTGTGAGGTATAGTTTCACCGTTTCGATTAATAATTTAGTTGTTTTAACAATCAATCAACAGAAATGTTGTGTAATTTTGCAGCGGGCAATAATATGAATGTTCAAATAGAGTTATTACATAAATAACAGCTTTAGCTTTAGTACTATTTGGTATTTATCTATGCATAATTTTATATAGGTTCGTAAAATTATTCGGTATAACTCCCTTTTTAATACTGTATTAGATAACAAATTTATTTATTTATTTACTGTGTTGAGATTTATTAATATACAATACACACTAAGCGAAAGGCCACAAGGGCGATAATTTACGGCGCCGTAACAGCAGTAAACCCATTGGTATCTATCAGCGAAAAAAAAATCTATCCTTAGGAAAACTCGAAATGATCAGATTAAGATAAGGTAAGTTAATAAGTCTGGGCTGATTATCGGAGAATAGGCCATTTTTGGGAAAAGTTATTTACCAGCAACTTTATTGCTGGAATCGAATTATAAGATCCTATATATTAATAATATAGGTATACAAAGTCCTCAGATAGTGTGCTATTTTTTTTAAAAACAAAATAGCGCCCGAAAATCGTGTTTTTTTTTTCAATTATTGCTCTATAACTCAGAAGATTTTAATTTTACAAAAAAAAACATCCTAATAAAAATTCACCGAAATTAAATTCTGCATAAACACGTGTCTTTCCCGATCTGCTCCGACGAAAATTTTCCTCGAAAAATGCGGGTTTTCCCAACAAAATCTTTAAATTTTAAATAAAGTTTTAGATAAGTAATTATCTACCAATAATTAAATAACTCGGTGACATCAAAGCTTTCTTGGTTTAGATTATAGTTCCAGAAGTCGCTGAAAATTAAACGAATATTTTAGCAACAATTCAATTGTTAATTAATAATTTACGGTCGCAATAATAACCAAAATAATTATGATACACTGATCAAACTTTGAAATCTTATAAAGATGAGATGTCTAATTAATATTTTGTCGACAAAATGTTAATTTTTAATTTTTTTGAATAATCTTTAAATGTTTAAAAAAAATTTTATAAACAAATTACCGTTTCTCAGAAAGTTTTTATTATATTCTAATTTTAAAAAATAGGCAAAATGCGTATTTCAATGATCTTGAAAATGAATGCTTTAAAACTTTTTGCAACCATTTGCAAAAAAGTTATGAAACAGCAAAGTAAACATACGATTACTACGTTGTTTATACTTTTTTTAATTCTTTCAAAGCGTAAAAGTGAGTTTAAAGTACAAGCTAATTACTTACAAAAAATATCGATCATTAGTTTAATGGTTATATTTAAATTAAAGATTATAAATATTTTTTTTTGTAATTTACACCCGCGAAAGTAGACTAATACAGTACCGTAGCGACGACCGCCGCGCGACGTAGAGTAGTTAATAAATAAAATTTTGTATTATCGGCTCTGTATCAAGCCTACTTTCGCGCTAAAAATTACAAAAAAAAACATTTTTAATCTTTAATTACAATATAACCATTGAACTAATGTTTGATATTTTTTGAGAGTAATTAGTTTGTACCATAAACTCACTTTTAAGCTTTGAAACAATTAAAGCAAATTATAAACAACGGTGTAATCGTATGTTTACTTTGCTGTTTCATAACTTTTTGCAAATGGTTGGAAAAACATTTTAAAGCATTCATTTTCAAGACCTTTGAAATACGCATTTAAGGCATTTTTTAAAATTATAATATAATAAACAATTTCTGAGAAATGTTAATTTGTTTATAACTATTTTTTTTAAACATTTAAAGATTATGCAAAAAAATGAAAAATTTGTATTTTGTCGACAAAATATTAAATAGGCATCACATTTTTATAATCTTTCTAAGTTTAATCAATGTCTCATGATTATTTTGGTTGTTATTGCGACTGTAAACTGTTAATTAACAATTGAATTGTTGCTAAAATATTCGTTTAATTTTCATCAGCTTTTGCAGTTATAATCTATCCAAGAAAGCTTTTGTTTTACCAAGTAATTTAATTATTGATAAATAATTACTTGCCCAAAAAATTTATTTGAAAATTCGAGATTTTGTTGGGAAAACCCACATTTTCCGAGAAAATCGGGAAAAACATGTCTCTATGTAGAACTAAATTGGGGTGAATTTTTATTTAAGTGTTTTTGGTGTTAAGTTAAAATCTTCGGAGTTATAGAGCAATAATTGAAAAAAGTACGATTTGTCGGCGCCATTTTGTTTATAAAAAAAGTAGCACACTATCTGCGGACTTTGCATACCTATATTAATAATAAATAGGATCTTATAATTTGATTCCAGCAATAAAATTGCTGGTAAATAACCTTTCTTTGTACTTTACTAATTAGACCAGCGTATTACAACTATTTTTTTTTCAAAATTTAAAGATTATGCAAAAAAAAAAAAAATATATTTTGTTGATAAAATATTAAATAAGCATCTCATCTTTATAAGTTTGATCAATGTATCATGATTATTTTGGTTATTATTGCGATCGTAAATTGTTAATTAACAGTTGAATTGTTGCTAAAATATTCGTTAAATTTTCACCAGTTTCTGGAATTACAATCTATACCAAGAAAGCTTTGATGTCACTAAGTTATTTATTGTTGATTAATAATTACTGACCTAAAACTTTATTTGAAAATTAGAGATGTTGTTGGGAAAACCCGCATTTTCCGAGGAAAATTTTCGTCGGAGCAAATCGGGAAAAACATATCTCTATGCAGAATTTAATTGCGGTGAATTTTTATTTGGGTGTTTTTGTTGTAAAGTTAAAATCTTCGGAGTTATAGAGCAATAATTGAAAAAAATACGATTTGTCGGCGCCATTTTGTTAATAAAAAAAGTAGCACACTATCTGCGGACTTTGAATACCTATATTATTAATATATAGGATCTTATAATTCGATTCCAGCAATAAAATTGCTGGTAAATAACTTTTTCATGAATTTTGATAATTATCCCAGAGTAATAAGGTAAGTACATACATGCAAAAGAGTGCACATTTCAAAAATCTGACGATTTGAGCGGGGCGTAAGGAAATGGGTGAGTCTCAAAGTTTCACAAGAAAAAAGCTAATATTTCACGGAATGAATGACAGATCGAAAAACTAAAAAATACGTGCTCAATATTTTTTAAAATCTATCGAATGATACCAAACACGACTTCCCACGGAGAGCGGTGTGGGGTAAATTTAAAATTTTAAATACGAATTCCGCGATATTTCGCGAAATGAACATCAGATCGAAAAACTGAAAAATACACTTATTCAATATTTTTGAAAAATCTATCGACTGCCAACAAACACAACCTCCTACAGAGGTGGGGTGGGGGTTACTTTAAAATCTTAAATGGGAACCCCTATTTTTTTATTGCAGATTTGGATTCCTTACGTAAAAATAAGCAACTTTTATTCGAGACATTTTTTCGAATTCTGGATAGATGGCGATATAATCTAAAAACGATTGTTGGAAATGGAAAATTAAATTAAAAATGGAAAGTCCCCACTAAAATGGAAAACTTTATTTTACTTTAAGTGTTTTTGGTTTTAGGACCTACTCTTCACAACCCAATAGGTCCCCATAGCGCTCGAGTGACTGCACATTTAGCATACTTTGCTCCCCTACCATAAGCTGTTTTTAATTTTTAAGTTAATTTAAGCGTATATTTTCCTTTCTCACTGATAGGTCTGGATCCCGCGTATGAAAAAAAAGTTGATTAATAGCAAGCTGAAAATTTGTTGATAGCTTAAGGGTGTCTAGTCGGACAAACTTTGATATATGGAAACACTGGAACAGGGGCAGTTTTAATTGTGGAACAGGTTAAAAATTTGGAACGGTCAGACCACGAAAACGGCACATTTATTTTGTCCGACAGAACAGACTTAACTCTCCGAACAGAGATTAAACTCTCATGCAAAAATCAGACTGCTATTTATCACCAAATGGGCGTTTTAATGAGTGGAACATGTAGAATATGTCAAATAACAGGAATTATGACAGGTGATAAATAGCAGTCTGATTTTTGCATTAGAGTTTAATCTCTGTTCGGAGAGTTTAAGTCTATTCTGTCGGACAAAATAAATGTGCCGTTTTCGTGGTCTGGCCGTTCCAAATTTTTAACCAGTTTCACAATTAAAACTGCCCCTGTTCCAGTGTTCCCATATATCAAAGTTTATCCGACTAGACACCCTTAAGCTATTAACAAATTTTCAGCTTGCTATTAATCAACTTTTTTTTCATACGCGGGATCCAGACCTATGATTCATTGCATTATAGGCACATTGTGTTTGGAGTTTGGACTATTGATTCTTAATGAGTTGTCAAGGGATCAGCCATCTACTGATGTGACTGACTCTTAATAATAAATATAGCAGATAATTAAAAAAAATGAGCAAAACATAAGATAAAACTTTTGCACTATAAATACATTTTTTATCAGTTTAAAATCGTAAATTCAATTTATTCTATATAAATATACAAAAATTTAAAATCCCGAACTTTGAAATGTTGAACTTCAAACAAAACATAATATTTTTGTATATATTTAGTTATCGGCAGAGGTCAAAAGATCTTAAAACCAAGATTTTAACAAAGTGTGAAACTATTTGTTCAAACAGACAATAAAAATAGATTTAACGGTTTATGAACAAACATACGTAACCTTTCGGTTTTTATTATTTATACAACAACGACTGGAATTGTTAAATTTTTTGGTTATTCTTATTTTAACAAAATTATCACCTCGGCTGAATAGTGAATATTATGTTAGTGGTATTTGTATTAAATGAACTCATTTCAGTGAAATTGAGAAAACAATAACAATACTCTTGACAGTGTATTTCAATTTGAAATGCTCGTTGTTTCCTCTGAAAATTAAGCTGCAAAAAGTAGCTAAGAGATTAATATTTCAATCAACGGCTCTTGGTTAGGTACCGTTACTCCTAGAATCGTTTACAATAGACTATTTTAAAGTACAGAAATTAAGCTTTATTTCTTATTTAGCAATCTCTTCTTCTTCCTCTTCTTCTTCTTCCTCTTTTTTTGTGTAGATTTATACGTACGAAAACGGCATATAATTGATCCCAAATGACCCGTGTTGAGCTGCCCCCCCCCCCACTTGCAAAAATCAAAAAACAAATAGCCTTGATTTATGAGCTATTTATGAGCTTTCATATTCCGCACACTAAAAATTTTGAGCTCGTTCCACTGAGCAGGAATTTAATACTTTAGTGGGGGGGGGGCTGAGTCAGCCCCCCCCCCCACTACTTAAAAACTTAAAAATAGGAATATTGAATCGGTTTTTGCGGCAGAATTACGAGCTATTTATGAGCTCTTGAAATTATATAGTTTCGATTTTTGAGCTCATCCCCTTCACCCCCAAACAACCCTTTAATTGATTTAACTTAAGAGAAAAATGCTGAGAAAACTTAAAATATATCGTATTGCGGATATAATTCCTATAGCTTATTTACTCTAAGAATAAACTATTACATCACGTGCCTTTCGATTATTGAGCTACAACCCCTTCGCAAGAAAACCACCCTATCTTCCCGGCTTAAGACAAAGTTGTACTTAAAATGCATTAAAATATTTATTTGGCGACTACATATCATTTAATAATTTATAAGCTTCCAAATTACGCGCATTTAGATCATTAAATTGCAATTTATTTTGTATAGTGCAGTCACTGAAGGTAAAAATCAACTATTACCTTCAATTTCGGTGAACCTTCATCGATTTTCACGAAAATTGGTCAGTGGTTAGAGAATACGTCAAGAAACAAAGGTGACATGGTACCCTTTACCCTGAGGGTGGATACCGCCCCTTCTCGGGGGTGAAAATTATTTTGCTTAGAAAATTTTGCTTAGAATTTGTCCCTCTCTTGATTTGTGGGGTTATTTTTAATAAAGTAATTTTCACCCCGAGAAGGGGTGACATATACCCCCGGCTAAGTTGTTATTTCTAATTTTCTTTCTTGGCGTATCCTCTATCCGCTCACCAATTTTCGTGAAAATGAATGGAGATTTACCGAAATCGAACGTTATAGTTGATTTTTACCTTCAGTGACTGCACTATAGAAAGAAAATGGCAATTCAATAATTGAGATGCGTATATTTTGCAAGCTCATATATTATTAAACGATATCTAGTCGCCATATAATTAATTTAAATTATTTTAAATACAACTCTCTCTTAAGCCGGAAATATGGGATGGTTTTCTTGCGAAGGGGTTGTAGCTCAATAATCGAAAGGCGCGTGATTTAAGAGTTTATTCTTAATATAAGCTATACGAAATAAACTACTATTAACTTTTTTGTAAAAACTTACAGTTTTTCAGTGATTTACGAAAAACCGTTTCAAAACATGCATTTTTTTCACGAATAATTAAAATTTTTGATCTTTAATAACTTAAAATAGTATTGACTTATTTTAATAACTTTATATAATAAATTTTGCTTATAATTTGTTCTTTTATAGATTTGTGCAGTTATTTTTTATAAAATAATTTTCACCCCCGAGAAGGGGCGGTATCCACCCTCAGGGTAAGGGCGCAAGGTGGTACCATCTCACCTTTGTTTCATGAGGTATCCTCTAACCACTGACCAATTTTCGTGAAAATCGATGAAGGTTCACCGAAATTGAAGGTAATCGTTTATTTTTACCTTCAGTGACTGCACTATACAAAATAAATTGCAAGTTACTGATCTAAATGCGCGTAATTTGGGAGCTTATAAATTATTAAATGATATGTAGTCGCCAAATAATTAATTTAATGCATTTTAAGTACAACTTTATCTTAAGCCGGGAAGATAGGGTGGTTTTCTTGCGAAGGGGTTGTAGCTCAATAATCGAAAGGCACGTGATTTAATAGTTTATTCTTAGAGTATATAAGCTATAGAAATTATATCCGCAATACGATATATTTTAAGTTTTCTCAGCATTTTTCTCTTAAGTTAAATCAATTAAAGGGTTGTTTGGGGGTGAAGGGGATGAGCTCAAAAATCGAAACTATATAATTTCAAGAGCTCATAAATAGCTCGTAATTCTGCCGCAAAAACCGATTCAATATTCCTATTTTTAAGTAGTGGGGGGGCTGACTCACCCCCCCCCCCCACTAAGGTATTAAATTCCTGCTCAGTGGAACGAGCTCAAAATTTTTAGTTTGCGGAATATGAAAGCTCATAAATAGCTCATAAATCAGGGCTATTTGTTTTTTAATTTTTGCAAGTGGGGGGGGGGGGGGCAGCTCAACACGGGTTCCCAAATGCACCCTAAGTCTAGGGACTAATCCACATCTTTCTCAAAAACGCACCCAAAAATTCTGTGGAAAAATTGGAGGGCAACTTTTGTATTATCCTTTTTTATATACTTTTTGTATACTCCTTTTGTATTATCCTGGAGGTATCCCTAAGATTTTGTTTTTTGAATTATCCGAATATCTCTTTTCTTTTAAGAACTGTAAATAAAAACACTGCTTTAAAGGTTTACTTAATTAAAAATATCAAACGCACTAAAATTAACAACACAAAACAAAATTAACAACAAAACAAAACAATTCAATAGCGGGTATGTCCACCTCTTTCAGCAACAACTGCTCGCAATCTGTTTGGCATCGAATAAGGATGGCGAATAGCTATTTTTAATTCATCCCATAAATTCTCAATAAGATTGAGATCTGGGCTGCATGCTGGCCGTTCTAATCTTATCAATCCAATCATTATTTAAGATATTTATATTTATGAGTCAATCAGTGTTTTTATTACAAAAAATTGTACAGCTCTTACAAGAAAAAAGATATTCGGATAATTCAAAAAGCAAAATCTTAGGAATATCTCCCAAGATAATCAGCCCTCCAATTTTTCCACAGAATTTTTTTAAAGTTAGGAGAAAATACAACGCTTCCATTAGTCCTCGTATAATGCTATCTAAGCAAAAATGTTTTTTGTTACCGAAATAATAACAAACGACGCCAAAACATGTACCTATAAACTGATGCAAGAATCTTGAAAATCGGAGTACAAATAATAAAGTTATAAATTGTCAAACTTAATCAAACATTTTGGGTGGCGGAATTTTGTGTCGGTGAGTGTATTTATATACAGGGTCATCAAATAATTACATAATGTGACCAAATATTTTCATCACTATAAACAATAACCAAATACGCTCCTTAAGTGACATTTTTTATGAGTATTCTAATCTTTGGTGTACAATGTAACTAGCGGCTTTTATAAAAGACGTCGTTGTATGAGTGAGTAGCGGCTGGCGTTTGGTCATCAACCCTACGGTTGTTGCGGTCGGCGATGGTATCGATCCTGGTTAATTAATTAGTTAATTCATAGACGATGTAGTCGAAGAACCGCACCATGAAATCACGGACATATGGTTTAAATTTTCTATCCGGGATTTTATTTTTAACGGCAATTTTAGTACACACCTACTTGCTTGTTTATGTGTTCAAATATTCGAACTTTGCGAAAAATTCACGAAAATTGTATTATTACGTATGTACGAAAATTGTATTAATTGTAAAATTCATACGATTTATTTAAGTAGTATAAACGAGGAGGAATGAAATGAAATGAACGTAATTTATAGATTTATAATCAACTATAAAAGCATTAAAAGATTATTATTTGGTAGTTTTATTTCTAATTTTAAAACATCACTCAATCCAGGCGATTGCGTTTGTAAAGATGAACATTTTGGGGATAACGCAATATCTTGGGTGTATGTGTATATGAAGAGCAAACCGTATGAATACGTCTATTGTTTGCGCAAGTTTGTTGAATTCTAAAACAAGCGAAACATTTTTGAAAAACACGGTCATAAGGAGATAGACTGGATGGCGAATAGAGATTGCAATTGCTGGGTACAGTATCCAGCTGGATCCAGCGCTTTTTTATACATGTTGCATCCAGCAAACCGTGCTGGATCCAGCAGCGCGGATCCGCAAACATGTCAAATTCGAAATAAAGTTACTGAATGTCTTCATTAGCCTCTTTATTCAAAGCCGTGAGCCGGCAGCTTGCCATTCTATCGCGCTAGCAGTAGCTCAGTATGCTGGAAAGTTTCTACAGCCAAGTGTGCATCGATAAAGCGTTGATAGACATTGATTCTGCTAATACATTCTCTGCTGGCGAGTGAGACTGGCTGTAGAAGCTCTTTGCAGAAGAGAGTACACTTTGATAACGGCCGATATAACCATGAAATATGTCTTAGACAAACTAAATAGCCAGGACTCTAGCCTTAGTGGTGATATATCGGAAGCACTACGGAACAGAAGCGTGGAAGGGTACCTCTCTGAAATTACAGGTACATTAATGTACTTGCAAAATACAAAAAAGTATGACGAAGGACTAAACAAAGTAATGCTGGTTATTTCCCCATACCATTGATTATAAATATTCCACATACCATTGATTATAATATTCCACATACCATTCCCCATACCATTGATTATAAATATTGTAGTTATTAATCAATGCCCATACCGAAAAAGAATGCAATTTTCAACAAGAGATGAAAAATTTCTGGAGTCGTATAAATAAACTAGTGATTGTGTAACCAGTGCAAGAGGACATGGAAGATGGGCAAACTAATCTGGAGCCCGTGAATTTTACTTTGGAACAAGAACTTAAGATTAAATTGAAACGAGAAAGAGAAAACTTTTATAACCAAAAAAAAACTGGTTATCAAAAAGATCATGAAAAGATTTTTGAAAAGGAAATGACCGTTTATGAAACCAAAGGAGTGGATGGTGATCATTTGTCCATGGTCTATGACTATTTGATGACCTTAAATTCTGCTATTCTGCTATAAAGGGCTTTCTCCGCAACCAGCTATATGTGCAGTTCTGTGCGAAGTAGGTTAGGCTATTAGACGATAAATAAATATGTTTTTAAGGTCTCGCTTCCAAAAAGCTAAATAATTCATATTTCTGTTGTTTAGAAATTTAGAATACAGACAAAAAAAAAACATTAAAATCGTGTTTTTATTTTGATTCCACATTTTGCTGGATCCGCGCTGGATCCAGCTGGATTCAGGCCAATCTTGCAAAAATGCAGCTGGACTGAAAATGCTGCTGGATTGCACCTAGTGGCGAAGTTTTCGAATCCAAAAAGGCTCAGTTCAATGGAGATTCCAATAGGTATATACCCATGGATCAAGTATGTAATCCAGTAAGAACATGACATGGATAATGCAGCAATCACACTAACAAAAGCAAAATACAAAAAATAAACATGCACACCTGCAACAGGGAATAGAAGAGAAGAACCCAGATCATGGAAAAGAAAACTAAACATTATGCTTTTACAACCTTCATCGCATAGAAGCTAGAGCTGTTCTGTTTATTCTCTCTTAGTATTTATCAAACACGCAACAGAGTTTTTCTTACTAAAGAAGAAGAAAAAACCAAACAAAAAAAAACATTTTATTTCAGTTGAACTTGGATAACCCGTTCAATCTTCTGTGTAATTTTTATGTGGCTTTTTTATGAAACACATTTCTAAAAACAGTCATTTGCTGTGATTTCTTTCCCTTGCCAATATTTTTACTTGGTCATAGTTTGGAGTATGACCCATCGTGACAGAATTTTCGAAAGGCGCAGGCTTGTATTAATTCAAATTAATATCACTCTTGAACGATGTTAATCTTCCCGAAATTATTTTGTATTTTTTGTAATTCTTGCCCATTTCAATTTTTGTCAATTTTCATGTATAGGGGTCATCCATAAACTACGTCGTTGAGAAGAGGGAGGGAGGGGGCTTGCTTATTTCGACGATATACGACAGGGGGTGGGGGGTATGAGTGCACATTCGACGTCGTTTAATATATTGGTACATTTAAATTTGTCGCTATTGTCTCTATAAATATAATTTTTTACTAGCTTTTACCAGCATTAAAGTATCAGATTTTCATATAAAAACGTACCTATAGTTTTTGAAATGAAATTGAAAATAAAACAAAACGTTTACGAATAAATACACCTTTGTTAAAATTAAAAAGAATTCTCTTATAGATACTTTTATCACATAAATTTCGTATTTATCAGTCACAGTCACATTAAAATAATATTAGGTAGCACTTTTGCAAAAGTTTAGCACAGGACAACAAACAGTAAGACATTGTTCTTTGTTCTTTGAGTTTAAACAAGCGCTTCTATATACAGAAAAATGTTTGGAAGCAAACAATATTCAATTGTTAGTTTATTTATGTGCTGCATACTGTGTGTGGAAAAATAGTTCTGAAAGAATGAATTGAAATAAAATATTGTGTTATATTTAGTAGTAAGTCGTATTTATACTTAGAGAAGATCTATAAGCAAAATCTTGATCCAATGCTATTTAAATGCATTAATTTTTTTCGAATGCTCAGAAAACTAATAAAAATTTTTGAAAAATTTAAACGCAGATTGAGAGATTACATTATTACCGAGGACCAAAAGTTTCTGAAAACATCTATAATGTTTATTTTAATAAGTTACAGGGATAAAAAAATATTTAGTCTGATTTTTAAGTTCAAAAATTTCATTCAGAAGAAACCTTTTGTTTATTCTAAGGGACTTTCAGCCCTCGGTAATAATGTAATCTTTCATTCTGCGTTTACATTCTTCAAATATATTTATTAGATTTCTCAGGATTCGAAAAAAGAATGCATTTAAATAGCATTGGACCAAGATTTTGCGCCTACCCCCTTAATTGTTCTTGTTGTGATACATTCGCAAATAAAGTTTCAAGGTTGATTAAAAAAACAGAAATAACATTGAATTTTTTTAAATCACTGAAAGGGGGGTCGTGTACTGCAATGACGACGTCGACATGGGGGGGGTTCGTCTGTAACCGACGAATTACGACGGAAGGGGGGGAGGGTATTAAAAAGTCCAAATTTTTTACGACGTAGTTTATGGATGCCCCCATATGTCTATAGAATGTCTATGTAAATGTAAACTGTTTTGGTATTTTTAGAGACACTTTGAATTTGTTTGCTATTATCAAGTCAATTTTTTTATTGCATATTTCCAATGTAAATTTTAGGTAGAAAATATCTACAAAAATGTAAATAGAGACAAGCACAGCAAACCGAAACCAAACATGTTATTTATTCAAACGTTTGCAATCGATAGAATGCCTTGTTCATCACGCTAATAAAAATAAATACTAAATATTTAATAAAGTCAAAGTTAAAAATTCATCATAGAGTCGACACCTTTTTTAATTCATTGTATAAACCAGAGGTTCTCACAACGATATCGGTATTGTTTATAGAAAATAGAATAGAAAATATAGAAAATGTAGAAAATTTATACAAATTTGGTAGGAAATATTATACAAACAAGGTTAGGAGGCATACACTTGAGTCCACTAGTCTTTACCCGTGCGTCATTAATACCTGGCGAGGTATGGTCGAAGCGAAGATCGGTGGGATATGTGCATTTTATCAATAAAATTTGATATTTTTAAGATATTCCAGAAGCCGCTACAGATAAAATGTTTTAACAACCTATTAATCATTCAGAATTACTCGAGGGATATTAGTACAGTTAAAATAATTAAGACGATAACCGGACAATAATGATTTAATGAGCGAAATTTAGTTTTTTTTTTTACTTTAATGACAACAAAAAGCAAGCCCATTAGCAGAACCCAATTAAAAATTATTTTGCACATCATATTTGAAACATTATTTGGTTGAAAAATCTCATTTTTGTTGGCAAAAAAATATATTAATTTGTTTGGACTAAATTACAGTTGTGCTTATCTTAAAAAGGACATGTTACTATCAACTTTCACACAGTGTTGCCAAACTGAATTTTGTTATTTTGGGTATACATTTTTTCCACGGATCTCCGAGGGTACAATAAAACACATACATGTTTTCACATATTTTAAGTACAATTTCTGACGTTTAGGTTTGTTTACTTTTGTGTCTGTCAGTTTGTTGAATTTTTTGCTGTTATTTTGTCGAATTTTTGCATTTTTAAGTTTTTTAGTCGGACATCCTAATCACGCGCAGTTCTAAACGTCCTAGATCTAATAGAACAATAATAATTCTCGGTCGTATCCTCCAAAGGTGTCCTCGCGATAGCAACCGTACCTTTTAATGATCGGTTATAGCTTCCCAGCATAAACTATCCTTTATTCAAATTTAACAAGTTTTCGGTTATGTATAATAGACAGGTCGGGGGCCGAGAGAACAAAAAACTGGAGCTAAATATTATTTTCGTCTGTTTTGATTAGAATCGTCCTTGGATGAGATCACACATTTTTAATTTCGAGTCGAGAGTGAAAACGTTGAGTTGAGAGTGACCGCATTTTTTACGCGACTGGGGCTTTGTTAAGGTTTCTTCATTTTTTGTTGTTATTGTCGGTTAAACGTTTAATTAAATAACCATTGTCTTTTACACCGATTAAACGTTGTAGATAGCAATTAAATTAAACGTATAGACGATTAAATTAATTAAAATCGGAGATTGAGACTGTATTTAACAATATCCGTTTAAGAATTGATTATCGAGCAACCCTATATTGGTCACGAGGCAATTTGAAAAATTGTGAAAAAATAAATTTTTTGCTTTATGTATATGTTACAGTTCAAGTTGATTATCCAGTTGAAGTTGACTATTTCTAGTTCGAGTCAACTCAAACGGCTGGTTTCAGTAAAAGTTGATTATAAATATAAAATGAAGATTTTTATTCAACATTTACTAGTAAAAGTAGACTCCAACTAGTTAAAGTATACTCTTCCCAATGCCATTTAGTAAAAGTTGATTCACACAAACAACCAGAAATTAAATAATGTTACTGGATATTAGGCCAGGAAATGAAGCATTTTGGCTCGTAATTTTTTCGTTTATCATGGATTTACTTGAAATCTTCACAGAAGGTAGGGAATAGCCCAAGTATCATTTTCTATATCATGACTAAAGACTGGATTATATGCAAAATGCATATGCATATATATGCTGCATATTTCTCATGTTTTTCATAAATGCATATGCCTTGCATATTTGGAGATTTAAGAGCATATAAATGCATATTTTGATGGGAATTTACTCTACCCCATTTAAAAATAAGGTATATATTAGTAACATCAACATCCATTAAAATAAAATGTGAAAGTAAATATTTTGCTGTTAAGCTCCTTTGTTGTTGTACCCATAAACATAATGGGCGTTATTTATAGCTGCAGGTATCATTATCCGGATATTTAAGATTTATAGACTTCTCAGAATTTACAAATTACCTAAGTAAATACCGATTATATTTTGAATAACATTACAAATATTACCTGTACTTTCTGCTGGTGTCGGCCAACTATGAATTATTCTGGGAAAACCAACCAAAACGAAATTTTAAGCATTTTAAGGGTAGGATAGATTATTTTATTTTATGAATGGTTAGTCTTAAATCAATCGCCGATTATTCAACTTTTGTGATTGCAAGTTATTGACTATACTGTGTAAAAAAATCATTTTATTATTATTGTGAAAATGCCTAAAGTAGCAAGGGAAAAATCAAGTCTTCTCAGAAGTTGGATTGGAAGTAACAATCATCTAAAAGTTATCGACAGTGAAAGTATGTTTTGCACCATTTGTGATAAAAAGGTAAGTTCTCCACTTCAATAGATTTTTAAACTTATCAAACTTCTTTGCACATCTATGTGTCTGTCTATTCTAAAATGACAAACCGTCCCATTTCTTCAAAAACTGTTTTTTAAAGTTCGCAACGGTTTGGCTTATACAGAGCGAGGTGTTGAGAGTGGCCCACCCTGTATACTACGGTACACTGACTGTACTTTATTGTTTGACGATTTCAATTTCACTTTGAGAAATAAAAAAAAATTGGGGGAGGTTTAAAAAGTTTGATCATTTTAATGTAGGTATCTATTTACGAAAACATCTAAAACATCATTATCATTATATTCCAGATTCCATGTCAAAAGAAATTCCAAGTAGTTCAACACATAAAAACTTCACTTCACCAAACTAAGCTATCAAAAAATGATAATAAACCTCGCCAGCAGATTCTACAGAACAGTTTGCAGATTCAGAATACGTCAGTTGGGCAAGAAACCTTTGCAAAGGATTTATGCCATTTTTTTTTTGAACTGCAATATCCCTCTGCACAAGTTAGAACATAAATCGTGTCAAAACTTTTTAAAAACTTATTGCAAGATTAAAGATAAACCAGCTCAAATACCAAGTTCTTCAACTCTTCGGAAAAAATATGTCAGTGCATGTTACAAAGATGTGATGACGAGTATTAAAAATCAGTTAAAAGCCGAATATCTTTGGATTTCCGTCGACGAAACAACGGATACAAAGGGTCGACAAATTGCGAATCTAATTGTTGGAGTTCTTAACGACTCTGGCGATTTTAAAAACTCATACTTAATTAGTGTAAAATGTTTGGAAAAAACAAACTATGCTACAATAGCTAGATTTGTTAACGAATCCCTAACAAATTTTTTTTTACCTGATCAAGTACCATTTGAAAAAATATTATTAATGCTTAGTGATGCCGCCTCATATATGATGAAAGCTGCATCCAATCTTAAAATCTTTTTCCCTAATTTAATTCACTGTACATGTTTGGCGCACGGCCTAAACAGAGTTGCAGAGAAAGTTAGAATTGAATTTCCCAATGTAAACACCTTAATAAATAATGTAAAAAAAGTATTTCTGAAAGCACCACTACGTGTACAGGTATATAGGAAGATGCTTCCCGATATTCCTTTACCACCAGAACCAGTATTAACCAGATGGGGAACTTGGCTTAAAAGTGCTATATTTTTATCTGAACACTACGACGACATCAAAAGCGTTATTTCAAGTTTTGATCCGACTTGTACCGCTATTGATAACTGTCAAAATATTTTTAAAGAAAAGTCTATTAAAAATCAATTGTTGTATATAAAATCGAATTTCGATATCATTGAAAGTTCAATTACAAAATTAGAGGCTCAAAATTTATGTCTTCACAATAGTATGTCTATTGTTGATTCGGTTAAACAGAAAATAACAAATCTGAATGGGGAAATTGGAGTAAAAATTAAAGATAAACTTGATGACGTTTTAAACAAAAATGAGGGTTTCACTTTATTGCGTTCAATAAATAATATAATCAATTTTGGAAACTTCGATGAAAATATTAATATGGATCCGTCTCTAATAGCAAAGTTTAAATATGCCCCAATTACATCTTGTGACGTTGAGAGATCTTTTTCTGCCTATAAACAAATATTAACAGATAGAAGACATAATATTAGTTTAGAAAATATGAATCAATATATGATTATTTATTGTAACAATAAAAATATGTAAATTTGTTTTATTGTACTCTTTTTATAATATTAGTTTAGAAAATATGAATCAATATTGTAACAATAAAAATATGTACATTTATTTTATTGTACTCTTATTTATCTTGTGGTCAAAATAAAATATTTTGCCGTTTTATTTGTCACAAAACCTGAAGTTAAAAAAATATATTAAGAAATAATAATACAATTTGGTTTAAATTCAAACCTATTTATTTATTTTTATTATTTTTTATTTATTTATGTATTTAACGTAAACCATAAAATTATTCATATAAAAATAAGTGCATATATAAATGCATATTTGCATGTTAATTGTGCATATTCAGCTTGTTTTAAAATGCATATTGCATGCATATTTTAGACATTTTTTAGTGCATATTTTCCAGTCTCTAATCATGACCCTGTACGCTGAAATCTTAGAGGTGGTTGCCACCCCATCTCGTAGGCGGGAATTTTTCATTACATTTTAACTAGGGAAATCGATTGAAAATGCACTTCTAAAAATAATTGTTCCTTACATTTTCTTCGTAAAACTAATATTTTTCGAGATATTCGCGGTTGAAAGTAACAGTTTTTCGACAAAAAAATCGACTTTTTAGAGGGTTTTTTTGAGAATAACTCAAACAATATACAGTGAATAAAAAAACTGTAGCTTTAAAAATTGTATATTTTAGAAACAGAAACAAAATCCTTTTTTTATATTTTTTCTACAACCAATACAAACTGAGATACGGCATGTTAAAGGTTAGCTTTTTTCGTCAAATGCATAATTTGAAATATTCAAAGCCAAATAACGGAAAAGCTCTGCATTTTTCGAAGAAAACTTACAGAATATTTTTTTAAGTAGCTATAAAATTAGACCTTTCAAAAAAAAGTATCTAGCATAAAAATTGAGCGACTTATGATCAAAATAAGGTCGGTACCTACTTTTTTCTACGAAAAAATCAGTGAAAACAACCCCTAACTACCCTCCTGACTCAAATTGATCTTCGGCCTTCTGTAATTATTTTCATATATGTATTATCAATACACCCAAGAAGTTTGACCTATTTAAAATTTAGAAAAATTGGAGTTAAAAGAGATAAAATTGGAGATTGGAGAGATAATTTTTTTTTGAAATTTCGTCAAATATCTCCCTTTTATTTAAAATATCTCAGAAAATATTAGAGATACAAAAAAATTATATAGTATGTATTAAATTGTATCTTTTTTAATAACTAAAATTAACCTTTGCAAAGATTTTCTTTACAGTGAACATTTAGCGAGGTGTAGCTGCTTAAAACCTCTATTTTTACAAGCAAACAACTCATTATTCGAGCCCTTTAAACTCACCCTACTTAAAAACTAAGGGATCTTACGGAATTTAATTTACAAAGTCTTATAGCTCTTATAGCTATAAGATAGCCCACCAGTTATAGAAAAAGACGAAGATGACATCGATCTCAATGAAGATGACTTAAAAACTATTTGTATTTGTAAATTCGTATTTTTGTGTATAAATAAATGTTTTTGTACGTAATTCTACTTTTTTTTTTGTATAGATCTATTAAATTACTTATAAAAATTGCAATGTTATTAAGGGTGATTTTTAAGGTTTGAAGTATTATGATATTATATCCTAAAGCATAAAACAGTCAATATTTAACCAATCAAAACCAAATTTTACCCATATTAAGGTTTATAATGTTTTTATATAATTTTTGACAATAAGGGGTAGTTTACACCCCTAAAAATAATCAACACCTTTGGGCATGATATAGAATATGAAGTACAGGGTGAGATGATCTTAATCCCAAATTTTTATGCAAATCGATGCAAGCCGAAATCATTCTTTTAGGATAAATAATTTTTTATATATATCTCCAACAAGGGTGGTTTTAAGAGTTGAAATATTATAATATTATATCCTAAAGCATAAAACAATGATGATTTAACTAATAAAAACTAAATGTTGACCATATTAAAGTTTAAAATGTTATTTTATAATTTTTTACAATAATTAGGGGTAGTTATCACCCTTAAAAAACCAAAAGCGTACAACGGCTCAATATAGAAAATGTCCTAGATAGTAAAATGAGCCTAATCCCAAATTGTTTGTACAAATCGATGCTGGACGAAAAATCATTTTGAAAAATCATGCTTCATTTCCTGGCCTCTATGTTCAAATCATGATAAGTAGTTAAAACGGTCAAAACAAAGAGACACACAGCACAGTCATCAAAAAAGCACGTGAGATTATACTCTCATAATCAACATTTACTGAATCGATCCAGGAATAGTCACCTCAAACTAGTAAAAGTTGAACTAAATTTTTCAAATCAACTTTTACTGCTCGTTTTAGTTGGAGTTGACTCGAACTAGGAATAGTCAACTCTAACTGAGAATCAACTTGAACTGTAACATATGTATAGTAGTCGAGGCTTTGAAGGATTGAAGTGTCGATTTTTTTGCACTAAGACGGATTTTAATGCGGATTGGTGCGTTGGATTCGTGAGAATGTCAGGAAATTTTGTGAACTAATTTAATGAATAAGAAATCTCAAATTTCATTTGTGCATAAGAAAATGCATTTCAAAAATGCATTTAGGTAAATAGTGGGAAAAATTGACTCAATTTTCTTACACGGGGGTTTTTGGGGTCGCTGAAAACGAATATGAGGTCGGCGAGAGTGTGCAAAGTACCTGGTGCATGCAGCGGCTGTAATAAACGTCTTCCTCTGGAGTATTATGATAATTTATCATATAATTAATTAGTTTAAACTCGTTACTCGGAGGTTTTTGGGGTAATCTACTTTCTTCGATGTAACTATAGTAATCGAAAAGGGTGGTATTTTTATTATAAATAAACATAAACTTTTATTATTATAATATATTTATGGTTAAAAAAGTTCATTATACAAAATTTATCGTAATTTATCTTTAAAATTCATTTTCTTCATCATTATCATCTTCTTCTTCATTATTGCCTTCCTCTCTCGAGACCAATGCAATATTTGTGCAATCAGAGCCTTTACAATTTTTGCAGGCTAAATTACAAACTAACCCATGCTTCCTGCACCCGCATGAATTGCCGCAGTCTGACTTACAACTACAGAATATTAAATTTAAAATGTTTGGAGGACCAGGTGGCTGAGTCATTCTAACTGGAATTAATACATTATTCTGGAATTAATACATTATTTTGTAATTCCCATTACCAATCGGTTGGGTTCATGTTACTGTCCTCTCCATGCAGCCAAATTTGTGTTTGTAAATATAGGTACCCTTTTTAAATGTTGGGTAAATGCATCAACAGATGAAAGAATTTTTCTAATGACAATCTTTTTATTTTTGGCAATAGCCATTAAGTACATTCTCTATCTACTAATTTTCTCTCAAGGCAAAACCACATCACTTGCGCCTTAATTCAAACTGCTTTAAATGATATGAAATTAGAATTTAGTCGTTGCGATATTTATTTTGAGTGACCCCAAAAACCCCCGAGTAACAAGTTTGGGCCAATTATTTAACAAATTACCATAATAGTCCAGAGGAAGACGTTTATTACACCCGCTGCAGGCACCAGGTAGTTTGCACATTCTCGCTGACCACATATTCATTTTCAGCGACCCCAAAAACCCCCGAGTAATGAGTTTAAGCCAATTATATGATAAATTACCACAATACTCCAGAGGAAGACGTTTATTACACCCGCTGCAGGCACCAGGTAGTTTGCACACTCTCGCCGACCTCATATTCGTTTTCAGCGACCCCAAAAACCCCCCGAGTAAGAAAATTGAGTCCATTTTTCCTACTATTTACCGAAATGCATTTTTCTTATGCACAAATGCAATTTGAGATTTCTTATTCATTACATTAGTTCACAAAATTTCCTGACATTCTCACGAATCCAACGCACCAAACTGCATTAAAATCCGTCTTACTGCGCCAAAAATCGACAGTAAGGCCTATTTTTGTGCTTTAATGCCTCGGCTATAGCGTATGTGAAGTATAAGGAAGTTTTATTCAGCCAATGTTTGCAGTTGTTTTTATCCTAGCATCCTTCATCTCTAACGGCTCGTCCAGATGAGGGCGGTTTGCCAACGTTGACGTCGCGGTTTACCTGAAAAACCCAACCGCCGCGGTTCAAGTTAACATAGAAACAAATGCAACCGCTCAACATGGTACACATGCAACCGAGAGTTTGCCAGCGTTTAAACTGGTAAATCGCGGCGTCGACGTTGGCAAACCGCTCTTTCGAATTCGCGTTGGCAAATCGCGAAACTCTGTTTCGGTTGCTCTAATTTTGGACCTGTTTGTATTTCTGGTAATCTGTCTATCCCATAGTACCCCATTCATTTTTTGATACGTATTATTGTCTGTGCTAATCTGCTGGTTCTCTCTTGCTCATATTCCTTTTTCTGTTTCTCCGTTTGTAACCTGCCTCGCTATTGCAATTTTCCCTTTACTCTAAGAACACTAAGTCTATCTATCTGAAAATTATATTTTCTATAAGTTCAAGTACCATTTGTTTCAATTTTCCTTTTTTGTAGCTTCCTCTTATATTCCATGTTGCCATTTGTATTACTTCATTTGACTTTATTGTTTTATTTTTTGTTTCGCATTTTCCTATTGTGTCCCTTTTCTTTGCCTAGTCGTCTTATAATTTACTTTTTTCAGCTTTTCTCTTTTACAGTCCCATTTCCATTCTGCATTACCCACAATTAACTTTTGATATCCTACCTTCGCTATTTTCTCTTTATTTTTTTGGTATTTTGGGTATCTTCTACATTCATTTGTTCGTTATTTGTTTCTGTATAGATCCACGTTTCTTCTATTAGGCGTTTTTTGTACTTTTTCTCTTTTGTTATGTCTTTTATTTGATCGTATTTCTTAGTTTTTGGACTATGAATTCTTTTTAATCTTTCAAGTTTTCAAATTTGCATTATTTATTTTCATCATTAAAGATTTATTTAGTTCTAATACATTAAATGATGAAATATCTATTTACAGTGATATTGACATGTTTTTCAATCTTTATATTTTATGGGACAAAAATAAGTTGTTCATTTTTATGCTGCTCGTTTAATATTTTTAGAACCTACCTGTGCTCTATTTCTATACTCCGTAACGATCATAATTTACATGCCGCATTATATAAACTATAATATCAACTATATAAAAATATATACTATATTACACAACGTCATCGTAGATGAAAACATCCTTCATTACATTCTGAACAATTTTATGATCAGTAGGACCCATGAATCCTTACCCGAGCGCTATTAATCGTTGATCAGCGTTTATTATAAACATTGATGAGGGAGAGGTAAAGAAAGCATTAAGGGAAATAGCAAATCACCACGAGAGGACAGCATACCGAACGAGCTCCAGTACCAGATCTGACCAAATAACCATTAAAAATAATCCAAAAAAATTATAGAACAAAACAGAATACCACAAAAATGGAGACGAAGCATCCTAATACCACTCTTGAAAAAGGGAGGCAAATCGGACTCGGAGAATTAATTTAATAAACATGACTAAACTAACAAATAAAGTGATGACAAAAAAAAACGAATGAAATTATAAAACTAGAAGAACAAGGTTTTAGGTCAGGAAGATCATGGATTGAGGCTACAATTATCACTAGTTTACAACCAATTTGCGACTGGAATGCAATATGCTGTTTTTTGTTAATTTTTGCTCTATGAATATGATTATGATGATAAAAAGTTCCTAACACGTAAGATTTTTGAGTTATGATTTTTTCAAACAAATAAGTTACGATTTTTTAGTTATGAATATTTTGCTAAAATTTTTTTAAAACAGTCATTTGTAATATATCGGGGAGTAATGTTATCAAATTAACATTTTTTCTAAAAATTGTGCATAATTTGACAACACTGGGATATCTAATGTCTACGAATAACACATTAACATTTAAATAAAGAATAAACGAAAGGTAATCCTTAATCAGTAAACCTACCCATTTAAACTTATATAGTTCTAAACCGTTTTAACGACTGTTATTTCTGCATGACAAAAGTGTCTTGTGTTTTCAAGGAAAAGCAAGCATAAAATTGAATATTCAGATATTATCTCAGCCATAAAGCCGGTTCTCCATGGAGAAGATTTACCAGTTCCAGGACCCACGGCAAATTGGGAGGAAGATTTGGAAATGTATGGCGATAAAAGTAAACCCGATGATGTATCAGAAAATAATGATTCTTATTTTCACGAAACCGACGAAAATCACCTTATTGCATCCAACAAGCCGAATTATATGATTTAGTTCGAGACCTTCACTTATCCAAAGACATGCTTAACTCTAGGTTCTAGATTACAATAATTATTAATTTTTTTTTAAATGGAATTTACTAGCCAGTAAAAACTTATAATATTTAGGAACCGTAACCAGGAGCTATCCTAGTTTTTTACTATGCAGGATAAAATGTGTGTTCGTGTTAATCCACATAGTGTTATGGGAAAATTGGGATATGCACACAATTGTGTACAAAAGGCTTACTATATTTTGTTTCTAGTTCTGAACTTACGTGTATCTAGTATAAAACAATTTTTATAATAATAATAATAGAGTTTATTCGTAGCAAATAAATTATACAATAATAAACTCAGTTCCTCACTGAAGTTGTACGTACCTACAACTTGTGCGTGAGGGTTCAATTTTGATGGTCTTAAACAACACTAATTAATGTAATAAATAATTAAATAATAAAAAGCAATATTTGATGCATTCTATAACTCAAAATCTAACCTTTCACCTGACAAGACAATGTGCGCGTGGACCCCTGCGCAGAAATGCACGGCACCTTAAGAAGAAGATAACTCAAAATCTATACGTGGTTTTGATCTATTTTTTATTTATTTGTTGACTAGTGTAATGAGGGAAGTGCAAGAGGAATTAAAAAACCGTCTTATTTATGTTTCGTAGAGCTTAAGAAGGCATCTGACAGGATTAAATTTTAGGATGTTATTCACTCTTTGCATGCAAGAAAGATACCTCTAGGAATAATAAAAACGATCGAAAATATCTGCCAGAACAACACTATATAAGTAAAAGTAGAAGAAGAACTAACTGACCCAATTGAAGCCGGCAATGGGATAAGACAGGTTATAAAAAAGAAAAAACTAAAAAAGGATACCAAATGGGAGAAAGTGGGAAAAACAACTTAAAATAATATGCAAACCACGCAATATTAATCTCTCAAAGTAAAGATGATTTACAACGTATGCTGCACCAATTTAATATAACTGCCACAAAATTGAACATGTTAATTTCCCCAAAAAAGACAAAATTCATGGTTATAACAACAAATCTACTAAGATGTAAATTGGAGCTCGAGAGTCAGGTAATAGAACAGGTCATGGGGTTTAAATATATATACCTTACACTATCTAACTACGGAAAGCTCGAATCAGAAGAGAAAGATCAAATGAATAGAGCACACAGAGCTGCAGGTTGCCTGAATGAAATAATATCGAGAAATAAAAATATCAGGAAAGAAGTGAAATGCAGAATTTACAAAACAGTCATCAGACCAATAATTACGTACGCGGCAGAAACACGACAAGACACAGAGAAAACAAATAGAATGCTAGAAACAGCAGAGATAAAAACCCTTAGAAAAATCGGTAAAATTTTGTGGAAAATCCAAACCTGTCTTCATAATGGCATTTGGGTTGAGAAAATAATGAAAATTGCATAAAACTGTCAAAAAAAGTAAAATTTTCGAATTTTAGTTTTTTGAATTTTCCTAATTTTCCTTGATAGGCAAATTTTAACACCAGGATCGTGTTCAGCGGAAAATATTAAATCTAAAATGTATTTTTTGATAGTTTTTTGTGCATCCAGAGCTCCATATGCAAAAAATTGCTAAAATACAGGAATTTTTTTTTACTTAAAAAACGTTGAATCGCCTAACCCATATACTTAAGCTATTGTGTACCCAGAAGGCTGAAATTGGGCAAATCATCATATTTTATAGTAAAGAATACGCCTGTAAAATTTAAGTCAAATCGAGATAGGTGCCTGACCAACTTTGAACAGTTAACGTGAAATTACCCAAAAACCATCTCAAGTAATATACATGTCATAAAGAATAACAAAAATATTGCACAACAACCATAGAGAAGGAACGCATTCCACATACAAAAATGCCGCTGACACACACACACACACAAACACACACATATCTCAGTTTTCTTTAAGATGCGGTTGGTTATTCCAACAAAAACGTTTTATTATGGATTCAAATTTAGATCGCAATATTAAAAACCTAACGCATTGATGTCACTGACCGACATACATTTTAACGGCTCGTTTCCACTTCTAAAATAAAAATAAAAAACAAGACAAAAAGCACAATTTGACACTCCGAAAATAAAATTTTGAGACTTTTTATTGTATCCAATTAATTTTCTTTCTAAATCTAGTTCGTACGTTTATTAAAAAACTGATTTTAGACGTTTCTAAAATATATGCCAATGGAATTTTTTAGTGGAAATTGGAACAAAATGCAAAAATTCCACTAAATTCCACTTGAACCATCAACTAAAAACATACAGGCTACACAACTGAAGTCCTAATTATACAATCACCGTTTTCCAGATAGAATATTACAGGGCTGTTCCTGGGCAGGACAGGAATTCACTTAATATTGTGCACAAAATGTAAATGCTACATAAAAAAAAGTTTAAAAATGTGTCGATTACCTCTACTAAAGTTTAAAAATGTGTAGATTACTAACTACTAATGGCTAGTAAAATTTTAACCTTGCCTTATTTCCTATTTTTAACGATTGTTATTAACGAAAAAATAAACAGTGATTGTGTGGTTGATCTATGATGGTGTTTGGTGTTAAATTATATTTTAAGTTGTAAAATCTATGTTTGGTCTTGGTAACATGAGTAAACGAAACCGAGGCCAACTTTTAAATATATACATTTATCTCTCTATTCAACCAACACTAATATAAGTGATATAAATCTTCTCAAACGTGGCATTTAAATAAATTTATATAAGCTCCAATACGGAACATACTCAATGTGTACAGAGATGTGTAGATTGTGACACCTCTGTCTAGCCTCTTCTATACTTATAAGTGGAGCGTGGAGCCTTTTTGACGACGCCGACGTCAGACAATTAAGTTGCGAGAGTTCGCACTATCTTAAATATACTTTCCTTCCGCATCCCTACACCGTTCCCAGCGAAATTTCCACTGTGCAAAGCACTGCTGGACGTCTTCTTCCTATCGGCTGTTAAGCAATGGCGATGATTTTTGTTTTAAGTCCTCTAATGAATCGTATCGGGTGCCTTTCAAATAGAATTTGAGTTTTGGTAAAAGCTAAAAGTCACAGTGTGCTAAATCTGACGAATAGGCTGGCTTATCCATGATTGTGATCGCCTCACATTACTGATGACCATGAACAATTTTATTTTCTCCATATTTATTTTAACACTATATATAGTTTTGACTTTATATTATATTAGGAACTATAACTCTTTCTCATAATTGGCAAGGAGGACCTTGTCGTCAGTAAATTGGATGTGGTTAGTAGGGTTTCTATTAATCTTTATTCCTATTTCTATATTTTCTAAGGCCTCTTGGAAAGGGGATTCAGAATATAAATTGAAAGGTAGTAGTGGTGCCAGTATACACCCCTGAAGCTATTTTCTTGTGGCATCTTAACACCATTTACTATTTTTTCTGAGAATTAACTATAATTTTACTTTAAAATAAGTTTATTTTGACGTTTCGATTTACACTTCGGAAATCGTTTCTCCTCTCTGACTCCTTTGACAATTTGAATATCGGAAGTGGTCATATTTCTTACATTTATGTGTGCTGACTGGTTCCAATACAATTTCTTGATAATCCTTATGTCTTTACTGTCTAACCCAATTTGTTTCAGCAGATTTATAAATTTGCCATGCTTTATACAGATGCTTTATTCCTCTGCTGTTCGTGGCTTTTGTGGATCAATATTTGCAATGAGAATAAAGCATTTTTTGTGTTCATACCATTTCTGAAACCAATTTCACTTATGTTTTCATTTATCTTTCTCCATAATCTAGAGCAGTGGTTCTCAACATTTTTGAGTCATGCCATGTACCACAAAAAACTTTTTATTTTTTTGGGACCACCTAACTGAAATACCTCTCTAGCTAGGTAATCTTAATAACTATAATAGTGGTGCTGATTTTGGCTGTGTTTTTGAGTTTTGCGTACCACCGCAAATAATAATATGTACATACCACAGATTGAGAACCGCTGATCTACAGTGTAGGATTTATAAAAATGCTTATGACGAATGACACATGGCTTATCAAACAGGTACTCGTTAGATTTCTTTCAGTTGGTTTCACCCGTGTTGAGCTGCCCCCCCCCACTTGCAAAAATTAAAAAACGAATAGCCCTGATTTATGAGCTATTTATGAGCTCTCATATTCCGCAAACTAAAAATTTTGAGCTCGTTCCACTGAGCAGGAATTTAATACTTTAGTGGGGGGGGGGCTGAGTCAGCCTCCCCCACTACTTAAAAATAAGAATAGTGAATCGGTTTTTGCGGCAGAATTACGAGCTATTTATGAGCTCTTGAAATTATATAGTTGTGATTTTTGAGCTCATCCCCTTCACCCCCAAACAACCCTTTAATTGATTTAACTTAAGAGAAAAATGCTGAGAAAACTTAAAATATATCGTATTGAGGATATAATTCCTACAGCGTATATACTCTAAGAATAAACTATTAAATCACGTGCATTTCGATTATTGAGCTACAACCCCTTCGCAAGAAAACCACCCTATCTTCCCGGCTTAAGAGAAAGTTGTACTTGAAATGCATTAAATTAATTATTTGGCGACTACATATGATTTAATAATTTATAAGCTTTCAAATTACGCGCATTTAAATCGGTAAATTGCAATTTATTTTATATAGTGCAGTCACTGAAAGTAAAAATCAACGATTACCTTCAATTTCGGTGAACCTTCATCGATTTTCACGAAAATTGGTCAGTGGTTAGAGGATACGTCAAGAAACAAAGTTGACATGATACCACCTTGCGCCTTTACCCTGAGGGTGGATACCGCCCCTTCTCGGGGGTGAAAAATTATTTTATAAAAAATAACTGCACAAATCTATAAAAGAACAAATTATAAGCAAAATGTATTATATAAAGTGATTAAAATAAGTCAATACTTTTTAAGTTATTAAAGATCAAAAATTTTAATTATTCGTGAAAAAAATGCATGCTTTGAAGCGGTTTTTCGTAAATCACTGAAAAACTAAGTTTTTACAAAAAAGTTAATAGTAGTTTTATTCGTATAGCTTATATTCTAAGAATAAACTCTTAAATCACGCGCCTTTCGATTATTGAGATACAACCCCTTCGCAAGAAAACCATCCCATATTCCCGGCTTAAGAGAGAGAGTTGTACTTAAAATAATTTAAATTAATTATTTGTCGACTAGATATCGTTTAATAATTTACGAGCTCGCAAAATATACGCATCTCAATTATTGAATTGCCATTTTCTTTCTATAGTGCAGTCACTGAAGGTAAAAATCAACTATGACCTTCGATTTCGGTAAATCTGCATTCATTTTCACCAAAATTGGTGAGCGGATTTTGATGCTATCAACTTTTTCTGGAGCTCATTTTGGATAGGTATTTCTAAGTACTTTGATAAGTATTTAGTACCTAAGTGTTATAAAATGCATCTCTTTCCCGTTATTTAAGCTTGAATCCTTAGATTTGAACAGTCGCAGAAAAAAATATACATTTAATTAACAATAACTTACTTTAAATTAACATTAAAGGGTTTTTCAAGTAAGCAATTTGTTATATTTTTTATTGGCTTCAATTTTAGTGATGAACACTTTTTTGTAAAAACTTACAGTATTTGAGTAATTTATGAAAAATCGCTTTAAAACATGCATTTTCTTTCACAAAAATTAAAATATCTGATCTTTAATAACTCAAAAAGTAATAATTTATTTTAATCACATTATATAACAAATTTTGCTTACAATTTGTCCCTCTCTCGATTTGTGGGGTTATTTTTAATAAAGTAATTATCACCCCCGAGAAGGGGTGACATATACCCCAGGTTAAAACCCCAAGTTGTTATTGTTAATTCGTGAAAATGAATGGAGATTTACCGAAATCGAAGGTCGTAGTTGATTTTTACCTTCAGTGACTGCACTATAGAAAGAAAATGGCAATTCAATAATTGACATGCGTATATTTTGCAAGCTCATAAATTATTAAACGATATGTAGTCTCCAAATGATTAATTTAAATTATTTTAAGTACAACTCTCTCTTAAGCCGGGAATATGGGATGGTTTTCTTGCGAAGGGGTTGTAACTCTATAATCGAAAGGCGCGTGATTTAAGAGTTTATTCTTAAACTACTATTAACTTTTTTGTAAAAACTTTCAGTTTTTCAGTGATTTACGAAAAACCGCTTCATTATGGTAGGGGAGCCCAAGCGGGGATTTTTGCAGTTACTCGAGCGCGTCAGATTATCATATGGGGAGAAACGTGGTACCCTACAGATGAACCTCTGCCATATATTGGCTCTTAACACAGGGGAGTTCGTTTAGGGGGGCCCGAAAAAAAAAATCTATCCTTAAAAATACTCGAAATTGTCAGATTAAGATAAGGTAAGTTAAGTACATGCAAAACAGTGTATATTTAAAAAATCTGACGATTTGAGCGGGGCGTAAGGGAATTGGTGAGTCACAAAGTTTCACAAGGAAAAGGCGAATATTTCGCGAAATGAACGTCAGATCGAAAAACTAAAAACTACGCGTTCAATATTTTTCAAAAATCTATCGATAGATACCAAACACGACCCCTTGCAGAGAGGGGTGGGGGGTAAATTTTAAATAAAAATCCCGCGATATTTAGCAAAATAAACATCAGATCGAAAAACTGCAAAATACACTTATTTAATATTTTTGAAAAATATATCGAATGGTACCAAACGCGACCCCCCACGGAGGTGGGGTGGGGGGTGGGGTTACTTTAAAATCTTAAATGGGAGCCCCCATTTTTTATTGCAGATTTAAATTCTCTGCATAAAAATAAGCAACTTTTATTCGAAACATTTTTTCGAATTATGGATAGATGGCGCTATATTCGGAAAAAACGATTAATGGAAATGAAAAATTAAATTAAAAAATGGCAAGCGCCCGCTAAAAGGGAAAATTTTACTTAACTTTTTTTGGTTTTAGGACCTAATAATCACAACCCGATAGGTCCCCAAAGCGCTCGAGTGACTGCACATTTAGCATACTTTGCTCCCCTACCATTACATGCATTTTTTCACGAATAATTAAAATCTTTGATCTTTAATAGCTTAAAAAGTATCGACTTATTTTATTATTTTTATATAATAAATTTTGCTTTTAATTTGTTCTTTTATTGATTTGTGAAGTTATTTTTAATAAAATAATTTTCACCCCCGAGAAGGGGCGGTATTCACCCTCAGAGTAAAGGCGCAAGGTGGTATCATGTCACCTTTGTTTCTTGACGTATCCTCTAACCACTGACCAATTTTCGTGAAAATCGATGAAGGTTCACCGAAATTGAAGGTAATCGTTGATTTTTACCTTCAGTGACTGCACTATACAAAATAAATTGTAATTTACTGATCTAAATTCGCGTAATTTGCAAGCTTATAAATTATTCAATGATATGTCGTCGCCAAATAATTAGTTTAATGCATTTTAAGTACAACTTTCTCTTAAGCCGGGAAGATAGGGTGGTTTTCTGGCGAAGGGGTTGTAGCTCAATAATCGAGATGCACGTGATTTAATAGTTTATTCTTAGAGTATATAAGTTATAGGAATTATATCCGCAATACGATATATTTTAAGTTTTCTCAGAATTTTTCTCTTATGTTAAATCAATTAAAGGGTTGTTTGGGGGTGAAGGGGATGAGCTCAAAAATCGAAACTATATAATTTCAAGAGCTCATAAATAGCTCGTAATTCTGCCGCAAAAACCGATTCAATATTCCTATTTTTAAGTAGTGGGGGGGGGGGGCTGAGTCAGGCTGATACTAAAGTATCAAATTCCTGCTCAGTGGAACGAGCTCAAAATTTTTAGTTTGCGGAATATGAGAGCTCATAAATAGCTCATAAATCAGGGCTATTTGTTTTTTGATTTTTGCAAGTGGGGGGGGGGCAGCTCAACACGGGTGTTGGTTTCTGTACTAACTCAAAATTGCTTTTCATACCATCTTTTATACTTCTGAGAATTTCGTTATTAAATAATAATATTAAATATATAATTAAAATTGTAAATAAATAATTTCGGCTCACCGGCACAAAATTCCGCCACCCAAAATTTTTAATTAAATTTGAAAATTTACAACTTTATTATTTGTACTCCGATTTTCAAGATTCTTGCATCAGTTTGTAGGTACATGTATTGATGTCGTTTGTTATTATTCCGGTATCAATAAATGTTTGCTTATATGGCATTATACGGGGGTGAATGCAAGCGTTGAATTTTTTCTCAACTTTTAGATACTGTGGAAAAATTGAAGAGCTGATTTTGTTTCATAGTCCTTGTAATGTTACAAACGTCACAATCTCAAACAGATTGCGAGCAGTCGTTGCTCCGAGAGGTGGACATATCCGCTATTGAATTGTTTTGTTTTGTTGTTAATTTTGTTTTGTTGTTAATTTTGTTGTGTGTTGTTAATTTTAGTGCGTTTGATATTTCTAATTAAATAAACCTTCAAAGCAGTGTTTTTATTTACCGTTTTTACAAGAAAAAAAGAGATATTCGGATAATTCAAAAAATAAAATCTTAGGGATACCTCAAGGATAATACAAAAGGAATATGAAACAAAATGTTACCAGAATAATAAAAAACGATATCAATACATGTACCTACAAACTGATGCAAGAATCTTGAAAATCGGAGTTCAAATAATAAAATTATAAATTTGTCAAACTTATCAAACATTTTGGGTGGCGGATTTTTTTGCCGGTACGTGTATCTGTAAATTATATGGTTTAGTATGTGCAAATCGATTAACAATAATGGCTAATAAATTAAGTCTTTTCAATTAAAATAATGAGATAAAAACTAGAAAGATGGAATACTTGGGGCACATTATGAGGGGTGAAAAGTACGAACTTTTAAAAAGTATCATGCAGAGCCAAAGAAGTGTGGGAAGAAGAAAAATATCGTGGCTTCGCAATCTATGTGAATGGTTCGGGTGTAGTTCGATTGAACTTTTTAGGCGCGCTGCTAACAAAGTCGCAGTGGCCATGATGATTTTCAATCTCCGCTAGGAGTGACACGTGAAGAAGAATTAAAATAAGTGTTAAAAATAAAATAACGTAAAGAACTCATTACACTATTTCTATTATCGCTTATTTTGTTTACTCAATGTCAGTATTAATGTCAAATATTCAACATTATGAAACCCTGTAAGTCACTTCAAAAACTCGTCCATTATGAAACTGAATTTTCGTTCCAATTAGCCGCTTAATTCAACTTATTAGTATTTATTAATAGCCAAGTTCTGAATATAAAATGCACGCCTGAGGCACTTGTGGTGCTTTAAATATATCGCCATGCCCATAAAACATTGCGTAAATTTATCATGTACATGCAAATTACAAATCACATTATGAGTTTTCCTTTTACTTAAGATATCACAAGAAATAAATAAAATATACAGAGCTGGCAGAACTATGATCCATCAATCCATGTATCCACCTATGTTTTTTTTTATGATTAATGAAGTAAATAATACAAATCTAAAGGTTACTAATCACTTTCATCCCATATGGTTATGATTATGAATAAATGGATGAAGTGAAGTAATATGCTGCCAACGAACCTTTGTAATCTTATTATAAGGATTGTTTGTTCGATACAACTACTTGGCCTAATAAAAAAATGAAAGTTTTTTTCTTGTCTTAACGAACACCGTACTTAGAATATTCTCAATTTGCAAGTCTTATTTAATAAGTTCTCAGCACGAAAAATATGGTATAAAAACAAACGAATTAGATGCTGCCAAATTAAAATGGAGCTTCGCAGGACACAATGTCCGCTTGAAGGATAAAAGATGGAATCACGAAATACAACAATGGAGACCATGGTTAGGAAGGAGAAGCAGAGGAAGGCCACAAATGAAGCGCTTATTGTATAAAGGGTATAAGTCCACAATACTTAGTTTTGAGCAAAACGAAAAAAACTGTTTAGTTTAGAAACTTGATGACCTATCAAATTTTGTTCTACAGATAAAATGTAGAAGGAGACTAGTAGAGTGGCATGTGATACAGCAAACTTGGCTTTGAAAACTATTAAGGCCACAAAGTCGTTTTTAAAGGCTGGGACTTGTTTCCTTTATACAATCAATGAATACAAGACGAAATAATGCTGCTTCTCTACAGTTAAATTATTAATTTATTTGTAAAAAAAGGTTTATTATTACAAACAAGACCCATATACTAAATATAGGTCTTATATATATATATATATATAGTGGCTAAACACCCCTTTAGGGGTTACGCCGCTTACGCTCTCTAGATCTATGTTTTGAGGTAGATCAGTCCTCATGTTCGTTATTTAATTTTCTCTGTTATTTTTCTCCACTCTTTCCTGTCTCTGGTTTTCCCTTTCCAATGTCGTATGCCCGCATTGTTGAGATCACTTACTACTTCTTGTAACCATGTAGATCTTGGTCTTCCACGTCTTCTTTTGCCAGCTGGTGTCCATTCCAATATTGAGTATATCGTCGTAGTTGATCCGGATCTCCATATGTGTCCTAGCCATTTTGCTCTTTGCTGTTTTATTTTACATACTATATCCTCCTCAATTTCTTCCAGTAACTCAAGGTTCGTTCTTTGTCTAAATTCATTGTCATTTATTTTTATTGGTCCTAATATTGCTCTTAGTATTTTTCTTTCTTGTATTCTAAGGTTTTCCTCTTGTTTTTTTGTCATGCTAAGAGTTTCGGCTGCATACATCATCGTCGGTCGAATTATTGTTTTGTATACTTTCGTTTTTGATTTCTTACTCAATAACTTATTTTTAAGTAATTTTTTATTTGCATGGAAGCTCTTATTTGCTGTAATAATCCTTTCTTTGATTTCGGTTTCTCTTTCTCCATTGTTTGTTATTAATATTCCTAAATATTTAAATTTTTCGACTTCTTATATATATATAGGTCTTATAATATACTAAATATAGGACGAAATAATACTGCTTCTCTACAGGTAAATTATTAATTTATTTATAAAAAAAGGTTTATTATTACAAACACGATCTACACGTGAGAGCAAAATAATCGACTCACTTGCTGAATAATTGTACACGTGAAATTTCCTAAACCTGTTGTCCGATTTGAGTGATTTTTTTAGTGTTATAGTCTTATTATTTAAGAAAATCGATGTAATATTACTGTTGCTATACAGTTAAAGGTCATTTTATACCGGGTGTAACAATCATACTGTGTTTTTTTCTTAAAGTTCGGAACACCCTGTGGAGTATTCTAACATATAAAAAAAGAATGTGTGTGTACTTTGTACGCACGTAAGAAGTTATACTTCTATTATATGATTTAAACGAAATTAATATACTTTTTATTTATATTTTGTTTAAATATTAAACTAATTTATACTTACTACTTCTCAAACATTTTTATTAGAACAGTGCCAAAAATTAAAATAATAAAAGAATAAAATACACACAAACACATTAAACAAGCCACAAATGATGTCTGAACATTAATTGTCGAATTTTTTTTTAACTAAATACGTATTTTCTGAAAATACAATTATATAATAAATATACTTACAATCATAAAATGTATTAAAAAAAAAACAAAAAAGAAAGTTTCTATTGGGACTCGAACCAGCGCTGATAAGCACGGTTGGTATTGGAATTCATTCGCCTTCAACGCTTAGCCACAGACACTATGTGTCATTATTTACGAAGATCGACTAACTAAACGGATTAAACTTGATATTTTGATATTTTGAAAATTGATCAAATTATTTTAATTTTGAATTGAAATGATTTAGAATTGAAAAAATACAACAAAACATAGAGTAAGAAAACAATATATTAGGTGAATATTGATAGAAATTTTGATGGTAATCAAATTATATAAATAAAAGTATTACATACTATGTGTTTTGGCAGATCAAATAGGTAGGTTTATACCCATGATACATTAACAATTATTACGTACCTGTTGCTTGTAAAAACTATTTAAAAGTCACTACAATATTATAAACTTTTTTGTTTCTGTCCTCACAACAATAAAACTAATATATTATACATTTGTTTACCTTTACCTTTACCTCCAAACCACAGCTGTCCTCTGTCCTACAGCTGCCATATCGGATAATTTTTGACATGTCATTTGAACATCCAATCAGAACAAAGTTATAATGCGCATGCGCCGGGCTGATAGGTTTTAACATATAAAAATTCACCCTCTATCGCCGGTAAAGAAGTATAACTTCAAAAATATTTTAATTTAACCCTTAACTGGTCCGGTACTGTATCAGTAGCGTAACTGGTCTGGCGTCGTCTGCGAAACTACTGTTTTCAAGAAAGCAAAACAACACTCAAAATTAATTTTTTTATTAAGAATAAATGCTACAAACATACACTGATATATCTATATAAAAGTGAACTTATTAGATTTGCGCGTTATTTGGGTTAAGAAAAAAATATTAAAATAAAACTGAAATCCGTACAAATATTTGTGAAAAAGTACATGATTTCGTAAAGCAAATAAAAAAATATAAAAAACAACATGAAAAAAAAATGTATTGCTAGGATAAATGTTCAAACTGCAAACTAAACAAAAACTAGGTAAAACAAAAATCGATAAAAAATGTTTGTTTCCAGCATCAGTCAAACTTTACCAATTTTATATGCAATTTTTACATAGGTAGTGGTTTTGTTAAACCCAAAAAACAGGCTTTTTGCAACGCAAGCACAGGTATTTTGTCATCCTGCGCTTTCTACTCGGACATAAACTAAAATTTTTGCGTTTTTCTAAAATAAGAACATCTGCCTGATTGTCCTTTTGTTCTTTTTGAACAAGAAAAAAGTAACACAAACGGTCCGGCGTCGTCTGAGAAACTACCCTCGACCTAATTGTTGGGACAACTTTTTTAGGAACTGAGAGAAACTTGTCTCAAATACACCCACTTGTCAATCTCCAATAGTTTAAGGATTAGATATAACGACTTGCCTGTGGGAGGTGCCAATTTGCAATAAAAAATAGTTAAAAATATTGAATCGTCTGTCAGACGACGCCGGACCAGTCAAGGGTTAAATTCAATTGTAGGCTTAGGCTTTATTAACATTTTCTTTTTTGACTCGCTTATGTTGGATAATAAAAAAGTTAGGTACGTTTAAGAAAAAAAAACACCCTATGATTGTTACACCCGGTATAAAATGACCTTTACCTGTCTAGCAATAATAATATTACATCGATTTTCTTAAATAATAAGGCTGTAACATATGTACTAAAAAAATCACTCGAATCGGACAACAGGTTTAGGAAATTCGAGACTTCTAACGTGTACCGGGTGTCCCAATAAGAATGGCTCTCGGCCATATCTCAGGAACCGTTTATAGTAGAGCTTTGAAATAAAAAAATTTATAACAAAAGTTGCCTCAGGAAAAGCCTGGAAATTATTTTCATAATTGTGGGTCCACCGCTAGAGGGCGTAATTGAATATCAAAAATTAAAAAATCTAAATTTTACAAAATTTTCCTAATGAAGGGGCACTGGAAATCCGATTATTGTATTCTTCATCAAATTCTGCGCATATTTGATTTAACAAGTTTAACTCTACCTTTGCATATAAGAGGTGGGGGTGAGTGGGAACCTTGTTATGAAAAAATGGCTGTAAGTTCGGTTCTGCTAAATCAAATTTTGAAAACTGGGTCTTGTTGAAGACAGATCTTTTTCTTCAATGTAGCGTGATAATTTTGAACCATCCTAATAAGTAATAAGCCAGCTGGGAGGCGTTATTTAATTTTTTTCAGAAATCTAGTTTTCTTTGGAAAATATTAAATACAAGTATGCATTTTTAATCATACTTTATAAAATTAGATTAAATTAGCAATAGAATAGCGAAAACCGCATGCCGATACCTTTTTTCTATCTCAAGATATCTCGAGAAACGTGTAAATTTTATACATAACTGTTACTATCACCGGTAAACTAAGTTAATGAAAAGTAGTGTGCTGTGGAAAAAAACAAAATAACATTTTCCAGATGTCAACGTATAAAAATATAATTAATTAAAACAACAATATAAAGAGAAACAATACTATTAAAATTAAATATAACACAGAACAAAAAGAACTACTTAGTGACGACCTAAATATTCAAATTGTTGCCTATCATACACTACTCTAGAATACATTATCCAGAGAATACTAAACGTCATTCAAAGCATATCGAGAGCAGAAATTGAGACTGCTGCTCAATCTACTCTTGAAAGAGTAAATGTTTGCAAAGAAAATGATGGGCAAAAATTTGAACGTTTATGTCATCACTACATAGTTGTTTTTATTTCTTTGTAATAGGGCTTTTCAACGCTTCTCATTTGTTTCGAGCCTCTGTCATATGCCGTATAATCCGTGTATAATATTAATATACGAGATATGAACGAGGCTCGAAACAAATGAGAAGCGTTGAAAAGACCTAATATACGTTGACAGCTGGAAAATGTTTCCTTGTTGTTTCCATAGCACACTACTTTTAATGAATTTCGTTTACCGGTGACAGTAACAGTTATGTTTTTAAATTTACACGTTTTGTAAGATATCTCGAGATAGAAAAAAGGTATCAACATGCGGTTTTCGCTATTCTGTTGCTCATTTTGTCTAATTTTGTAATATGGTATTAAAAGTGCATGTTTGTATTTAATATTTTCCAAAGAACTCCAGATTTCTGAAAAAAATTAAATAACGCCTTCTAGCTGGCATATTACTCAGTAAGTTGGTTCGAAACCATAACTTTTACATTGACAAAAAAGATCTGTCTTCAACAAGACCCAGTTTGCAAAATTTGATTAAGCAGAACCGGACTCACAGCCAGTTTTTAATAACAAGGTTCCCACTCACCCCCACCTCTTATTTTCAAAGGTAGACCTAAACTTGTCAAATCAAATATGCGTAGAATTTTATGAAGAATACGACGATCGGATTTCCAGTGCCCCTTCATTAGGAAAATTTTGTAAAATTTAGATTTTTTAATTTTTGATATTCAATTACGCCCTCTAGCGGTGGTCCCACAATTATGAAAATAATTTCCAGCCTTTTCCTGTTCCTGAGGCAACTTTTGTTATAAAATTTTTTATTTCAAAGCTCTACTATAAACGGCTCCTGAGATATGGCCGAGAGCCATTCTTATTGGGACACCCGGTACAAT
Source organism: Diabrotica virgifera virgifera (assembly GCF_917563875.1). Taxonomy (NCBI): domain Eukaryota; kingdom Metazoa; phylum Arthropoda; class Insecta; order Coleoptera; family Chrysomelidae; genus Diabrotica; species Diabrotica virgifera. The sequence continues at coordinate 264,755,127 of NC_065444.1, forward strand.
TCAGCAGGTGAGTCGATTATTTTGCTCTCAAGTGTATACTAAAATACATCGTAAGACTTAAAAAAAACTAAACTGTCATAGTCTTGATTGGTCGTCGGCCAGTCCTTAAATTGTTAAAAAAATGCTTTGTCTTCGTCGGGAATGTAATTCAGGACTTTCATAAGATCACCGAGTTTTTTGCCTTCATTGGCAATTTTCCTTCGTAAGCCATTTTATTTGGATGCGAAGGAGCTGCAACATTTTTTTTGACAAATTAAATTTAGATGAAATAAATCCATCTATGGATAAATGAATACATATACTTGGGACAAATAATAAAATTGAATAGAGACAACCAAACAGCGGAAATAAAGAGACGAACGAAGTTAGCGTGGGGCCTCGTTTAGTAAGCTCAGCTTCATATTGAAGAATAAAAAATACCCTTAATATCTAAAAACGAAAATCTACGACCAATGTCTTCTTCCGGTCCTTACATATGGATGTCAAACATGGACGTTCACAAAAGCGAATATGGACAGAATTGCGAAAACACAAAGAGCAATGGAAAGGCAAATGATCAACGTAAGACTGTCAGATAAAAAAAGGAATTCCTGGGTAAGAAATATCACAAAAGTTAAAGATGCTACTCGTCAAACAGATAAACTAAAATGGAAATTCGCCAGTCATACGATTAGACAAAAAGACGAAGGACGGAATAAAATTATTACAGAGTGGGGACCATGGACATATAAACGAAAGAGAGGAAGACCACAGATGAGATGGGTAGATGACCTAAAACACCAAGCAGGCTCAAAATGGATGCACATGGCTCAGGATAGGAGAAAGATGGAGGAGCGAAGGGGAGGCCTATGTCCAATATTGGATGTCGCAAGGCTAATAGATAGAAATCCATCTATGAACTCAAATGCTGTTATAACTCCAGGAGTCTCACTTGAATAAGTAAAGTGTTTATATTTTGATATGGCAAAATTTTCTTTAATTTTATTTGTACCCATGACGAGTTCCCTTCCATTTTTTTTAAATAGGCTGGCCACCAGTCCTGCCCTGTTTGTCGATCAGGTTTTGTAATTATATTTTGACTAACATAACTTTTTCTAAGTAATTGAGCTTTAATTCGCATATTATTCTTATATTTTTCAGGGTTTCGCACGCCCCTTTTGGTTTCCCTTCTTTTCTCAATTTAATAGTTTCATTACTTGCATCAAAGATATTAGACATTATGCTAACGAATATTATTTAATAAAAAAATATTAATGTTTATCAGCAAAACTACTAATGCACACACGTCTTACAGCTAACCGAAGTAATAAAATAACGACTAGTAAACAAAATGACACAAACGATGGTGGCGCCACAAGAATTATTGTATAAAGCAGTGTTGCCAATCGCATTTCTCTAGATTATCCGATAATCGCTCGAAAAATATCCGATTTGTCACGAAAAGGTACGCTAGGTCAAAAATTATTCTGTTATTAAATGAATGTTGCCAATGTTATTCTTTTAGTCCCCTTAACAACCATCAAATAACAAAATCCGTTGCTCGTACGCCAATCAGTTGATTGTAATCAATTATCATTATGATAATTACCATAATTGATTGATTAATTAATTATTAATTATCAATTAACGTAACAATTATTAAGATAATTGATTAATTAATCTAATCTCATAATTGTAATCAATTATGTTTCAGCAACCCAATCAGAGTTGACATTGACAGTAATTAAATATTTAATAATGATCAGTTGATTCCATTTCTGATTAGTGTTTCGAACAACCGCAACCGGCCCTTTAATCTACTGGATTCTCTATTTCAAAGTTTAAAAATTTTCGTTTATAGATGAAAATCTCCTATCCTAGCTGATTATTACTTAATTCATGTATGTAAATACTATTTACTTACTATTATTATATTATTCTTATTTTGTATTATCGTAAGTGTTAAATTCTAAATAAATAAATAAATCTAAATATTTCATTATTTGGATCGTTATATTAATTTATTATAATTATTCAAGTAAAGAAAAACACTTTTAAATATTATTTTATTAAAACGTAATAACTACCTAAAACTAGGTACTGGAAAAATAAATAATAAATAAATCATACAAAATAAACTACAGCTACATTAATAGCATAGGCGCAAAATTTCTGGTCAATGCTTTTAAAATGCATTATTTTTGCGAGTCCTGAGACAGCTAATAATTATTATTCAAAAATTTAAACGCAGAATGAAAGATTACATTATTACCGAGGACTTTTATAATTTTTATTCTAATATGTTACAGGCGTAAAAGGAAAAGAGAATATTGAGTGTGATTTTTAATTTTAAATATCTCATTGAAAAGAAACATTTTGTTTATTCTAAGGGACTTTCAGCCCTCTATAATAATGTAATCTTTCATTCTGCGTTCAAATTTTTCAAAAAATATTGATTAGTTTTCTCAGGATTCGAAAAAAATGAATAAGATTAAAGATTATTGGTCCGAAATTTTGCGCCTACGCTCTTTTAACAACTAAAGATTTATTACAACTAAAACAATAGAAATGTATTTGACAGTCTTGTAGTTATTAAGGTATCAAAGTTATTATCCATAATACCTGTGGTACGTTCAACGTTAATGCCCGACTAAATAATTTTTATAGTCAAAAAATTTGAAGGATTTTGAGTTAATTAGTAGATATCTAGATATTACTAGTTTCAAATAAGTAGATTTTTCTACAACCACTATTCCAAATGCATTTTTCTGCACAATTTTATGTTAACAAACTTAATATTTTCTCACAGAATAACTGACAGTAGTGTGCAGAAAAGTGACGTTTCTGTGCCGGAAAGTTGTCTGCATAGTACCATTACATTCCTCAAAAAAATCATAAATATAATTAGGTATAACATTAGCTTCTAATAACACAAAAATATACTGGGTGATTCATTAAAACTAAAGATCATGGACTATGCTAGACTTTCGTGTCGCACCCTGTATATTTAAATCTATGTTTATAAAGCGCCCATTTGAATTTAAAAGTTAACGGGTCACAGCATTTTTTAATAATTTTCTAAAATAAGTACACAAACAATTTTATTCCATAAGTAGTTTCCATACTTTCTAATTTCAAAATTTCACCCTGTATTATTGTTAATTATATTTCGTTAAAATTGGTTGTTAAGCAGCTTTTAAAAATATAAAAATATATAGGGTGTTCCAATAAAAATAAAACATATGGACTCTGCCAGGCTTGCGTCAATCACCCTGTAGATTTAAATTTATATTTAAAAAATGCACATTTATACATATTAAAATCGACGGGTCCCAGCGCTTTTTATAATTCTTTAAAACAAGGACACAAATAATTTTATTCCATAAGTGCCTTTCACACTGTATAACGGTTTTTGAAATTTGAATTGGATTAGTATGCCTTAAGTGGATGCACTTGTGCATTTAAATTCTAAACAAAAGAATCGGCACATGTCCCTTTTGTCAAAAGATGAAAAGTATCGGATGTCACTTACATTCATCCAGTATAGGCTATTTATAAAAATTTCGGTGGAACCAAACAAAATTAATGTGTTGTTGGTGTTGGGAATATATGGATGAGAAAGTTTTAGTCGATGGTAGATACACGGAAAAATATCCGCAAATATCCGATTTATTTAAAGGTACGAAGAAGATACGACAACTCTCCAAAAGGTACGCAAATCGGATAATTATCCGCCGATTGGCAACACTGATAAAGGTAATCAGTCCTGGACTAGTTCCCTTTATACGCTCAAGCTCAACAAAAATTTTATCGTGCGATATTTCGCGTATGGTGAGAGATAGAGTTCCTTTATAGACTCATCGATCCGTCGACGTTGGTTTAACAAAATGTATATCTCACTTTAATTTCGTACTTACGGAAGTGGACTTATTCCCTTTATACAATAAGCGATTCAAATGAGATGGGTTGCTGAAAGCAAGTGGCGCAAAATAGAAAACACTGGATTGATTTGGGGGAGGTCTATTATGTCCATAGTTGGATTATTAAAGCTAAAGAAGAAGAATTTCTACTCTTGATCTTATTTCTAGATAAGGTTAGGCTGCCATCAATCTAACATCCCGGGTACTTAAATTTGTTGATCTGTTCTAAAATGTGCCCATTTATTGTGCAAGGTTGAGATACATTTTGGTTTTTTCCGGATCATTTTGGTTTCCTTAATGATTATTTTCGTACCAAATTACTTAAAGACCAAGTTGGTCATGTTAATGAGTCCTTGCAGATCCAATGAGTCAGAATTAGCAACAAATCCGAATTATCGGCGTATCTGATGCTGTTGATATTTACGCCATTCTTCTTGACTCTATCCTTGAAATTGTTCGGTGCCTCTTTAAATATAAACTCGGAATAAAGATTAAATAGCAGGGGTGAGAAAACACATCCTTGCATCATTCCTCTCCTAATTTCTTCTTCTGCGGACGTGCGACCTTCGATCCTAACTCTGGCGTTGTAGACTAAGATCCGCTATAGGTGAAATTTCTTAATCATTTTAGGCACGATAAGATCCTATAACGTAAATAGTAGAAACTAAAAGAAAACGAATGAACACTGTGCCGTCACTTTTAAGTGACACATGCGTCGACAGTGGCATATCAAACTTTCCACTTATGGACGGGATACATAAATTAAAAAATACCCTCACTCATTATCAGAATTAAATTTTTTTCATTTTTTTAAGTTCTATGTGATTAAGACATAAAGGGTCGTTTAAACACAGCGATAAATCAAACAACTTATCAAGGTCAATCGAGTTGTTGCAACTTATCACTGTGTGTAAACGGTGCATCGCACAACTTATCAAAGTTGGAGTTGGGTTGAAGGTGGTATCGCATTGAATCGCAGCGTCTAAACAGCGTTTCAACTTGTCATCACAACTAGTTGCTGTGACTTATCGTTGTGTTTAAACGACGCTTAAGATTCATAGTAATTTTAACCCACCACCCCCTTCTCCCTGCCCCCACCATCAAAAACTTTATTTTTCGATTTTATTTTTTTTGGTGGGATGCAATCAATTTTAAAATTTCAAAAAATTCACACGCATAGTTAAGACTTTTATAAAACACGTCTATTTTTTATAGACCTGTAGGTTGAGTGTACATAACCTCAAAAAATTAAAAAAATTTTTTTTTGGAAAAAAGTATATAACTTTTTTTTGGGGATATCTGCAGATCTAATTTTTTCTCAGTCTTGTGTATTTTATCAAACACTATATTTCTGATTTTTTTCCGATTTTTCTGTAACGCTGGTCACCTTCAAAAATCCAAAAAACTGTTTTTAAGGGGGTTTTGGGGGGGGGGGGTTGAACGCGTTTTTCTGATTTTTAAATATTATAAAGGACTCAGTTACTTCAAGTTACATATAACCTATAAAAACAAAATTGATTTGATATATTATGAAGTTTATAAAATAGGGAAAATCCCCAAAACCCCCCAAAAAACAGTTTTTCGGATTTTTGAAGATGGGGAGACTTACAGAAAAATCTGAAAAAAATTAAAAATATAGTGTTTGATAAAACACACAAGATTAAGAAAAAATTAGACCTGCAGCTATTCCTAAAAAAAAGTTATACGCTTTTTTGAAAAAAAAATTTCTTTTAATTTTTTGAGGTTATGTACACTCTACCTATGGGTCTATAAAAAATAGACATGTTTTATAAAAGCCTCAGCTATGCGTGTGAATTTTTTGAAATTTTAAAATTGATTGCATCCCACCAAAAAAAAATAAAAACAAAAAATGAAGTTTTTTATGTTGGGGGCAGGGGGAAGGGGGTGGTGGGTTAAAATCACGCTGAATCCTATGTGTTAATCACATAGAACTAAAAAAATAAAAAAAATTAATTCTGTTAGTAAGTTCTGTTAACTTTTAATTTATTTATCCCGTCCATAAGTGGAAAGTTTGATGCGCCACTGTCGACGCATGTGCCACTGAAAAGTGACGGCACAGTGTTCAAACGTTTTCTTTTAGCTTCTACTATTTAAGTTATAGGGTCCCATCGTGCCTAAAATGATGAAGAAATTTCACCTATAGCGGCTCTTAGTCTATTGTAGTTCCAATACAAGTTTTTAGTAGTCTGATGTCTTTCCTATCTAAAACGACTTCTTGTGAACATTCTAATAGTAGGTTGTAAGTAAGGTCATATTCATATTGTCAAGGAACTGGAATGCCTCAATGTTCTTGTGCTTATGGTCATTTGGTCAAAACCCCAAAATTGTAATTTATCCAAACATATTTGCGTACTGCTCCTTTGTTATTACTGCCAATTTTAAGGACTGCTGTGTCATCATTGAAGAGAGCAATGGTATTTTGACTTAGTTTTGAAATCTTTACACACCTTCTTTTGGAATTACAGCTCTAATGTCTTTTAAACCAACGCATTTCCTCCTATTTTACTCTATAACTGACTTATGAGACTTCAGTAGTAAGGACTAATGCTCTGGGCATTCGTGGATTCGTGCATTCGTGGTAAGCTGGATCAAATTCGTGGCAAAGGCTATTTCGATGATTACTCGTTTAATTGTTTTGTCGTGAAGCAGGAATCCAATGTGGGCAGATTTTATCCCCTGTAGGACATGTTTTATTCTTAATTATCCATTATAATTGTTAGTACATTCTTTCACGATTTTGCTGTCAATTTTAAAGAACCACTTGGATTGACATGAAATTTGGTATACGCAATACGCATAGCTTACAGGTCATAGAAAAATAGTGATATGGTGCCGATGTGTGCTTTTCCCCTGGGGGTGAGTTTCACCCCATCTCGGGGGTGAAAAAAATATATGTTCAAGTTCCCGAAATGGATAAACTGACTAATTTTAAGCAACTTTTGTTCTATATATAGAGTTTTTTCACCACATCAATACTTTTCGAGTTATTTGTAAGTGAATATGTTCATTTTTCAATAAAATAACCACGCTTTTAGACGGTTTTTCGCAAATAACTCAAAACGTTAGCATTTTGTCGAAAAAAATATTCTTAGCAAAACTATAGCCCATAAAAAAGTGAAAAAAAAAACGGTGTATATATTATTATGTCTCTATACCTAGCAAAAGCAGAGTTATAGCTAATGAAAAATAGGTTCATATTCGAAAAATTCCAAATAAAATAATTCAATGTGAAATATCCAAATAATGAAACATTCTTGGGGAAAACACATTAACTTTTATTAAAGTGTTTAAAAAAAACTTTATTTCCGTTTTTATAAAAAAATTCTAGAATCAAATGTAAGCAAGTTACGCTCAAAATAAAGTTGATCTCTTTTGTTTTGGCAAAAAAAATCAGGAAGATCACCCCCCCCCCCCCAATTAGCAACTTAAATGAATCGTTACCGCTTCACAAGTTACTTTACTTATGTTGTGTTTATATGTAAGTTTCATCGATTCAAATATTCAAATCATCGATATTTTTGAAAAAATTTGGTTTAGTGTAAAATTTTGAAAAATTTTAATTTTGAAAAAAATGCTTTTTTCAAAATAACTTAAAAATTGTTAGAGCTACCAAAAGTCTTAAACAATAAAACAAGTCGGCTTTACTTTTCTGAATATTTTGTATTTTTTTGTTTTTCTGTAAGACAAAAATTGGTCAAGATTCGGTGTTTCTAAATTTGCATACACTCGTGATAAGTGACTCGTTCAAGCCCTTTTAACTACAGCTCTTTCAAAAATAAGGACTTTGAACCGATGAAACTTCTAGATCGTATAATCAATACATACGCGAGTAAAAAACTTGTGAAGTGATAACAATTAAGTTCATTTGAAATGCTAATTAGGGGGTGATTTTCCCGATTTCTTACCAAAAAAAGGGACCAACTTTATTTTGAGCGTAACTTGTTTACTTTTGATGTTAAAATTTTTTTTAAAAAACAAAAATAAGCATTTTTTAAACACTTTAAAAAAGTTAAATAGAGTTTTCCCCAAAAAAGTGCTTCGTTTTTTGGTTATGGCACGTTAAAATATACGATTTGGAATTTGACGAATATGAACCTATTTTTCATTAGCTACAACTCTGCGTCTACTAGGTACAGTGACCTAATATATACACCAAGTTTTTCACTTTTTTATGTGCTATATTTTTGATAAGAATTTTTTTCCACCATATACTTACTTTTTGAGTTATTTGCGAAAAACCGTCTGAAAACGTGGTTATTTTGTAGAAAAATTAACACATTCACTCGCAAATAACTCGAAAAGTCTTAACTTGGTGAAAAAACTTTATAGAACAAAAGTTGCTTAGAATTAGTCATTTTATCCATTTCCCGACTTATTTCGAACATATATTTTTCACCCCTAAAAGGGGGTGAAACTCACCCCTAAAAGGGGGTGAAACTCACCCCTAGGGCAAAAGCACACATCGGCACAATATCACTTTTTCTCTTTGACTTGTTAGCTATGTGTATGCCAAATTTCAGGTCAATCCAAGCAGTTCTTTAAAATTTAGAGGTTTTGCAATATTTTACCTTTAAAGAACTTACTATGTGTAATTAATCGACAAGAGCCTTTAGATCAGCGATTCTCAATCTGTGGTACATGTACCACTGGTGGTACATTTCATTACTTGCGGTGGTACACAAAACACAAAAAAAAAATTAAAATAGTAGTACTTAGTAAGCCTTCATAATACACTTTAAAAATACAGGATGTAACAAAAATACAGGTCATAAATTAAATCACATATTCTGGGACCAAAAATAGTTCGATTTTACCTTAGTACAAATGGGCACATAAAAAAAGTTACAGCCCTTTGAAGTTACAAAATAAAAATCGATTTTTTCCAATATATCGAAAACTATTTGAGTTTTCTTATTGAAAACGGATATGTTAAAATCTTAAAAAAAATAATAGTGAAATTTGTGCACCCCATACAAATTTTATTGGGGTTTTGTTCCTTTAACCCCCCCCCCCAAACGTTTGTGTACGTTCCAGGTAAATTATCAATGTTTTTAAAACTTTTTTGCCTCGTAGTAATTTTTCGAAAAGCTAGTTTTTATCGAGATATTTTGAATATTTGTCAAATCCACCGCATACATGAGACAAAAAACTTTTAAAAACGCTGTATTCAACTAGTGGTACCGCAATAATAGTTTAATTGGAACGTACACAAACATTTGGGGGGTTTAAAGGCACAAAACCTCCATAAAATTGTTATGTAAACATATTAATAAAGAAGCCGCATCTCGATTAAAACTGGCTTATCAAAAAAATACTAAGAGGCAAAAAAGTTTCAAAAACATTGTGTTTAACTAACGGTACCACAACAATAATTAAATTGGAACGTACATAAAAGTTTGGGGGGGGGGGGGGTTAAGGGAACAAAACCCCCATAAAATTTTTATGGGTGCACAAATTTCATTATAATTTCCTGCCATAGTAATGCCACATGTCCATTTTCATTAAAAAATCTCCAATAGTTTTCGATATATCGGAAAAAATCGAGTTTCATTTTGTAACTTCAGAGGGCTGTAACTTTTTTTGTGTGCATATTTGTACTAGGGTAAGTTAGGTTCAATCGAACCATTTTTGGTTCCAGAATATGTGATTTAATTTATGACCTGTATTTTTGTTACACCCTGTATACATATGTGGTACCAAAAATAATAAAAAGAACTGTAGGTGGTACATGACTCAAAAAGTTTGAGAACCGCTGCTTTAGATTATTGGATAAGTTTGATTTATGAATCTGTCAATCAAATACTAACACCAATCACGTCGATTTAGAGACATCCTGTATGTGCACTCTATATTTCTCTTTTTAATTTCTCATACATCAATACACATGACTTCGAATAACGTCAATGATTCAGTGCCTGCCGATGATGCCAATTTTGATTAAATATATTTGGTAAGAAAACAGGAAGCTGTAACGGCCCACCAAAAACAATAATCGTTGAAAAAATGCCAAGATTTTTATGAGAATTAACACAACCACATGTTGTGTACTGTACCGATTTATTAGATTAATTATATTTGGATTAAAGCGCTATTTATTCTCCGGGCGAAGAATCTAAATATTTGGCCAGACACATTTTAAAAATAAACTTCATTCTCATTTCTCAGCCAGCGAAAAGTATGAGAGTAAATTCATTTTTTCACGTAATGCTATAAATTAGATATCGAATTTTGTTACGCTGTGTCTAGGTACACGCTAACGTGTACGCAAATAAAAAAGTTAGGTACACGCGAATTAAACTTAATCAAGCCAGTGACGTCATTATTTAGCGTGCGCAGTGACTTTGTATTTTGGTACACGCTATTTTGATATGTTTAGTGTTTGTTGTTTGTTTGATAGAAAATTTTTATTAAGGGAAGGGAAGGGAAGCAAAACTATTCATATGTTTCAAACTTAATTGTAATAAAACAATATGTATATAAAAGTATATATTCAGGTTAGCAAAATAGATGTTAGTTAACATGATATATACAAAATACTGCTAAAATAATTTTTATACTTAAGTTAATTATTATACCAGTTTATATTGGTGTTTATTTTTATTTATACAGGGAGTTGAACGTGTTACGATTTTCATAGAAAATTGGTTATAACTTTATAAATACCCTGTATAACATAATAAACCGTTATATTTTTGTGATATGTAAGTATAGAAGATTTCGAACATAAAATAAAATATAGGGTGTTCAATTTAAAAAACATAAGTTTGGTCTGCCACTATATTATCGAACGCCCTGTAACATTCTAACTAATTTTAGTAATTTTGTAATATGAAGCTCAAAGTTTGCTAAAATTTTTGTTACTAACTTTTATTGCTATCTATTACTATAGCGGATCTACTAAGCTTTATCACACTAATCAATCGCCCCGTATATTTTATCTTATTACTTCTGCTACCCTTATAATCACGAATTTTTGTCTCTTATCTTTTTCATAATGTTTTAGAATGTTGTTAAACTCATATAAGGCCCGGTCTTTTTTCTTTTTACCTCCGAATAACTATTTATTGGGAAGTTTATCCGGCAGATTACATGTAAATCTGTCAAATAAACATCCGAATAACTTTTATTCGGAGGTGAAAAGACCGGCCCAAAAAGAAATAAATAATTGTCCACACTCCATAGTTACTTTAAAAAAACACACTAAACAAGTAAAAAAATAAGGAAACTCTTTACAAATCAATATTAAAGTGTAAACATAACATGATTAGACAAATTCTAACCACACTCTGACATTCGCGATACTTACAGATACCACAGCATACACGCGGCTCAAATTAGCGTGTACCAAAAAACCCAGTCATAGTTACGGTGACCATATGTACTTATTTAAGTAGGACAGTACTTATTTTTAAATATTGTCCTAATGTACTTTAAAACCTTTCTAAGGACAAGCGAATGTACTTATTTTTTCTAAAAAATGAATATTTTTATGTTCTTCTTCTTGTAGTTTCATGGCCTCCACCTCTTAGGTACTTAGCCAGAAGAATATTTTTATGTTTTACTACTTTTAAAAACTTTTTTGTATACTGTTTCAGGTATTGCAGCTTTTTTGTCTTGATGGTTTCCAATATTTCCATTCTTTTGTTGACTCTTCTCATGACTTCGTTGTTTGTTACAGGCTCGGTCCATGCTATCTTTAGGTAATACCTTCACCCACAGTTCAAATGCTTCCACCTTTTTAGTAGTTTTCGCGTTAATTGACCATGCTTCTATCCCGTAAAGCAGAGTCGAGAAAATATAACACCTTGCCAGCCTAACTCTCAAATCTTAATTATTTCAGTTCTCTTGCACAAACTACCTTTCTCATTTTATTGAAGTTGGTTCTTGCCTTCTTTATTCGAACTTTGATGTCTTTGGAGTGATTAATTATTGTGTTAAGATAGTTGTAGTTTTCAACTTGTTCTAAAGTTTTACCTTTAATTGTCAGGCTTTTATCATTATTTTGGGTTTTTGATATCCTCATAAATTTAGTTTTCTTGATGTTTACTGATAATCCATATTGTTCTCCATACTCAACTATCTTGTTCATTAGCTTTTGGAGGTCTTGGAGGTTGTCCGCTGTTATGATAGTGTCGTCAGCATATATAATGTTGTTAATTGGCGTTCAATTTAGGTACCTTTATTCCTGCTGTTTCTCCCTCAAGAACTTTTTTCATAATTTCTTCAGAGTATGGATTTAATAGTAGTAGTGACAATATACACCCCCTGTCGCACTCCTATTTTAATTTCGAACTCTTCTGATGCGTGTTCGTTAATGCGTATGTGTGCCTGCTGTTTATAATATAGATTTGTTATAATTCAAAGGTCATTGTATTGTAATTGTTTTGCTTTGAGGACGTCCATTAGCTCTTTGTGGCGGACTTTATCGAAAGCCTTGTTGTAATCTATGAAACAGACGTACATATCCTGGTTCACATCCAAGCATTTCTGGATTAGTAGTGTAAATCCAAAGTGGGTTTCTTCAATATCCATATCTTCTTCTTCTTCTACGGCACTACAGCCCAAATTGAGCCTTGGCCTCCTTTATTTTTTGCCTCCACCCTTGCCTGTCTGTGGCTGCTCTTCTCCATACACGGACTCCTAAAAGGGCTTGTGCGTCGCTGTTTACTGTGTCTTCCCAGCGCTTTCGTGGCTTCCCAACCGGTCTCTTTCCTTGCATTCTAGCATTTAGTGCTCGTTTTGGTAGCCTATCCTCTCCCATTCTTATCACATGTCCGGCCCATTGCAATCTTTGTAATCTAATGAAGTCTGACAGGGGCGTTTCCTTATAAAGTTGATAAAGCTCGTTGTTGTATCGACTTCTGAAGATTCCGTTTTCCCTCACAGGTCCTAGTATTCTCCTAAGTACTTTCCTTTCGAATGTGTCGAGTTTGTTTTTGGATGTTTCTTTCAGCACCCAGACTTCACTGCCATAGCATGTTATTGGTCGAATTAAGGTTTTATAGATTCTCATCTTTGTATTTCGGTGGACACTTTTTGACCGAAATATATGGGAGAGGGCAAAATAAGCTCTGTTTGCCTGCGTTATTCTCTTCCTTATTTCTCCATCTTCTGATCCGTCGGCATATATTTCTACTCCCAGGTATGTAAACTTTTCAACCGTTTCAATGTCATCTTCATGTATAATGTTTTCTGGGACTATATTTCTTCTCGTCTGAGTCATTATTTTTGTTTTTTCTGTGTTAATTTCCAGACCTAGCATTTTTGTTTGTGTTTTTAACTCTGCATATGTTTCCTGTGCTCCTGTTGATGTTCTACTCATAATATTAATATCATCAGCATAAGCGGCCAGTTGAACCGTTCGGTTGGTCAGTAGATTTCCTCGTCCAGTTTGCATTTGCCTAACCGCATACTCCAGTGCCAGGTTAAACAATGTTGGGGCCAGCCCATCTCCCTGTTTTAGTCCCTGCGAAATGTTAAAAAAGTCTGTCCGGTGGTTTTGTATTCGTACACATGCCTGAGTTTCATCCATTGTGGCTTTAATGAGTCTTATTAACTTGTGTGGTATTGCCAATTCAGCCAATATATAGTATAGTTTGTTTCTTTTGACTGAGTCGTATGCCTGTTTGAAGTCTACAAACACGTTGTGAACATCAATATCGTGTTCCCATGCTTTGCTCAAGATCTGTTTTACTGTGAATATTTGATCCAATGTCGATCTTCCCCGTCGGAAGCCCGTCTGATACTCTCCAATAATATTTTCTGCTAGTGGTTGGAGCCGCTGGTTTATAATATACGTGAGGACTTTATATGCTGTACATAGTAGAGAGATTCCACGGTAGTTTTTGCACTGGAGTTTGTCTCCTTTTTTATAGATCGGGCATACTATACTTTTCTTCCAGTCGTCGGGTATTTTCTCTTCTTGCCATACGTCTCTGATGAGCGCGTGGATGTGACTTGCTAGGTGGTCGCCACCTACCTTATATAGTTCTGCTGGTATTTCATCAACTCCCGGAGCTTTATTGTTTTTCTGGGCCTTAATGGCTTCGAAAACTTCCTCTATGGTTGGAGCTTCTACTCCATTCTCTTCTACGTAGATCATACCCATTTCATCTTCCATGTCTACTTGAGTTCCAAGTAGTGTCTGAAAATAATGCTTCCAGGTGTCTGTGACTTATATCCATATCAAGTGTTTGGTAAATGCGTTTATGAATGATCTTTAAAAACATTTTAAGTGTGTGAGACATCAGGCTTATGGTGCGGTGGTCGTACACAAAACTTCACTGCACAAGTGAAACATTTTTACACAAAATGTGTAACCTACCTAGAAAACTGGAGTACAAATTTTCATGAATTCAAACTATTCAAAAGCATAGATCTAAAGCGGGCTACACACTCTCGGCGAAGTTACTTCGCCAAAGTTGACCGAAGTCCGAAGTACCGTCACTACGTCACTACACGCTCGTTCTACTTTGTGAGGAAGTGCGATACAAACAAAGAGCGGCGCGATACCGACAAAGATCCCTTTGACCAGACCGACAGAGAATGGAAGTAGAACGAAGAGAGGCAAAGTTCCACAAGGTGGCCGTCTACACTCTTGTACTTGTTGAACCTCGATCGACTTCGTCGAGAGTGTGGAGCCCGCATAAGAAGTGAAATAACATGGAACGATGTTTGTTATTCTCTCGAAGCTTTTAAATTGTATATCGAGGCAACCATGTTAAACGAAGATCAACTCCTTGACGAACTGGGAATTTTGAAAGACGTGGCTACAAGTGAAAAAACTGCTGAGTGGAACAGAGAAGAAAAAAATAGTCAGGATCGATGGCTTAAAGTTTTTAAGTGTGTAGATCAATTCAAACTTAAAAACTTACAAATATTATGCGAATTTATTTTCTGTAATAAATAATTATTATTGGACGTCGGAAAAGTCACAAATGTCCATATCCACTCTCAAGGCAGTGATGCTGGTGTACGCAAATTTTGATGAGATTTGTATGAAATGTTTCATTTACTTCAGTCGAAGCCGGACCTTCTTAAATTAATCTTAAGTTCAGAAAAATATGAATGATGCAAAAAACCGGAAGAAGATGAGGCTATTCCAGGTCCCTCATCTAAAAACTCTTAATTACAAGCTTGTAACTTTTTCAAAGTTAATGTAATGTGTTATGTTTAGTTTAATTGATATAATTTTTTATGTTTAGCTACATAGTTTATTTATTTTTAATGCTAAAAAGTTAGATTTGTCCAATCACAAGATACATTTTGCGTTTTTAATACATTTTTGTTTTTTGTACTTTTTTTTCTTTAAAAAGATATGGTCACCGTAGTCATAGTACATGTTAAATAATGACGTCACTGACTTGATGACGTTTAAGCGTGCACCTAACTTTTTTATTTGTGTACACGTTAGCGTGTACCTAGACACAGCGATTTTGTTATTACGCACTTGCCGAAAGTGAAACTAATTTTTGATTTTGTATTTTTCTTTCAAGAGCATCAGCCATGATGCTCTTCTTCTACCAGGACCACGTTTACCTTGGATTTTCCAAATCTCTAAGGCAACGTAGACAGCACAATAGTATAGGTATAGGCTATAGGTATAACATATCAACAGAAGCATAAAAAAATAACAAACATCAGAAGTGATAAACGAAGTAAAAATATCATACAGGTTTACATCAAGTTCAGTAGTTCAACCGAACTAGCAAATGAATCCGAACAAATAGGTCTAAAAATGAATTTTGCCAAAACGAAAACAATGACAAACACACAAGATAATAGAAACGTAATACTAAACGACACCACAATAGAAGCGGTTAATGATTTTATATATTTGGGATAGATAATAAAAATAAATAAGAAAAACCAAACATAGGAGGTAAAAAGAAGGGTCAGATTAGCCTGAGCAGGATTTGGGAAATTAAAATGGGTCCTAAAGAATAAAAAATACAACAATACTTAAAAACAAGAGTGTTTGACCAGTGCATACTCCCAATTCTCACATACGCATGCCAAACATGGCAAACATGGCCCTTGACCAAAGCAAACATGGATAAAATAATTAAGACACAAAGAGCCATGGAGAGAGCAATGTTAGGAGTAAAATTAACAGCAAAATTTGCATTAAGAAGCAAAACAACTGGGTAAGAAATAAAACAAAAGTCAAAGACACAGAACAACATATAGCCAGGCTAAAGTGGAACTTCGCAGGTCATAACGCTAGACAAACGGACAATAGGTGGAATACCACGATACAACAATGGAGATCATGGTCAGGACAGAGAGCAAGAGGACGACCCCAATTTAGATGGGGAGGCGACATTAAAAAGATAGGAGTAACGCACTGGAAACAGAAAGCACTAAAAAGAAGCGAATGGAGGAAACTGGGGGAAGCCTATGTTCAAAATTGGACGAATTAAAGGGCAAAAGAAGAATTACATCAAAGGAGTGGACAAAGCATTACTCAAAATTATTGCATTGAAAAGACCGGAGTATATCTCATAAGAGCATGTGACCAATAGTGACCATAATAACGAAAGAAGCTGAAATCGCAGGAAATATAACTAAATAAAGCCAAAAACAAAGCACCAGCACCAGGCAACATAAAAATTAAACTGCTCAAATATGGGGGCACAAGGATCGAATCCTTTATACTCTCTCGCTCTCTTCAATCCTGACCCCCGGAGGTAGTGTAGTGGTCGACGTGATGTCGTGTATCGTCCGTCTCCAAAGATCTCTGTCTCTGGTCATTTCTTTTAACTCGTGCATAGGTCTTTTGCATATTCCTGTAATTTGACCGATCCATCTTGTTGGGAATCTTCCTCGTGATCTTCGGCCTTCCACCTTTCCTTGTATGATGAGTTTTTTCATGTTTTCTGTGTTTGCTCTCATAATGGACTTTACTGGAGAGTAGTTGGCTAACTTTTAGCTCTCGTAAAATTGAATTATTTGTCCTAGGTCGGTCCAAGGAATTCTTAGCATTCGTCTCACAGAACATTTCAGTGGCATCTTTCTTCTTTCCGATTTTCTCAGAGTCCAAGATTCACATCCGTAGATCAGTATTGGGAATATTAAGCAGTTGATTAACCTCATCTTTAACGCTCTTGAAATTTGACAGTCCTTCCATGTTGTGGTCATTTTTGCTGTGGCAACTTTTGCTAAATCACATATACGTTTTATTTCTTACTGTGGTGACCCTGTGTTTGTGATTAATGATCCCAGATATAAGTAAGAGCTCACAACCTCAAACCGGTCAGTTGTGGTTATGTGTGGATGATTGTTATGTAGTCTATCCACTATAATGATCATTGTCTTTGATATGTTTAATTTCAGACCAAATATTTGACTTTCATTTTCAACCAGTCGTATAAGATCAATCAGCTCTGCTTGATAATTTGCAAGAAGGACTATGTCATCTGCGAAATGTAGGTTTTTTATTTTATGACCATTTATTGAGATGCATTTTTTCCATCCTTCAGGTGCTCTTCTCATAATATGCCATATATGTAGAATTGTAAATATTTTATCTTAAATTTTAATTCTCCTGTATATAATTTGTCTTAATTATAATTAAGAGCACGAAATAAGAGTCTCGCACATATGGACCTACGTCGGCCCAGATGGGTAGAACGGATTGGGATTACTACGGTAGCCGCAGCCGTTGCGAACTACTTTTAACTTTGAATCTTTAAGACATAAGTATTTAAGAATAACAGTCGCCACTCTGTGAACTAATTTTTATTACTAATAGGGAGTGAAATTTATTGCAGTAGAATTTTAATAGTTTCGGATTTAAGCATGAAGAGGGAAAGAAAGGAGACGGTTTTGGTTAGTGTGGGAATCAAGGCAGTTAGTCGATTTTAACATCAGAAAAAGACGCTTTAAGACGGGTATTATGACAAGCCGGTTATAATATTCGTTAGACGCAATTATTTCCAAACACATTTCTTTTTGTAAGAAGACGTAAAATTTTGGTCGCAATTACACAAACACTTTTACATTTCGTCAACTTAATAGTATCTATAATTTAATTGTCTATTTTATTAATTAAAACTGTTAAGACTCATACGGACTTTTATTACGATTGTCTTTAACGAATCCTACATATATATTGAATAATCATGGAGATAGTATACATCCCTGTCTGACACCCCGTTCTGGATGAAAGTCGTTTTAAAGTGTGTCAAGCACTTTATCTTTCATACTAGTGTTGTTCAATAAAATTGAAGAAGGGAAGATTCCAGATGAGTGGAATCTACCATCAGTGTCCTCAATTTTCAAAAAAGATGACAAATAACTGCAGAGGGATCAGTGTAATGAATTCAATAGCAAGAATATTTCCTACAGTTATAAAAGAAAAAATAGAACAGCACATGGATCATTATGGCGAAGAACAGGCCAGATTGCGAAAAGTCAGATCGTGTGTAGATAACACAGTCATCATGAGACACGTGAGAGAAAAGAATAAAGAGAAAAATATTGAACACGGTAGCGTCTCCAGGAGACAACTGTGGGAAGCAATGAGAAGAATGTACGTTAGGGAGAAATTGGTAAATATAACAAAAGGACTCATAGTATGTTACAATTGATTCAAAAAGATGGCCTAACCCAGACATCCAAAGTGAAAGTTATCTTCCAACACCAAATTGTTCTATATGGTCCACATAATGTTCAGAAAAAAGTCACACCATCTTGAGCGTCCGGTTTTGGGGGGAGATGGGGGAGAAGTCGGTAAATTAGTAGTTTTTTTACGTTTTTCGTCAATATTTCTAAAATTATGCTTTAGCATAAACAAAGTGCTATACAAAAATATTCTACATAAAATTTAAAACAAAAAAGGTCCTATACATAATTGTTATACAATCAACGGTTCCAGAGTTACGGAGGGTGAAAAGTGGAGGTTTTCGATACTTTTTATATTTTTTGGGCAATTGATGATGATTTTGGGTGGTGAGGTTGACGTTTCTTCAATGGCTTATCACTAACATACCATCGGCCATTGAAATAGCAAATTTTATTTACAAAACACAATCCTGTTAAAGAAAATTTCTTTCATCAGTAATAATCTTATAAATTGCCAAAAAACTATACAAAAGTATCGAAAACTTCCACTTTTCACCCTCCGTAACTCTTATAACAATTATATATAGGGCCTTTTTTGTTTTAAATTTTATGTAGAAAATTTTTGTATAGAACTTTGTTTACGCTAAAGCATAGTTTTGGAAATATTGACGAAAAACGTAAAAACTACTAATTTACTGATTTCTCCCCCATCTCCCCCAAAACCGGACGCTCAAAATGGTGTAACTTTTTACTGAACAATATGTGGACCATATAGAACAATTTGGATGTCTGGGTTTGGGTCTAGTTATACCATACTATCAAAAGGATGTGGTTTATCATCATCATCATCATTTACACTTTTTAACATCTGTAAAAAATACATCATAGCATGCAGAATAGAACTATTAGATTCCTAAATAGAATTTATAGTTCATGTTTCCCTAAATATGAACACTGTGTTATTGAAACAATGCCAAACAAAACAGAAACTACAAAATTATATACAGGAATGCACGGATTTTGCAACTCTCATAAATTTAAAAGAATAAAAAATTTATTACCCATTACAACAACCAAATATTTAATTTTAATAATCTTTTGTTAGTGTTCTCGGACGCCATTGGCCCACAATTAAAAAGGTCATCGGAGTTCGTTAAGTTAATTTTCTTGTTAGTGCCATTAAACGTGACAGTGTATTGTATTACAGAGTTTTACAAGCTGAGGCATTAGTCGGTTCAAAACAATATCTTGTGATTTTCGTATACGGGTCACCGGGAAATTTTAAACACCAAATTAGGCCAGTATATGGCCGATTTGTTGTGTAATTTTCACAGTCACGAAGATTTAAAAATTTAGATTTAGGTTCCTCTTACCATCTACTTCGCTTTTTGCCCATAGACCGGGAGATATTAGATATAACTTCATCCACGATTTTTTGAGTCCCGCCCTTTGTAATTCTGGAGGGTTACAGGAGGTACTTAAAATTTGTGGAAAAATCTACGGACTTCCTGTGACATTTTCCTGTGAAGATTAGATTTTCAATGAAAAAATAGGGGTGATGCAATGAATTTCTGAGCTCTGCCAAATCCACAGAAGGATAGGATACTATCGATTTTATGAAGAAAAGTTTTTCTCAGAACTCATAAAATTATGAAATGTATGTACTTACAGGCTGGTCGCATTAATCCAAACCCATGGTCGTCCGAACGACGCGGTAGTCCGAACGTGCTCGCGCGACTCCTTCCCGTGCCTCTCCCACCTCTTGAATCGACATGAATCGACCTGAATCAACATGACGAACATCGATTTTACGGACATCTTGGATTTTAAAGCACCCTAATATATCTGTGTAGATATTGGCATTGAATCCGACCCGGGCCGACCGTCACATGTAACACCGTTGCCGTATCCTCTATTTTTTCATACTATCACGTTACAATTTTTTGTGATATATTTGTGTGTGAACTGTATCATTTTTGTGTATTTTAGGTATGTTCTAATATGTTATGTATATATAGGTTTTTACTTGATTATTTTAAATCATTGTGACGTTTAACTTGCTAGAAACCTTGTAATATTGTGTACCTAATGTGTTAAAAGTAAGTAGTTTTGAAACAACAATTAAGTAAAGTTTATTATGTTGTTTTCACCAATTTTGAAAAAATGTGAAAACATTGAATTGTCCACGTCCGTCTGTCCGTCCGTCCGTCTTGTCTGTCTGTTTGCAAACTCAACTCCTCCGTCATTATACCAGGTAGAATGACAAATGAGGTGTCAAATGAAAGCTTATAATCCAAGGATGATACTAAAGATGAGAAGTTTGACATAGGCTGTCTGTCCGCCTGTCCGTCTGACCTGGTATAGTGACGGAGGAGTTATATTCGCGGAGAAACAGACAGACGGAGAGACAACCTAGGTCTAATTTCTCACCTTTACTACTATCCTTGGATTATAAACTTTCAGTTGACACCTCATTTGTCATTCTACCTGGTATAGTGACGGATGAGTTATACTCGCGGTCGGACGGACAGACAGCCTATGTCAAATTTCTCACCTTTAGTACGATCCTTGTATTATAAGCTTTCATTTGACACCTCATTTGTCATT
The DNA here is from genome assembly GCF_917563875.1 of Diabrotica virgifera virgifera. Lineage (NCBI taxonomy): Eukaryota > Metazoa > Arthropoda > Insecta > Coleoptera > Chrysomelidae > Diabrotica > Diabrotica virgifera. The sequence continues at coordinate 264,776,219 of NC_065444.1, forward strand.
CTACCTGCTATAGTGACGGATGAGTTATATTTGTGGTTGGACGGACAGGCGGACAGACAGCCTATGTCAAATTTCTCACCTTCAGTACCATCCTTGGATTATAAGCTTTCATTTGACACCTCATTTGTCATTCTACCTGGTATAGTAACGGAGGAGTTATATTCGCGGTCAGACAGACAGACGGACAGACAACCTAGGTCTAATTTCTTACCTTTAGTACTATCCTTGGATTATAAGCTTTAATTTGACACCTCAATTATCATTATACCTAGTATAATGACGGAGAAGTAAATGTTATTATTCTATTATTCTTGTAGGTATATTTAACATTGATTGAAATTATGAAAGAAATATATAGAAAACAGCATGGCAACACTGTGATGCACAAACATAAAAATGCAGCCACATTCAGCTGTGCCAGCTGTGCGTTACATAGGGTGCTTTAAAATCCAAGATGTCCGATTTTACTTTCCTATTCTTACCACCTAAAGCAAGAATCATATTATCATGCTCGCACCGTTCCGGTAGCGTAGTCTCCAAAAAACCTGATTTTACAAAGAGTTGTCTGATACTATACGTTCCGGACAGTATGAATTGTTCATATTTAAAACCATTAAAATCAATATTTTTCGGAAACGAAACGCTACGTGCCGAAACGGTGCGGGCATGATAATATGATTCTTGCTTAACACGACAGCTATGATTCAACCAATGGACCAGAATATCATCCAGAACACGAAACTGCGCTATAGAAAAGCTTTACTCTCCAACATTCTTGCTGACGAGCAAAGTGTAACGGATCTGGTATAGTAGCTTTGAAGAAAGTTAATCTCAAGGACGTGGTTTTCAATTTAGCAAATTGTTGGCCATCCATTTCACAATGTTTGATTCAACTTTTTTGGAAAAACTTGAACCCAAACTTAGTGGCTGTTGACGACTCTTCATCCAACGAAATATACATAATTATAAGCCCCCTTGTCGCTCAGCTGGCTCAAGACAACACGACAATAATTACTGAATCTGAGGTTCGAGAATGAGCATGAGGTGGCTGTGGCAAAGAAATTGACACCCAAGAAATGCTCACGGATGAAGAAATTGTAAAGGCCATTCAAAATGAAGAAACGGAAGAGGAGGATGTCGATGATGAACCACCTGCTTGAAAAACTTCTGCTGCTGAAGCTGTTAAAACCCTGAACACGGCCATCAGTTGGGGAGAAAACAACCTCAGCAGCAGCGAGGAGATCATGATGCTGAGGCGTACCTATAATAGACAGAGCGTTTGATCAGCACGTCGAGACTGGCGTCCAGAAAAATATTTATATAGATAATATTATTAAATATATTGTATATAATATACATACAGTAAAACCTCGATATAACGGACCTCTATATAACGGACTTCGGATATAACGGACGAAAAATCCGGTCAAATGTAAAAAAATTAAAACGTCCTGTTGATTGAATTAAACGGGGTCCCCGTGGACCCCAATTGCTACACCTACCTAGAAACTTTAGTTGTATGTTTTTGCCAAAAATACAACATCGCATATTCAACCCATGGATCAGGGAAAATTTTGGAAATCAAACGAATATCTAGTAAAAAAAATTGTCTGTTGGCCAAGTGAAGACATAAGATTAGAAGGGTTGGAAATTCCTGATTTCTGTAAGACAATACATATCTAATAGTGTCGAGAAGGAGTAGGTAGCTGAGATGTTTTATTTTACAATGGCTAGAAGTACATAGATGAAGGTGTCCCTGGGTATAATATCACGACTGAAAGTGAAATAGCAGATGAAGTTATGAACCTAAAACATGAGGATGGAAGTGAAGATAGCAAAGAAGGCAAAACAACACTGCAAAAAATGAAGTTCTCAGAGGTAAGATCGCATCTTAACGATCTAATAACATTTATTGATTATTCAGACAACGAAGTTCAACTGTATTATACGCAATATCGTAATTTTAGAGAGTTGATTATAAAAAAAAAACAGCAAACTTCAAAAGTGCAAACAAAACTTGATTCCTTTTTCAAAGCAGGATTACCGAAAGCAAGCGTGTCGATACCAAACAACGTCACTTCACGACGAATTTCTGAAGATAATTAAATAGAATTTTGTTTGAAGTTTTTTTATTTATTTTAAACCTATTTTTATATAACGTACTTTCGGCTTTAACGGACACCCCGACCCCCAATTAGTCCGTTATATCGAGGTTTTACTGTACTTGTATAATATAATATTTTACATAAAGCATTTTCAGTCATTTTCATTGTGTTTTTGCAGTTTTTCCTCTCCCAATAAGAAAGTCATAGGTAATCAATCCGAACGATGCGAACATTCGAACAAGCCGTTTCTCCGATTCCGTTCGGATTAACGAGACCCTACTGTACTTATATTTATATCTCCATTAGTACCTTAACATCCATATATTAGTACATTAACAACCCTCCTGCCAAAAAATTTTGGTATTTTGCCATTCTATGGATATGTTAGGTTCAAGAAATTCATTGAACAACATTTTTTTTCATGAACAATCTAATTTTCACAGGTAAATGTCACAGGAAACCCGTAGATTTTTCCACAAATTGCAGGTACCTCCTCTAACCTTCCAGTATTGCAAAGTACAGGACTCAGAAAATGGTGGCTGAACTTCTATCTAATATCTTCCGGTTTACCAGGGTTGCTTTTACTTGGGGGGTGAAAGCTACCCCTTCTCGGGGGTGAAAAAGCATACGTTCAAAATAAGCCCGAAAATTGATAAACTGACTAATTCTAAGCAACTTCTGTTCTATAGGATTTTTTCACTGACTAAATACTTATATTTAAATTAATACTTTTTCACTGACTAAATATCTTATTAAAAAATGAAAGAAATGGTGTATACACGAAGTCTGTAGACCCAGTAAAGTAGAAGCAGAGTTGTAGCTCATGAAATGTAGGTTCTTATTCGTCAAATTCCAAATCGAATATTTCAGTGTGAAATAACCACAAAATGAAGCACTTTTCGGGGAAAACTCATTGGAACTCTAATGTGTTAAAAAACTTATTTTTATTTTTTATAAAAGTTTGTAGCATCAATACTAAGCAAGTTACGCTCAAAATAAAGTCAGTCCCTTTTTTTTTCGGTAAAACAAAATCGCGAAAATCACCCCCTAATTAGCGTCCCAAATGAAATTCATCGTTTCATCTTTACAATTTACTTTACTTATTATAATGTTTTCTTCTTCTACGGTACTACCTACAGCCTAAATTGAGCCTTGGCGAGATATTTTGCCTCCACCCTTGTTTGCCTGTGGCTGCTCTTCTCCACACACGGACTCCTAAAAGTGCTTGTGCGTCTCTGCTTACTGTTATATATATTGTTTATAGGATCATGATCTACTCATAATCCAATGTTTTTATAATCTGTAAGTTTTACCGGTTCAAAGTACTTATTATATAAAGGGTTGTGGTTGAAAGGGCTTGACCAATTCACTAATCACCAGTGTATGCAAACTTTGAACCGTCATATCTTAACCAATTTTTGTCTTACAGAAAAACAAAAAAGTCCAAAATATTCAGAAAAGCAAAACCTACATTTTTCTCTTATATGAGATTTTTGTATCACTAATACTTTTTAAGTTATTTTGGAAAAAAGACATTTTTTTTCAAAATTTCACTTACGTATACCATTGTTTTCGTTTTTTTAGAAGCTATATTTGCTGAGAATATTTTTTTCGGTAAAATACTTACTTTTAGAGTTATTTGCGAAAAAGTCTAAGCCCTGGTTTTTTGGCTGAAAAATGAACTATTGATTTCGTGAAAAAGTATAGAACAAAAGTTGCTTAGAATTAGTCAGTTTATCCATTTCTGCTGTTATTTTGAACGTATGTTTGTTCACCCCCGAGAAGAGGTGTCTTTTACCCTCCAAGTAGGTAAAAGCAACCCTGGGCTCAAGTCCAAAAGTGAAGTAGAGAGTCAGAGGAACATAAATCGAAATTGTCAAGCAAATTCATCGCGACAAGGAAAATGACACTCCAAAACGGTCATTTACTGGGCTAATACGGGTCACAGGGAAATTTAAAACACCAAATGGTCGGTTCGTGTCGGAAACCACTTTTACTGAATATTGACGGGACAGGATTGGAGAGAGGATGTAGGTGTCTTCTTGTGTTCGTCAATTAATAAAAGGCGTGATTCTTTTTCTATTCATCCGGTCGAGGTCTCTACACTGATTTGTGGGTATTATATAACAGCCTAGTTTTTATTATCACTGTCTAACATAAACCATTTGGTTCGTTTCAATTTAGCGAGTACCTATATACAGAGTGGGCCAAAAGTTTGGCCCACTCTGTTTTTGGGTTTGGCCACCCAAACTCCTAATAATCTTTTTAAGTGATGGTCCGAATTGTACCAAAACGGTAATGCATCTATATTGTAATATGGAGATTTGAAAAATGCAAGGAAGTAATATTCAATGATATCTTCCTGAAGTTACCATTTGTACTGTTTTTATTTTATACACGTAATTACATTTATAAAACATTGTAAAAGGTGTTATTTTGCAAAAATTCCTTCTAGAAAAATTAACTTCACTTTTGCATGTGTCATTGCGCGTGTCATTTTAAATGTATAAAATTAAAATCCAGGACACTTTTTTCTTATTTTATACTAGATTTGCGACTTTTGCAAAAAAGAGACACGATGTTGATATTAAGTTTCAACGTACGCTTACTTAAGATGAAAGTTATTTAACTAGTCATGAAAGTGTTAAGAAAAAATCGAATAACTACAGGATGGTCGGACGAAAACTAAACAGGCATTATCAAGATATCAAAGAAATACAACATTCAAAAAAAATCCACGAGGAAAATAAAATTTCTGTAGGGCTGTATACCATAAATCACAAAAAATACTGGATCCTTTGTAAAATGTATATTTAAAAGACTCCAATAAGGCTTACATCACATAAACAAAACGTTTTCGGATTAACAAATAATCCATCATCAGTGTTTAAAAGCCAACAGCATGCAAATTTGGTAGCGTGAGCCACCAAAAAGTTATGGGTAAAAACCCTTTAAATGTTGCAAGATCTTAAATGATACCACATATATTATGAATACGATAATTAATGGATGTTGCAAATATTCCTGGATATTACCCAGGGCAACACAGGACTCTAACCCACGTGGATGTAATGTGAAAGGGATGAACCTGGGAATACCTTTCCCTGGGTTCATGCCTTTCACATTACATTCACGTCTTGGTCTTGCGCCAGTACACCTGGTCTTGGTCTTGGTATTGCGCTCCTGGTCTTGGTCTTGCAGCAAGAGTCTTGCAAGTCTCGCAGTTGCCCATTAGCCTATTGCATATCTTAGAACAACGTAACAGAGAGGTACATTTTAAGTTTGAATATCACAGTCATAGTAAAGACTAGTCAAATTAATAAATATCTCAACAACTGACACTGGGTGGGATTTGAATCCACGATCTTAGTGATACCTGCCTATGTTCTAACTAACTAAAGTTAAAACTACCTCATAAAACCCACAAAATTTCATTTACATATCTCAACCGGTTTTAGAGCAATACATAAATCGTCAGTTTGTAAGAAAAATTTCAACATCCACTATTTGGCAAACTAAGCATTTATAAAGTAAACGTTTATGAAGCAAACTGTCATTACTTTTTTTGTACAGAATTAGGTACCCATTAAAGTTTGCCATACTTAATTAAAAACATCCTGTATCGACGAAAAAGATGGCTAGTTAAAAAAGTACCTAACTTTTTTATTATCCAATATAAGTGAATGAATAAAAAAACATAATGCTTAGAAAATATGAGGCTATAGTTGGGTTTTAATTTCAATATGCTATTGCATGCTTGAATAATAACAAGTTAGCATAATGCTAGAATATTCCGCAGAGTGAGAAAAGCCACAGTTTGATTGGTACATCCTACATACAATGACAATAATTGACCTGTCTAGCAACAATATTATTACAGCAATACATATTTATAAAGAATAAGACAACATATTAAAAAACAATCACTTCAATTGGACAACAGGTTTAGGAAATTTGAGACATTAAAAATAACCCGTTTTTAAGGTGGTGCGTTAATTTTTTGGAGAAGTGTATATCGTTAAAATAATATTTCGGTGTTTTGTTTACACGATATCCGGCATTATATGTACTTTTGTCTCGTATCATTATCTTATGATACTTTTAAATAAGAGCCGCGCCGTTTCGGCAAATTTTGTTAAGCCGAGTGACCTCATAGCACAGTCAGCATAAACAATACATAATAGTCTTACTATAGTATGTATACCGATAAGATTTCTGGTGTTCGGATTTCTAGAAAACTAATAATGAAAAAAAAAAAATTACTTATTATACTGATTAAGTATATTTTGTATTAGCTAAGGTGACACATTTTTAAAAAGTTTGTATACAATATTCGATATTACTGTATGGGAAACAGGAAAGTTATGTTATGATTAGAAGACGACTAGTCTCAAAACCTGGACAATTAATTTCAGAGCGAAGAAGTCGACTGCTGGGAAAGAATGTACAAAATGTTTTATTTTTACATTATAATAATGACCTAATGAGTACATGTCAAATGTGTCAAGTGTTTTTAATGGATATTTTGATTCGTTATGTATGTTTATGGTATTGTTCGTAATGCGCATAAATCCAATTTTCAAAATTTTTTTTACAATTTTTTTGTTTCTCATAGAGTATCTAAGAATATAGCCGAACGTATATACTCCATAAAACGACCCTCAATTCTAACTGCAAGACGCAAGAGTCTCGCAGGCTTAGTCTTGTTCTTGCTTAAGTCTTTCACGGTAAGTCTTGGTCTTGGTCTTGGGAAAACGCAAGAACAAGACCAATACTGCAAGACCAAGACCGATTTTGGGGAACACTACCTTTAATACCAACCTTGGTTGATAAGCTTTCATTCGACACCTCACTTGTCATTCTATCTGGTCGAATGACGGAGAAGTTGTGTTTACAAGGGTCTTTGAGACAGAGACAATTCAAAGTTTTCACATTTTTTCAAAATGGGTGAAAATAATATCTCTATTAACGAAACAGTTGAAATCGGATAATTCAAAATGTACAGTATTATTTCCTTCTAATCTGTCTCACACTGTATATTGATTTGCTTGTGGGACTTTGCTTATATGTATCTCTAACTTTATTTTTTATTCCCCAACCAAATTAAATCTGAATCTACTTTCTGAAATACTTAGTTTCTTAGTTACATCAGAAAACTGTTTTGTTATTTCGTTTTCTAGAAAACGTTGTGCTTGATTGTTCTATGTATATTTAAACAATTTCGTTTTAGTAGTGACCTTGCTAAACATGGCTAAGATAATTAATGGTGTTTTTTACCTTTCAAGAACTAGTTTATGGTTTCTGCACTAATTCATTGAAACTATTTCAAAATAGAATAAGATGAATGTCACCTGGTAACTCATTAATTTACAATTTTTCTTCTGATCTCGTATATAAATAGATTTTTAAATTGTAATTTCAAATGAAGTGGATTTTAAAAGCACAAATATTAGAATACTGAATATACACTCACCGGCACAAAATTCCGCCACCCAAAATTTTTGATTAAGTTTGACAATTTATAACTTTATTATTTGTAATTTTCAAGATTCTTGTATCAGTTTGTAGGTATACATGTATTGATATCGGTTGTTTTTATTCCGATAACAAATTCTTTTGCTTAGATAGCATTATAAGGAGGTGAATGGAAGCATTGTATTTTTTTCTAATTTTAAAAAATTCTGTGGAAAAATTGAATAGCTGGGTTTGGTTCCATGACATCTCGTAACGCGACAGTTCGTAACCGGACAACTGGTAACGGACAATTCGTAACAGCGACAGTTCGTAACGGCGACACTTCGTAACGGCGACAGTTCGTAACTATACAAATTCGCAACGGACAATTCGTAACGTCCAACCAAATTGAATTATTCTGTTTATTTTTGTTAACGTGGAAACTAAATGTTATTACAATTATAAATGAAATTATGTTTATCAGTTTAACGAATCAGTATCAGGATAAACATTTTTAAGGTATTTCATATTTCGTGTTTCAGAATACATATACGTAATATATATGTAATAATAAAAGTATTTAAACCAAGTATTAAAGTATTAAAAGCCATCCCTCGTATCAACTATAACCGTTGATTGAATACCCCAACGCTATAACATAACCAATCACAAGGTTTATTATAATAACAGGTAATTATAATCTTTCCTTGACAAAATGTTTACTAGAAAATTGGGAATGTCTAAAGATGGTTGTTGGCTTAAATGTTTCACGAATTACTTCATTATTCCTTTGTCTAGGTATATGCAAATTTAAGGAACAATAAGAGGGATAAACTTTTAAAAATATTATTAAAAGTTTGTATGTATTTAAATTTGTTTGTGTTTAAAGACTTTTAATACATATATTCTGAAACACGAAACATAAAATGTGTTATATATATACTGATGTGATCTTGATTATTGATATGAGATAATATTCTTATTTGTCATTTAATTTAATCAATGCATTAATAATAATTTAATTAATTAACCAGATCACATATCAATATTTTTTCAATCTCAGGGCGAATTATAAAATTAATTACTTACTTCGTGGCTTCTCAGTATTTCTCAATGGTTCCTAATCGGGATAGGAAAGAAAAGAGTAAAATAATACACACATATGGGTTACAATTATAATCAAAATATTGTTTATTTTATTTAAATGGCAATCACTGCTTAATATGTGCTAGATCTTATTATTCTTAAACATAACATTTACAAATGGGAATCTTATTTCCTTTTGGTTTCCAATTGAAAGTTTTTATTAACATTTAACTATTAGGATTTATTAGCAACAATTCTATTTAAGTTTGATGAAGCTTTTCTGATATTATTGATTATGTTCTTCAATTTATAATGTGGTATTTAATACGAAAAAACCCATACATTCATGTCCAAACAAATGAGACTGACCTTTTTCTGGTGAACTGAGAATGTCTTCACACAAGACCCGTTTCCTGCTATCCTTGGCTGCGATCAAAACCTCGTCCTGGCTTTCAGTAATGTTCTCCTTTGAAGATTAGCTCGTATAGCTCTCGTTCCTGCTTCTGTCGTGATGCTGTGTTCTACCTTTTTCGAAACTGCAATCAGCTACCGGGACACTCTTGGCTCAAGGAGGTTCTTTACTCTCAACCTGGCCTACCTCTCGTTCCACGATAGATCTCCACACTCACGGAACTACACCGGCTTTCTCACTCTCCGTACACTACCGTCTACTACTGGACTTCACTTCTCGACAGCTCAAAACATTCTGATCTATATTTGTTATTCATTCCCCTACTTTCTAAATATCCCTTCCAGATTCACAAATCAACCTTCCACCACCAACTCTCATTCGCAGTATTCCTCAAAACCAATTTTTAATCTTTCTAAATATGCTTAATGGATTTCAAAAAAAAATAGTTAATTCCCATTCTAAAATTACTTTCTACTATTTACACAATTTAATGACCTATTATCTACTTCAACTGAGTCTTATTTAGCATAGGCTAATGATCGAACCTTCCGCGAACAACGATAATGACCTATTCTCTATTTCAACTGAGTCTTATTTAGCATAGGCTAATGATCGAACCTTCCGCGAAACACGATAATGGTACGCGCCATTCACTTTGTTTATTCTCGGCGCATTGTCCCGAATTTCGTAAGCTTCTTCTAATTCACTTCTTAAATTTAAATATAACAATTTGTTGTATACAGGTTGTTCTAAATTTATATGCCCGTGGTTGAGAAAATTGAAAATATTTTATATTAAATTGAATTTTGTTTATAATTATCAAAATTTAATTTTCATATCAAATAGAAATATAACAATACATGTTTATCCCGGTACTGATTCGTTAAATTAATAAACATAATTTTAATTATAACTGTAATAACAGTTAGTTTCCACGTTAACAAAAATAAACAGAATAATTCAATTTTGACGTTACGAATTGTCCGTTACGAATTTGTATAGTTACGAACTGTCGCCGTTACGAAGTGTCGCCGTTACGAACTGGTCACGGGTTTACCTACCATCCCAAACTACGTAATCGGCTAGACAATGTTAAAGCTGCTAAGATGACGTGACTGATCAGATATCAAATTGATAATTTTAGATTACAAGATTACTATGAGACTGGAACAGTTTTGAGAAATTTATTAACTCTTATATGCAAAATGTTTTAAGTTCTCCAATTTTTGTTAAGTTCCGGTTAAACAAATAAATAATATGTGTGTTCAAAAGTTTGTATAAATGTATTTGAGAATTTTTTTCATATTCATTTATTATTTTAATAAAGAAAATGAAAAAAAACACGCTTGTTTAATTTAAGTGTTTTAAAATGTTTTAAACATAAACAAATTTTTAAAACAATTGTTTAAAACGGAATGTTTAAAACGAAACAACCCTGATTTTTAGTGGCGCAATTTTGTGCCGGTGAGTGTACCTTTAAAATTGTCTAGAAAAATATGTTGTCAGTGAATTGGTTAAGTAAGGTATATTTAATTATAATTGGATCGACCTTGAATTTAGCCATTCTCACGACAATTGTTGTGTATTATGTAGAATTTTATATAACTTCCTTTTTTTAACTAAAGTTTATTTGTAAGGGTATAATATAAAGTTGTAATAGTGAGGAAATTACTCGATTTTAGTGAAGTATTCTGACGTATGTTATCAGATCAGTCAAATGCGATTAAAACTACAAATAGTGCAAATTTAGAAGCAAAATGATTAATGATAGTTATTTGAAGAAAATAAATCATAAAGAATTGACATATAATAGAAAAAACAAATGGTGTATCTATTTTTCTCTTTTTATCTCTTCTGTTCTGCTCTTCGGCATTCGGTTTTTGCCAGCTACTTTTCCGATAAAATCATATTATTACGTTAAAGGACGTAATTGTCTTCGTTTTCCGGTCCATGGTTTCCATTCACTTAATCTTTTTGTGAATCTATCGCTCTCCATCCTAGACATATGCATTATGTCTAAAAAAAATATGCGACAAAAATTGGCAACAATTATCAATGGATAGACGAAGACTTGGAAGGTTGAACATTTAGTTAGTACTTACAGGTGATAAATAACACTAATCAAAATGCTTCTGGACAAAAGATCAGAGCACAGAATCGCTAGTTGAGAGGTCTCTACAAACTGATGCATAGTTTTTCGTATCCCATCACTATTGATACCTTGCCTTGATATGCTCACATTTACAGATGTAATAAGAATTCTTAACTAATAGAATATTATTCTTTAAATCATGTAAGTTACTACTGTATATTTACCATGACTCCATCCATCTAGTGATTTCATCAAGAAAGGTGTACACAAGTAAGAAGAAATATAAGAATCTTTACCCAACTCTATTATCCCTGTTAATATTTGTTTTGACATTTATATGGCATATTTCACATATCGAAATAATATCCACTTCATGGCGAATGTTTTTCCGAGTTGTCTTTTAAAAATAAGCACCAAGATTTCGACAAAACCTAAAAATAGAAGGCATTGGAAATGACTTTGAGTTAAAAATAAGAAAAATTCGAGAAAAATATGAAGATTTTCTTTTGACATTGTATGAACTGCTTTACCAAGGAATTGGGAAAAGGAGACAAAGAGCAGACAAAAATAGGTGTACTATGGGGCAAATGAACGGTAATTACTTCTACTACTGGGTATCTTATTTTTACCTGGTATTATTAAGTTTACACATCGTCAAATATACTGTATATCAGACGGTTTAGGTCATGTTAATGAAATGTACTCAAAATTTTTGCTTAGTATTTTTTAAAGCATTGTCTACATTAAGGTGATACAGTAGCGATCAACTGGTAGCAAAAACGCGTTCCAAGATTGGGGCTGTAATTTTGAATATTTTTTCGAGATATTTGGCACACGTATTCGTCAAATAATAAAGAATGGCGGTACAGAGCCCAATTTGAAAAATATATTAATGTGTGGAAATTACTCTGTAATTAAATACAATATTAAAAAAACGAGCCTGTGCCGCCATTAAGAAGAACAAAAAAATACACTTTCTTCAAATAAACTTTTTTATCCGATGCCTAGATTTTGTGTCATTTTGGAACTACTAAAATTTTTTATTTCATTAGTAGTTCCAAAATGACACAAAATCTAGGCATCGGATAAAAAAGTTTAGGTATTTGAAGAAAGCGTATTTTTTTGTTCTTCTTAATGGCGGTACAGGCTCGTTTTTTTAATATTGTATTTAATTACAGAGTAATTTCCACATATTAATATATTTTTTCAAATTGGGCTCTGTACCGCCATTCTTTAATATATTACGAATACGTGTGCCAAATATCTCGAAAAATATTCAAAATTACAGCCGCAATCTTGGAACGCGTTTTCGCTACCTGTTGATCGCTACTGTTTCCTCTTAAAAACTTTTTATTTGGCGTGTACCATTGAACAGTGGCCGATACCAACATTCGTATTTTAAATACAACATCCTAAGATATTGTCCAGAATTTTTCAGAACATTCTATTAGACATCTCCCATGTCCTCTACCTATCATCAATAATTGATTCCGAAATATTAAGGAAATATTGTCTACAAAATTTGGAAGAAGGAAATAACCAGCAAATTGACCTGTATAAAAAAATTAATAGGAAGATTACCTGAAACACAAAACAAATGAAATTAAAACAAAATTTTCGAAATTTATTGAAATGCATTAATCGAAATGGATTGCATGATAGAAATGTATAGTGGCCATATCAGAAATGAAGAGATAAAAAGAAAGATGGAACTACAAAAGACAGAAACTACGTAACTAAAAATAACTACATCAACATCGGACGAAAAACGTTTACTTCGATACAGGCACGTAAGAAGACCATATTTATATCAAACGAGAAATATAGCAAACATTTCGGAGCCAAATTAGAAGAAAAAGCAGAGGCGAATCACGGAGATCATGGAAGGATGAAGTAGATAAAGCCATCGAAGGACGGAATCTCAGAGAAGAAGAATGGCAAGAGAATATTTATTATTTATGCAGTCTATGAAAATTTCCACCCCCTATGTCTTGAAAGGAGTACAGAAATTGAAGAGCAACAAAAGAAGAAACAATATTATTTTCGTTGTGTTTTCTATTATCGATGCAGATGGACACTAAGGGAAACAACGAAACTTTTTATAAAAATAATAACATAATATCTTCTTCTTTCTCTTTATAAGCAATAATTCTACTTTTTCATTGGCGTATTGATACTCGGCTTTAGATTGGCTTTAGATTTTTATTTCAGGCTATCAGTTTTGCTTCTTCTTTGTAACGGGAGTATTTTGATGATTTCATCCATTCTTAAATTTAAGAACATAGAGTCTCCCTGTCTTATTCCGCTGCCTATGCATATACAGGGTGTCCCAGACTAATTTAGCCACGCTATATCTCTTAAACGAATAGATTTTCGAATGGGACAAAAAGTGGTATATTCTACTTGTAATACACTTTAATATGACGTAGAAAAAAACCATCCCCTAAATATTCATCCCTTAGTTACAACTCCTAACTTTAATTTTTTTAATAGCACCCTGTATATTTTTTTATAGTTTTGGATGTGGTCTTCTATCGTCTATTCAACACATTTCTTGAAAATAAAATCGGTTCGTAAATAACCAAGAAAATATCAGTTTAGTTTTGTTAATTATGTGTCCCAGACTAATTTATCCAGGCTATATTTCTTAAACGAATAGAGATTTTCGAATGGGACAAAAACTTATCTATTACATTTGTAATACACTTTAATATGGCGTAGAAAAAAATTATCCCCTAAATATTCATCCCTTAGTTACAACCCCTAACTTTATTTTTTTTAAATAGTACCCTGTAAGTTAGGGATGAATATTTAGGAAATGAACTTTTCTACGCCATATGAAAGTGTATTACAATAAATGGAATAGATCAGTTTTTGTCCCATTCGAAAATCTCTATTCGTTAAAGAAATATGGCCTGGATAAATTAGTCTGGGACACACAATTAACAAAAATAAACTGATAGTTTCTTGGTTATTTACGAACCGATTTTATTTTCAAAAAATGTGTTGAATAGACGATAAAAGACCACATCCAAAACTATAAAAAAATATACAGGGTGCTATTAAAAAAATTAAAGTTAATGGTTGTAACTAAGGGATAAATATTTAGGGGATTATTTTTTTGTACGCCATATTAAAGTGTATTACAAGTAGAATATATCACTTTTTAAGTAAAATTTAATAAAAAACTTTGGTCTTGGTAAAAGGTATATTATTTTAAAAAGCCCTATAGGGCTACAAACATCGAACAGAACGTTTTCGCTCTAAAAAGAGCATCATCAGTGTTGCCTAAAATAAGTATAACCATATTAATTATCAAAATGTTGAACTTAAAGTGATGACCAAGGTAGAATCAAAGTTTGGTTATACTTACAAGAACATGGTGAGCCAACCAAAAAATACGAAGGTCAAAGCCTTTCAAAAATGGACTAAAAGTCACATCAAAATGCTAACATAGCAAATTCCAAAGGATGGATATAATCCCTAAGGATATGGCCCTAGGATAACATATGACTCCCACACGTTGTAAGTGGGTCAAAGGTAACAAATTAGGTCATTGTGTTACAAGAGCTGACAGGCAACTAAGATGTGAGATATCAAAAGCGAATCTGTCTGATGTCAAGACAACAATTGTCAATGGAACTTGAAGTATCATGAAAAATTGGTTACACAGCTACTAAATTTATAGTTGTTTATAGTACAAGCAATGATAACAGCTAACATCAGTGTGTTGGAATTATAAAAATAAAGAGTTAGTGAGAATAGATTATCTAGATGTAAAATAGAAGGGGGGAATTTGAGTACCCACAATCATCAATGAAGTGTACGTAAATTGATGAAGAAAGGTAGGCAAAACAACATACAGATAATGTAATGTATGGTTTATGTTTTGAAATTAGATAATTTATATTTGTGAACCAACACAAATGATGGCTGAGAGACTGGCTGAAAAACTAGAGACAAAATAGGGGTCGTGATATCAAATGCTGAAAAAGTTGTAAATGCAAAATCTTATTTATAAATTAATAAAATATAGATGGGTTCATCAACACAATTTTACAAGACTGAAAAGGTTGTATTACAAGCTTAGTCCAAATTTCTTTATTATGTCCTTTTATGTTAAATAACATCTAGGGCAAAGAAAAATTAATAACTTGGATAAAAGTGTCTAAGCTACAACTAAAGTGGGGTCAGATGAAGATAAGTGTTGAGTAAGATTATTGAGTATATGAGAAAATTAAAAATTGTGTTTATTTGAGATAGATGAGTTTGTGGTATATAAAGTAAATTTGACATCACTATTGAGACTAATGAACATTATTGAGAGACTGGGGACTCCAGAGACCAGGCAACCAAACAAACCAAATGATGAATGAAAGGTTGGCTGAATGGAATAACTACTAGATGTGTGAAACTTGAAAGATATATTGTACAGTATTATTGGTTGATTTAGTTTAGAATGAAATAGTTATGATTGGACACTAAACGAAAAACGGTTTGAAAAGATGATGTGGAGAGAATGGGATATATATTGAATAGATATAGTTGTGTACAAGTTGTGACAAATGGATGTTGCGGATATAGTTGAAATTGCTTTGTTTGGGAGAAGAAAAATTTTTTTGAAGAAAGGATTAGATGATTATCGAAAATTGAGTGAACATGTGGATGTGTGTGAATAAGAAGAGAAAAGAAAGAAATAGAACAATATTGGTAGATGCGAATAATTAGGAGAAATAAAGTAATATAAGAAACAGATTTATAATGTAATTTATGAGAAAAGTTGACGATGTAACGGTTGAAAGTCACGATTGAAAGACACATGGCGATTAACACAATTTGGACTTCTCTGTTTCTCTTTGACTATTTCAAGATCCTCGTATAGGTCCAATCTCAGAAAGTTTTTATCGGGAATGTTATGTATTAGGGATACGTTATCAGGGATATTGAGAGTATGGTTGTTTTGTTTAAGATGTTGAAAATGATGTCAAATTTACTTTATATACCACAAACTCATCTATCTCAAATAAACACAATTTTTAATTTTCTCATATACTCAATAATCTTACTCAACACTTATCTTCATCTGACCCCACTTTAGTTGTAGCTTAGACACTTTTATCCAAGTTATTAATTTTTCTTTGCCCTAGATGTTATTTAACATAAAAGGACATAATAAAGAAATTTGGACTAAGCTTGTAATACAACCTTTTCAGTCTTGTAAAATTGTGTTGATGAACCCATCTATATTTTATTAATTTATAAATAAGATTTTGCATTTACAACTTTTTCAGCATTTGATATCACGACCCCTATTTTGTCTCTAGTTTTTCAGCCAGTCTCTCAGCCATCATTTGTGTTGGTTCACAAATATAAATTATCTAATTTCAAAACATAAACCATACATTACATTATCTGTATGTTGTTTTGCCTACCTTTCTTCATCAATTTACGTACACTTCATTGATGATTGTGGGTACTCAAATTCCCCCCTTCTATTTTACATCTAGATAATCTATTCTCACTAACTCTTTATTTTTATAATTCCAACACACTGATGTTAGCTGTTATCATTGCTTGTACTATAAACAACTATAAATTTAGTAGCTGTGTAACCAATTTTTCATGATACTTCAAGTTCCATTGACAATTGTTGTCTTGACATCAGACAGATTCGCTTTTGATATCTCACATCTTAGTTGCCTGTCAGCTCTTGTAACACAATGACCTAATTTGTTACCTTTGACCCACTTACAACGTGTGGGAGTCATATGTTATCCTAGGGCCATATCCTTAGGGATTATATCCATCCTTTGGAATTTGCTATGTTAGCATTTTGATGTGACTTTTAGTCCATTTTTGAAAGGCTTTGACCTTCGTATTTTTTGGTTGGCTCACCATGTTCTTGTAAGTATAACCAAACTTTGATTCTACCTTGGTCATCACTTTAAGTTCAACATTTTGATAATTAATATGGTTATACTTATTTTAGGCAACACTGATGATGCTCTTTTTAGAGCGAAAACGTTCTGTTCGATGTTTGTAGCCCTATAGGGCTTTTTAAAATAATATACCTTTTACCAAGACCAAAGTTTTTTATTAAATTTTACTTGTAATTAATGGTATACAGCCAGCTACAGGAAATTCTTCCTAGTGGATTTTTATATCACTTTTTGTCCCATTCGAAAATCTCTATTCGTTTAAGAGATATAGCGTGGCTAAATTAGTCTGGGACACCCTGTATGTAGGTTCTGTAAGTTGTCCATCTACTCTAACTCCTATTTTGTTGTTGTGGAGATGTCTAGAGTCTATATGAACTGCTCTCTTATACCGAAGAAGGATTATATCTTTATCTTACTCTGTAAATGATTTCTACAAGTCAATCAGACATAGAAATGCTGATAATGCATTATTCGGAAAATCTCTCGAGGAATGCATTGATTTCCATGGATGCCTGGCACCATATTTCCAATCTTGGCTGTGTTTTTATCTCAAACCTCATACGAAAATAATACTTGTATTACAAACTCAGCTAAAATCTTTAAGTTTTCACAATGATCAACTGTAGCTACATAAACTTTAAGAATGGGGTTAACTGTCGTGAACCAACATGTTTGTGCCATCTTCCCTGGACTTCTCTCTGCCAAACTTTGAGAACATATTCCATCTCCAATTATTGCTTTAGATAGTTTGAACAAATACTGTTAATCTGAACTTAAATGTTTTTCATTTACAAGAGTCAGTATGGGTTTAAATTTAATAACATGCATTTTTTCGCAATTGGGAAGAAGGGATCCAATCGGCTCAGAATATGAATCGAGACCTTTTCCTGTTGTCATCTAGTTTTTGCAGCAAATATCGCAAGAGAAGTTCATTAGCATGCAACGGGCATACACTCTGCTGTAATGGTTTATTTACTCGCCTTCGATATCTATAATTCGAATGATTCCACCTTCCAGCCCGCATTGACATTTGTACCATCACATCCCATATAGTCCTGTCGCCAGGGGGGGGGGGTGCAACGGCCTCCTTAATTCAGATGGACTTACGCAAGTTTTTTTTATGTATTTTGACCCGTAGAACACGAATTTTTTTGGGTAACAGTTGATCCGGATGTCGATAAGGTTGTTATAAACAAAGAACTTAAGGAATTACATAACAGCGATTTTTCGCCAAACAAAACATTTTTTTGTATTTTTTGGGTGATTATCAGCAAAAAATGGTCCTACAATTTTTTCGTAGGATGCATAGTTTTCGAGATAAACGCGGTTGAACTCTCAAAAAATCGAAAAAGTGATATTTTTGAACCCGAATAACTTTTGATTAAAAAATAAAATAGCAATTCTGCTTACTGTATTTGAAAGTTCATGTCAAATTCTATCGGTTTTGATTATTTGCATTGCTAAAAATTAATGCGTGCAATGCATGCGTTTTAATGTACGTAATCTATGTAGAAATTGTCTGTATGCGCGCCTACTCGTTCAATTTCAAATGAGAAATGCATTGAACACATCATTTAATCACGATGTGTTTATAGCTTTGTTTAACAATAAAAAAATTAATTTTTATCAATGAAAGTAATCAAAACCGATAGAATTTGACTTGAACTTTCAAATGCGGTAAGCAGAATTGCTATTTTATTTTTCAATCAAAAGTTATTCGGTTTCAAAAATTGAAATTTTTCGATTTTTTGAAAGCTTAACCGCGTTTATGTCGAAAACTATGCATCCTACGAAAAAACTTGTAAAAACATTTTTTGCTTAGAATGACCCAAAAAATACAAAATCATGTTTTGTTTTGCGAAAAATCGGTGTTATGTGATTCCTCAAGTTCTTTGTTTATAACAACCTTATCGACATCCGGATCGACTGTTACCCAAAAAATTCGTGTTCTACGGGTCAAAATACATAAAACAAACTTGGGTAAGTCCATCTGAATTATGTAAGAAGGCCGTTGTACCCCCACTGGCGACAGGTCTAATTACACTTCATTTGCTTAGATTTTAGATCAATACTATGGCTTTGTAAGTAGTCTAATATTCCTTCGACAATATCTATGACACGAGACTTGCTAAGAGCTAAGTACCAAAAATATAAACTACCAGGTCCTTCAATTAAAACTATATGGTGTTCAGTTTTCATAATTCGTCTCGTGTTTCTGAAGACCATGGTTTGATCTTTTCTTTCATGAAACTATAGCCCTTCAGTTGACTTGTTTAAATTTTTATTCTCATGCTGGAATTGCCGTCTGTTTTCCGTCTGTTTCCGTCTCCTCTCCGAATTTTATTTTTGTCGATGATGACCAGCGCTGTATTATCTTTGGAAAATTTAGTTTAGATCTTCTATATTCTATAACGTCCTTTAAAACCGTATTTTTCCTGTCGACAATATTATTATTCTTTATTCCGCTTAACAACAGAATATGACTAGAAAAGCTTTTTTAATAGCTCCAGGCATTTTTTTAACAAAATAAAAATTCTTTAAGGGTCTTGGAGCCCGGTTAAACCGGTCCAAATTTGGTATAGGAATATATAAATACTAGTTTCAACTTGTAGCAACTAGTCTTATACAAGAATTAAAAAAAAAACATTTTGACCAAAAAAATATTTAAGGGTTAATTATTTTTTAAACCGGCCCAAATTTGGTATAGGATTATATACAGTGCTAGTCAAAAGTCCGTACCCCCCCCTCGTATCTTTTGAACGGTTATACATATAATAGTGAAATTTGGAGGGAGGAAATAAACGGACGTACGCTTCTTAACTAGTCATGACAGGTGACGTAATAGTGACATATGACTTTACAGCGCCACTGTGACAGATAATTTTAAATGGGACCTTATGGCAAGTGATACCTGGTTTGAAAGGTATTGAAAATACCTATTCAGTCGTACTAATTTTTTTGGGTTTAAGTTGATTTTGATTTTGGTGAATAAATGAAATAAATATAACTTTGTAGTTTCGCATTTAATTATTAAAAATTCAAATGTCCGCCCATGGTTATTTTGTAAAAAAGTTGACATTTTTCAGCTCTCTAGTAGTTTTTACGTCAACGTCAACCTTTTTGACAAGTAACCATAGGCGGAGGTTTGAATTTTTATTAATTAAATGCGAAACTACAATTTCATATTTATTTGATTTGTTCATCCAAATGAGCTTAAACTCAAACAAAATTATTATAGCTGAATGGGTATTTTCAATACCTATCAAACGAGGTATCGCTTACCATAGGGTACCATTTAAAATTATCTGTCACAGTGGCGCTGTAAAGTCATCTGTCACTTTTACGTCACCTGTCATGACTAGTTAAGAAGCCTACGTCCGTTCATTTCCTTCCTTAAAATTTCACTATTATAAGTATAACCGTTCAAAAGATACGAGGGGGGTACGGACTTTTGACTAGCACTGTAAATACTAGTTTTGTCAACTTTTGGCAACTAGCCGTGTAGAAAAATTTAAAAAAAATTTCGGCCCGGCCTACTGGGTATATAATTGCTCTTTTCCAGTCTCCTGGAATTTCTTCTGTGTTCCATATACCTGTCCTATCAGTTTATGGAATCTATCAGTGTGTGTCCTCCAATTCTGAGAATTTCAGCTGGTTGTGTATTCTTTACCTTTTTTGATCTAGCGATTATATACAAAGGAAGATGTTAATATTTTTTTCTGATGAAATTCAATATTCTCTAGCAAATATTTTATACAAACACCCCGTACATAACATATCTCTCGGGCATAAAGTCTTTCAGAATGTATACCTGACCCTTGGATTTAATCAAAACAGAAGAGGAGGTATATAACCAGCCTGTCATAAATACAAACCACTGAACATTCTTCCGACACGATAATTATATTATATTGTGTTTTGTAACCCTCATCAAAACAAATTTATGGTCACAAGAAGCGTTTTAGAGCCACATTAAACATTCTAAATAGTTTTTTGGATGTTTTACTACTGGCTGCTTCTATTTTTATCCGGGATTAACAGCTTTATGGTCTCAAGTCTCAAAAATGATCAATTTCGTGTATTGTGTATAATACAGAAATACTATAAGAGATTACAGAGACGATTAAAAAAGTGGTATAATTTTTTTCGGATTGGTCGGAGTGCTATGGACAATCCGACGCCCCAAAAGACATAAAAATCAGAATGAAAGAAAGATGATAAAGTAGTGGATTACAACAACTATGGCTGCGACTGTACACAGTTTATGTATTCATACTAAAATCTTATAGAAAATGAAAGTTTTTTACATTTGTTAAAAGGATTGTTACATTAACAATATTTTATAATTCCCAGGCAATTAAATAACGTTTACAAAACATTGAAAAGACGTCATAATTATCAGCAAACCACGTCAGTTTGTCACGTTTTTGAAAGTCACGTGAATATGTCCCACCATAACTGACGTCATTTTTATCACGTTTTAAATACGTGATATAAAAAAGGTAGTTTTTATGTCGTTTTTTTTAGATTATTTTTCATTTTATGGTTTTAAAAATACACAATAATAAGTATTCGTATGGGCATTGTTGGTATTGCAATTTTTCATTTAACTGTTTTAAATTTAGCTTATCGGCTAAAAGTAAAACCAAATGAGAGACTATAAAATGCATAGAATTACAATAGGTACCCTCAATGCAACATTATAGAATTTTCACTTTTTATATAGGTATACTTACTGTAGCAAAACTGAAACAGCATATAAACTAATAAATAATTTATCAACAAATTAATTTAATTAAACTCGATAACACATAATTAGTTCATTACCAGAAAATAATCACCAAAACAAAACAAAACACATAACCTCAAACCGTTTTCAAGAAGAACTATTGCATTAAACTAACTCAGTTGAGAACAACGAATAAAAATCTCTTAATTAACACGTTTCTTCAACTAAATATCTAAATGAAAAATCTTATTTTATCATACAAAGCACGTAAACAATAAATGAAAAATTTCTTATGACAATTTAAGCTTACAAACGTCAATATACAACATTATAATAAGCATTAATTCGTTAAGCTCCTCCCATTTTCCTGACGTCAGATTTGGGCTGTCTGAAATGAAAACGTGTTTTTAAACGTATTTTAACGTCAGTAATCTTACGTATTTAAAATCACCTACAAAAGACATTTATACGACGTAATGTTCAAACACGTGTATATATTCAACCAAAAGCTGACGTTTCTTCGACGTTATTGACGTCGACGTCACTTGGTTGCCTGGGTTGCTCTCTTATTCTTTATGTACCATGTTCATTATTGAACGTTGTTTATCACATTGACAGGTAACAAAGAAGATTGACCAAAATATTATATACCTTTTACTAACGCGGTCTGAGGCGCGTGGTCTAATATTTTGCAAAAAATTAACATATTTATTATAATGATTTCATCAGTCCAACGTGTAGGTGGACGACCTGTACTTCGGTAGGCATCATCTCTTGGTCTCCATTTCAGTATCCGCTTTGTTTACCTGTTATCTGTCATTCAAGCCACGTGTCCTGCCCAGTTCCATTTCAGTGTTGCTATTCTCTCTACTGCATCAGCCACACCTGATATTCCTCGTAGCTGGTGGTTTGGAATCTTATTTCGCAGTGAAACGCCCAACATAGTACGCTCTTTCGGCCTTTGAGCCACACAGATCTCCTTGTCGTGGTCAAGGCTCCGCAAGTCAACACTGGCAAATTGATTAAAAGTTTTTCTTTTAAGACATATTGGTATGTCAGACCATTGGAAATTGTGGTTCAACTTGCCAAAGGCTGTTTAAGTCAGTCTTATACAACGGTGAAGCTCGGCTGAGTTTGGTTATCTTTTCCTATGCGCATCTCATGACCTAGGTATTTATAAGCATAAGCCATTACTTGACCTATGGATCTTGTTCATACGCAGTATATATTCACCGACTACACTCAACGAAAAAGGTACGTAATATTAATAAAAATGTTAATTCAGACAACAAAAGCAATTCTTAAAATTTGTCCAATTCTTGGTTTTATTGGAACAACAAAGCGATGTTCATCAATTCATTATTTTCGTTAGTTGATCCAATGTATTACGTTTATTGAATGGATGAACATCCATTTATTAATATACAAAACTTTCATTATGTATATTAATGTATAAAACTTTCATTATGTATACCTAGTGTGACCAACTCCAATTCTGTCGAATTCGGGACAAGGCTGAAAAAATATACCTAAAATCCGGGACTTTTCAATGAAAATCGGGCTATTTTTTTTTAAATATATCTACAACTTTAATATAATCATTTTATTGATTATTTAACATTTTTATGTTAACAAATTTTTTTTGGTGGGATGGGTTGTAATGATAATTACATTTTTGTTAGTTTTTGATGTTTCGACTTCCAATCCGGAAATCGTTCTCAAAAAAGGAAAAAATTAACTGATGTTGGATTTCCATGTAAATAGAACCTTAGGTTAATATAAAAATATAATTATGATTATTTAATATCCATCTTTTTGAATCGCCTTTTCAGAAGACGATAATTAAAATACAGAAACGGGACGGACAAGTCCAGAGTTTGAGTTTTCGTAGAACTATAATACCACGAGATAACCAGACGTGCGAACTCCCACGTCGCATAGGATTAGCCTGGGCAGCGTTTGGTAAACTTAACTATGTATTTAAATCGGACTTGCCCATATGCCTCAAAAGGAAAATCTTTGACCAATGTGTGTTGCCTGTACTCACTTATGGAGCCGAAACATTAACACTAACAAAAAAGGTAGTGAACAAGATTCGCGTAACTCAGAGGGCTATGGAGCGCCAGATGTTGGGTGTCTCCCTGAGAGACCGAATCCCAAACGAAGAAATACGCCGTAGAACAAAAACAACAGACGCTGTCGAAAAAATCGCGTCGCTTAAGTGGAATTGGGCAGGACACGTCGCCAGATTGCCAGACAACCGATGGACAAAACGTATTGTCGAGTGGAGGCCGCGAGAAGAAGCACTACGGAGCAGAGGACGCCCACTAACCAGATGGGCCGATGATTTGAAACATGTTGTCGGTAACTGGATGCAAGCCGCACAAAATAGAGATGAATGGAAAGAGCTGAGGGAGACCTATGTCCAGCAGTGGACGCGTACGGGTTGATGATGATGATGATGATGATAATACCACGATTTAAAATGTGGACGTTTTGGATGTGGTATTAGTATTACACGCTAGAAATTGTCGACTTTTTTTCGTCCCACCAATTCAATTTGATGTGAATTCTTAGAAGAATAACGTATTCAAAATTTCAAAATAGAATTTTACGAAAACTTTGAAAATTCGCATGGCCCGGAAGCCATGTCCGGGACGCCGGGACACGACTTCGTAATTCGGGCCATGTCCCGGATTTTTCGGGCTAGTTGGTCACACTATGTATACCGTATCATTTTATTGATATTACGAGCACTGTTCACTGAGTCAACGAACACTATTCATTGAAACAACAACGAATAGTGTAATTGAATAAAGCATTAAAGAAATGGCTTTATTCAATTAGTATTAAGTAAATACTTAAATACTTGTAAGTAAAAGCAAATACTTCTTTTTATTCAATAGACCCCATGTGACAGCATATTTAAAAGCGTTTGAAATAGTGATTCCAAAAATGTATAACACTTTAATCCTTTTTGAGAGCGCAGTTGCAAAATTTCGATCGAATTCTTTTTAAACGCATTTATTTTTTTTTGGAATGCTGAAAAAACTGATAAGTATTTTTAAAAAATGTAAACGCAGAATAAAAGATCACATTATTACCGAGGGTTGAAAGTCCTTAAAATAAACAAAAAGTTTCTTTAAATGATATATTTGAAATTAAAAATCATACTAAATTTTCCCTTTTGTTCCCCCCTGTGACTTATTAAAATAATCATTATAGAAGTTCTCAGGGACTTCAGACCCTCGATAATACTGTAATATTTTATTCTACGTTTAAATTTTTCAAAAATACTAATTAGTTTTCTCAGGATTCGAAAAAAATGAATACGATAATAAACACACGAAAACTTGCTTCCATTACGGACTACATTTGGAAACGAAATGAAATTATTCGTCACTTCGACAGAGGTAACCGCATTGTTTAACAAATAATTCTTTTTTAAACAATGGTAACACAGAGAAGCTCGGGGTATCAAGATAAGGAAAAGCCGTTACATTTCAAATGGTCAAGCAAAACATTTATTGTTTCAACAACTGCGTTTATTGTTACCATGAACGCATTGACTGTGGTTATTAAACGCAGTAGTAGATTGATTAATGCATTCGTTGTCATAACAATCAGTTTACATCTATGGAATAATCAAATATTACTCTATATTAACAACATTTGTACATTGTTTTAATGAAATGTGTACGTTGTCACAATAAACCAAGGTAATTGCTTATCATCTACGAAATCAAGAAAGTGTTTTGTTGCCAGAATTACAATTATTTATTAAATATACGAAACTAACTTATTGGCTGAATAAATAGAGTGTTATTGATTAACGTACTCTAGTTATTTTTACAATTATTATTCAATCATTGTGAAAATAACCAAATATATTGATCAATGTCTAAAAGTTCGTTGAAACAAAAAATTTAATTGTTGTTACAACGAAATACTATTCAATAATCACTGTTAATCAATATTACGAACTAAATTTTTTTGAGAGTACATATTTGTCATAGTCTGGGTTTTAGATATATTTTTATTTTCAATTTCCGTTCTAGCGAGGAAAGGTGGAGCTTATTTAAAAGTTCTTTGGCCTCATCTATCCTATCAGTCATTAGCACAATATCATCTGCAAACCTCAGGTGGGGCCATAAAAGTGCATACTCAACCCCCTGACTTCTTAACTACATTATTATAAGATTTTTCTAGACTATGAAGAGTTTTTGTACGTAATAAATCACTTTCCACTAACTTTACGAGTAAATATCGTCTGCACCTATAAAAGAAAGTCAATATTTACCTTTATCAATTTTTAAATATTAAGACTATCAACTAGTTCACAGAACTAGATTAACAATCTAGCCATACTGATAATAAATCAAATTAAAATGCTTTATGAGTTTTATTAGAAAATGAAATTTCTCGGTCAATATTTAGATTAAAAATTAACACAATTATTAAGATTTTTGTCAAAGTTATGATACTGCTTTTGCGAATGTATTATAATGTAGAAGATATGAGACCAATAATACTAAAGGCTTAGAATTAGAAAACTGATACAACATGATAAGATGGAATATATAAATGGCTGAAAAAAAAATTAACCGAATTCTTTCGGGAGTTATGGGAATAACACATTTAATAACCTATTTTTCGTTCTTTCTTTTTTTTGACGTCATATCCCTGGATGGGTCTTTGCCTGTCTATGTCCTTCAATTCAGAACTCTCTTGCGTCCTTCTCCATTGTCTGACATTCCTAGTTTTCAGGTTGTCTTCCATTTCATCCATTTATCTCGTTCTGTGCCTTTCTTTTTTCGTCTTTCCAATGGCTTGCATTGTAATATTTACTTTGCTGTTTATGTATCTTTTTGTCTCTGCCATGACAGTCTTTGACTTTTCACAAATCTTACAATCTCGTACCCTTCATTAATATCGTCGTCTCTCCTGATTCTCCATGTGCCATCTCTTGCACAGGGCCGTATACTTTTCTCAGTATAGTCAATATTTAACTAATACACATTTTACTCTCATACAAACAAGCATACATTTGAGAAATGTACCGATAGAATGGATTGATAAATACAAATACCTAGGAACCTGGATTTCAGAGAAAAATGATCAAACAACAGAAATACGGACCATGATAGAAATAGCAAGGAATGCGTTTGTAAAAATGAAAACAATTATATGCAACAAAAACCTTAGATTAGAACTGAGAGTGAGAGCTTTGATATGCTACATGTTCTCGATACTGCAATATGGACTTTGAAGAAAGAACACATAAATAAGCTACTGTCATTTGAAATGTGGTCTTACAAAAGGGTGCTTAGTACAACACACTAAAGTATTTATAAAGTACTCACAAACAACACTTATTTTAGAAATAAAACTATTTTTATTAAATTTATTCTACATAGTATGTGAGTTAAATTAAATTTTATCCATAAAAAACCATTTTAAACAAAAATTATTAAAAAAGGTAAACAAGATAATTCGTATGGAATTCCCCAGATTATTTTGTGCTCGATATCGTCCCAGTCTCCTAATCTGGGAAATTCCATCCGAATTATCTTGCAATGGATAGTAAGGTAAGTTGTAAACAGCAGCACAGTAAATTCACCTCCCACACAATCCCATCAGTCAAACATCCAAGCAACCTTATCACCAATCAAATTAACCAAATTTAATCTCCCTCTGGACATCACCCACTTTTAGGAGTGGTTTCCCCACTTTTAGATTTGAATAAGGTAATTCGGACAGAACAAAAATACCTGAAATATGATGCAGATAGTGGCATCGCCTTATGGCGAACGAAAACTCATGATGCATCCGTGTGCATCACCGTACTGAGCGGACAGTCAAGCATGATGCACACGGGTGCATCACCGTACCGAAGGGGTTAAGTGCAGTTCTATAGAACTCTTCAGAGCAGCGGTAGATAGAGTAAAGATAGTGATGATGATATCCAACCTCCGATCAGGAGACGGCACTAAAAGAAGAAGACTTTTGGTACACTGTGTATATGTATCTACTGGCTAAGTTTAAATACATAGTATATTAAGCTTCTAAACAACCAAATGCTTTATGTTATGACACCAGTATGTTATAACTGGGTCAGTTCTATATCAAGAAAGAAAATAATCGTTTAGTTTTGATTCAATTCGAGTCTCTTGCCATCCTCTGACACCTGATGTTTCGGAATCTATTCCTTGTCAAAGAGTCTTTGCAAGTTGACTGAATTGGACTCTGCTTAATATTTTTTTCAGTTTTCCAACAGGTCAGCATTCTGTTGATTTGCATTTCTTTGTATCTTTGGGAGGACCATAAATGGCTTTTTAAATGTTATTAGTCATTATTATGTTTTTATTTACGATATACATCAGAATATTTGTTAGTACATCTAAAAAGGCGATGTCTTAAATAACGTACGCTTTTTTTTGTAGTAAAATTGCTTTTTCTATTTTTAAGGAGTGACATACCATAAGACATTTCGTAAATTCCATAATCTAAACGACATTTCATGTCCCGGATATACTTGGCACCAGAAGTATGTCTTCTTGTCAAACAATAATACCAGAACGAGACAGTGCGACACTAAAGTCATTCGAGACCTCTCCTTTACTTACAGAAATAGATAAGTTGTATAGATAAAAATAGAATTTGGAGACATGGTTTGTTTGGGCGCAGCTTTATGTTATCAAAATTTATTTGAATATTGTTATAAAAATGTCATTAAAGTCTTAACACACTTTTTTAAAAATATTACCGTAGAAATTTATAATTCTGGTGACACATGGTAAACTAAATAAAGCATCTGAAAAACAATCGAATAGAAAGACGCATCAGAATGCGAAAATTTTAAAAAACATAAGAAGAAATGTATGAAAATACAATACAGAAATTATTTTGCAAGAAATCATACTACATAATAGAAAACATGTCATTAACAACGATGGAACAAATATTCTAAGATTTGCAAGGTTCTTGTTTGGTTTACTTTCGTTTCAATATTTCTGTGATATTTCAAATTGTCACTCAGGAGCACGTTTCGTGATCACAAAAGTTCCACAAAAATTCCACATTTGCAACATATCGACAATCTCAAGAAATATCACCAAATGGACGTCATAAAAAGAGTTTTTTTATTTATTTCGTTTACGAACTACATTTCTCTTACATTTCAAATCTTACAGTTAAGTTAAAACAATATAAAAAATAAAATACAGTACAGTAAAAACAGCACCAGTGGTTGACATAAGCATCACATCACTCTTTCTCGCAGTTTACGAGACGATACTGCATTAGGTATCTCATTGGTTGGATCACACCTCATGCAAAGGTGTCATCTCCTTCTTTGTATCCCCAGGATATACTGTACGTACATTAAAGAACATCTTACACAGACGACTGCAAAACAAATATTCTACAAAGGTTTTGTGGTACCACGTGGGATTACTCAGCGACTACACTTATATCGACAGCATTGAGACTTATGTATCCCCTTGCGGAGTACTGTGCACTGGTATCTCAATAGCCCGCACACCAAACGTGTCGACGCCCAACTAAACCTAAACGTATTCAGGCACAATCAAGGCCACGTTAACGTACAGGCTAGCAGCAATAAGCCATATCGCCCCCTCACACGCTTATCGAGAACATGACCTTGTTAGGAAGTACAAAAAAATTAACGCCAATCCTGTCCACCGCTCCCATGGTGGTGTTATCAATAGAGATATAAGTAGGCTTCGTTCAAGAAACAACCCTCTAGAATCTAGATTCTGCAAGAAATCTAATTGATAGGACTTTCAAGATAACTGGAATATATATATAACACGTATTGCAAGCAAGCCAGAGAAATTCGACCAGCAATCACGTGAATGGCGTCACTCAACTTCGCGAAACGTAAGAAGTATAAAAACGCAGTCTGCTGGGAAAGTCGTGGTAACCGTCTTTTGGAACAGGAAGGGCCTACTCTTAATCCACTTTTTGCCTCATGGAACAAGAGTTAACTGTGATAGATATTGCGAGAAATTAAAAAACTGAGACGTGCGATCCAGAATAGTCGGCGAAGACGATTATCCAGTGGTGTGAGGCTTCTCCATGATAATGCTTGACCTCATGCCTCACATCAAATTGAACACTTGCTGAAAGATTTTGGCTGGACTGTTGTGCCACACCCACCCTACATTCCAGACCTAGCACCAAGTAATTATCACTTATTCTCAAAATGCATAGCACTCAAAGGATTGGCAATAGCATTTTCTATATTCTATAATATGGAGTTTAGTTCAAGTAATGCAGCTTAAAATAGGACAAAACCTCGCAATTTTTACAGGATGATCAATTTGCTTGAAAATTTGAGAATAAGTAGGGATAGTCCAAGGATCAAAATCTATATCATGCCAAAAGGCGCTTTTACCATGGGGGTGGTTGCCACCCCATCTCGTGGGTGGACATTTTTATTATATTTTGATCGCAAGAGTTGGTAAAACATTCATTATAAGCAAAAAACGTTCTATACATTTTTTTGATAAAATTAATAGTTTTCGATTTATTCGCTATCGAAAGTGTTAGTTTTATATCGAAAAAATTAATGTTTTTAATCAGTTTTCTGCTAATAACTCAAAAAGTTTTCGTATTATCAAAACAACTTTGCTTAACAAAAATGTACCTTTTGAAAAAATAAACAAAACCTTTTTTTTATTTTCTTTAAGACCAATAGTAATCGAGCTATACTTTATTATATGTTGGCTCTTCTTCGTCAAATGCTAAATATTGTAGTTTCAAAGTCAAAAGACGGGAAAACTATGCATTTTTCGAGGATAACTTGTTGAAACTAATTTAAAGTATGTATTTAAAAATATGTATCTCCAGAAATAAAAAAAATCTAGCTAAAAAATTAAGTGACCTATAACGAAAAGAATGTCAGTCCCTATTTTTTTCAGCAAAAAAGTGATCGTAAACAACCCCCTAATCACCACCCTAATTAAAATTTTTCATTGACCTGATTTGGTTTTCTTGATTTATGTATTGTTAATAGGTTCTAGAAGTTTGATCGGCTAGAACGGTTAGTTTTAAAAAAAAAATGGAGTCAAAAGCGAATAACGAGTTTTTGTAGTTTGGTAAAAAATACCATTTTCTTCAGAATAGAAAGATTAGAGAGATACGGAAAAATGTTTAAATATGAAATTGAAGCTTATTTAATGCCCAAGAACTTGGTTTGCAAAAAAAATTTTTATGGCAAAAATTGAGTGAGCTATTGACAATTAAAACTTGTAATATCATGCAAAAACCACATTTACCAACCTTTTCAATGTCACCTCTTTTTGTGACTGAGAATTTTAAAAGGACTTAATATTAATAGTCTTATAAATAGATCCTGTAAAAACCTACAAAATTCTTTTTTAACGAACTTTCTAAGATAAAAAATAAAAAAGTTACGGTTAAAAAATCAATATATTTTTTTGAAAAAAAAAAAAAGAAGAAATCCAATTGGAAGCATCCTAATGTAAGTTAGGGGTGTTTTTAGTCATTGGCCTTATTTATTCTTCTTTATTTATGTATTATTAATAGATTTTAGAAGTTTCACTTGCCTAGAATGATTAGTTTTTAGAAAACTGAAGTTTAAAGCGAATAACGAATGTTTGCAATTTGGTAAAAAATGTAATTTTCTTCAGAATAGAAAGATTAGCATCAGAGATACGAAAAAATGTTTAAATATGAAATTGTAGGTAATTTAATTCCCAAGAACTTGATTTGATAAAATTTGTTCTACGGCAAAAATTGAGTGAATCGTAAATGATTATACCATCGAAAAACATTGATTTTTTAGATATAAAACTAACACTTTACAAAGAATGTATAGAACATTTTTTGCTTAGAATGAATGTTTTTATTAACGTTTGCGGTCAAAATATAATAAAAAATTTCCACCCCCGAGATGGGGTGGCAACTACTCCCCGCAGCAAAAACGCATTTCGGGATTATATACAATTTGATCCTTGGACTATCCACTACTTATTCTCAAATTTTCAAGCAAATTGATCCATTCTGTAAAAATTGCGAGATGAAAAGAGTTGGTTCCTGGACTAGTTGGAACGTATAAAGCGTTCCAGACGCGTCGTCTGCTAAAGTGTCTGGACAAAAATAATGCTCCCTATTTTTAAAATTCATGGGAACGTTATTTTACGAATAGCCCTCGTAGAAGCATTAAATAGATACGAAAGCTTACACTCCTCAAGTACTCTTAAAAAACCTTCCAATGCGTTTCCTTTTCGTAGCATCTCACCCCTATATATACATTAAATTGTTTCAGTTTTTTCGGTCCTTCACTTTTTCTCTCCAGTTTCGTCCCAGCATCTAAACACTCCCTTCTTGATCTCCCTCTTTCTTCCCTCGGTCTCCTGCTAACAAAACTCTCAGAACGTTTTTTTCTTGTGGCATTCGTGAAACATGTCCCAACCATATATATCAAATACCTACACTCAACAAGTACTGTTAGAAAACCTTCCAATTTTTCCTCATTTCGAACATCTCACTCACCCCTATCGTAATGCGTCTAATTTCAAGATATATTAGTAAGCTAACACTATTTCACTCTAAATAATAACATACATTTACCTTCTCAAAGCCTTAAGAAAGAGAAGGGGCACTAATCGAGTGTGTATGAGTGTATGGTTGTTTCCTATACTATTGTTGATGCAATGCGCCGGTTCTTCGAGTCTGGCGTGTAGCGTGTAGTGTAGAGTAGACAGCAAGACAGCGCTTGAGCGCTTCCTTCATTCAGTCAGACATACAATACAGTTCGACCAAAGAACGCTCCACAGTCGTATTCTGTGAAGTTTCTTTATAGTATGAGCAGGTCAAACATAAGCAACAGGTGTCATGCGGATATGAATATTGTTAAAAGTTCGAGAATTTTGGTTTACTGTTGTTCCCCACCCACCCTACAGTTCGGATCTAACACCAAGTGATTTTCGCTTATTCCCGAAATTTAAGGGAACATTAGGGTGGCTTACGCTTCAGTATCGATGATGAAGTCAAGGACCATAATATGTTCTCTTCCTTGACTTCATCATCGATACTGAAGCGTAAGCCACCCTAATGTTCCCTTAAATTTTGGGAATAAGCGAAAATCACTTGGTGTTAGATCCGAACTGTAGGGTGGGTGAGGAACAACAGTAAACCAAAATTCTCAGTAATATAAGGGCTCAACTCAAAATTTGTGTTAATTGTGATTTTTAATGATATGGACACAAAATGAAATTCTCTACCGGTTAGCATTGACAGAGGGAGAAAAAGAACATGAATGGTTGGGTAAATATATTTATGCCTCTCTCACACTCTTTCCGGCCACCTCTGGTTTTTACTGCTAGATGGGAGCAATCAGTAACATGTCTTTCTATGACGAAAATCCTGGTTAGGTTGTGTTTTAACATTCTGTATTATACATATATAGAATAGTTTTTAGTTGAGCCGTTATATTATGCAAAATATAGTAAATAAATGGGTCTAATTCATAATAGATCGTTATTTTGCATAAACAGTGACAGGGCATTAATAATATAAGGGATCAAACTTAAGCAGTTCCTTATTTCTGTTATGTTTTTTGTACTATAGGGGACTAACTTGAAAGTATTTTTTTCTATTACATGTAATTAATGGAATTTATTTATATTAATTTTTTTTCTCATCGCTATTTATAGTGCAATTATCAAATATCAAATCTGCCAAATTTCACATTTATAACTTAAATAATAAGCATGTTATTTGAAAAAATAGCTGTAATTTTGGAAACCAGAATCTTTAAACGCCATTTCCCAAAAAATCTACTTTTTTGAATTGTGCCTCTATATTACTCTATATTTCTGAATTTCTGAGGGTGCGAATATAACATGGGAATAGAAAAGTTGAAGCATCGCCTGAAAAAGTGTTTGGACAGAAACGGTGATTATATAGAAAAATAGCATAAGTTTTAAGGTTTAAAATGATGTAGAACACTAAGAACAAAAATAAAGTTCTCTATTAAAATTCATGCGAACTTATAGAATGCATATTAAATAGATAAGAAAGTTTACACTCATCAAGTAGGTACTTTTAAAAAATCTTCCACTGCTTTTTCTTTTCTCACCCCTATACATCGTAATTGTATCTCATTTCAAGATATAGTAGTTAGCTAACTCCATTTCACTCTAAATAATAACATATTATACCTTCTCAAAGCCTTAGGAAAGAGAAGGGGCACTAAACTTAATCGCGTGTGTGTGTATGGTTGTTTCCTATTGTTGATGCATTGCATTGCGCCGGTTCTTCGAGTCTGGCGTGTAGCGTGTAGTGTAGAGTAGTAGACCGCAAGACAGCGCTTGAGCGCTTCCCTCGTTCAGTCAGACACATACAACATACAATACAGTTCGAACGAAGAACACTCCGCACTCCGCAAACAGTCGTATTCTGTGAAGTTTCTTTATAGTATGAGTAGGTCAAACATAAGCAACAGGTGTAATGCGGATATGAATATTGTTAAAAGTCCGAGAATTTTAATCATTAATCGAAAGTAAAAGCTTGGAAGCTGAAGAAACTGTCCACGCAATAAATACAGTGAAAAATGGGGTTAATCAAGAGATAGTGTTTTTAATTAATAAGGAAGTTTTGTGAGCATTTTTCCCGTTTAGTAGTGACACTAAAATTATCTCGGTTCACACATAAATTATGTAAATATTCAGAGTGATCTGTGCCAGAAACAAATGCGAATCGCGATAAGATATCTCGTTTTTTTGTTTAGTCAACGAAATACTCCGGATTAATCAGAGATTAGTTGGATATATAGAAGATATTTTTACAACATGCCCCTGAGCACAGTTTGTGTCAGTGTAAGTATCAAATTAATTCTTAAATTAGTTTCAAGGTAAATATTTAAATGTCTTACTATTCAACGTACAAAAAAATCGTGAGAATCGTGATTGGTTGTAATAAGGACAATGTGCGTATGAGGATGAGGAAAATCCGTGACGAGATTTTTTTGTATAGGTATAACAGACTAAACAAATTATTCGTATTCAACTTTGGTATTTATTATATTGTTTCCAACATTTGTTGTAAATTGTGGAAATGGTGACAATTTTTTGATTTGCAAAAGAATTTAGTGTATGCATGATTTACTGTAGAAACTATTTATGTATATGATAAATATGCTTTACCACACTGTGTTTTTCATGATAAAGTTGGACTTTCCTAAACTTCTGAAGGTGTTATATTGTGGTGAAACGTACCAATAACCAGTTGATATAGCTATAATACCATTAATTATTTATATGGGAAATAAGCCACAATTAAAATGAAAAAATAATTTTATTAACGTTTCGACGCCCAAATCGAGTGCCGTTGTCAAAATACAAAATATTACTAAAATAAACAAAAGTGTTGTTGCTAAGCAAAAAAATTCTTCTAATAATTTTTTTAATCTCACTCATTTATATTGGCAATTCAGACATATATTATACATTTTAAAGTAGAAGACTTTAAAATGATATTGCCAATATTTATGAGTTGCGTTCCTGGGACGACTTACTCAAAGATAGTTCATTCGATTACATGAAATCAACCCCAACTCAAGAATATCCGTCATAAAAAATTATAGCATGTGATATGTCTTTAAAAAGACAACCAAATGCAACGACAGTAAAATTCTCGCGTTAGAGACTTCATAGTAAATCACAAGGGAAAACCAGGAAAAACCCTGTGATACTATCCCGACATCGTAAGTATTTGGTCTTACATTAATTTACTTTCAAAAAATAATACCAAATTCTGACTTGTAACATGTTTAAATTATAAATAATATTAATAATACTAGATATATAAGTAATACTAAAATATAAAATATGTACTAGCTCGATATTATTGACTTACTAATCTTGGTATTTTCTTTCTATTGACTTCCTCTTTCAGTATGGGTAACCACATCCTACTGCATTCTACCGAGGAATTTGCGACACAATTGGTTTCATTTAGCATAATTAGAGCCGCTTCTTGGATTTTTCTCTTTTTACTATCTGATTCTTTCAGGACTATACTTGAATCTCTCCACTGAACTCTATGTTCATTATCCCATGCGTGTTGACATATTTGAGATCTCTCAAATTCTCTATTTTTAATATAAGATTGATGTTCATTTATTCTAACGTCTAATGGTCTTGATGTCTCACCTAAATAAAATTGTTCGCATTCACAAGGTATTTTATAAATGCAATTCTTTGTTCTTTCTTGATCATTGTTAGGTTTAGTTTTAGATAGAATAGATCTCAATGTGTTTGTTGTTTTGAATGTTGTTGAAATGTTGAATTTATTTCCTATTGTTTTAAGTTTCTCGGATAGTCCTTTTATATATGGTATTGATATTTTCCTCGTATTATTTCTGGTGAATGTTGTAGGATCCCGTTCTAAGTTGTTCTGTTCCATTCGATCCAATCTTGACAATTCCTTATTTATAAACGATAAAGGATAATCATTTTTTAATAAAACAGATGTTAACAATTGTTTTTCTGCTAAAAAGGAGTTTTCTTTTAAATTAACTTTTAAATTAACTCATAAATATTGGCAATATCATTTTAAAGTCTTCTACTTTAAAATGTATAATATATGTCTGAATTGCCAATATAAATGAGTGAGATTAAAAAAATTATTAGAAGAATTTTTTTGCTTAGCAACAACACTTTTGTTTATTTTAGTAATATTTTGTATTTTGACAACGGCACCCGATTTGGGCGTCGAAACGTTAATAAAATTATTTTTTCATTTTAATTGTGGCTTATTTCCCATATAAATAATTAATCATAAAAATGCCACAAGGAAATAGCTTCAGAACAGCTATAATACCATTATCATCATTAGTTCGATAATCCTTCCTGGGTCTTAGCCTTGTTCTATGGTTTTCCTCAATTCTGAAGTGTCAATTGTTTTGTTTTTCCAGTTGGTAATCTTTAGAGTTTTCAAATTTTGTTTCAATTTATTCATATGTATATCGAAATTTGGCTCTTCATTTTGACCTCTTATTGAGGTTTACTTTATTATTTCTTTGACAGTTCATTTTCCTGTTTAGTTCGTTTTGAGTTCGAATTTTGCTCTATACGTTTAGCATTTCTTTTATTATCGTAATGAGTTGTGTTGAAATATTAAACTCTATTAGTGTCTGGATCAGAAAAGATGCTATGAATTTATATTAAATTTTTCTAGGATATGTTTCAAGACGGAGTTTCATCTGGTTTATTGTAGATTTCTGTCTGCAGAAACCACATTGATTTCCTCCAACTATTTGTTCCGCATAAATATGGTGTTAATCTGGTGTACACAAATAATATGTATTCAGCAACATTATTGTCCAATAGCTTTTGCCTTGAAGTTCATCTCCCTTTATTATGTAGTGAGGTGATCGGTCTGGTACTCCGTTCCTGTGCTAGTTGTTTATAATTCCAAATGTTCACTGTTAGTTCATAATTCATATATGGCATTAGAGGATTTCCTCCTTCTTTTAATAATTCTAACTTTTTCAAAATGAAATAATACGTCCCATTTTAAAATTCACAAACCATATGCATAAAGGGCCTGTTAAATTTTAAGAAACGAAATATATCAGTATTCAAATAAAATGCCTTCTCAGCTTTTAAAACACGAAATGTTGATGGCCTGTTCAGTTTATGTAAATATGGGAAACGCAAATTCCATAATAGATTACGGGACGATAAAGGGTCAGCCTCCTTATGTCAATAAATCAGTCTTCAACTTCTTTAAAAACTACAGAAATGTAAAACTAATGTTTTTAGTTCATCCACAGGCAGTCTGACACAAACCCTCGTCCTGCAAAGAATAACAAACCCTCTTACGAGATATAAGCACGCCTTTTTAACCAAAAATAAATAAATACAGTAAGGTCTCTTTTTATGCGGATTATTTTAATGCGATTTTGAGGTTGTGCGGTTTGTATTTCATCCAAAACTTTCTATTATTAACAACTAGTATAATTAATATTAACTATTCCCATCTAAATGTCAGTAATCTGAGGGTTTGCAATTCGGGTATTCCCTAGTAGTAATACATGATGTAACAAGGTAGTATGTAGCTACATATTACATCAATCTGAGTTTCGCATTGAAAGGTATAACCTGTAATTGTTTTGAAATTAAATTTAAATGTTTAAGTATTTAACAGTTCAAATCTTAAGCTCCAGCTTAGCCCAGCTCAGCTTACAGATAAGGTCGCTTTAGGTCTAACTTACTTTGCACCATGATTTTCGATTCATATCTATCCAATCCATGTGACAAGCTGAAAACTGATCTAAGACTCAATGGTGTAACACGTATGTTTCGTAAGCTGAGCTTAAAGCACTTCTTAAGCTTAAGACCTGTTGGGGCAACCAGGCATAAATGTAGCTGATTTCAAGTTGCAGTATAATAAACAGCACATTTTGATTTCTGGATTGTCATAAAGTTTTATGTTCCATTAAAAGAGGTTTTTGCAATCTCAATATCGTAAGTCCGTGTTTTTAATTTCTTCTTTATGATTTTATTTGGCCCAATGGAGAAAAAATACATCAATTGCATACAATTTTTGGTGGTTATGTGATTTTAGAAAACTACGGAACATATCCATACTTTTTTAATGCAATTAAAGTCTTTTTTAATGCGATTTTTTTATATGTGCTTTTCTGTAGAACGTATCCACCACATAAAACGAGACCTTAATGTATATTATTGTTCATTGTCTTACACTTATTTTAATTTCATTTAATTGTTTCCGTAAACCACAAACGGAACACACTGTAGAAAAAATGTTTTAGATAAGAAATGTAGCGGAGATAATTTTGAAAAAAAATGTGTATTCATTTTTTGTGCAGAATGAACCGCTCTCAGAAATAACGCTTGAAGCGTTCGGCGATTTTGAATGTCAGTTTCGCGCGTGAAATCCATTTTTCGAATAAAAGCTGTTAAATAAATAAACGTTGCCCTATTGAAAGAGGGTTTATTTCCCTGATATCCGTTAGTTTAAATGCTTTTCTACCTTTCTGAAGCTATGGATAGACCTTCCATTTTTTCTTTTTTTTTAGATATTCATCAAACCAATGTCCTTCAGCTCTTTTTACATTTTCTTATATACCTATAGAGAGTTTGTTTACAAGCTTTTTGTATGATTTATTTGCACGTTTCCCATTATTTGTTTACATCATCCTGTTTTTGACCGATTTCGATTTTTTTTATATGTATTATCTTGTAACCTGAATTTTTAATGGTAACATGATTTAAGTTTCGTATTTCGTATTTTTTATCCCTTTTCTTTTCTAATATGTACTTGAAATTCTGGCTTTATTTGCATTCTATCAGGTAGTAATCTGACTTTACATACGTCTGCTTTGTACGTTGATTACTTAATTGGTTTATTTGTCATCAATATTTGCTTTGTTATTTTACAATTCGAATATCATTCTTCTAATTTTCTATATTTTTTAATTTCTTCCTATATATTGATAACATTTTATCATGTTTGTATGATCCATTTGAAAACAAACATTAAAAAGGTTAAATATTATTTTTAAAATACTATTTTGATGGTCGGTAACCCCTTTGTTTTTTCACAAACTTTATTTTGGTCCAATTTTTTGCATCAGTTTGTATTTTATATAATACATATATTATTTTATCTACTCTATGTCATATTATGTATAAGTTTTTAGTTTGTGAAAACTGTCATAGATAGCAGTGCGTGAAGGGTTTAAAGTGTGCGTGAAGTAACAATGTATTTTAAATGGGATTTACTTTTTCGCACACTTTCAATGGGTTTTTTGGCACACTTTCATATCATCAAATATCCTTAACATTCGCGTTGTCATGTTAATGACAATATGAGCAATGACTTACAACAAAAGTTTTGACAGTTTTGTGGTTTGAAAGAAGTTAGAATTTTTAAATGTCAAAGTTCTAAAAATTGTAGAATAGAAATGAATTCCAGTGACGAAGAGTTACAGTTTTTTATTTGTTTATCGTAGGTAAAATATTGTATGAAACTGTGCGTGAAGTACTTTTTGCGAACTTACGCGATATATAGCGTGCGTTCTAAAAATCGCGTGCGTTCGCAAAAAGCGTACTTCACGAACTGTTTCATAAATAACTATTTAGCGTATGTTCCTCTTCATGGTCTGACTTACTATTCGACACCCCCATCGAACAAGGTTGTAACTCAAGTTAGACCTTTTTTCAGATTTCAACACAGGCGAATTCAGCAAAAAATTGCGCACACCCCACACCAATATAAACGACATAATATGTAGCTTAATTCTCAATAAGTAGTTTGGCTAATACTCCATTAAAAAAAGTTGTATTTTAACTTACGTGTGCCATTTTAGCGTGAAAAAGGCAGTATTACTTTCTTTATATTTTGACGATTACAAGGATTTTAAATGAGTTACAACTTTGTTGCACGTATGTTTAATTTATAAAGTATTCAAACATATGTTGCATCTCATAAGTCAATTTATCGAAATAAAAGTAAAAAAGGATTTACGGACTTTTTTCCTTTTTGATAGTTGCGGTGGACAAAATAAATATAGAATAGTTTTTGCTACGTACTTCTGTGTAGTGAAAAAGTTTAATATTAACATTACACGTGTATTTTTTGAAATAACACATTCACAAAACGAGGGTGATTCAATGCATGTCCAATGGATAACCATGATAGGATATGCCAAAGCATCAGGCAAGCCTAAATCCGTAACTGAAATAGATCAGAAGCAAATTCAGCAAATTTTAACCTATTTAAGGACACATAATATGTTAATTTTGAAGTAAATATTAATAGTAAAAGAGTGAAGTAATAAAGTAAAATGGTTTAAAATTAAATATTTACAGATACGCAATAAAAATGCGAAAAATTTAAGATATTTTATACTATACCATTTTTTTTCATAGTGATAGAATATTATTGTTATTGTAAAATTCAAATTGTGTAAAGTGTGAGTTGATATTTTGTTTAAATATACCATAAAAACTAATTTTCTCCTAATAACTCAAAACATACAACTTTTTAATAGTTAAACGGGAAAAATAATTAACACGGCGAGTGTAAAATGGTTGTTAGGCGAGTTACAACCTTTTTCTACGAATACTCATGTTTAATCTCAAGGTTGTATCTCACTCAAACTCAAGATTTTCAATAGTTAATAAAATTACAAAACATACATCTCACAGCAATCACTTATTATGTTATAAATGTCATAATCACATTAGTGTAAAAAAGTCTAATCATTTCGCTACAATTTTTTAAAAATTCATGTTTTCGTTTTTTGCCCCTCTTGTAAAATCGCTAAAAATGAGTTTCAACCTTGTTCGATGGGGGTATCGAATTGTATTTTTGCAGTTATTTCGTATTTTTAATTGTTTTTAATATTTTCTTTTAGTTTCATTTTCGCTGCTGTTTTATTTCAAATTTTAGAATAGGTATCCATTCTTAGACATTTTATATCTCTTAATGACAGTGCATCTGTTATGTGTTTATACTTTCCTTGTTTTTTTTGTCCTATGATCGTTCAAAAAGTACTGCCGTAATACCGAATAATATTTATACATAAGATATATTTTATCCTTACTGATGCTATTGTCCTCAAAATGTCACATGATGTTTCTTCTAACCAAATTTTTGACTATGTACTTCTTATACAATGTCTTTTATATTCTCAGGTTATGTCATCTCTCCTGCCTTCTGTTTTTTTCTATTTATCTTTCAAATCTCTCAAGT
Source organism: Diabrotica virgifera virgifera (assembly GCF_917563875.1). Taxonomy (NCBI): domain Eukaryota; kingdom Metazoa; phylum Arthropoda; class Insecta; order Coleoptera; family Chrysomelidae; genus Diabrotica; species Diabrotica virgifera. The sequence continues at coordinate 264,817,815 of NC_065444.1, forward strand.
AATATTGACGATGTATTGTTTGTCTATTTATTAGCTAGCATGTTTAGTTTTAGTACATATATCTATTTCAGTCTTAAATTAGTATAAATGGTGTGGAACAAATTAAGCCATTTTTTTTGCTGAAATCCCTTGTTACTTGTCTACTCTAATTTAAAAGCCTCGTCACTTTATGTTTGAACACTACATTAGTTGGTGAAGAACTACACCCGTTGCAAACAGAAACCAAAAAGCAAGCTAGAGCTATTTTCTTCATCATACGATCGTCACATTTACTTAAAATTCTCAATATTTTTACACATTATCAATAATATAATCATTTAAATGTTAAAATTCATCGACCGCGGTTATATAAATATAAATAGTTGTTATATACAACTATGTTAATGCTAATTTGACGAAAAACAGGTATTTTATTAGCTTAAAATGTATTAAAATCAAGATTAACGGATGCAAATTTTTTTATTAAAATTTTTAACCCAAATAAATACCAATTTGGTTCAAAACAAAACAATAGTACATTGTTTACCGGGTAGGAAAAGCTTAACATTCCTGGACGACTGTGAAGATTAGCAACACAGAGTCCAGGAATGTGGCTTTTCCTACGAGGTAAACATACTATTTTTCCGCAAATCGTTTAAAATTCGACAGATATTGATTGATTTAAAAAAAACGCGATAATTTTATTCCCAAATAAATGGTGCTTTGAAATTCCTAATAAAATTACTTGGGTTACTATGGAAACTTATTGAGGTTGAATTGTCAAACTTGACGCTTATAAATTTAATTGCTGATGTTCTCGAAAGTAAAATGATAAGTGATGATGAAATTTCCATTCCTGGGACTCCTCCAGAGCTGGTTGAGGCAGTGAATACTGCTTCATTAGAATTATTGCCAAAGAAATCAAGAGAAAAGTACGAAAATGCATACAGACGTTTTATGGATTATTAATAATTTTCTATCATTTATGTAGAACACTAACAACTGTACGGAAATATCATTTCCTTACAGTAAGGAAATGACATTTCCTTACAGTAAGGAAGTCCTGACTTTTTCTTCAAGAAATTTTGACAGGAATGTCAAAATTTCCTGGCGATTTGCGGAAAAGAATATAATATGAATACTTTAAATTAATCTATTTTAATTTTTTTTACACATATGTAACTTTAAACTGGGCACATGAGAATTCTTGTTAATCCACTATTTAGTCCAGGAACCGAAGCTTTTCACCTCGCAATTTTGACAGAATGGATCGATTTGCTTGAAAATTTGAGAATAAGTAGTGGATAGTCCAAGGATCAAAATCTATATGATGCAGAAAGGCGCTTTTACCATAGGGGTGTTTTTTATTACATTTTGACCGCAAAAGTTGATAAAAACATTCATTCTAAGCAAAAAATGTTCTATACATTTTTTTGATATAATTAATAGTTTTCGATTTATTCGCTATCGAGAGTGTTAGTTTTATATCGAAAAAATCAATGTTTTTCGATAATACTCATTTACGATTCACTCAATTTTTGCCGTAGAAAAATTTTTTTTAAACCAAGTTCTTGCGAATTAAATACCGTAGAATTTCATATTTAAACATTTTTTCGTATCTCTGATGCTAATCTTTCTATTCTAAAGAAAATGGTATTTTTTACCAAACTACAAAAATTCGTTATTCGTTTTTAGCTCCAGTTTTTTTTTAAACTAATTCTAAGCCAGTCAGCCAACTTCTAGAATCTATTAATAATACATAAATAAAGAAAAATGAATAAGGCCAATGACTAAAAACACCGCTAACTTACATTATTATGCTTCCAATTGGATTTTCCTTATTTTTTCAAAAAAATATATTGATTTTTTAAACGTAACTTTTTTATTTTTTATCTTAGAAAATTTGGTAAAAAATCATTTTGTAGGTTATAAGCCTATTAATATTAAATCTTTTTAAAGTCCTCAGTCGCAAAAAGAGGTGACTCTAAAAGGGTTGGTAAAGGTGGTTTTTGCATGTTATTACAAGTTTTAATTGTCAATAGCTCACTCAATTTTTACCATTTTGCATATCAGGTTCTTAGGAATTAAATAAGCTACAATTTCATATTTAAACATTTTTTCGTATCCCTGATGCTAATCTTTCTATTCCGAAGAAAAAGCCACTTTTTTCCAAACTACAAAAATTCGTTATTCGCTTTTAACTCCTTTTTTTTAAACTAATCATTTCTAAGCCGGTCAAACTGCTAGATCCTATTAATAATACATAAATAAAGAAGACCAAATAAGGTCAATGACTAATAATTTTAATTAGGGTGGTGATTAGGAGGTTGCTTCGGATCACTTTTTCGCTGAAAAAAATAGGGACTGATATTCTTTTCATCATAAGTCACTTACATTTTGAGCTAGAGACTTTTTTTATTTCTAAAGATATATGTTTTTAAATACTTTAAATTAGTTTGATTAAGTTATCCGCAAAAAATGCATAGTTTTCCCGTCTTTTGACTTTGAAACTACATACAATATTTAGCATTTGACGAAGAAGAGCTACAGTCCCTGGCCATATTATTATGACCACATGTGAATTTTTACAAAAATCAACTATTCCACTAAGTACATTTTGTTTAAAATATGATTTTTAAATTTAATTTTGTTATGCAATGTTAATGTTATACATTAACTATAATATATTTAATAATAAACACCAATAAAACATTTGAAAATATTACATATTTATATATTTTTAATATTTTGTTGAGCTCCTGACCTTTGTCAAATTCTTTTTTCTTTTGGCTCTGATTGTTCCTAATGTATTTGCTGATGTTGTTTGTTCTGAAAGCTGGTGTTTATCTTTTCCTTTTTATTTGTTTGTCTGTTTTTGTTAATATCTTGCTTGTATATGTGATAGAACAGAAGGTATTGGATTTTTTTCTGTCGTGGTGAAAAAGGCACTCCGCTGAAACAGGTGTAATGACATTGACCAATAATAAATTTTGTGGAATTATTGAGAACAATTGTTGTCAGTTTTTATTGTTAGATAACTTCTTTTCCAGATAATTATTACGTTGTTGGTGTAGAAACACTTGATTTCAAACTTTTTCCTTAATACTTTTTAGTCCATACGACATATATTTTTTATCTTGTGTATGTAATTTATAATATTTCCTCCTCGTATGTATTTGCTCGTAAGTAAAATGAAATGCCTTGCTCGTAAAATGAAAACATTTTATATGTATAACTACTAACATAGCTGACATCTCATATTTTCTCAAAAAAATCGTCTTTCCCAATTGCACAAAAATAAAGTTCCTGTTTACTTAACACTAGTTTGTTTTTCCAAGGATAAGTTTAGAAGTCAATTAAGTGTTGCATTTACTTTGGAAACAGCAACATAACGATCACTAATTATTATCTTACATCATAACAAAATAGTGTTCTATGATAAGTACGGTGAATGGCTAAAGGTTATCGATAGGCAAGAAAACGTGAAGTAGTTATGATACAATAATAATTACTACAATAATTATTACACTGTAGTAAGTCTTTAGTTGGAACCACCGATGGCTTTTGCTAATTGGTTTATTTATCAAACCGATTTAGATTGTATTATGTAGGGCAGTAGATATCATATTATGTCATATGCAGTTTTTTGAAGAGAGATTATGTTTGGTTTATATAGTAAGAAGGAATAGAAAATAAATATACCTATAGAACGTCGGACAGTGTGAGCAAAAAACAATTTCGTACATAAACAGTTATCTATTTGAAATAGTGTCATAATAAGAAGTTTTTTTTATATCTAGGTGCCATAATGTCAGGCCAATTGGCTTATTGTATACTCTTTCTCAGAGGCATCTTTCAGTGCGTCACAGTTTTTCGGTTTCTTTCTAACGCATTAAGTTGGAAGAACCAGAAAAAGGTACGTCCGTGATCAGTCATTTATAACATTTATTCTAGTTGTTACTAGATGGCGCTATAATCGAACAAAAATGCTTTACCAATTATATACAGTCCGTCTAATTTACTTACCGTTGCACGTCATGATTTACGTTAGAGATCTAAGTTGACATTGTTGCCCAATTACAGAAAATTCTTGAATTCATTTTAAATCAAATGCATCACATAATTTTTGCGAAAGTGGATTATACAGCAAAACAAATTAATATTCAATGTAAATAAATAAAAACTTTAGAAAAGAAACAAGAATTAAGTTATAACCTTACGTTAAAGTACATAATAAAAACAGTAAATATAATGAAATAAATACTTATAGTAAAGAATATAAACAAATATGAAGTGTCATCACCGCAACTGTCAAATAAATGGTACCAATTTATGCCAAAATATCACCTTCGTTCGATAATAGTTACAGTGTATTCCGAACAAAGGTGCTTTATAAAAACGCTTTATAATCCATTTATACAAATTAAATTAAACATATTATTGTGTATTTCTTTAAGTTAACATTAATAGAAATCTTTAAATATTATTTCTACGTGAATATAATAAAATATGCCTAGTGGCTGTAATGCCAGTGTACTCGGCAAAGTGATTCTAAAAAAGAACACACCTACCGCCTAAATATTTCGTGTTGGTATCATGTGACGTCACGGGCTATGACGAGGATGACGTGCAACGGTAAGTAAATTAGATGGAGTATATACGACTATAATCTTACAATTTATAAGACTATACAAATCAAAGAAAATACCATTTTATAAATGCAATAAACACAATTGATTTGTTTTTATACCAAATTGCAATAAAAGGGATATACTGCAATACCCTTTTCATATTTGGCTGATAACGATTCTGACAACTGTCACATTTATCTTAAATGTCATGTTAAAATAAATGGCAACTTTAGTCGGGACCGGCAACTTTACGTGCCCTCTGTAGCACGGTGGCGGCTCAGTAAAATTAAAAATCGAAAAATTTCGATTGTCTGTACCGGAATCGAACTCGGACAGTTTGCATTGGTACGCCAGTAACAGTAACTACCCATTGAGCTAAGGCCGCCAACATAATATCCAGTAAATGAGAAAGAAAAAAATATAAAAGCAGTAGCCAAAGAGATTCAAGAAACAAAGAATCAAAGAAAGAGAGACAGCAAAAGATATGGATTGCTGCAATTATTTTTACAGGGAGAAGTAGAAGAAATACGTGGACCAGGAAAGTGAGGGATTTCCAGGCTGAGAAATCTACGTACGTGGTACAACACAACAACCAAAATCTTTTCCGTTGCCATGATGGTTGCCAACAACCGAAATGGATAGGCACTGCGAGAAGAAGAAGATAATATACCAGCATTTCTCTGTCTGATTGACTTCAAGAAAGCATTTGACTGATTAATGTGTAGTCCATCTTCCCTTAGATATAAAAACTTTTGAAAACATCTACCAAAACAAGAAAATGGACAACTTACACAACCTATAGTCATAGGCAATGGAATAGGACAGAGGGAATCTGTTCTATTCCGTGAGAAGGGTGTTCTATCCAAGATGGCGAGTATTTAAGAGGAAACAGTAGCGATCAACAGGTAGCCAAAACGCGTTCCAAGATTGCGGCTGTAATTTTGAATATTTTTTCGAGATATTTGGCACACGTATTCGTAATATAATAAAGAATGGCGGTACAGAGCCCAATTTGAAAAATATATTAATATGTGGAAATTACTCTGTAATTAAATACAATATTAAAAAAACGAGCCTGTACCGCCATTAAGAAAAACAAAAAAATACACTTTCTTCAAATAAACTTTTTTATCCGATGCCTAGATTTTGTGTCATTTTGGAACTACTAAAATTTTTTATTTCATTAGTTGTTATGGACAAACTTCTGATAGAATGGACTGTAATATATTATATTAAAAACTTCTTGTATTCAGCTAAAAAATTAATTACAAATTGTTAAAAAATGTGATTTTATATTATGACAATCAATCTAATAATTTTAATGACAATCTGACAAATATATGTTGTGTATTTTTGATGCTTGTTTTTTCCCGTCATTGAGCAAGGGCGGAACTGTCTATCCAATAATAAATAATACTTTTCGTCCATACTCCCCGCCTTGAACAGCTCCAAGACCGTTCAAACACAAATCACCTAAGTTAATGAGGAACACTAGAAACAAGTCTCAGCTAATGGTAATGGACAAATTTTAGTTATTCCTCGTTTATAAAGTCCATGAGCGGTTTTAACAGTTACCACTCGAATTTCACCATCATCACCAGGGTGAACAGACTCTATTCTTCCTAACTGCCACTGACAAGTGGGCAAATTGTCAGATTTTAAGAGCACTAAAGATCCGACTTGAATGGTGGAAGTACTACTTCTCCATTTATGATGTTGTTGGAGATCATTCAGGTAAATCTTTGAGCATTGCTTCCAAAAGTCTTGCAACAATTTCTGAATCAGTTGGAATCTGGACAATTGGTTTATTTTTATCTCTCCTTGAAACGTATGATCAGGGACAGCGGTCATCGGTCTTCCGATTAAAAAATGTGAGGGAGTTAAAGGAGTGTAATCGTTAGGATCAGATGATAGAGCATATAAAGGACGTGAATTCAAAGTGCCTTCAATCTGAATTAAAAATGTACAGAATTCTTTTACCCCTTTTATATTACTTTCCCATAATCCCCCGAAATTTGGAGTACTAGAAGGAATGAAATGCCATATAATATTCTGAGCTGCGCAAGAGGTGACAATTTCATCCTCTGATTTTCTAATGAAATCATACAAAATTTTTAGTTCATTTTTGGCACCTACAAAACTTGTACCGTTATCTGAATACAGATGCCCGGGTTTACCGCGTCTAAAAACAAATCTTCTAAGGCCTGCCATGAAAGCTTCAGATGTCAAAGAACTAATTAATTCTAAATGTACTGCTTTCGTGGCGAAGCAAATAAATAAACATATGTACGCTTTATACGTTTTACATCCGCGACCTTTTCTATCCTTTAATGTAACTGGCCCTGCGTAATCTAATCCAGTTATGAAAAAAGGTTGTGATATATTAACACGATGTTCTGGCAAATCAGCCATAATCGTAGAACCAGGTTTGGGTTTAAACCGATAGCATCTAATGCAATTCCTTACAACTGTTTTAGCTAGGGACATTCCCGCAATTATCCAAAATTTTTGACGAACTGTCGCTAACAAGAGTTGTGGACCTGCATGTTGAAGTTGCACATGCTCATGTCTCAATATTAGTTTGCTTAAAACATGAATCTTATCTAATAGTAAGGGATGTTTCCCATCATAATTCCTAGAAGATTTTCTAAGACGTCCTCCTACTCTCAATAATCCAGTTTCATCTAGAAAAGGCGTTAAAGGTAATAATCTACTCTTTGACGAAAGGTCTTTACCGTTATTTAATAATGAAATTTCTTCAACAAAACTTTCTGTCTGAGCTAATCTAACAAGAAAAACCTCTGAATCAGTAAATTCGATTGCTGAAATCGGGCCATACCTTCTACTATTAGACTTTGACTTTGAATTATTAACAAATCTTCTACAATAAGCCATAATTCTAATTAATTTGTTCAGATTCGAGTATTTATAAAAAAGTGAATTAAAATCATTTTTTATAGAAACTAATGCCTTAGATTTCTTTCTCATTTCAGGAAGGTTTGATATATCAAGTAAATCATAGAACTTAGTTTTATCAAAATCTGTTGATAAAAATTGAGGGCCATTAAACCACAGCTTACAGTGAGCTAATTGGTCTGGCAAAATTCCTCTACTACCAATATCTGCAGGATTCTCAGACGAGCTAACATAATTCCAATTTTCAATTGTAGTACATCTTTGAATTTCTGCAACACGGTTTCCAACAAAAACTTGAAGGTTTGCTGGGTCATTATTGAGCCAATGCAAAACAATTTGTGAATCACACCAATAATATGGAGTGTACTGAAAAGTAACAGAATCTGAAACAGATTTCATAAGTTGGACCAATAATAAGCTACCACACAATTCTAATCGAGGAATAGTCAATATTTTGACTGGGGCGACCTTAGTCTTAGCACATAACAAATGAACATTTATAGAACCTTGTGAATCAATGCATCGAGTATAAATTGTTGCACAATATGCGTATTGTGAAGCATCACTAAATCCATGTAATTCTATTATTTTAGGTTTATTACTCAGAACGCACCGTGGAATTCTTAAATCATTTAAGTGACATAACTTAGACTGGAACTTTTTCCATTTATCACACAAATCAGAGGGGACTTCGGAATCCCAATCAAGTTTTAACGACCAAAGAGATTGAATCATAATTTTTACTAGGATTATACAACAACTGGCTAAACCTAAAGGATCATAAATTTTTGCGATTGCAGAAAGCATTGTGCGCTTCGTTATTTTTGATAAAAGATCAGGGTTTTCAACATGAAAACTGAAAATATCTAACTTACTAGACCATTGAATACCAAGAGTTTTAATACACTCGTGATCTCCTAAATTAAGTACTTTTAAAGGATCGGAATAATCTTTAAAGTGATCTAATACCAATTGGCTGTTTGAAGACCATTTCCTTAAATTAAAACAAGCTGACTTCAATATTTTGACCACTTCATCACATCTTTTAATAGCTTCAGCCTCACTTGAAAATCCAGTAATGAGATCGTCAACATAAAAATCTCTCAGAATAATTTCACTTGCTTCAGGAAACTTGATTTTATTATTAAATGACAATTGCTGGATACACCTAATGGCTAGATATGGCGCACTGGCCGTGCCATATGTTACGGTTTTTAAATTATAAATTGAAATTGGCTGAGAAGGACTATTCCTCCAGACAATTGTTTGCATTCTTCTGTCATCGGGATGAACAAGTATCATCCTATACATTTTGCTGATGTCGGAAACAACAACAACTGCATGTTGTCTAAATCTAATCAAAATACTCAAAATATTATTTTGAATTGCTGGTCCTGAATATTGGATATAATTCAATGACTTCCCATTAGTCGATGGGGCAGAACCATTAAAAACAACACGGAGTTTGGTTGTCAGGCTTTCATTTTTGATAACACCATGATGTGGTAAAAAATAATTAGGTTCTGTGGTGCCTTCCGCATCTAAATTATAATCAATTGACATGTGATCTAAATCTAAATATTCTTTCATGAAATTTAAATAACCATTTTTAAGTTCGGGACATTTCTTAAATCTATCCTCTAAATACAATAATCTTTTAACAGCTAATTGTTTAGAATCGCCTAGGACAGAAGGATGTTCCTTCCAGGGAATTTTAACAATAAATTGACCAGTTTCTGATCGAGAAAATGAATTTTTAAAATGATTTTCAACATAAACATCATTCTTTGAATAAGAAATATGAGACTTTGGCTCTTCAACAGACCAAAATTTCTCTAATTGTAAATCATCACTACTAAATCTTTGTGAAAAATGACATCTAATATGATTTTTTGTTGGATATGGAACTTTACCAACCACAATATAACCAAAAACCGTATTTTGGAGGGAGGGTAAATTCTTTCCAAGATCTATGCGACCATCTAACATTATATCCCAAAACAAACTAGCATCAAGTAACATATCTACCTTACTGCTTACATTAAATGAATCATCTGCCAAAGTTATATTAGGGGGTATTGAGAAATTTGAGACATTAAAAGTATAAGTTGGCAAATTCTCAGTAATCTGTTGCACCACTATGCAATGTAAATTTGACTTAAAATTGTTTAATATAGAACCAATTTTTAATTGACATTTTTTATTTAAAGATGAAACGGAATTATTAATTCCTGAAACACAAATATTTGCTCTATTTGTGTCTAAATCGAGTTTACTTAGAAAATCCTCTGTAATAAAACATGATTGGCTCCCTGAATCTAGGATTACTCGTGCGATATGAGTATTTCCGTATCTATCATATACTCTAACTTTAGCAGTACTCAACAGTACATAATCATTATTTGAACAATTATTTTTTAAAACAATCTCATTTCTATTAACATTATTTTCTGAAGTATTAGTTGACAACTTAACTTTATTTGGTTCATTCTCGGAGTCATTGTTCGGGTTGAAATTAATTGAACTGTTTTCTTTAACATGAATATCAGATGGTTTATTTTCATGCAAAAGAGAACTGTGTTTGGCTTTACATATCTTACAACCGAACGATTTACATTGTTTGTAGGAATGTCCGGTACATAAACAATTTCGGCATAAATTTAATTGTTTTATTTTATCCCATCTTTGGGTTACTGAAAGTTTAAGAAATTCTTCACATAGGTAAATCAAATGATTTTGTTTACAAAAATTACAACTTCTGTTTTTACTAGTTAGCAGAGATCTAGAGCGTTTATCTTGGTAATTAGATTTATAATCCGGTTTTGTCACATTGCTTAACTCTATAGTTTCCAAAAAATCAGCACGATTCTTCAAGAATTCAAGAAATTCGTTTAAACTTGGCAAAGAATTATCTATTTTTCTTTTTTCCCATTCCCTAGAACTAAATTTATCCAATTTACCACTTACCAAATACACCATAATAGCATCCCAATGTTCAGTCGGTAGTTGAAGTGATTTTAAAGCGAATAAATGCTTTTTAACTGAATCTATCATGCTTCTAAGACCTAATGCAGATTCTTTATTTAAATTTTCAATCTCAAAAAGAGCTTTTAAATGATTGTTTACTAACATCCGAGAGTTGTCAAATCTGTTGCATAGAGTCTGCCATGCAGAATTGTAATTTTGTGCAGAAAAATCTAAACTTTGTATAATTTTCAATGCATCACCTTTTAAACTCGCACGTAAATAATGATATTTTTGAATATCTGCCAATACTTTATTATTATGAATTAACCCTTCAAAAGTATCTTTAAACTCAATCCACTTCAAATAGTCCCCATGAAAGACAGGTAACTGAATAGGAGGTAATTTGACACCTTCTAATCCACTATATTCATGGCTTATGTCTAACCTTTTCGACTGTGAACTGGATAAATCGGAACATTTTCTTTTTAACATCGTTCTTGCTCTAGACAAAGTTTTTGAAAATATAGTATCTAATCGTTGTCTTTTCGCATACTCTTGTTGAATATCTTGATCCTGACAATTTAATTCAATTGACATTTGGATTTCATCAAATTCAGTAAACAAACTTTCAGTTCTTTCTGTATTCAATTCTATCTGCGAAAAATGGTCTTCGCTTAAATCATTAATCGCGATATTTGTCATCGACTCTATAAATTTAATAAAATTGTTTAATCTTTGTTCAATTATATCTCTTTTGCGATATAATTGACGAAAATCAGAAGCTTTCATAGGCATTTTTAGCTTTATATTAATCAAAATACGTAGCAAATAATATTATTTAATTGTACGAACTCAAAAATCAACGTTAAGCAATCAAGTAATAAAAGTCAAATCTAAATCTGTCTTTTATCTAATAATCAAACTTAGCCGAATATTGGCTATGGTCCTATAATCATTTATATTTAAATAAATCCAATAATAATAGCAATATCTACTAATAATAATCAGAAATCGTATAGCATTCCAAAAACTAATACTCCAAATCAACTCAAATACATATTTGCATACACACAAAGGTGTACAAATCAATCTAATAAGTAATTATTTTTTAGCTAAATAAAATTATAGGTTATAAATCAACTATTCAATGCGCAAAATCAAAATTTTTAATTGAACCCCAAAATCCTCAAAAATCTAATAATTTATTGGCACCTTGTTGAAAGGAAATAAATATGAAGGATAAACAAAGAACAATCAAGATAATAAATGGAAAAACCTCACATTTAATTCAATCGGCAGAGCGGATCCAATCTGGCTGAATCATAAATTCTTCAAAAACCAATAATCTTCATACCCATCTGGATCTATTAGACCATTGTCTCAATCATCGGGTTCGATCGGACACAATTTTATGCTTCTCGGGCTCGAAGGTACCAAATGTTATGGACAAACTTCTGATAGAATGGACTGTAATATATTATATTAAAAACTTCTTGTATTCAGCTAAAAAATTAATTACAAATTGTTAAAAAATGTGATTTTATATTATGACAATCAATCTAATAATTTTAATGACAATCTGACAAATATATGTTGTGTATTTTTGATGCTTGTTTTTTCCCGTCATTGAGCAAGGGCGGAACTGTCTATCCAATAATAAATAATACTTTTCGTCCATTAGTAGTTCCAAAATGACACAAAATCTAGGCATCGGATAAAAAAGTTTATTTGAAGAAAGTGTATTTTTTTGTTCTTCTTAATGGCGGTACAGGCTCGTTTTTTTAATATTGTATTTAATTACAGAGTAATTTCCACCTATCAATATATTTTTCAAATTGGGCTCTGTACCGCCATTCTTTATTATATTACGAATACGTGTGCCAAATATCTCGAAAAAATATTCAAAATTACAGCCGCAATCTTGGAACGCGTTTTGGCTACCTGTTGATCGCTACTGTATCACCTTAAGAACCCGGTCAACTTCGAGTGGTATAAAACCCAAAAAAATTAAAAAAAAAAAAATGAAAAAAAATGAAAAAAAAAATGAAAAAATTTAATTCAATATACAAAGTAATGAATAGTATTATCTGAAAAACTTTGCTCTGATGTTATTTTTTTTTTATTTATTTTTATTTTATTATTATTTTTTTCTGTAGGGTTTCTAGTTTACGAATACAGCGCTAAAACCCTTTGCACCCCCTCTTCCAAGATGGCGGCCGGGGGACAAGGGTGGCGACCCCAGAAACTTAAACTTAAGCTTATAGTTACTCTTAAAACACATCAAAAATATAAAATTGCGTCCTTTAAAACCAGAACTACCAAAATTTCTCATACACTCTGTATATTTGTAGATTGTGAGAATATATTTTATAAACTTCCATAATAATCAATAATTCATGCAGATATTTCATAAACACATATAAATATTTGTTGTGTAAGAAATAAAAGTTTTCATATGCAACATGCATAGTTGTTGACCCAAGCTGACAACACCCATTTCCTTTCTTGTCCAATACCTAGAGGTATGCATAGAAATTGTAAGGATTATTTCCTGTGACATATGTGATTATGAATTCTACAGTTTTCTTTTGTTTTGTTGTAAAATATATTTGTATGGGTAATTCTTTAATTTTTTTCCAATTTAAATGTGGGTCACATTGTAGTTTTTCTTTTGGAATATATTATGTATCTGACATTTTTTGTGTGTCTATTAAAATGGTCAATTTACCTAAAATATAACTTTGTGATTTATGTATTTATTTTTATAGTATTTTTTATGCTCTATTTCATTTTGGGCGTTATAGCACAAGCATTTATTTTACAGTTATGTAAATGTATAAGATTACTAAAAACTTTACCGAGGTCAGTATAGGATAACGAACAATACGGGTTTTAAAAGGACAACTACCAGTAATAATAGTATAAAATAAAACTAAAGTATAATTATTATAAGTATAAAAGAGTAAAACTAATATAAAATAAAATAAAAATTACCTGGAAAATGATCCAATAAGTTTTCAATTAAATATCTTTTAGGAATATTTTTCAATATTTTTAATATTTTTATTAGGTTGAAAACTTTGACTTTCAGTGTGCTAGAATGTCGCTAGAATGTGCTAGAATGTCGCTAGACCCCTACTCCATAAACGTCAGTTGCAATGCGGGGATAAGCTCTCGGAGTTTCTTCACTTGGGGCAGAGAAAGTAAACCTATGCCTCTCTGATGATGCCTCTAATACGAGGCGAAAATCGTCGATTTAGAGTGCTGGTTTGCGCTCTCTGTACTAAGTGAAAAATAAGAGAGTTTTGCCTTCGCATTGCAACTGAATAAAAATGGTATACTTACATTTTTATTTTGTTTCATATTTCTTATGTTGATTTTTATGCAGTATTTAAATTGTAACTCCAAATTTTCATTGATAGGTTTCGCCTTTTCTTAAATCACTTTTCTTTGTAAATGGACACTAGTATATCTATCTTTCGTTTTATATTCTGGCTGATTTCATTTATATTTCCTCTGTAGTACTGAATAATTTGTTTTCTGTTTATAATCTCTTGTATAATTTTGAAGATAAACGTTAAAGTCGGCATTAATTGAAAAAGTGTAGATGTGGGAGATTTTTCTATTAGACAGAGAGAGTAACGCTATCTACAAATAGTCGGAAAATATCTTCCAGTCTCTCACAAGATGTAATCAAAGTCGCCTTTAAGAACGGTTGTTAACGAATAAAAAAGATATTTATCAAATTATAGGTTAGAGGAAAGACAATTATAAAAGCATTACTGGAGCATCAGTAACGGCCGTATACTTATAGCTAAGGGGAAAGTGGAGTAATTAGGTAATTAAGAGATTTTGAACCATTTTTCACATAATTTCATTCAGCGGTGAGTGATTAAAACTTTCATTTTTTTCATTGGTACATAATGAGGAATATAATAGAAGTTGCAAGGTGTGGTCTCATAAGTAGATATGCTTAACAATGTAAAAAAAATAATCAATGCTAACCGTTGCAGTTATTTACTTAGAGAAAAAACTGTTTATTTATTATGATTTACCTCGAAGAAATGATAATTGTGAATGATCTTATTATTTTTTTTTTAAATGACTAAATGTCTCCAACTTTGTTTGGAGAGAACGTGTACGAGCTTGGTTTTCGTGTACCTGCTTGGCTCTCGAAAAAATCAGTTGATAACAGACCAAGTTTTCAAAATTCTTCTGCTATCAATCATTTGAGATGTGGCTATATCGGAGAATACTTAAAATCCCGTAAACTGACCGAGTCACAAACAATAAGGTCTTCTCATCATATCTGGAAAGTTACAATACTTCGAACACATTATGCGAAATGAATCCAGGGGCCTGATTCTAATTCATTTCGACGTCGCAATTTAATTTCGACTCCGCCATGACAGTCGCAATTTATAGCGATTCTTATTCATTTCGATATTAGTTATAACTGGGGATATTAACGTTATCATTTTGACACTGCTCAGAATTTGGGTTGGTCCTCCTGTTTATTGGATTTATTGGCTATGCAACCACCGCAACGTTTGTTGATAGTCTGGGCAATTTATCGAAAAAATGTAATTTTTGGGAAAAAAATATTTACCAGCTATTTTATTGCTAAAATCGAATCTTAAGATTACATATATTAGTAGGTAATATGGGATATGACAAGTCCGCAGAAAGTGTGTTATTTTATTTATAAACAAATTAGCACTCCTAAATGTTCTTTTTTTTTCAATTAGTGCTCTGTAACTTCTAAGATTTTTCCTTTAACCAAAAATACTCAAATAAAAATTCACTGTAATTTAGTTCTGCACAGTTATTTTTTTTTCCGATTTCCTTCAACAAAAATTTTACTCGAAAAATCCGAGTTTAAAAAAAATCTGCAATTTTGAATTAAAATTTTTGGGAAGTAATTTATTTATCAATAATTAAATAAATTCGTGACATGAAAGATTTTTTTATAGTAGATTATATTATATCAGGAGGCCGGCGATAATCTAACCAATAGTTTAGCAATAATTAAAATGTTAATTAAAAAATTTCGGTCGAAATAATAACCAGAAAGATTATGATACACCAAAATAACTATGATTTTCGTATAAAAAAGCACTATACCTATTCAACGTACTTTACAGAATTTGAAATTGGACTATTTGAGCGGTCTCAGGAATGTTATAAAGAAACAATTTTTTGGCTTATAAACAAATAGAACCCCTCAGAAAATATTAGATTAAATTAAATTAAGTTAACGCTGTTGAAAAGGGAACGGCTTCCGTGCCCTTTTCGAAGAAAAAAAAATAATAATTGAGAGGAGTGGCTCCAGCTATAACCGGCCAACTTTGACCGGCATTTGCGACAGAGTTATAAACAACAGGATTTCAATCTTTGAACCATTACCTGTTTATTCCGGTCCTCTTTGTACATACAAATTTTCATATCTTCAAGACACTCATAACCAAAAAGATTTATGTCACCAAGTGATTTAATTATTGATAAATAATTACTTTCCTAAAATTTTAGTTGAAAATTAAAGATTTTGTTTGCAAAACCCGAATTTTCCGAGGAAAATTTCCGCCGAAGGAAATCGGAAAAAAATAGCCATGTGCAGAATTAAATTACAGTGAATTTTTATGTGAGTGTTTATAAACCAAATAGCACACTTCCTGCGGACTTTGCTTAGCTATATTACTAATCTTAAGATTTGATTCCAGCATGTCCAGCAATAAAATAGCTGGTACATAATTTTCCTTGTTTTATACTAATTTTCCCAGATTATTACCTTACATCTTTCATTGAGTTGATCATTCACGTTGTGGACATTCTCAATTATTATATTTCTAATTTAATACTATTCTATCTAATTCCTCCAAAACCAGCAAATTTCCATAAAATCCAACCAATTAATACCTTCTGCTTTAGTTTTCCTTGCACGAAACAAACAAAACACATCTCCTAAACTAAACCTAACCTCGCTTTCGGCTTTCGGCCATTCATTCATGTCCGTGTCACAATAATTTCGACTCGAAATTATAATTTCAGCCACTCTTTTGGAGTCGCAATTAATTTCGATAAGTCACAATTTAATGACATCATTTAGTTAGTTCAACTAAAATCCACACGGCTTACACAGTCGCATTTCAACGTCGCCACTTGATTGCGACTTGTTTTGAGTCGAAATTTGAATTAGAATCAGGCCCCAGATATGTACTCCTGCAGGTCACCCTGCAAGAAAAACTATGTGGAAAGTGAGGTCCAGGAAGAAGAGGAACATCCTGGTTGAGGTTGAAGAACCTCAGATCTTGGTTCAACACACAATACGCAATCTGTACATCTTTTTCGCGCTGCTGCAGATAAGGTAATATTGCTATGATAATCGCCAACATTTGCCACGGATAAGCACAAAAAGAAGAAGAACCATTAGTCAGTTGTTTTTGGATTTAAAAAAATCGATAATATGTCGTTAAAACGGTGGATGTCCTACAGAAGAAATTATTCCAAGGAAGCTTATAAGATTTGCGATAATGACATTGGTATCAAGAGCAACGTCAAGGTAGTTCTTAGACATACTTTAGTATCTGATACTGAAAGCGTCTACTAAAGTTCGTCGCGAAAGTGAATGAAGAGAATGCAAATCACTTCATAGTTTTTAGACATAGCTTCGAAGGGCAAATGGACCTCTTAGATATAGGTGAACAAGTTTAGTAAATATTGGGCAGCTTAAATATTTGAGAAGAAGAAGAATATTATTAGCAAGACTACGCGGTGTGGTCATGAATATATCGAAGACATGTATGGAGCACTTCAGCAGGATGCTGTTTGGCGAGTTACAACTAACGAGGTGATGCCTTCAATTGCTCATCATCTGAACTACTCCATTCCTAGATGTACCTATGCATTCCAGATAGACATTTTTTGCTTTATCTTTCTTCTTCTCTGCTGATGTAATCATTTCTAATTTCTGATCCTATCCGTTCTAGTTTTTGACATCTTTTTATTTGGTCCAAATTTGGGAAATATATTTGACAACTTTCTACCATAATTTTGTAATTCTTTTTGTTTGGTTCCGGAGTTGTTTTTTGCTGTTTCTTTGTTGTTGTTTTTTAAACAATTCGTTATAATTTTCCGCAGATTCGTAATAATTTTCTGGCTCCTTCCGTTTTTTTTTCAATAAATATATTTATTTATAATGAATTATTGCAATTGGTAGTTTTTTAAAACAATCTATTGTTTTTACAATTATTTCAATTATATACCTATTGTGCTGGATACATACACACAACAATGAAAAACCCATACAGTTCTTGAATGAACTGTGAACATCTGCCTCTAAATTTTATTGATATTCTTTTTGGAACGCAGGGTTGAATCACAAATTGTGAAAGATTTGCATGAGAATATCCAAGATATTAATTCTGTAAGTGCTTTCTTAATCCGGACCTGAACGACCACAACTTGACCCTACTTTCACCCTAAATTGTCCACCCTTTACCGAATGTCGCATCTGTTAACTTCTGTATGCTTCTTGAAAATGTGATACGTTGGAACAGGTTTGTTTTATATACCGCTGGTTTAAATATGTGATAATGTCTTTTTTAACTATTCACACAAGGGCATTACTTTTCCCTCTAAATTTTTTAACATTTATATATAAATCTTTGGTTGTTTTTTTATTTTCTTTTTAATTTATTTGTATCGAGTTTTTTCAAGCTATTGGCTTAGTTTTGGCAGAGAAAGAGAATAAAAATAGAATATCTAAATTTTGAAGAACCAAGTGACCAAGTAGTTTTATGTGAAACCCAACAAAATATTCGGAAAACCTAAATCCTTGACTAGCAATTAAAACCTTCAATTTTTTTGAATAGTTTATGTTTAAAAATCCTCAGACTTACTTTGATTTCAGAAGAATATTGTATTTCATTCAAATACTTAAGTTATGGAGAGATAGTCAACTGAATTCCGAAAAAGAAATAATTTCCACGGTTTCCAAAGCCATGAATAACTTCGTTATTATAACTAAGGGAAGTTCTTCATCTAAATCTGATAGTAAGGCTAAAATAATTGAAGACCTAAGTGGAAGAAAGAGGTATGTTACAAAGCCTACCTTTTGAGATATGGGCAGTTAAAGTTTTTATTCGTTTTTTATCCGTCTACTTTTATCAGGAAAATGTTGTTTGTGTTATTTGGTTTTCTTTATATTGCTATAAGCATTCCTTTACATATAATGTTGATAATTTGTTTTTATTTTTAGTATTTTTCCTAAAAATAAATAAAAACTGTACATACCGCCTTCTTCCATTAATTTTAGTTTGTATAACTATCCTTTATCTGAATGGATGTAGGGGTATGTGACATGAAATAACTCTATAATCAGTTTTATAGAAATTTATGTAATTGAACACAAAATAATCTTCTTCATGTGCCGTGCTCGATTATTGAACATTGGCTATCAAATTAACTATAGCTATTTTTTTGATGGCAGCTCAGTAAGGAGGCGTTCAAGTATAATGTAACGCGATTTTTGACCCCCTCCCCCCAACCTGCGTTACGTTATACTTGAACGGCCCCTGAAGCCAAGCGTCCACAGACCCGCATCGTACGCAACGGATTTTACTTTCCCTTACAATTTACAATTATTGCCGATAATGCGATCCGTACGATGCGGATCAGTGGACGCGGTTACATAAGTTTCTGTACAAGGCAAACTAAAATCCGTTGCGTACGATGCGTACGATGTGGGTCTGTGGACGCTTGCCTTGGGATGCAGAGGATCTGTTAAACCATTCTCACAGGTGTCAAAGTCATGACGGTCTTCTTCGGCCTGACCTGTTATCTTCGACCTGGCCTTTCTTCTTCGACCAGGCCTTTCTTTTTCGACCTGGCCTTTCTTCTTCGACCAGGCCTTTCTTTTTCGACCTGGCCTTTCTTCTTCGACCTGGCCTTTCTTCTTCCGTCTACCTTGCCTTGTATTATTAAATGGAGTATATTATACAGAGTGAGTTTTATGTTGTTCTGAAGCTATTTTCTTGTGGCATTTTTATAATCAAGTATATTCAAATGGGAAATAAGCCACAATTTTACCTAAAAATGATTTTATTAACGTTTCGACGCCTAAGTCGGGTGTCGTTGTCAAAATACAAAATAATACTAAATAAACAAAAATGTTGTTGCTTAGTAAAAAATTCTTCTAATAGTTTATTTAATCTGACTCATTTATATCGGCAATTCAGACACGTATTATACATTTTAAAGTAGACGACTTTAAAATGATATTGCCAATATTGATGAGTTGCGTTCCTGGGACGACTTTACTAAAAGATAGTTCATTCGATTACATGAAATCAATCCCAACTCAAGAATATCCGCCACAAGAAATCATAGCATTCGATCTGTCTTTAAAAAGACAACCAAATGCAACGGTGGCACTGAAATTCTCGCGTTAGAGATTCCATAGTAAATCACGAGGGAAAACCAGGAAAAACCTCGTGATACTATCCCGACATCGTAAGTATTTGGGTTTACATTTAGTTTACTCTCAAAACTAATACCAAATTCTGACTTGATATTTTAAATTTTAAATAATACTAAAATACTAAATATATACTAACTCGATATGTTACTGATTTACTAATTGTGGTATTTTCTTTCTATTGACTTCCTCCTTTAATATGGGTAACCACATCCTACTGCATTCTACCGAGGAATTTGCGACACAATTGGTTTCATTTAGCATAATTAGAGCCGCTTCTTTGATTTTTCTCTTTTTACTATCTGCTTCTTTTAGGACTATATTTGAATCTCTCCACTGAACTCTATGTTCATTATCATGTCAACACGCATGGGATAATGAACATAGAGTTCAGTGGAGAGATTCAAATATAGTCCTAAAAGAAGCAGATAGTAAAAAGAGAAAAATCAAAGAAGCGGCTCTAATTATGCTAAATGAAACCAATTGTGTCGCAAATTCCTCGGTAGAATGCAGTAGGATGTGGTTACCCATATTAAAGGAGGAAGTCAATAGAAAGAAAATACCACAATTAGTAAATCAGTAACATATCGAGTTAGTATATATTTAGTATTTTAGTATTATTTAAAATTTAAAATATCAAGTCAGAATTTGGTATTAGTTTTGAGAGTAAACTAAATGTAAACCCAAATACTTACGATGTCGGGATAGTATCACGAGGTTTTTCCTGGTTTTCCCTCGTGATTTACTATGGAATCTCTAAAGCGAGAATTTCAGTGCCACCGTTGCATTTGGTTGTCTTTTTAAAGACAGATCGAATGCTATGATTTCTTGTGGCGGATATTCTTGAGTTGGGATTGATTTCATGTAATCGAATGAACTATCTTTTAGTAAAGTCGTCCCAGGAACGCAACTCATCAATATTGGCAATATCATTTTAAAGTCGTCTACTTTAAAATGTATAATACGTGTCTGAATTGCCGATATAAATGAGTCATATTATATAAACTATTAGAAGAATTTTTTACTAAGCAACAACATTTTTGTTTATTTAGTATTATTTTGTATTTTGACAACGACACCCGACTTGGGCGTCGAAACGTTAATAAAATCATTTTTAGGTAAAATTGTGAGTTTTATGTATGGAAAGCCTCAATTATCTCGGAAACGGCTTGCACGATTTTTTATAGATTTTGGTGAGTTAGGGTTTTCTAATGCGGCCGATATAATAGTGGCAATTACATTGTTGTCAGAACTTCCGTTTTTCTGGAAATCCAATGAATTTTGTTATTTCAAATGGAACACCCTGTATGTTTTTGGGTTTTGAAGTCCTTAAGAAATTCTGATTATTTTTCGTGTTATATTCCCTATACCTAAATGTCATAATTTCGAAGTTATTTAGCTACATATTTATTAAAAAAAAAAAAAATTAAACAAATTTAAAGATTCAATTTTTTCAACCCGGGCACATTATTTTAGGTTCTTTTAATCATTGTAAACAATAAAGGTCTTTTGTAATATTTCTCCAAAGTTAATAGTTTTCGAGTTATAAACAATTTAAATCTGAAAACGACCAAAAATGTTTCATACCTCCTTCTTCCATTCAAGAATCGTAGTTTACATGTTACATACCTCCTTCATCCATTCAAGAATCGTAGTTTACATGTTACATACCTCCTTCATCCACTAGAATATCTCTTATTAAGCTTTTTAGAGGTACAGTATAAGTGTCATAATATGATAGTGAAGTTACATACCACCTTCATTCACTAAGAAACTCAAAATTTTAGAAAATGTTACATACCTCCTTCTTCCACTTTGGTCTTCAATTCATAAGGCTAAGGCTCGATGCACATGTGCGTGTTTTCAAGCTGCGTGCCCACTGCGGGCGATCGCTGGCGGTTCAGCATTACATGAGTTGAATTTATTCACTGCACACTCAAGCTGACCCGCGGCGTGCACGCGAGTGTGCAAGGAATAACGTCATGTCAACTCATGTACTGCTGAACCGCCAGCGATCGCCCGCAGCGCGCACGCAGCTTGAAAACACGCACATATGCATCGATCCTAAAAGTCACATTATGATCAGTCCTGGCCTATACTCCAGAAGGGATTAGAGGCCTGGATCTTAAAAATAATAAGTTTGAATAAAATGCAAGCCTTCGCTAAGCCACTATCGACGTACAGTAAAACCTGCCATATCCGGATCAATGTGGCGACAGACCTATCCGGATATGAAAAAATCCGGATATCAAGATCACTTCTTTTATAGTGTCTCTGAGACGTTTTCTCCTTCATACATTCCAGTAATCAACGCCGTCAATAACTTTCGTTGATAGATACGTTTTATAGATTGTTTAATACATTATTTTGCCATCTTTTAGTTCTTTTGGGTCGGGATGAGAGGGTGTGTTGTCCAACAGCAGGGCTGCCTTTCTCAGTAGATTTCGGTAGATGCGGACGGCAGAACCGTCCAGATATGGGGTGGTCCGGATATGACAGGTCCGGATATGGCAGGTTGTACTGTATTCTTAAAGTACCAAGTGCCTGCAAGAGTATGCTACGAAGAGGTATTCCGGAGAGTAAACCGTGACAGAAAACTTAACAATCAAATGAACCAAGACATAATATATAGGCCATATATTGCGTAATCCAATGTATTATGTTCTTAAATTTTCAATTAGTAATAAAGGTCAAATAGATGGACAAAATAAAATAGGTAGTTCAAAGGTGAGTGTGTCTTCACTATGTAACAATGTAGCAACAAATGTGTAACAATAAAGCTACCGTCTAGAGAGAGTCTAAGTCTAGACCACTGGGGTCAATTGTTGCACAATAATCAGTCGTGTAACTGTAAAATCGACACTTGAGGTGCCAATTTTATTGCTAGGGCTTCGACTAGTTGAAACTATCTCCTGCCGATGTTGCAAGGGGCCATTTGCATTCCGCTGTAATATTTTTAACTCTTCTGTCACTTTACCTTGTATTAGTTTCTATGCTACTTTCTAGGATTCTAGTCTTTCTAGGATTTTTGATTGAATTTTTGCTTGTTCATCCGTTCTATTAATGATTTTACTGAGAATAAACCACAATTTTAGTTTAAAATATGTGTATTTTAACGTTTCGTACAACTTTTCCGAAATTGAAATTCGTTTCCCAACTGCAAACCGAAACGTTAAAAAATGGACTATACACAGGAAAATAAATATAACTTTGTAATGACGTTGTTTGAATTTTATTAAATTCGTAACAAATAGCTCTCCTCTATTACAAAAGTAACCAAAAGAATTTAAACGTGTTTCAGATTATCTTATTTTCTTTAAATTTGTGTTTTAAAGGAAGAACATTGTATACAGAAGTCAGGTCACCTATAGTTGTAATTAAAAAAAAATAAAAACCTTATCTTTTTAAAGTACCTAAACAAAACGTTTTCGGAATCAAATATTCCATGATCAGTGTTATCACAGGTTTACATAAATTGAAGAAAAAGGTTTTCTGTGTAAAAGGTATATTAGTTTGAAAACCCCAATAAAGGGCTACATTAAAATACAGAACGTTTTCGCTCTAAAGAGAGCATCATCAGTGTTCTAAGCAAGCTCTACATGCGAAGCCACCAAAAATACATGGGTTAAAACCCTTAAAATGCCGACCAAAGGTCTTACATTGGCATATTATTTATTAAACCCTGGCGATGGGTGAAATTTAAAAGGTATACCTCAAGGCACCATATGAATATACCACAAGCATGTGGGTGGTTACATGTTTACATGTACATGGTTACATGGTTACACAGGTTTTTAGCCACCAAAATATACGGGTAAAAACCCTTGGGTTGTTTTAAAATTGTGACGGTTACTTGTGAAGGTTTACCCTTAGGTTATTTCAAAATTGACTTTTCTATGATCTTTTATTTATGCTTTCAGGCACTACGTTTAATTTAAATAAAGGAAGACTTACTTTATATTATTTTATTTTACACCACTTATTTAATTTACTTAATACTTACAAATAACTGAAACTAACACATCTAATTTGTTTACAATCTCAAATTTATGATCTTACTAACTAAAATATAATAATTCCAATAACTAATATATTTTAAAATACACGGCGAACAACTAGATTCGAAATACAATAATTATTACGCGTCGATAACTAACTTTCCTGCTAAATGAATCTCTCGTTCTTATATACTTCGGTATCCCTCGTTCTGAATGCCGTGGAAAGGAATGGTGTTCTCTGGTAACGACGAGAAGCTTCGGAAAGAAATAGGCCAGGTTGTGAGCGGCCTATAAATAGTGTCACAATAGTATAAAATTTTAAGGGATGTTGAAAATATTTCCAGATTAACTCCTGGCATCACATGACATCAACCATCTTGGTTGGAATATTTAAAGGTAGGACCTCACATTCCAACCAATATGGTTGATGTCAAGTGATGCCAGGAGTTAATCTGTAATTAATTTTAAGATCCTTTAAAAGTTTATAATATAATGTAACCTTTACCATTTTAAAACAACTTAATGGTTTTTGGCCGTATATTTTGGTGGCTTAAAACATGTAAACCTGTGATAACACTGATGATGGAATAATGATTTCGAAAACGTTCTGTTGTGATATAACTATTTTTAGGGATTGTAAATATACTTTTCACAAGATAAGGTTTTTATTTTTTGTGATTTATGCTATACAGTCAGTTACAAGAATTTTTCCTTGTGTTATATTTGTAATTGTTTTGAATTTTTTCGATAACTCATATAGTCTTTCTGACATGAAAATATTTTAATTACCAAAAACGATTGGCACACATTGCATGAGACACAAACAAACAATAAGACACGATTTCAATCGGTACAATCAATTTGGAACACACACACACACACACACACACACACAAACAGACAAATGTACGGTATGACTTGAATACATATGAATAAATTTTTTCAAGGTTCGGCAACATGACGTACAATAAAATGCATTCATCGCTCAAGTACCTACCCATTAAAGTAAATATCTGAACAGAAAAGATCAATAATATTAGCAGTGAAACAAAGGAATATTGCGATAGGCGTCAAAGGTTGACAAACTCTGCATTTTTATCGTTATTGTGTCTAATTTGATGCATTGTGTGTACGCATATTTATAGGCAAGGTGCATACATGTTACTTATACGAATAGTTCGTAAGGTAGGGAAGGAAGTAATATATCTTGTATAATAACAAAGATTTATTATATCTTCTATAATGAAGACATCACCATGGATATTATAAAAACAATTGAAAACGTTTATCAAAAATAAGATGAAGTCAAAATATATGGACAACTTAGAGAGCCTGTAAATACAGTGAATGGAATAAGGCAGGGGGATTCACCAAACCCTATGCTATTCAATCTAATCATGGAAGAAGTCATAAAGTGCGTCGATAAAAGACGAGGATACAGTATGGAGAACAACGAAATTAAATTTCTCTGTTACGCAGACGATGCAATATTGATAGCCCAAAATGAAGATAATCTTCTTTAAGTTCACAAATTTAATACAAGAGCAAAAAACTTTAACATCACGATTTCAATTCAGATAACTAGGACAATAGTAATTAGTAAGAGCCCCCGTGCACTAGAAGGTTCCGCGGAGTTGACTGGGAAAGGCCGAACTGAACCGACTACAAGCAGATTGCAGATCCTAGTTGTTTTCTATGCATACGCGGTATATGAATATGTATTTAAAACATTGTTCATTATTACCTGATATTGAATATAGTGTTCTGAAGCTATTTAATTGTGTCATTTATGTAATTTATTATTCTAAATGGTAAATACGCCACAATTTAACTTAAAAAATTATTTTATTAACGTTCCCACTTCCGCATCAGACGTTTACATACAAAAGTAGTTTTTAAGTGTTTCAAAAATGTTGTATTTTGCATTTACATACAAAAGTAGTTTTTAAGTGTTTCAAAAGTTGTGGTTGTGTTTTTTTTTTGTAAAATTTATTACTAATAAATTATTTGTCTTTCTTTATTTGCTACATAGCCCGATCAAAGAACAATCTGACCCAAAAAAATAAAGGAA
The DNA here is from genome assembly GCF_917563875.1 of Diabrotica virgifera virgifera. Taxonomy (NCBI): domain Eukaryota; kingdom Metazoa; phylum Arthropoda; class Insecta; order Coleoptera; family Chrysomelidae; genus Diabrotica; species Diabrotica virgifera. The sequence continues at coordinate 264,843,852 of NC_065444.1, forward strand.
GGATGAAAATTTGGGAATAGGTAGTTGAAATTTTAGGTATTATTATATAAGAAAAAGTTTACAGTTCTACATTCCCTCCATTTTACAAAAATGGAGATGAATACCTTCTTCTCGGGGGTGAAAAATATAAAATACAAAAGAAAGACAAATAATTTATTAGTAATAAATTTCACAATAAAACTCTGAAAACTTTTGTTTTCTATACTTCCACAAAATTTATTATTTACAACTATGTGACTACAGCTGTTTCGGCAGAGTGCCTTTCTCAAGTCTGTCAATTAGTAATAAATTTTACAAAAAAAAAAAAACAACAACTTTTGGAACACTTAAAATCTACTTTTGTATGTAAATGTAACAAATAAATAAAGAAAAATAATTTATTAGTTATAAATTTTACAAAAAAAAACACGAACACAAAATACAACATTTTTGACACACTTAAAAATTACTTTTGTATGTAAACGTCTGACGTGGAAGTGGAAACGTTAATAATAGTTATTTATGAAACAGTTCGTGAAGTATGCTTTTTGCGAACGCACGCGATGTTTAGAGCACGAGCGACAGCGGAGCGAGTACTATACATCGCGTAAGTTCGCAAAAAGTACTTCACGCACAGTTTCATACAATATTTTATTTACGATAAACAAATGAAAAAACTGTAACTCTTCGTCACTGGAATTCATTTCTATTCTACAATTTTTAGAACTTTGACATTTAAAAATTCTAACTTCTTTGAAAGTGTGCCAAACAATAGGGCGAAAAAGTAAATCCCATTTAAAATACATTGTTACTCCACGCACACTTTAAACCCTTCACGCACTGCTATCTATAATGATACTTTTCACAAACTAAAAACTTATACATAATATGACATAGAGTAGATAAAATAATTGTTTAAGTTAAATTGTGGCTTATTTCCCATTTAGAATAATAAATTACATAAATGCCACAATTAAATAGCTTCAGAACAATATATTAGGTGATAATGAACAATGTTTTAAATACATATCCATAAACTTCTAAAAATATATAATAATCCCTTCGTATATACCATACCGCGTGTGCATAGAAAACAACTATTATAGGATCTGCAATCTAGTTGTAGTCGGTTCAGTTCGGCCTTTCCCAGTCAGCTCCGCGGAAGTTGCACTAGGTAACTACTCAAACTCCGACGACTTACGGGAGCCTGTGCACTAGCGGCACTAGGCATCGACCATCCACTAGAACGCGCCTGTTGTACTGGATGCCTGGAGTTAAAGCGAGTGGGGATTCTGAAGGGACAAGGGACATGAATATGGCTACCTTCAGTCTTTAGCTGTGGTCTCCAGTAGACGCTGTAGGCGGCGTACAACGTCACGCCGTAGAAAATTGTTAATTTTCGTTAATAGTTAAAAAAGAGTAATTCTAAAACAAATTCAAATTACGGGGTAAATTGAAGTGACCACCGACTTAGCCGGTTGTATCTAATAGACGTCGTAGGCTGCGTACAGCGTGTATTGGAGACCACTGCCTTATGCTTATAAAGGAAGAACTAGAAGATGCGTATCTATACTGGAAATTCACAGTTTAGTTAGATTATTAACACAAAAACCAATTCAGCCTTAAATTATCTAACATTAACGTTTTCAGCTTTCAGAATAATTAAGCGGTTGTGCCTAAATAATACAATTAACATTCTTCGTACACAACAGTCGTCGTATTTGTTTCTTAACCATTGACAATTATTGTTAACCTCAATTCGATATTACGATTTAACGTTATAATCAGTGTGACAAAAGCTTTAATTAAATCAAGTATGCAATTGGTCTCTATAAATTGTCGGATTTTACAAAGACTCGCGACACAAACAAATAAAATAAATTGTTAATGGGACATTATTGATTCCAATCGATAAGTTTATTGTCGCTGTTGAACGTACAACGATTTTTGACCCCATTTTCCGAATTTAATTGGAATTCCATAATGTTTATTATAAAATGTTAATTTTTACTTAACGTATATCGGTGAAAAATGAGATTCGAAGTGGGATGTAAAAGTTAATAGATTTGGATTCATTAAATGGAAATGGATTCATTAAATTGATTGGTATTTATTATCATCAAAATACACAATGAAAAGTGATTATATATTTAACGCCAACATCAATGATCGGGTACATTTCTGAAGTTAATAGGTACCTACTCTAAAAATTTTGTTTCCTGATTTTTACATTTTTTCGTTGGGTTCTTTGTGCTACAACATTTTCTAAGTATATTAATACTTTTCAGTCTTAATTTTAGTAACAATTAACTTGATAAATGTAAGTGAAACCTGACTATACGTTGGTTACATTTCCGTGCTATCCAGCCATCCATACAGGCCAATTCCTCAAGAAATGTATCATCATTCAAATGTCCACCGCGACTTGGTTGGTTGGAACGCATCCCAAATGTCCAATTTTCCATGATTGTGGCGCATAAATCAGGCTGAATTTGGCAGATGGCACGGGATACGTTGTTGTTGAAGTACTCTGTAGTTTGCGATTTATTCGCATAGGCCTGCGACTTAAAAAAAACTCCGAAACGAAAGAGTCAAACGGGGCCAAATAGCATAATCTCGGTGGCCAGCAGTGGCGGCCGGTCAGGGTCGGCAGTGCCGACCCACACATTTATATAGATAGATTTTTTTAATATTTGTATCTGTGAAGTAAAAAAAAAATCTGTCAGATAATACAGACTAAATTTTATTCATGTTTTTTAAAAGGATTTGATTAATCCGAGCGTTAAGTGATCCCTGCGCATAACAGACTTCTCAAAAAATGAATGATCCGAGCCATTCATCTGACTTTTCGGCTAGCCGTACCTAACTCATCCATAGCACTCCGTAGCTTGACGATTTACGCGTAAAACTCAACGAAATAACAAGTCGATGAGCAAGCGAACATACATTCTCTCCGTAGGCAGGTACGGCATATTTAAATCTGCCGGTCGGTGTTTCATTTGGCATCGCCAGATCGCATCGGCAGAAATTGTCCAAAATAATCACGCCGTTTTACGTCGTTTAATTGATATTGTAATTTTTTAAGTTGTCAGGAATTATCATTTAGTGGATATGATGGATCGAAGCATTTGTTAAAAATCAAAGTAATTATAGAGAAAATAATGAAATTGTTTTAGAAATATTTACTTTCTGATTCGAAGTGTATTCGTAATACAGAATGAACTAATACATATACCTAATCAAATAGTTACATTTTGAATAACGTTATTGAATCTGAGATTTAAAAAACCATTTTTTTTTCGCTGGAAGTAGATGAAACTTCTGATTATCATGTCATTCACAATTATCAATTATTGTTGTTCGATACGCGTTACGTGGTAATATTTATGAGAGGTTTTTAGGTTTTAGAGACGTGAGTAAAAGCAATAAGGCACAATATATTTTTGGTGTTTTAAACAGATTAAAATTTTTTGATATCAAAAATAAATTGGTAGGGCAAACTGGGGCAATCTTATGACGGCATTGCTGTGATGTGTGGTGAATTGAATGGTCTCCAGTCAAAAGTTAAAACTACATATTGCATCACAAGCTTTATTTACTCACTATTATGCGCATATCATGAATTTAGTTTTGCATGATACGTGTAAAAAAATAAAGAATATCGTCTTTTCTTGCCAGTTTAGCTCACCTAAACGAATTACTGCTTTAGAACAAATTTGTTTCGAAAAAAAAGCGAACAGTTTGTCAGACGCGATGAAATTTTAAATCTCGATTAGTTTTATCTAAGCAGATTATCTCTGGTAGTTTTAGTATCTGTAGCAGATTTTCGTGAACAGCTTTTGGAAGTTTTTGATTTTATTGGCGATACCTCGATCCGTGAAGCAATCGGTTTGAGAACTTTATTAAATAATTACTCTTTTAATATTCTTTTAAATATTTTTAAGACAGAGTTTGCCCAAGATATTCATTATTGTTCAAAATCAGTCAACTGACATTATTTATTCAAAAAATAGAATACGAAAGCTGGTGCAAAATCTCAGAGATTTTCGTAATGATAGTAGTTTCCAATATATACGCAGTGACATTTTGGATTCGCTTGATATTTCCGAACCATCCCAAAAAAGACAACATGATACATCTCTCGAAAAACGAGTAGGTATATCTTGAAATTTTGGATATCTACTAATATAATATGCAAATAGATACTCGTTTTTCGAATTTTGAAGATTTGCAAATTTTTGACCTCTTTGACGATTCAAAATTTAAAAGTTACCTTCGCCAAAGAATTTCCAAGATATTTATTATAACAAGTTAGGTACTTAAAAATTATGCCGATCCAAATATTTTCAGAAAGTGGGATAAGTTACAAAATATGTATGTATAATTCTATGTAGTAATGTACTGCAATTCATTATAACAAACTGTTCATCAATTTTCTTATCACCACTACCACCAATTTCTGCCTCAAATAAACGGGATTTATCTTGTCTCAAAAGAATCAACACGTATTGTCGAAACACCATGAAACAAGAGAGAATGTCAAGTACATCAAATAAATAAACCAAAAACAACAAAATCTCCTATGATGATTTAAGCCTTTTAGTTTGATGGTATACCTATATGAGGAGACAAAAAAACCTTGCCGACCCTGTCTCCAAGGCCACGAGCCGCCACTGGTGGCCAGTTCACATCACCCCCACGTGAGACGTGAGATGACTATTCCCTCAAACCTCTCGTGCAAAGTCTCTAATGTGGCGTGAGCTACGTGGCCCGTAGCGCCGTCCTGCAGCTGTAGCGCAGCTCAGGACAAAGGAAGTTGGTAATCATCGACGGATAGCGCAAGCCGTTGACGATGATGGCCTGATTAACGTTGTTCTCAAAGAATTATGTGGTCTAAACTGTGGTCCAAGGAGATCCAGCAATGATATCAATAAGAGAAAATGACTATATGATGAATTTATTGCAAATATGTAAGTCCATTTTCAAAGGCTAACATTTTCATTTGTTTTTGGAGGTGTTTGGCGTGATTTTAAGAGCTGCCGCCTTTGTCAAGACGTGTTGGCCGACTTTTAATTGAATTTTTCTTTTCGCATCATAACCCTGGATGGGCCTTTGTCTATTAGACTGGGAGATATTATACAGAAGTTCAGCCACGATTTTCTAAGTCCTGCCTTTTGCAATACTGGAATGGTAGACGATGTACTTACAATCTGTGGAAACATCCACAAATTTCCTGTGACATTTTCCTGTAAAAATTAGATTTTCCCAAAAAATAAAAATAGGGTTTTGCGATGAATTTCTAAGTCCTGCCATATCCGTAGATAGACAGGATACTATCGATTTTATGAAGAAAATTTTTTGGTCAGGAGGGTTGCAAACGGGGTAAAGGAGTATATATGTATACAAACATGTAAGGAAAATAATGAAATTTTCATGATTTTCTAAGTCCTGCCAACTTAATAAACTAAACATATTTATTTCAAAATGATCAAAAAAAATATTGGCATGACGTCTCCTAATGTTTAAGTATTCTTGTCCCTTGGAAAATTCTGCGGAAAATTTTCACCCTGATTCCGTGATTTTCTAAGTCCTGCCTTTAAAAAGTTATAATACTCAGATACAATCAATACCTTTTCGGTACTCGGCAGGAAGGTTAAACGGTTCTTGTAAGACGGCAGGAGTCCTAGATTTGTAAGAAAATTCGTGAAAAAGTCAACGATTTTCTAAGTCATGCCATTTTGCACATGTTTCAAGAATCTTAATATGAGTCTATATACAAAGAGGCAGGATGGTTTTATGGTTATTTTGTATACAGGGTGGGGCATTAGTGTGGGCTAGTCCAATTACTCGTTTGTCGTAAGATATACGAAAAAAGTTATTTAGGTAAAACATGTGCCACAGATAGGACTATAATTTAACAGTATTTTCTAATATACAGGGCTACCCGTTTTCACAGGTTGAGAAAAATTTATGTTTTTTTAAATGGAATACCCTGTATATTTTTACATTTTTGGATTCTACTCGATGTTCTCTTTAATAAAATATAGTGTTTCGAAATATTATACGAGGTAGTTTAAAATATAATTGCGTTTTTTTTTTAATTTTGTAGGAACATTCACACCCTATACATATTGTTAGTGATTTGATATCCAAACTTCTATTAATTTATGTTTAAACGATTTTTAATATAGTCTACTATTGTCAGTTAATAATAGTATACCAAAATGTTTAATTTTAGTGTACGGGGTTGGTTGAAACTTGAAACTCGGAATGACTATTTTCTGAGTTTTCTTAAATGGGACACCCTGTATTTTAGTATTATAATAAAATGATATTTAATGGTACCTTTTTATTTGCTAAGCATTTTCTATACCATATTTATATATTAATTTCGGCAGTAAATTGATACAGACAGATTACTCAGGTGGTTTTTGGGGTTTCTGAACAAGAATGTCACATTAGAACAGATCTTTACCTAGTGCTCGAGGTGGCTGATATACACGCCGTATTCTTAAATTTCGAGACTTCCAGATACTAGAGTGATGCAAGTAGATTACTCGAAGAGTTTTGTGGTTGCTGAACTGAATACGCCATCAGAATCGACCCCGAAAAACTCTCTCAAATTCGAGATCAGTCACCCTGGGCGCCAGGTGCTCCGAGGGTCGGCTGTAATGTCATATTCGTGTTCGGCCATCCCAAAAACCATCGACTATTCTGTTTTTTTTTAATTTATTGCCGATATCCCACGAAACTCCAGATGACGTGCCTTAGCAGCAACTCTGGGCACTAGATGATTCTGAGGTCGGTTCTGCTTGCGTATTCGTAACTCCATAAACCTCCCAAATAACAAAATGTTGCCCTTCATACACTGATTTTGACAGGTTTATGCACTTTTGGATGCATGTTATGCACTAAAATGCAATTTCCACCCATTTTTATATTATACACCTTTTCCTGATGTTATCCTGAACACAATGCAAAAAGTTGCAAGTAGATAGATGCTGTATTTAAAAATCGATTTATTCTGGTGTTGTTAGTGTTAGTACATTTTGCTATCAAATATAGGAAACAATATCAGGATAATATCTACAATATCAGGATAATATCTACCACTAACAACATACAGGGTGTCCAGAAACTCTAACAAATGACGACCGGAGATTCCTCAGATAATTTTAAGGCAATTTAACACAATTCACCTAATCTGAAAATGCTTCCTAAGGCAGATTAAAATAACATAAAACGTGAAACATGAGACGTGAAACATGAAACTTGAAATAAGAAACAAATGAATTGTGAAAAAACATTTGATTTCATGTGATATACTAATCGAAGAAACAAAAATAAAATTTGTATAGTAGACAATGGAAAGTTATGACGAGGTCGTTGCTGTCATGGCAAACCTTTATTACTGTCTAAGGGAGGCCGCAGATCAAAGAAACGTGAAATAAAAACATAAAACGTAAAACATGAAACAAAATGAATTGTGAAGGACGAAACCGTTTCATATTAAATACTAATCAAAGAAACAAAATGAAAATTTGTATAGCCAACAATGGAAAGTACTGATGACGAGGTTGTTCCTCTTGTGGCAACTTTTTACTACTGCCCAACATCATAACGATAGTACGTATTTGGTTGCAAACGAACTAAATAATCATCTTCCCAAATTTAAATAATTTTATAGACTGAGTATTCAAACATCTACATTGTTTTATTGTGGGTCCTGGTTTAAAGAAAACTGATATTTTCTTATCATTACCTATTCGAGTACCTCTCCAGGTTATAATTGTACAACTCTTCGTTCTACTTTACAGCAGAAACCAATGCAATATTAAATTCTTGGTCGGAATTCATATTATGCACGTAATTAACTGCCCAAAACAATGAAACTGAAACCGAAAAATACAACAGAATCTTTTTCCTGAAACAGATTTCACCAAGATAAAAATGTTTTATGTGCATGAATCACACTCGCTTCTTGTGTGTGCGGACTTCTATTTGGTTAGCTGTGTTTTATTTTCATGAAACGTGTTTTACGTTTCATGTTTTATGTTTCATGTTTCTTTGGTGTGGGGACTCTCGAAGATAAACAAGTTTCAGGCACATGAATCACACTCGTTTCATTGGTGGGCGTACTTTTAAATAGACGGAGGCCTATGACCACTGACCCGTACTAGAAATTCACAATTGATAAAATCGATTCATCTCTGGAAGAGAAATAAACGTAGCAGTTTTCGTTTTTCTAAATAGAATTTTTCTAAATTCTTTTAAACTCAAAAAACCAAAAAACGAAAAATTTTTCACATCGATTTTTCTAGAACACTGCGTATTCTTCTGAGTTAAAGGAAAAGTACCTTTTAGTACAAAACTATCCCAGAATTCAATAATCCAGTGTCAGAGATGCTTAAAAGTTAGACAGAAAAGTTATTCGATAATATATCTGTTTCCGTACCCAAACGGACCCCTATGACCGGTACTAAAAATTGATAATTGATAATTGACATTTGACAATTGACCTCTGGAAGATAAATAAGTGTACCAGTTTTCGTTTTTCCAAATAAAAGCGTTCTGCAGCTATTTTAAAGAAACTAATTACAAGACTTCGATATGCTTCTTCTAGACTCTAGACGAAGCATATCGAAGTAGAGGTCGTCCGCCAACCAGATGGTCTGATGACATTTGTAAAGTTGTAAACGGTTTTAAATTAGTGTTTTTAAGCATACTCGACATGGTATGACTCAAGAAAAATGTGATGATATGAATATGTTTGTATAACACCCTGAAATAATTTTACAGACAGATAATTTAATTTTTTTATACGAAATAACTATACAACCATCCTGCCCCTTTGAAAATAAATTTATATTAACCTTCTTGAGATATGTGCGAAATGGCATGACTTAGAAAATCGTGTAATTTTCCACGAATTTTCTTACAAATTTTTTAACTATATATAGTAAAAAAGGTGTAACTAAACATCCTGCCATTTTGCATAATGTATACTGAAATTATTTATTTTGTAACAAAATTTATTTTATGACTTAGAAAATCACGGAACCAGAGTGAAAATTTTATACAAAATTTTCCAAGAAACAAGTGCAGTTAAACATTAGGTGACGTCATGCCAATATTTTTTTTGGTCATTTTGAAATAAATATAATTAATTTATTAAGTTGGCAGGACTTAGAAAATCATGAAAATTTCATTATTTTCATTACATGTTTGTATATATGTATACTCCCTTAGTCCTTTTGCGACCGTCCTGTCCAAAAAATTTTCTTCATAAAATAGATAGTATCCTGTTATTCTATGGATATGGCAGGACTTAAAAATTCATCGCAACTCCCAATTTTTTTATTCATGGAAAATCTAATTTTCACAGGAAAATGTCACAGGAAACCCGTGGATTTTTCCACAAATTGTAAGTACCTTCTCTAACCTTCCAGTATTGCAAAGGGCAGGACATAGAAAATCGTGGTTGAACTTCTGTTAATATCTCCCGGTTTATATCTGGCTGTGTCCTATTCAGACCTTTCTTGTGCAATTCTCAATTGTCTTAAATTCATAGTAGTCAGATCGTATTCCACATCATCCAACCATCTCGTTCTGGGCCTTCCTATCGGCTTCCATTGTAATATTTTCTTTGCTGTTTTTGCATCTTCTTGCCTCTGGATATGTCTAGAGTTAATTCCAGTTCCAGTTGTATAAGTTTCAGTTGGAAATCTAGTTGGAATTCTTTGTTAGTTCCAGTTATTACGTTATTTCGCTGACACTTGGTCATCAGAGCCGTGTTTGTGATAAGAGGGTTCACCAAAGTGTGGAGGTGAAGTTGACATTAATTTGAGTAGGAGAGGCTATTTCAGACGTATCATTAACCCTTTAGAACTCCTACTTAGAAACCTCTCAGAGAGTGCTATATGACTGATGATATAAAATAAATGAAAATTAGAGAGTATAGTTAAAGATAATTTTGAGATGTTCGGAATGATAATCATCAAATATAAAGAATTGCTAAGGTACAAGTTCCTTTAAGGAGCACGAGAGGAAAGCCCAAAAAGACGTATGGGCGACGCTTAGACAAGGCATGTCCGTGAAGTGGATAGATATGATATTGGCATGACGAAAGATAGAAACTTTTGGGTAAATGTCTATAAAAATTATGGAATTACGTTTAACCCGAATGTTTAGGAGCTTATTTAGATGTATTTAGAAATTTAGACCGATCTTCAATGTCGGTTAAACATAATTCTTTAAGAGGAAACAGTAGCGATCAACAGGTAGCGAAAACGCGTTCCAAGATTGCGGCTGTAATTTTGAATATTTTTTCTAGATATTTGGCACACGTATTCGTAATATAATAAAGAATGGCGGTACAGAGCCAAATTTGAAAAATATTTATATTAATATGTGGAAATTACTCTGTAATTAAATACAATATTAAAAAAACGAGCCTGTACCGCCATTAAGAAGAACAAAAAATACACTTTTTTCAAATAAACTTTTTTATCCGATGCCTAGATTTTGTGTCATTTTGGAACTACATACTAAAATTTTTTATTTCATTAGTAGTTCCAAAATGACATAAAATCTAGGCATCGGATAAAAAAGTTTATTTGAAGAAAGTGTATTTTTTTGTTCTTCTTAATGGCGGTACAGGCTCGTTTTTTTAATATTGTATTTAATTACAGAGTAATTTCCACATATTAATATATTTTTTAAATTGGGCTCTGTACCGCCATTCTTTATTATATTACGAATACGTGTGCCAAATATCTCGAAAAAATATTCAAAATTACAGCCGCAATCTTGGAACGCGTTTTTGCTACCTGTTGATCGCTACTGTTTCCTCTTAATTACCTGTCGCAAAAAGAATGTCATACAAATGCTAATAGCCATCGTTCTGTTGGATTCGTTGGAATCGTTCGATTATTTTTGAACTATTGACAAAATTCCTTGTTTTGGATAATGTACTAGAAAAGTGAAAGATCAAGGGAAGGAGAGGACTAGGAAGGAAAATACTTCGTGTATTTCGACAGAGAAGAGTTTGCAGTTGTAACTTCTATTGAGGAGAGGGCACTTTAAGAACTAGAAAAGGTAATGCAGATTGACGATTGGAAGAATGTTGACAATGGGAAGAATTGTTGTCAATGCAGATTGTATGCATGGCAGTATTCTCTTTTAGAATGTGTTCGCATGTGCCCTAATACCAACGTGTGTGTGTGTGTTATGCATTATAAAGTGTATGTTTATATCAAAAGAAGATAAAAAGAAGATGGATAGGATAGAGAGTGCTCAGGTAAAAAAGCTGCAGGCAACATAGAATCCTACGAGTATACTCATTTTGTTGTCTACGGCTTAATATGTATTGGTGATGTCACGCCTTTTTTAATGTTTCCATAAAGATTTGCATTGCAAAGATTCGCAACCGAGATAAGATTGAGGTTAGAATCAGGCAACGGCATCTAATTTGCACATTGATTATGTACTCGCATGTAGACGTTAATTTAGAAAATTAGTTCATTAATTTTGAACGTTCCAGTTTCCCTCACGCGAGCCGTAAATTACTTTTGATTAAAAATACACACACGTATGCATAACCCGACGTTTATCTCGAAAAGTTGGACAAAAGAAATGAAAATAAAAGTATTTAGTACATGTTGATAAAAAATATTCATAACATTACCTGTGTAGTGAACCAGAATAATTATCAATATATTTGTTTATCAGTTGTTTGTTTATGCAACGAATACCAACAGTGTCTGACAGAACTGATAAGGGGAAATATTAACTGAAACAACTAAAGAAACTACACAAAACTTGTGTATTCTTTTTCTCATAGACATCTTTCAGTGCGTCACAGTTTTTCGATTTCTTTATAACGCATTAAATTGTATGTGACAGAAAAAAGGCATGTCTGTGATTACAGACATTTATAACATTTATTCTAGTTGTCGATAGATGGCGCTATAATCGAAAGAAAAAAATTATTTTCGAATTATATAATATATCTACGAATATAATCTGTACAATTTATGACTATACAAATCAAAGAAAATACCATTTTATAAATGCAATAAACACAATTGGTATGTTTTTATGAAAAATTCCAAATAAAATGTGACAACTGTCAGATTTAACTAAAATGTCATGTTAGAATAAATGTTATAAATGTATATTATCACGGACTTACCTTTTTTTCTATCATTTGTGACGCACTGAAAAATGCTCATGAAAAAAAGCATATATGTTACCGGCCAAATCCGATCGGTTACCGAGAGAGACCAAATCGGGTTTGGCCGGTAAATATACACTTTAATACACTACTTAAATACTTCTGCTATACTTGATTTAGAAATGCATGAGAGTGCAATTTATTGTCTCAGCTGAGACAATTTGCCTCACAAATAAAGATAAATAAATAAATAAATAAATAGTTTATTTACGGCCAATACCATTTACAAAAATACCACATATCACAATAGGCATAGGTAGTATCACAATCATAAATACATATTAAAATAAAGAACAAAATCACTATATAAAGACTGAAAAATCAAAAATATACATATACACATATATACACATATATATATATATATATATATATATATATATATATATATATATATATATATACACACACATACGCATACACATATATACACACACATATATATTAAATACAATTTAGCATTTTTTTTTTTCAATTTCTTCTTAAAACTAGACAATGAACAGTCAAAAAAGTCAATATCGATATTATTGGCCCCCTTAGACATTCTTCTAATTGCTTTGTTCTGTGCATAATTGGTGCAATGAAAGTCTACAGAAAATAGTTCTTTACTACGAGTATTACATTGAGGAACTCTATATTTTATCTTCTCAAGAAGTGTTGAGCAATCAACCAATCCATTAGCAATCTTATATAAGAAAACTAAATCAAGAAATGATCTTCTATTTTCCAGTGATGATAAATCTAATAAGTTGAGAATTTCACTATAATTGATGTTTTCAGATGGTATATTTAGTTTATATGCAATGAATCTTAGAAATTTTTTTTGGACTTTCTCTATATTATCGATGTGGCATCTGTAATAGGGTGTCCATATGCAGCTTGAATATTCTAATATTGATCTAACTAATGCACAATAGACAGATTTAAGACAATTTATATTATTAAAATCAGAAAGACTACGTTTTATAAAACCAAGCATCTTCAAAGCTCTATTAACAACAAACTCAAAGTGCTTAGTAAAACTCAAAGATGAGTCAAAAATAATGCCTAAATCTTTAATGGATGTTAAAATTTTTAAGTTTTTGTTGTTAATAGAATAGTTAAAGAGTGTAGGTTGTAAGATTCTGTGATATCTCATTATTTTACATTTATCAATATTTAAATTCAGTTTATTGTCACAACACCACCTGAAAAAATTATCAAGATTCTCTTGTATTAGAAGACAGTCATTTACATCTTTAACTACCCTAAATATCTTTAAATCATCAGCATACAGTAATATTTTACAATCGGAAAAACAGTTTAAAACATCGTTGACAAAACAATTAAAAAGCATTGGAGAGAGATGACTTCCTTGAGGAACTCCTGATAAGACTTTAATTTCTGATGATAAGCAATCATGAATTTTGACAAATTGTCTTCTATTTGTTAAGTAACTTTCAAGCCATGATAATAATGATCCATGAATTCCTAATGCAGATAATTTTTTAACTAATATATCCTTATTCACTCTGTCAAATGCCTTGGAGAAATCGGTGTAGATCACATCAACCTGCCACCGGCTCTCCAATGCCTCTAAAATGAATTCCTCCAATACAAGTAGGTTTGTAGATGTAGATCTACCTGACATAAAACCATGTTGTTCATTTATTAGTATGGATTTTATTTTTGGATATATTTTTTCAGTTATTAACATTTCAAAGATTTTAGCAAAAATAGAGATTTTTGAAACTGCTCTGTAGTTCTCAATAGATTTCTTATCGTTATTTTTGTGTATCGGGGTAACATAACTATCTTTCCATTTATCAGGAAAAACACCTTGAGACAACGACAAATTAAAAACTTTACATAAAACCTGAGAAAGGATGAATCTACAATTATAAACAAAAATGGGTGAAATATTATCAGGGCCGCATTTTAGATTAAGGTTTATTTTTTCTATGCTATTATATACATCTACTTCACTAATATCACAGCTATTAATATCGACATAATTATTATATAGAAACGATTTTGCTGTATCTAAACTAAAATTCGAACTTGCATATGCAGAGGCAAAAAAACTTCCAAAATAGTTACAAATTTGTTGAGGATCATCCGTTGAAATATCGCCATAATTCATAGTACTAGGTAATTCATAATGATTCCGTTTACTATTTACAAATTTCCAAAATTCCTTTTTATTTGACACAATCCCTTCTAGATCCCTAACATATACATTATAGCTATTTACTGATTGAGTTTTACATTCTTTTTTAAGATTTGCAAAAATTTTATAATCTTCAGGTGATTTTGTTAACTTATATTTTTTGTGAGCTTGTTATTTAGAAAAAATAAGTTCTTTCAATTCGGGTACCATTTTGGAAATTTGCGGTTTTTACATCTATGTTTTGGTATAAAAACGTCTATAGCATAATGTAATATTTCATATAACATGTGTATAGCTTGATTAATATTATTACTCTTAAAAATATCATCCCAATTAAAAGAACCTAAAAATTCATTCACTTGGATATAATTAGCATTTCTAAAATCAGTATAAACATAGTCAAATTTTAGTAAAGATATCTTATCAAGATTTAGATCAAAAATTAAGGCTGGATGATGTCTGTCACATTTAACAATAGGTACGGTCTTGGCTCGTGTTTTTATATTTTCAACATTTGTGAAAATCAAATCAAGGTAGTTACCGAGATAATTAGGTATAGTATTTACTTGAAAAAAATTTAAGTAAGCAAAAAGATCAGATATGCATTCAACTTTATCCGTTAACATACCAATAGCTCTAGAACCAAATTCATCACTTTCCCATCTTATCTTTGATAGATTAAAGTCACCAGATAAAAATACTGACGAGAAATTCTGTCTTGCCAATATTTCTTCCACTGATCTTGCATAATCCTCATAAATTTCCAACGACGCATCAGGAGGAATGTAGACACACCCAAAAAGAATTTTCTTAGTAGCACATATGATTTGTACAAAAACATTTTCTATATTTGATATAGTAGATTTTAAAACTGAAGATTGTAGTGTTTTCTTTACTGCAATTAGTGATCCACCCAATCGTTGAGCATTGCTTGTTTCTTTTGAACGATCACATCGATAAATAACGTAATCGTCAATGTTTAGTTCCTTATCATGGATTTCAGAATGTAAAGATGTTTCTGTTAGGAGTATAACATCAAGTTCATCTGATATTATTGATGAAGAGAATTCTCTTAGTTTCGTGCGTATTCCACGTACATTTTGATAGTAAATACTAAGGGAGTTTTTGTTATTTCTCTTATGTGGATTCAATTTTCTTGAGGATCACCTCCAGTTATTGCGGTAGTATCCTCTTTTTCGTTAAAAACTTCGATATTAGTGTTCCATTTGGCCAAATTTCTTTTCGCCAAGCCTTTTTGAAGTTTTCTTGCTTAATGGTTACCTTCATGGATGCGTATAAATGTGGGTGTTTTATTGTTTAAAGATGAAGAAAAATCCGAACGTAATATTCTCAGAAGAATTATGGGCCCTATGGGAGGACTAAATCATGAGAGATAGCAAAATTCTTAAATGAGAAACTGGACGAAACTATGCGTAGATCGAAATGAGTGGAAACAATTGTAACGAAGGCCAAGTCGTACAACAAAGTTTGGCAATGCAGAAAAAGAATGCGGAGCGATTCACCGCAATATGTGAATGAGAGCTCTTAGGAGGGGGTGAGGAATTAAGGAGTGTATAAGAGTATAAGCACACATTTGTTATAGTTGGCAAAGTTATCTTACTATTTTGCTAAAAGTTTGTCCAAAGCAGATATTTATGTTATTTTAACGAATTGTTCGTTTTTCAATATCGTTAATTTGCTGAGGTTTTCTTCATGTTCACGTTTTAGGTGCTTCTGTAACAGTTCCTTGATTTCGTTATTTTAAAATGGTTACTTTTCCAACAACGGCTATGATTGAATGCATACTTAGAAACTATACTCTGAACAATACTAGCGGATAAACTGCTTGAATCCATGTTTTCCATAATACGGAACCATCGACTATGGTGTTCTTCTTTTCTTGTGATACTATCGCGTCTATACTTCCTATTCTATCAAACGCCTTTTTAAAATCTATCAGGCAAATATACATATTCTGGTTTGTTGTCTTTCAGGGACTTTTATTTTATCTGCATTATTATAAAAACTCCATCCGTGTATGATCACTCAGTTAAACCCTTGCTGTTCTTCTTACAGAGTCATTCGTTTATTTATTTTTGTGCTATGTCATAAAAACCGTACTATCAATAATTTTCAAACGTAGATAGATATTTTCGATGGCTCGAGTTTCAGGGTGGCCTTCCTCCCTTTCTCTTATCTTATGTCAATCAGATATTTATTTGAATATCAGAATTAATGATCTCCGCATCATTCATATCGATAATGACAAGTAAAACTTTTTGTCATGATCGATATGTTGTATTATTGTGGTCAAGGTAGCTGTGTTTTTTTTGTAAGAGAAGTGTGTCCTTGGTAAAGTGTATAGCGGTTGTATAATACAGGATAGATTGGGTTGGAGTGATTTTCTTTTTTAGAGTTGTTTTTATTTTTCTAAAATGTATAAACATTTTCAATTTCTTTGCAACACGAAAATGCAGCAGCTGCATAATACTCTGGTTAAATCGGAGAGTGCAGGAAGAGTCTATACCGGTTTCTGAGGTTTTTTCCTCCTCATCAGTAGTCCCATATCCTCTTCTCTCCGATTTCCCCAGGCATCATATTTTGGGCCTTTCTGAATTGCAAAGAACGAAATGTCACGGATGTACTAGAGCCATCTACCGAAAAACAAAGTAAGTCATCAATCGAAGTAGCACAGAAAACGACAATAAATATCGTTCCCATACCACCAGATTGACAACAGGTGGAATACTTTCTTTGGTTACAACCTCCCGAGATTTTCAAAAATTATAAATCATACAGGATGCCGAGAAAATTAAGATGAGAGAATTTTAAATAATTCACAACCCATCTGCTCAGCGTGGTAAAAGTTCCAACAAGAAAGATTCCTTAGTACTCAACAAAAGAGCTGCTGCATATTTGTGTTGCAAAGAAATTGAAAATGTTTATACATTTTAATTCATTTACGCTTTTGTCCAGTATTAAGGAATCTTTCTTGTTGAAACTTTAACACGCTGAGCGGATGGGTTGTGAATTATTTAAAATTCTCTCATCTTAATTTCCTCGGCATCCTGTATGATTTATAATTTTTGAAAATCTCTGCAGGTTGTAACCAAAGAAAGTATTCTTTGAGATTGATGGCTTACTTTGTTATTTTTCTGTTTATTACTGGTATTTTAACGAACTTTTTCCAATTTGGGTGGAGCTTTAGGACGTCGTCTCTATAGGGAACTTGCATAAAATTTTAAATTCGAAAAAAATGTTATAAATCACAATAGAACATAATTTAAAACA
This sequence comes from Diabrotica virgifera virgifera, assembly GCF_917563875.1. Classification (NCBI taxonomy): domain Eukaryota; kingdom Metazoa; phylum Arthropoda; class Insecta; order Coleoptera; family Chrysomelidae; genus Diabrotica; species Diabrotica virgifera. Next base: position 264,861,506 of record NC_065444.1, read on the forward strand.
TGTATCACTCGCTCCCTAGTATCGCTCGTACTGCTCGTACCATAATATCGATCGCCAGGTAAAATAAAATGCATTATGTTAAACGCGAGCGTTCACGAAAATGAAGAGAAGGATACTCTGCTCTCGGCGAGGATACCATCCGATGGTCTCCGTTATGAACGCACCTTTAGAATTTAATAATAAATTTAAAAAAACATCAACACTCTTTCAAACAATCATTACCCTTTGTCCAATACCGCTACAGACCAAATTTAGCCTTGACCTCCTCCAAACTGTACCTCCAACCTTGCTGGTCCCGCTCAGAAATTCCTCAGGTGGTTTTTTTGCGTGAATTTGATGGCCTTGGCTGAGCCAATTAGCCAGACATTTTATTTTAAAAACAAACAATTTTTTCCAATCAGAGGAATTTTTTCTGTATTTCTAACTCTAAATATATATGTACATAACAAACTATAGTATTTTTACTACAAAAACGTTATTACGTAGGTCAAAATTTTTGACGTAAGAGAACTGTCAAAACATTAGAATGTGACTTTTCATTATTGCTATGTTTATTATAAACACGGCAATAATGAAAAGTCACATTCTAATGTTTTGACAGTTCTCTTACGTCAAAAATTTTGACCTACGTAATAACGTTTTTGTAGTAAAAATACTATAACATACTAGTATCTAAAAAATACACTGTTTTGGATGTAAATATTGTTTTTGTATATACATATTTATTTTTTTTGGTATATTTTTTTTATTATATTTTTAATTTGTCTTTTTTTTCTTTTTTTTTAATTGTTTTTTTACTACGCTAAGACGTAAACCCGATTCAACATCTCGGAGGTTTACATCTTCTTAGTTTTTTTTCTTTTTTTTTCCATACTCCGTTTTTGTTATTAGGTCCAAATATCTTCCTTAGGACGTTTCTTTCAAATACTTCCAACTATTTTTTGTATTTTCTGTCATCATCCATGACTCGCATCTCGTCGGCTTACTGCCAAAACCCACTAACTCCATTTTTAAAATTTTGAGAGATCTACTTTTTAAACTTTAATTTGAAATTGAAGATCGACTGAATTTAAAAAAATTATTTAAGAACTGAAAAATATGACAAAAATATTTTTCAGTTCTTAAATAATTTTTTTAAATTCAGTCGATCTTCAATTTCAAATGAAAGTTTAAAAAGTAGATCTCTCAAAATTTTAAAAATGGAGTTAGTGGGTTTTGGCAGTAAGCCGACGATCTGTAACATACTATTGGTCTGATACTAATTTTTAGACTCTGATAGTCGATTACCAGTGTGTTTTTTAGAGCGGAACACATGGACGGGGTAAAATACCATTCTATAACTCATAGGTGCGTCTATTTTCCCTAGCTCTTGCGACAGATTCACACCCAATAATGCCACTAAAAATAACCAGATTCATCTTCTTTTTTGGTTGATCATGTCGGTCTTCGATGGTAATCCATAAATATTATATTATTATAGTAATACGTCGCTAAAAAGTTTTAAACACAACAACTGTTTTTTATACTATAAACGCAGAATAAAAATATAAAAATTAAGGAAATTTGATACAAAACACAAAAAACGCTGATATAACTTAATTAACCTATTAATTTTAAATGTCGTTAGTGTCAAAATTTCATAAATGTGAAGAGTGACAAATTTTTATAATTTAAACTAAAAGGGAAGTTCCCTAGGTTGGCTGTATACCATATAGTTAAAAAACTCTAACAAGAAGTAAAACCACTTCTATGTAAATTGGTATATTTATTAAAACTTAAAAAATCCCAATGGATTGAATAAAAAATGTCCAATTCAGAACGTTTTCACACCTATCGGTCCATCATCAGTGAATCTACAATAAAATAAGTAATCCCACTATTAGAATTGAAAGATGGTTGAAATTTTTTTAAAAAGCTAAAAAAGTGTGGTTAGATTACTTACGTGCATACTTGCTAAATAGCCCCAGAACCAAACAATGGTTGAATTTAAAATTCAATCTACATTATTTAAAAATAATATTAAACAGGCTAAACGCCGATGTTAAAGGATATCGCGTATGGGAACATGGTGAAACCCTACCAAAACCTCAATCAACCATCTTAGGCCAACTTTGACTATAAAGTGTCACAAGTGTGTAAGGAACTGTTTGAAGTGACATTGACAGTAGAGAAAAAGGTAGTCGATTTTCAAAGTTAATTAACCAAAAGGTCATGACCCACAACAAATGATAAAAATTTTAATAACTGAAAATGTCTAACATTTTAAATCTATTGGTTTTTGAAAAGAAATTGTGATATACAAAATTAATTTAGAATATAAGATTATTTATATTGACTGTATACCATAACATTAGATTGATCAAATTGATAGAAAGAAAGTTAAGCTGCTGTCAATAATGATAAAAAGATAAAAATAGATGAAGGTGAGAGAAGAGAAAGAATAAGTATTAGTTGGAATGTTATTGTACAAAATGAATAAATTGGTAGGCAATTTAATCTAGTCTATATTGTATTGGTGGTTGTATATGTAAAAGGAAAATATTGTTATTTAAAAATAAATGCAAATTTTTGTAAATAATGGATTTGAGTTAGGATACAGACAAATAATTAAAAGTGTGTATATGTGAATGAAAAAGATTGTAATTATTATGAGATGTTTTATTTTTTAATTTTGTTTCAAAAGTTTTGAGAGAATTCTTGTGACAAAGTGAGGGTATGTGAAGTTAGAGATAAAGAAAAGTATGATTATAGCTGTTAAGTCCAGTTGATACAAGAATGAAATTAAAATGAAAATAATATTAAAAGTGTACTGAATAAAATAAAACCAAAGTAAGAAGTAAGTTCTTTATCCCTCTCTTTCCCTTAAAATTCTTGTCTTTATACCATACACCACAGCCCTCTACTTTTTGTCTTTGACTTTTTCCAAGTAAATTTTTTACCTCTCCAACTAACATCCCATCACTTAATTTCAGTTCTCACATACAGATCCATTATCATTACAATTAAATTATATCAATATTCTTTTTCTTACTTTGGTTTTATTTTATTCAGTACACTTTTAATATTATTTTCATTTTAATTTCATTCTTGTATCAACTGGACTTAACAGCTATAATCATACTTTTCTTTATCTCTAACTTCACATACCCTCACTTTGTCACAAGAATTCTCTCAAAACTTTTGAAACAAAATTAAAAAATAAAACATCTCATAATAATTACAATCTTTTTCATTCACATATACACACTTTTAATTATTTGTCTGTATCCTAACTCAAATCCATTATTTACAAAAATTTGCATTTATTTTTAAATAACAATATTTTCCTTTTACATATACAACCACCAATACAATATAGACTAGATTAAATTGCCTACCAATTTATTCATTTTGTACAATAACATTCCAACTAATACTTATTCTTTCTCTTCTCTCACCTTCATCTATTTTTATCTTTTTATCATTATTGACAGCAGCTTAACTTTCTTTCTATCAATTTGATCAATCTAATGTTATGGTATACAGTCAATATAAATAATCTTATATTCTAAATTAATTTTGTATATCACAATTTCTTTTCAAAAACCAATAGATTTAAAATGTTAGACATTTTCAGTTATTAAAATTTTTATCATTTGTTGTGGGTCATGACCTTTTGGTTAATTAACTTTGAAAATCGACTACCTTTTTCTCTACTGTCAATGTCACTTCAAACAGTTCCTTACACACTTGTGACACTTTATAGTCAAAGTTGGCCTAAGATGGTTGATTGAGGTTTTGGTAGGGTTTCACCATGTTCCCATACGCGATATCCTTTAACATCGGCGTTTAGCCTGTTTAATATTATTTTTAAATAATGTAGATTGAATTTTAAATTCAACCATTGTTTGGTTCTGGGGCTATTTAGCAAGTATGCACGTAAGTAATCTAACCACACTTTTTTAGCTTTTTAAAAAAATTTCAACCATCTTTCAATTCTAATAGTGGGATTACTTATTTTATTGTAGATTCACTGATGATGGACCGATAGGTCTGAAAACGTTCTGAATTGGACATTTTTTATTCAATCCATTGGGATTTTTTAAGTTTTAATAAATATACCAATTTACATAGAAGTGGTTTTACTTCTTGTTAGAGTTTTTTTTATAATTTAGTGAACTTGCCTGGGGTTGGACTAATTAAAAAACGAGGTATAGTTGAAAAAAATTCATATAGTCCACTTTCTAATAGTTTTCCTTTTTAAATCTGATCACAAACAAGGTATAAATAGAAATTGATACGATAATAGTTATTTTCCTAACTAGTGCAGAAAGTGGTACTTTCACGCACGAGACTGCCGTTGACACGATAGCGGTGTTCGGACAAGCAGTCGAGTGCGGGGAAGACACTTTTCGCATGAGTTAGGAACAATATTTTTTCTAGGGCCGCGGCCGTACGTTTGGAAAAAATCCACGAAAAGTAGAGTTATATCAATTTTTATTTAGAAGTGAAAATACACAAATTAATTCTTTGACAAGGTTGTCAAAACCAAACTTTCAATATAATGGGATACCACGACGACGATACTGGTTTCCATGACGACGATTCAAAACAATTGTAATTGTCTACTGATCTGACTTTTAAATATTATGTCAAAATAATTTTATTTCATCGAATTATCAGTAGTAATTGCACAAGTGCTCTAAAATTATTGAATTTTCCCGAGTGACACTTTGACAGTTTTCACGAGGGCAAAAATTCTATATTGATTTTAGAGATCGAGTGCAATTTGTTGCGATTATTTCATGAATAAAACTGTTCAAAACCAAAATTTTATTGTAATTTATTTATGTAAGTACAAATTAGTACAATTAAACACACAGTTATTATAAATATTTGACGGTTGAGTCATCACTTTTATAATTTTTAAAACATTAATTGTCATTAATGTCACTGAGTGTATTTTTTCGTAGCAACGAAGGGCATCTGACGTAATATACTTGACGACGGGAAATTATCAAAAATTATCAGTTTAATTTTGATTTCTGTAGCTTTCTATTGGTCAGAATCTCCTATGAATGAAATAATCAGTAGTAACTGCACAAGAGCTCTAAAATTATCGAATTTTTCCCGAGTGACACTTTGACCCGAAGGGGAGTAAAATTATGTCAAAGTGTCAGGAGGGCAAAAATTCCATAATAATTTTAGAGATCGATTGCAATTTGTTGCGATTATTTCATGAATAAAACTGTTCAAAACCAAAATTTTATTGTAATTTATTTATGTAAGTACAAATTAGTACAATTAAACACACAGTTGTTATAAATATTTGACGGTTGAAAGTCATCACTTTTATAATTTTTAAAACATTAATTGTCATTAATGTCTCTGAATGTATTTTTTCGTAGCAACGAAGGGCATCTGACGTAATATACTTGGCGACGGGATATTATCAAAAATTATCAGTTTAATTTTTATTTCTGTAGCTTTCTATTGGTCAGAATCTCCTATGAATGAAATAATCGCGCTAATTTCATTAAAACATGAACACAATAAGATAAATTTGAAATAGATTACTAAATAATATATAAATATTAGTTGATTGCATGTATTATAATATATTAGAATGCCGTATTACAAGGTATTTTACTTTCCCGCACGCCGTGCGGGAAAATTTACTTTCAAACGAAATGCGTGCGTGAAAGTGGCTCTTTTAGCACAGCTGTAGAAAAAATAAATTTTGCCGTGCCATTAACCAGCCTGTGTGAAATATATTTAAAAAGAATTATGAAATAAAATATTCTTCGATGTTTTATTAAAACCATTATTTTCGTAAATGTACACAGCGAATCGGACCACACAACCATAATATAGCGAACAAAGTGAGTGCTAACTTGGGTGAGGCCATCTCGACAAAATATTTATTATTCGGATATAATTTCTCCGCCTCGAGCAATTATTCTAAAAAGCACTTACGCTTTTTTAATCTTTGATCATCGGCGACTCGTAATCGGGAAACGTAACGATGTGTGAAAAAGTAAAAGTATTTTTTAGCACATTATTTATTGTTGACAAAAAATCCGGACGTGAAATACATAATGGTATGACGTCTAGAACTAGTCATCGAAAAAAAAAAACGTAATTAGAGCGACCCAGACTTATTTTCGAGTCTCAGTATAGAATTACGTCTACTTCTTCTTCTTAACGTGCCCTATCAAACCCCCTTGACGTTGGCGATTAACATGGCGAAACCGTCTCTGTCTCGAGCTATTCTAAATAGTTGTTCTGCTTTCTTTATTCCTGCCAACTCCCGGATATTCTTCAACCAAGAGGCCTGCTTTCTACCAATTCCTCTGCGTCCTTCGATTTTACCCATCATAATAATTTGAAGAATTTTAACCGGTCTACTCTTACTACGTGTCCAAAATAGGCCATCTTTCTATATTTGATGTTATTAAGCAGCTCGCGGGCAGCATTTGCTCTCTTAAGGACTGCCACACTTGTCAGAGTAGCCGTCCATGGTATTTTCAGTGTACGTCTATGCAGCCACATTTCAAAGGCTTCCAAACGATTAATGGTGGATATTTTTAATGTCCATGCTTCGACACCATACAAGAGGACTGACCAAATGTAACATTTAATCAGGCGCTTTCGAAGCTGAAGTTGCAAGTTATCGTTACAGAAGAAGGACCTTATTTTTAAAAATATCGTGCGGGCTATCTCGATTCTACATTTTATATCTTTATCTGGATCTATTTTGTTCAGTAATATGGCAACCAAGTTATTTAAAACTGGGTACTCTTTGAATTATATGACCATCATAATCGTGAATCTTGATGGGCCAAACGGCTAAATACAATGTATTTTGTTTTTGAACAGTTTATGTTTAGTCCAAATTCTCTTCCCACTATGTCAATGGCATTTAAAAGGTGTTGTAATCCATTCATATCATCACTTAAAATAACTGTATCGTCTGCAAATCTGATTTTATTTATCAGAATTCCATTAACTTTCACACCCCATTCCAAATTATGCAGCGCTTCCTTAAATATTCTATCTGAATATAAATTGAATAATGAATATAAATTGAATAACGGTGGGGATAGTATACAACCCTGTCTGACACCTCTCTGTATTTTGCATATTTCTATTGATTTTCCATTTATGCAAGCTGTCGCTGTTTGACGCTAGTATAATTTTTCTATGATTCGTACATCTTGACTATCAACTCCTTTATCCTTTAATATTTTAATTAATTTGTGATGTTTTACTCGATCAAAGGCCTTCTCATAGTCAATAAATACAGCAAAGACGTATTTCCTTTAATCTCGGCATTTCTGCAATAATACATTTAGTGCAAAGAGTGCGTCCCGGGTTCCCAGTCCATTTCTGAAGCCAAATTGTGTTTCATCCTGGTCTTCTTCACATTTATCTCTGATTCTACTGTGGATGATACGTAGAAAAATTTTCAAAGTGTGGCGCATAAGGCTTATCATTCTATAATCGCTACAGTTTTTCGGACGTTGTTTTTTTGGCAGGGTTATGAATTCAGACTTTAATCAATCTTCAGGGATATCACCAGTCGAATTACTACGTCTACACCTTTTGTATTTACGAGCTATAAATCGTAGAGGGTGCACTGTGATGGGCAAAGTCTGCATACTCTCAGGTGCTCCACATTCTGTATTTCCCCACATTCACAAAGTCAGTCGTTACATGTCTTTATACCCCATTTAACGATGTGCTGTTTTACAGGAAATGGGAATAAACTTCGGGAAAACTAAAATGATGGCCAATTTAGTACCTAGCGGACCATTGAAACTAGAAAACTGGAATATCGAAACAGTTGACAAATACATCTATCTGGGCCACGAAATACAAATGAGTAGAGACAACTAAGCGTGTGAATTATCTAGAAGAAAAGCTTTAGGATGAGCAGCGTATGGCAAACTAAGGGACGTGAAAACATCCCAATAAAGCTAAAAAGAAAAGCATTTAACCAGTGCGTACTTCCGGTGCTCACTTATGAAGCTCAAAGACTGACATTGACTAAAGCATCAATAAGAAAATTATAGGTAGCACAACGAAAAATGGAAAGATCCATGCTTGGCCTAACTTTGAGAGACAAAATACAGAATGATGTGATACGGCGAAGAACTGGAGTGGAATACGTCATAAAACGCATTACGAAGTTGAAGTGGAAATGGACAGGACACGTCTCAAGACAGAGAGACAACAGATGGACAAAGAAGATTTTAGAGTGGCTGCCAAGGGCAGACAAGCGAAGTCGTGGAAGACCACCTACCAGATAGACGGACGACATTAAAAGAATAGCGACACACTGGATTGCAGCTGCGCAGGACAGTGAAGAGTGTAAACATCTTGAGGAGGCCTATGTCCGACTGTGGACAAATTTGGCTGTGTGATGATGATGATGTTTTACAGGGCAACGCAGGTGCGTGTGCGGTTGAGTGTCCGTCAGGTTCTCCAGTCCAGGTTCATCCATTAGGTGGTTCTGGGTGTAGGGGGAACAGTTCGGGAGGTTAGACTCTGACTTTTCTCATAAACCTTTTCATTGATTAAAGCCGGCTGGTTCTTGGCGATTCGTCAAACCCGTATAATTGGTGCCTTTCATTGCAAGTTGCTTGCACTTAGAGATGTATCAAGTCAAACTAGTTTGAATTTATTCAACAAACTTGACTTGACTTGAAAACCAAACTTTTTGTATAAAAAAGTTTGACTTGACTTGATTTCGATATCTTTAGGTTTGACTTGAAATCAAACTTCTTCAAACAGTTTGAAGTTTGAATATCATATTGCGCAACGTGTTTATTTCCAATTCTAATTGAGAGCGTACCTCCTGACTTTTGTTTTGACTTATTTGGATAGGTCTGAATCTGTACTCTGCTACTCCGCAAATTAGTTTGTAGTTCATATTAAGAAGTACCTATGTGCTTGGCTTGTTTATTACGTAGTTTTGAAGTGTGTGCTTTGTGAAATAATATCTGAACCTGAATATTTTTCGGCTCAGAAAAGTACCAGATCACATTGAGTCTGATTTTGAAGTTATCTCTTCTCTTCCACTGCAAAAATTAAGAGAAAAAATCTGTAGTTGAAGTAGAATTAATTAGAAATGAAGTAGAAGTAGAAATAATGAAGTAGAAAAATAAATATACTGATTTATTTGATGTTGTGGCAGGTGATTTCAAAACAATGAAAATTGAAAAGTACATACATACTTGTATTATGTAAAAATAAAGAACAGTGTTATAAAATGACAATTAGTGAACTAATTCTTTAAGACGACATTGCAAAGTCGCAAAAAAATCATTAAACCTAGTCTATCAAAAATATATTTTGTTGTGCCTTCATAAATTTTTGTTAAAGGAGCCGTTCAAGTATCGTAACACAATTTTACAACCTCTTTATTCCATCTGTACCTTTTCATCTTTTGTTGTGAAGAACGGTCCAGCTATTTATTGCCAACATGTGTTACTGTGCTTGATCTTTAAGACAAATTTTAAGATTTTTTCACTTGAATACTATTATCCTACTGTAACATGAGCGGAGCGTGAGGGGGCAATAGAATACAATCCAGGGGTTCTATGTAAAATATAAATGAAAGTTTAAAAGTTGGGAGATTGTGATTCCGTAGTTTTTTTTATTTAAGTTCCCCCAACTTCATCATCATCAGTAGCTCGACAACCCTTTTTGGGTCCTGGCTTAATCTGGGATTTTCCGCCATTCTGTTCTGTTCCTTGCTTTGTTCTTCCAATTGGTAATCTCAAGTGTTTTCAGGTCTTGTTCCACTTGTTCCATGTATCTAAGTTTGGGTCTTGGGTCTTCCCTTTGACTTTCTCCCTACTGGTGTTTGCCTCATCACCTATATGTTTTGGTGTTTCGGTCTCCAACATCCGTTTAACATGGCCCATCCAGCGCAGACTTCCGATCTTTAAGGATGTTATGACGTCGGGTTCGTTGTATGTTGCGTATAGTTCAAAATTATATCTTCTCCGCCATACGTCATTTTCTTTCAACCCCTTATAATCGCTTTTCGACAGTGTCCATGTCTCTGATCCATATATAAGGACCGGTTTTATCAGGGTTTTGTATATTTTGCATTTGGTTTTTCCCGTGATGTTGTTAGATCTTAGATGTTTAATTAGTCTATTTACTAACTTGCGTTACCCTCCCCCAACTTGCGTTACGTAATACTTTAAAGCTTCCAAAGTAGATTAAATTACACTTGGTATGATAAAAAAACTATCCAACGAATTCTTTGTTTTAATCTAGTGACACTCTAATATAAACAAGTTATATCGATAAAACGAAACTTACCAGCAAGCATTTCAAAGCATACAGAAATCATTTTCAAAAAATTTACCCTATTTTGATTATAATCGCTTCCTGTATCAAGATACTTTTATGTGGCACTCATTGTATTATTAATTTTCTTATCTTAATTGGCAACTAACATGTCAATCTCGACAAAAAAGTATATCTACTAAATAAATTATTTTTCAAACCCTTTCAAACTAGTTTGACAAACAGTTTGAATTTTCAAACTTGTACGATTGACCAGTTTGACTTGACTTGAATTATTTGTCAGAAGGATTGACTTGAGTTTGACTTGAAATTAAGTCAAACTCAAGTCAAGTTCAAACATTCAAGTCAAACTTTTGCAACTCTACTTGCACTTGTCCACATATTGCAAGCCGTATCTAAGGTCTTTTAATGTCTAAAACTATATCTCGAAGTGGACAAACAAGATTGAAGGATAATTTATGTTCTTGGATTTAATACAACAATACTTTCGTGAAGAATGCTTTGGATGGTGAAAGGATTGTGAAAATCAATAGTTTTAAGTACCTAGGATCGGTATTACAGAGTAATGGAGAAATAGATGGAGATGCATGCAGTAGAATTAGGGCTGGATGGATGAAGTGGAAAGAAGCGAGTGGTGTGTTGTGTGACAGAAAAATTCCAATGAAACTGAAGGGAAAATTCTATAAAACCATAAAGCCGGCTATGATGTACGGAACTGAATGTTGGGCAGTGAAAATGAAAGAGGAACAACGAATGCATGTGCCGGAAATGAGAATGCTTAGATGGATGACTGGAGTGACAAAGAAGGATAAAATTAGAAATGAGTATATTACGGGAAGTCTAGGTGTGGCACCAATTGATGCCAAAATGAGAGAGCATAGGTTAAAATGGTTTGGTCATGTTCAACGTCGAGACGTTAATCACCCAATACGAAGAATAGCTGAAGTGCAGATTCCTGGAAGGAGTAGGAGAGGAAGACCAAAGAAGACCTGGGGAGACACGATAAGGCAGGACATGTTGGTAAAGAGGATTAACCTTGATATGACCCAAGATAGAATTGTGTGGAGAAATGCAATTAGGGAAGCCGACTCCGCATAGGGATAAGGCAAAGAGAATGATGATGATGACTTTCGTGAAGAATGTATTCCCATCTTCCTATTTTTTTGTTTTGGAACTTTTTTGGCCGAAGACATTTACAGCTCATACTTTTTCTAGACATTTACAATATCCCCCGTATATACACCAATGGAAAAAGGCACGCAATGTCTGGTCTCGATTTGATACAGCAGTTTTTTCTTTTATTCAACAGGAACGCCTTAAAATTCATCCAATCGATATAATTATGAAAAAGAAAGTTATATCTCTGGGTCACGGTATCCTGCCATTATTTACCGATGCTCAATAATGATATCTACACGTGATTTATTATCTTTATATATACTATATAAATATATCAAATAGAAGTTATTTATTTATAATCTCAATATAACTTAATTGGGAAAGACATACCATACATTCATATTTGTGAAGTAAAGTATGCAATTCTCACAATTTTGAAATTGAATGGCGAAGTACACGACTGACCAGAGAATAGCTATATGTATAACAAGGGAGCAAAGTGCTACTTTTCCTCCCGAGGATGAAGTTTAGTTTATCATTCAAGGGAGGAAAAGGCACTTTACTCCCATGTTATACATATGATTTTTCCACCTCCCTCAAATAACAAGTCACTTTTTCATTTCACTATCCTTCTATTACTTCAAAGTTTGTGACTCTTTCAACACAACTTATCCTCAGCATTCGACGGTAGCACCACATCTCGAAACTTTCAATATTTTTTATGTTGTTCTGTTTGAGAGTCCAGGCCTCTACACCGTATAATAGCGTGTTAAATACGTAGCCTCTTAGCATTCTTAATTGTAGAGGGATGCTTATATCTCTGTTACAGAAGAATTTTCTCATCTTTATGAAGGTGGCCCTGGCAATTTCGATACGTCTTTTTATTACATTTTTTTGGTCTTCAGTTTCGTTTATTAAAGTTCCCAAGTATTTGTAACTTGATAGTTTTTCAATTTGAATGATGTGCTGGTTGTGTCATGTTTTTACTGAAGACCATATACTTGTTTTTTAGATATTAATATTTATGCTATAATTGTTGCAAGCAATATTTATGTTTGTAAGTAATCGCTGTAATTATTCTACTGTTCTTGCAACAATACAGTGTCGTCCGCGTATCGAATATTATTTACAACTTCTCCATTGATTACAATTCCTTCATTTGCTTGCAATAGGGCTTCCTGGCAGATGCTTTCACTATATACATTAAATAGCAGTGGTGACAAAATGCATCACTGCCGTACTCCTCTACGTATTTCTATTGCTTGTGATGTCGCATCAGAAACAATAGAAAACCCTTGTAGATACTCTTCAAATACATTAATAACGAGGAAATGTAGTAGATATTTCTAGACTTACTATATGTATTTTCGTTATTCCAATCAAAATGACCTCTCTGTAACTCCGTACTTACTTATATTAATACATATACACCGTACATATTTCGTATTCAAATTAATAATAAACATCCAAAAAAATTGACCATCTGAAATATAAACAACGATTTGGTTTTTAAATACTACCTACTTCTTTTGAACAATTGCGTTCTAATACCTGGCATTTATTATTATTATTTTTGTTAAATGAATGTTTTGAATCGATTCAGTTGTGCGGATACAGTCACGTTTAGCGCAGTGAAACCAAGAGGTAATGTACTAATTGAATACCAGACATGTTTAAAAATTGAAAGTTGCTCATTTCCTTATATATAGGTATACTAAAGATCCGGATTTCAATTAGTTTAATCTTAAGCATTGTGTCTATATTTTTTATGATGAATGACAGCTAAGTTCTTCATCTAAAACTTTGTATGTTTGTTATTATATAATCGTAGTATATCTCATACATATATAATAAATCTTTCACTTCTTGTATTGAATTAGGTCTATATTTTTTTCTGTTACCTTAATTTCTTTTCGTACATTTTAAATAATTTTCCAAGCTTAAGTTGCCAACTGAAGTCCGTCAATTCCGTCCGCCAATGTTCACCCTCTGGACATTGCAACCCACATGGGGCAGAATTATATGTTGCCTAAAGTTAAATCTAGGAAAATTTAAAACATCCTAACTTTAAAACAACACTATGTAAAATCGTTGTAGACATTAACTACTTTAAAGGGCATTCACCCTATTATTTAAGTGGCTCAGGCATGCTGTTTCGAATTTAAAATTTGCCATTCTGCGTTTTATTTCAATGTCTAAAACTAGTGGGTTACCAAATATCTCATTTTGTGAACTTTTTCAACTTGAACTCCATAAGAAGCTCTGCATCAGGAGGTGGGTTAAGACTAAAGACTAAAAATTTGGGTTTGTTTGAGTTAATTTTAATGCCCATTTCCTTCAATATTTTCTAACAGAATTACTGTATCGTCCGCGTATCTAATTACATTGAGTAGTTCCTTGTTGATTATGGAGATTTCGTCGGTGTAGTTATCTTTAATTTTTTATGCTAGCAGTTTTATTCCAGTACAAATTTTTAATTACACGAATATCTTTGTCTTCAATTCCTGTATTTTTTAGCATCTGCATTTAGTACGTGCTGTACTTTATCGAATGCCTTTTCGGAGTCCACGAAGCATCGAAGCATAAAAATACATATTTTCTTTGATCACGGAATTATTGTAATAGTACATTTAGCGCCAAAAGTGCTATACGCTGGTTCCCATAACATTTATAAAACCAGTTTGTGGGAATCACTCCGGTGTTATATATTGAATTAAAAAGTTTTACTAGTAATATGTACTTTTATGTTATCTTGATTTATTAGCTTCAGCAGCTCAGTTGGTGATTCATCTGGACCACAAGCTTTCCTCATTTTAGAATTATTTATATCGTGTTCTACCTCTGATTTCATAATTTCTTGATAATTTAAGATCAAAATTTATTAACATTTTAAACCAGTCGATTTTGAGGAGTTTGTATACAAAATGATATAAATGAATTTAATGTATCATACTATTGGTAAACTTTAATGTTTAGTCTCCAGTAAAATCTGGAGTAGTTCATTTGTTAACATGAATCATCATATATATTACACTTTATTGTATTTTAATTGTTATGTATCACATTAGGTTTCCAAATGACTTTTTTCGCTTATGATATCGCTCATTATGAATATTTTATAACTGGAATTACAAACAATAGTCGACTACCCTGTACACCACCTTCTTCTATTCAAATAGAAGACAAAATTTGTTAAGTCACCAACGGTTGTCGTAATAATCCATTTGGATCTCTCTATTGAATAAATTCATGACCTACCCACATGCTACTAATTGGTATGTCTAGCCTTTTCTGTTCTGCTTCGTGTTTGATGTACTAGATGAATCACGGGATTTACGAATTGGGTAATACAAGGTTAGTTCTTATGAGCGTACTCACTAATGTATTTTTAAGTAAGTGGTCATGTCATCTTAACTACTATTGTTTTTATACATAGAATTGAGGAGACTTTGAAAATCCATTATTGCAAATTGTATTAAAAATAAATAAATTCAAGCTACATCTCTTACGGACTGGGACGTTTCGCCGTCGCCGTTTCGCCGTCGCCATTTCGCCGTCGCCGTTTCGCCGTCGAGCCATTTCGCCGTCGGCCGTTTCGCCGTCGCCATCCCGGCATTGGTTAAGTTTACAAGAACGTGATAACATACTAACTTTTTTTATACTAAATATCGCAAGAACGTGATAACATACTAACTTTTTTTTATACTAAATGTCAGTGTTAATAAAATGCTGAAGTTGCTATACTATTATCAGATTCCCGGAAATAAACAATATTGAGAAAAGAGATTTTAATTTCAATTGTTTTTACTCTATCAAAAATAAAAAACTTCATTATGCAAAAGTGATAGTATATAATCGTTCGAAAACCATTCAAAACTTATATACAAGTAATTATCATCACGAAATTATAAGTACGAATGCTAACAACGAAATGGCGACGGCGAAATGGCTCGACGGCGAAACGGCGACGGCGAAATGTCCTAGACCCATCTCTTATGCCTGGTTGCACCAATACATCTTAAGTATAAGACGTGTTTTAAGCTCAGCTTACGAAACATATGCGTTGCACTATTGAGCCTTAGATCAATTTTCAGTTTGCCACAATTAATTGCCAAGTGGTAAGAATCGACAACAATACTTAAAAACAAGAGTGATTGACCAGTGCATACTCCCAATTCTCACATACGCATGCCAAACATGGACCTTGACCAAGGCAAACATGGATAAAATAACGAAGACACAAAGAGCCATGGAGAGAGCAATGTTAGGAGTAAAATTGACAGACCTAAAGCAAAACAACTGGGTCAGAAATAGAACAAAAGTCAAAGACGCAGGCCAACATATAGCCAGGCTAAAATGGAGCTTCGCAGGTCATAACGCTAGACAAACGGACAATAGGTGGAATAGCACGATACAACAATGGAGACCATGGACAGGAAAGAGAGCAAGAGGACGACCCCAGATGAGATGGGGAGACGACATAAACAGAAAGCACTAAACAGAAGCGAATGGAGGAAACTGGGGGAAGCCTATGTTCAAAATTGGACGAATTAAAGGGCAAAAGAAGAAGAATCGACAATTATGGTGCAACGTAGGTGAGACTTAAAGCGGCTATCTATAATAAGGTGAGCTGGGCTAAGCCGGAGCTTAAGATTTGTTAGGGTAACCAGGCATTATTAATGTATGTTTTATGGCTTATGATTCAATTAATCGTCCAACACTACGGAATTGCAATGGTTGAGCAGGGCATACCCAAGAAACTAGCTTTGTTAACACAAATGTGTGTAAGAACTCCTTTGCACATGTTAAAATAGGAAGAAAATATCAAATGCTTTCTGCTTAAATTCTGTACTGAGACGGGGAGATCCGTTGGTCTCATTTTTGTTTAACCTTGCCTTAGATGTCATACGATTTATCCAAAAATCAAACCAGACATAACTGCTCGGAGGGCAAAAATCATAGTAGCCTTTGCCGCATGTCGCGTAAAACACAACAAATTTATAACTCTAATGCAAGAAATTGGAATTGACAACAAAGATCTGAGAATTATCAGAAACATTTATGTATTACAATCAAACGGCCAAAATCAAAATAGAAGGCCAGTTAACTGATAAAATTGCAATAGAACGAGGAGTACGACAGGACTGTATTTTATCTCCACTACAATTCAATATTTACTTTGAATGGGTATTTAGTAAGCTTTAGACGGTTATGCGAAAGGAGTATTAATAAACGGTGAATGGTTGAATAACATTAGATATGCAGATGACACCCTAGTTTTTGCCGATAATCTATATGATTTACAGATATTAACAAATCGTATAACAGAAGTCAGCAACCGATACGGACTAGCTCTTAACATAAAGAAGACCAAATTTATGACAATTAGTAAAAACCAATACTAAACGCTCAACTTACAATCAACCAACAAAATATCGAAAGAGTTGGGCAATATACATATCTGGGCACGAATTTAAATAGCCAATGGGACCACTCAACAGAAATTAAACAGCGAATAATAAAAGCGAAAGCAGCATACGTTAGAATGGGACCCATTTTCAACAGTCGGGACGTATCATTAAAAACAAAATACCGTATCTGTTGAAATGCTACATATTCACAGTTCTGCTCTACGGAATGGAAGTGTGGACACTAACTGCTGCATCTATAAATCGGCTCGAAGCTTTCGAAATGTGGTGTTATAGACGTAGTGTTGGAAAATTGTCGAGAATGGAAAATCGGAGAATATTCTCGATATGGAGAATTTTCTGAGAATGAACCCTATGACGCGCTTAAGCATGTTGTTAAAGATGTAATAGGGTATTAAAAATCACGAAATTATATACAAAATTATGAGATGAAACAACAGTATTCTTTATATATAAAAAATACAAAAACAACAGAAAACACAAAATTTATTTGATAAAAAAATAAAATTTTCTTAACAGCAAATAATGGATGTGGTGATTTAATGTGAAAAGGATGAGGCCTTAGATTCAGAATCTATTTCCATCATTAGCTCATCCTGGTCATCTACATTCTGCACTTCAATGTACTAATAAGAAGTTGTGGGATTTTGTTTTTCACGAGTCGCCAACTCACTCATACAGAGTTCAGCAGTAAGCCGGTTTCTTTTAGAGAAGTGGATAAAAAAACCATAAGAACTGAAACTTCTTTCAGTCGCTGCACTGGATGAAGGCATGCTTCTATTTTAGTTCATTTTGTTCCGAAACATGTACCTTTCCACCATATGATTGGGTCTAGTTTTCAATGGATTTTACAACGTATGGTTTTCCAAAAAATCCCTTTTTAGACCGATAAAGTGCCAAATTTGCCGTTATTTCAGGCGAGTCATCCTAAATTATCTATAAACTCAGTTCCCTCAAATTGTTCTTCTCTGCTTAAATGAACACCATTCTAAATATTTCCACGTTAATATAGCACCAGAACAATAAATGCCAATAAATACTGACACTGTAAACACCCTAGCCCTAGCTAGTGGTTCATGGGATTCCCGAGCCCCGACTACTTCGATTTTGGGGGATTTTATCTAAAATCGCGTGATTCCCCGGCCGGCCAAAGCGAAAAAGCATTCTATGAGCGGAGCGGCAAGTAGGTGTTTGGTCTTCAAGAATAATAATGTTAAAGATGCAAAAAATATATAAGGTAAATTGGCAAAAACAATATACTTATTTATATAAAAACAATATATATAAAAACAATATTTTTTAAATAATAATAATTTGACCCATATCTAGTTTTTGTAAATATAGAAAATTCTCGCAGAGAATTTTCTGGCCGAGAATATTCTCTTCTTACATCACTATATAGACGCATCTTACGCATATCCTGGGTTGACCGAATTACTAATGTGGAAGTAGAATGGGAAAAGAGTGTGAAATTTTCATAACCATCAAAACAAAAAGTTAGAATATCTAGGACATGTAATGAGAAATCATCAAAATTTACGAAAGTTGTATAACACGACTACCACTGAACTGTTCCGCGATGCTGTAAACAAAGTCAAGATAGCCATGATGATCGCCAATATCCGGAACGGATAGGCACTTTAAGAAGAAGCCTTTGCCGTTGACGTAGATGAAGTAGCTCAATCAACATTAGAAGTTCAGGATATTTTCTCGAGCTTTAAAGAAGCTGCATTAAATATCGGTCTAAAAACAAATGATAAACGATCATAACTCCGAAGTGGTTAATTCATTCATTAAGCATTACAATCCCTAAGGATTATAGTTAAAAAAAAATAAAAAGGAAAAGATTCCTCTCATTGGCTGTATACCATAATAAAAAATTGATTATAGTTCATTATAGTGAACGTCATGCGTCATGGCATTCAAAATCCTATCTTTGGGTGAACTGGATTACTCATCTATGCCATTTATAGCTTGCTGTGTGTCTTTGCTGGTGTCGTGACTCTTTTCCATTTCTTCCTGTCTTTGCACTGCACTTTCCAGTCTTTAACATTCATTGCTCTTATATCTTCTTCTACATCATCCAGCCATCTTCTAGACTCTAGACTTTTCTTTACACCTAAGTCATAGCGGTGTCAAGTTAGTTATCATTCTCATCACATCTGAGTGTGGACGTCTCTGTATATTATGTCCTATGCATTTTAAGCGAAGAGATTTTATGTATCTGACTATATTTTCTCCCTTTAAATCTTCAATTTCGGCATTTGTTTCCATTCTTCTTTTTCCCTCTCTTGTTGCATTGTGGGCAGTATCGTTTTCATTATTTTTCTTTCAAATTTCAGAAGGCCTCTTTCTTGTTAATCGTCGTTGTTTCCATCTCATAAGTAACAACAGGTCTTATTAAGGTCTTATAAAGGTTAATCTTTGTTCTCTTACTTAGAGTCTTGTTTCTCAGCAGATTTTTAATCATTCCATATGCTTTTTTGTCTTTCAGAATTCTTTCCTCTGTTCTCTCTTTTCCGTCTTTCCCTATTGTTATTCTCAAGTAGCTAAAGGTGGATATAGTTTCACAATAATGTTTCTGTGTTATTAGATGTTTCTGAGTTATTGTGTCATCTTTCCGTAGCATCATGTAGTTTGTTTTGAGCTGGTTTATCTCCAGCCCTATTTTCTTTGCTTTCTTATCTAATTTTTCAACTGTTTTGACAAGTGCCCTCTTCGTCTTTGCTATAATGACTAAATCATCTGCAAATCCGATTACTTGAAGTTGATTTGTAATACAATGTTTTTGTTTGCGAAGTTGGCCCTCCTTATTATTGTTTTTGCATTGCATTTCAAAATTGATAAATAATAAGATGATGGCCCCAATCTGTCAACGAGAAAGCTTTTTGGTTCGTACTTAATTAAAAGAAAGTTCTTCAAAAGGTGCATTGTTGGTCTTAACTTGTTAATAATTTAAAATTCCACTGAACTCACTGCAGGAAACATAGAGGTATGGATTATCAAGGTCCATAAAATTGTCAGATACCTGGAACATTTGATTTTAGTATCCATACGAAAACCTTATATTCAACAAAAAAGTGTTTCGTTCTTTATACACGCAACAAGAATTTCCTTTTCTACTTCAAACATTTTTTCCTGCGGAATCGATACTTAAGTTGATAATTTCCCTCAAGAATGAGGCAATTTAATACAGAAACGCCGGTGTCGCATGTCAACTATAGAAATAGGTCAGTGTCGATATATTCTCGTTGGAAAAACAGTTTTTCACAATAAACTCCGGCAGTATGGTCGACATTCCTTCAACCTACCTCTGTTTACTTTACATACGTAGATTAGTTATCGGCTTTTCGAATGCTTTTTCTATGACGTCAAGTTAATGTGATAGTGTTATTGTGTTGTTTATTGTTTTGTAGATGGATGTAACCTACTAAATGAATGGTATGCATGTTGTTCATTTTGTATTCAATTACTCGAATATGAAACCATTTTAGTTACATACGAATCAAAGAGATAATACCGAAGTTTTGTTACATTAAATATGTATTTACAGAATCTTCGCTTTCAATGTCAATATTTTTGTTTGTGATACTCAAATAAGTTTTAATTGAAACATTGATTGTGTTAACTTCGGTGTTAACTAAATTCGCGTCGTAGAAAAAGAACTATACACAAAATTAAAGAAATTTTTTATCCTTTTTTTTTCTAACAATCGAATCCACCTTTTTATTTTTGGCTTTTTTTATCAGATTAAATATATTGTGTATTGAGTCAGTTACTCTTGTAGCCACCCCGACGTTATCATATAACAAATGGAAAAGAATGAAAAAGGTTACACCCCGTTAAAATAGGCACTATCATATTTTTTAATTTTTTACATTTTATGTGATTATAAAATAAGATTCAACACAATTTTAAGGTAAATTGAGTACATAATCTCAAATTGCATTTTTTTTTCGAAAAAACCGTACAACTTTTTTGGATATGGCGGCTGGTCTAATTTTTGTTATTTTGTATATTTCATCAACAATTATGTTTCTACTTTTTTTCAGATTTTTCCTTAATATGCGCAACTTTCAAAAACCCGAAAAAATGTTTTAAGGGGTTATTAGGTATTAGGGATTTTCCCCATATTATAGACTTGAAAATATATTAAATCAAGTTTTTTATAGGTTATATAATATAATTTGAAGTAACTGAGTTGTTTAGGATATTTAAAAATTGGGTGAAACGCGTTCAAACCCCCAAAAAACTCCACAATTTTTTGGGGGTTTGTTTGGACAGTTCCTCCCATTTTTGAGTGTCATAAAGGCATCGGTTACTTTAAGTTATAAAAAACGCATAAAAAAACCTTTTTGCTCTATTTTGAAATCTACAATCCCCCAATAAACCAGATTTCGGGTTTTTGAAGTTAGCGCATCTTATGAAAAAATCTGAAAAAAACTTCAAATACAGTTTTTGACAAAATACACAAAATAAAAAAATAGATCTACAGCCATTTCCAAAAAAAAAGTTATACGCTTTTTTCGAAAAAAGTTCATTTTGAGGGTATTTACTTAAGTACACCCAACCTCAGCTTACTATAAAATCACACATGTTTTGTAAAAGCCTCAACTACGAACGCGTGTGAATTTTTTGAAATTTTTAAGTTGATTGCATTCCACTGTAATCAATTTAAAAAATAAAAATAAAAAGGAAAAATGACGTTTTTGGTAGTGGGGAAGGGGGTGGTGGGTTAAAATTACGCTGTGTCTTATTTTTTAATCACATAGAATGTATTGAGATGTAATGAGGCCCTTTTCATAATGCGTTGCCATCACGCTTTTGAATGACGCTCCTCGTTCGATTTGGCATAGAACTGATCACATTTTGGATGCTCCTTTTGGGAAAAGTGGCAACCTTCTCAATGATAGCCATTCGAAGCTATTCACATGTTGTTGGAGCAGGTATGCGATATCTTGCTATATCTTACACGCATTTTGAGCAGGCTCCATATATGCTCAATAGGATCAAACTCCGGGCTTTGAGCAGGCGGGTCCATTTTTGGAATACTAATCTCTTCAAGATACTGCGTTACAATCCTTGTTGTGTGTGTCTCGTATTATTTTGCCTTAGTAGAAAGCCTTTGCCAATAAACCCAGTTTATTGTATAGGAACCAAGTTATGTAGTTAGAGAGTATATATTATGTTGAGGCTTCACATTCTTTGATAATAGAACAAATGATGGAGTCTAAATATCTAGGCATCACACTATCTAGCTACGGAAGGCTGGAAACAGAAGTGGAAGATCAAGTTAATAGACAAACAGAGCCGCAGGTTGCCTTCATGAAACAAAATGGAGAAATAAAGAATATCGGAAAAGAAATGAAATGCAGGATTTACAAAACAGTCATCAGACCAGTAATGGCATACGTGGAAGAAACACAACCTGACACAGAGAGGACAAATATGGTAAGAAGGGATCTATGCGACTGACCTAGAAGTAGAGATATACAACGGAAGTGCAAGGTGGAGAACAAACAGAAGAGTAGAATAGAACGACCACATAAACCGAATGACAACAAATAGAGTAGTAAGGACTGCGAGAGACAATTCGCCAATAGGAAGACGATCAGTGGGAAGAGCAGGAAAACGATGGAGCGACAACTTACTGGAGGCACATTTAAAAAACAGACATGTCTACAAAACAAAAGAATTTGTGTGTGTGTACTTTGTACACACGTAAGAAGTTATACTTCTATTATAGATTCCAACGAAATTAATATGTACTTTAAACAGTTTATTTATATTTTATTTCAATATTAAACTAATTTTAATACTTACTACTTTCCAAAAAATTTTATTAAAACAATACCAAAAATTAAAAGAGATAAAAGAATAAAACACATTGAAAAATGCCACAAAGAAATGATTTCTGAACAATAATTGTTGGCAAAAATTTTAACTATATACGCATTTTCTGAAAAAAATTATATAACAAATATACTTACAATCATAAAATGTATAAAAAAAAATAAAAAAATAAAAACTCGCATTGGGATTCGAACCCACGTTTATTCGGGTGCTTAGGATTTGAAGTCGAAGCCTCTACTCATTTTGTCACCTACACGTACGTGTCATGTGCGAAGATAGGCCAACTGACCGTTTTACTGTTTGGTAGTTCTGAATTTAATCAAATTAGTTTGATTTTTGTGGAATTAAAATATTAAAATACAACAAAACATAGAGTAAGAAAACAATAAGTTAGATGAAGATTGGTAGAAATTATGTTGGTAATCAATTTATGTGAATCAAAGGATTACCCACTAGATAGGTACATACATTTTCCAAATAGATAAGTACCTATCTAATTTTTTATTACAATACTGAAACATTTACAATAATTACGTACCTGTTGCTTTTATAAACTATTTAAAAAGTCATTACAATTATAAACTTGCTTTTTTCTATGTCCTCACAACAATAAAAACTAATATACACAACATTTGTTTACCCATAACCGACATATTGAACAATTACCCAATCAGAGCCCGTATAACGTTTGAGCTGCGCTCATGACCAAGACTTTTGATGAATTCGCGCACATATAAATTTACTCCCAGCGCGCTTAAAGAAGTATAACTTGAAAAAGGAAGAGAGAAAAGCGACACAACACCACTATTTGCTATTTAATAAATAATTTTGAATGACATATCTCTTAAAAATCGATATACATAGTCGAGGAAATGAAGCTGGAAAAATGGCAAAACCTCGCAATTTTTTCGTTCAGCATCGATTTGTACAAAAATTTGGGATTAGGCTCATTTCACCCTCTAGTTCATTTTCTATATTGAGCCGTTGTACGCTTTTGGTTTTTTAAGGGTGAAAACCACCACTAATTGTAAAAAATTATAAAATAACATTTTAAACTTTAATATTGTCAACATTTGCTTCTTATTAGTTACATAATGATTTTTTTGTGCTTTAAGATATAATATCACAATATTTCAACCCTTAAAACCACCCTTGTTGGAGCTATATATGAAAAGTTTACTTATCCTAAAAGAATAATTTCGGCTTGCATCAATTTACATAAAAATTTGGGGTTAGGATCATCTTACCCTGTACTTCATATTCTATATCATGCTCAAGCGTGTTGATTATTTTTAGGGGTGTAAACTACCCTTATTGTCAAAAATTATATAAACACATTTTAAACTTTAATATAGGTAAAATTTGGTTTTGACTGGTTAAATAATGATTGTTTTATGCTTTAGGATATAACATCATAATATTTCAGCCCTTAAAAACCACGCTTAATAAGATTGCAATTTTTGTAAGTAGACAATTTAATAGATCTATTCAGAAAAAAAGTAGAATTAAAGAATTACAAAAACATTTATTTACACAAAAATACGAATTTACAAATATATGAAAATACACATACAAATAGTTTTTTTGTCATCCAGTATACGAACCGGCTCTGATGTATTATATAGGTACATTGAAAATGCTCTATAAGGGGACTATTCGAATTTTTCGAAAAAAAAAATAGTTTTATAAACATAGCTCCTTCATTTTTGGCGATAAAAAGTTTTTTTAATAATAGTTTTGTAGGATTTTGAAGAGTAATAAGACTGTAAATTAAATTCCGTAAGATCCCTTAATTTTTAATTGAGGTGGGTTTAAATGGCTCGAATAAAGGGATGTTTGCTTGTAAATAGATGTTTTAAACAGATATATCTCGCCAACTGTTTACTGTAATGAAAATCTATGCATAAGGAGATTTTAGCTATTAAAAAAGCTACAATTAAGTATTGTATAATTTTTTTCGCATCTCCAGTATTTTCGGAGATATTTTGAAGAAAATGATAAAAAATGCAAAATTGCAAAAAATCAATTTTTCTTTAAACTCCAATTTTTCTAAAATTAGGTCTTTTAAATAGGTCAAACTTCTTGGGTGTATTGATAATATAAACATAAAAGTAATTACAGAAAGGCGAAGACCAACTTTTAGTTACATGGGTAGTTAGGGGGTTGTTTTCACTGTTTTTTTTTTCGTAGAGAAAAACAGGTACCGACTTTTTTTTATCATAAGTTGCTCCATTTTTATGCTAGAAACTTTTTATTATTTTTTTTAAGATTTTATTGTATGCTTGAAAAAACATCATGTAAGTTTTCCTGGAAAAATGCAAAGTTTTCCCGTTATTTGGCATTGATTTTTTTCAAATTATGCATTTGACGAAAAAAGCTAACATTTAACATGCCGTATCTCGGTTTGTATTGGTCGTAAAAATATAGAAAAACAGTTTCGTTTGTGTTACTAAAAGATACAATTTTGATATTTACAGTGTTTTGATTAAATACATATTTTTCGAGTTATTCTCAAAAAACCCTCTAAAAAAGTCGATTTTTCCGCCGAAAATCTGTTACTTTCAACCACGAATAACTCAAAAAATATTAGTTTTACGAAGAAAATGTAAAAAACATTTTTTTTTAAATTACTCTTTACATCGATTTACATGGTTAAAATGTAATAAAAAATTCCCACCCCCGAGATGGGGTGGCAACTACCCCAATGTTTTAGCGTACAGCAGCATGATATAGAAATTGATCCTTGGGCTATTCCCTACCTTCTGTGAAAATTTCAAGTAATTCCATGCTGGACGAAAAAATTGCGAGCCAAAATGCTTCATTTCTCGACTAATAATGTCGTTGCGTCGATGTCGATACTGCTACATAACATTAATTTCCATCGTAGGTGTGACATTTCGACATCTACAGCAGATAGAAAGCTCGTAGAAGAGTTAGAAATAGCTATTTGTATAACAAGGGAGGAAAGTGTAACTTTTCCTCCCGAGAATGAAGTTTACTGCCCGACGCGTAGCGGAGGGCAGTAATCATTCAAGGGAGGAAAAGGCACTTTACTCCCATGTTATACATATGGGTTTTCCACCTTCCTCAAATAACAAGTCATTTTTTCATTTTTACTTAATTTATTTATGTAACTAACCAACAAAATTTATTAACTAAAACAACAAGTAGGTACAATATAACTGTCAACTGTCAAATATAAGTCAAATTATTAATGTAAACATTGTTAAATCAAAATAACAATTTACTGTTTTTTACCATTCTGCAAAATACAGGATGTTTTATAAATAAACGTTAAAATGTATAGATACTTCGTAATAGAAAATAGATATTATACAGGGCGTCAATAAGTTATATTTCATGAATGAAATACCATGACGTCACTTTTACTTTTCCTCCCTAGGGAGGAAAAATATTTTCCTCCCTAGGGAGGAAAAGTACAACTTTGCTCCCTACAATCAGGTCCGGAAAAGTATACTTTCGGTAGAGGTAGGTGGAAAAATATTTTTCGTGTCAGTAATGCATATTTTCCTTGTGATATAGGTTAATTACCCCATACACGTAACGCTGTTGGAATTCTAAGATGTGTATCTAGATCTTATGTATTAGTTGTTTAATTAATGTTCTATTACATCAATCATTATGATAATTTGGTCGTTGCGTAACGGATTACACCTTCCCATTTGAATAGAAGACAATCGACGACGGTGAGATACACGAATTCCCATCTTTTGTGTTTTGTCTTCGAGATGTAAACAACATCTACTATTACGAATACTATATTTTTCTCATTAATAACAACTTTTTATTGGCTATAAGGGTATAATCACACGATCATATTTTGAACAAATTATATGTAATTAGTAGATGTGGAATTGTAGATTTATAATGATGTGGAAAAGTAAATAATTTGGGTAGATTGGCTAGACTTGCTTTGACAAGAGGACTAGCTTCACATGTCCTTTTATACTGTCAGTCTTATGAAGAGAAATACGAAGCTGCAATGTTGAGTATATATTTTTGGTTTTAACGGTAATACAATCTGCTTGTATTTGATCAGTTTCAATTACTTCGGATTCCCAGTGAGAAATACAATTTTTTGTAGTGCCAGTAGCTCCATTTCAGGCGGAATGTGTGTATTATTTGATACTCTCCCCTACTCTCCGTTGCCGTACAACCCTTCGTGTGTTTTAGCCGACTCGACAACATGGCTCCACACACACACACATGCGCGTATCAACCCCAGCCCCGGGGAACATGTGTGTTCCAATGGAAAAGTGGAACCCACATGTCCGAAGATCAAACCGGTCACACCCCGTAATGGAGTGGTACCTATCTGACCCCCAAGCTATACCTCCACCCCTCCCCATCGAAGGACATACCGAATGGGGAGGCGTTGATCTTAATGTTACTTTGGATGCCCTGGGTAATGGGACACCCTTTGTATTACTTCATGTGGTTAAGCCACCTGGTTTTAGGGGTAGCTAGAAGAGCTTTTCTTCCTATTAATGACTAAGTTAATTTTTACTTTACTTTGGACTTGTGTCCTAAAAAAATGTGTTCCGGACATCAAGGCACCAATCTAAATCGGTGTCTTGCTGTCCAGACCGTGTGTGCTCGGTCACTCAGCCGGCGAATTGGCAAAATAAATTTTGTTCTCCTCGACGGCTGAGCGCCCGAAAGGTGTGGCCATCAAGCCCACGTCTGTCGGTACGTGACCTTGATGCTCACATTCCGCGGCTAAACATGGCTCCATTCCTCTTTGTTTCGTGCAATCTCCATTTATTCTCCACGCCCATAGCTTTAAGGTCTCCTGCCATATATTTGTCTCGCCACTGGAGTAGAGGGCGTCCAACTAGTCTTTTCAGTTTTGACTTCTTCTCCCATACCATCCTTACTCTTCTTTCGCCAGAATGTCTTCTGAGCTGTCCTGCCCATTGGAGTCTTCTGGACTTCATTTCTTTTATTATGTTAGCGTCTGGATATAATTCTTCGGGCTCTTTGTATGTACTTATCCTATATTGTCCTGCTGCTTCATCAAGCACAGGCTCAAAGATCTTCGTTAGGATTTTTCTTGATAAACACGTAGTCGCTCTTTGTTTGCCTTTGATATCGTCCACGTCTTGCTACCATACATCAGTACGGGTCTTATGATTGTTTTATATAGTTATATATTTGTATGTCTTATTAATTGTTTCGATTTTATAAGGTTTTCAAGGACTTAAAGACATCAATTGAATCCTATTTATTTCTGGTGATCCGTTATTGTCTTCAGTTTTTGTTGTTCCAAGATACTTGAGTACTCTGATGCGCTCAAAGTTAAAGTCATCGATACCTTCGTAGTCTAAAAGAATGCGATTATGCATATATCTCCTTTTTGTGTTTCCAGGATTACTACTATTTTCTGGTTCTGTAAGAGTCCATTTTTATTCCATTGGATTATCCATTCCATTCCATTGGACGGATTAAGGCGCGGTGACATTATAGTCTCATTAAAAGTTACTTTCTATTACTAGTTATATTATGTAGTTGCGCGTAAGATACTCTAACTATTAACTTTTTGTTGATCGTTTTTGAACACACCTATGATGTTGAAAGGAGTCTATAATTAGCTTACCTTAGCTTACTTAGTACCATTCTTTTATTTCAGTACTTAAATTACGTCTCAACAGCTACTGAACTAATTTTTCTTCGTTATTGATATTTTATGGACTTACGGTCTTTAAATATTTATTCTTCTTGATATAGTAGTCATGTTGTGACTGGCTGACTGACATAAAGTCCATGCCATTAAAAAAAAGATACTCTGACACTTTTTAAAGTTTGGTATCTATGTTCATATTTTCCATATTATCTATATAACTTACTACTCTCTGATATTTGGAATATAAGACAAATGATTTATTCTATTATTATAGCATTTATTTCTAAGTAATGCTCTGATATTTTGAATGTAAGACATATGATTTATATATAGAATTTTGCTCTCGTCTACCCTCTAAATGTCACGTCTTGGCATTGAATTTCAGCGATCCCTTATAGGTCCACAATTTAAATGTTCTAGACACAACTGCAAGTTTATAGTTTCTGACATTTCCAAACATTAATATTAACACGAAATGGAAATTTTACCATACACTACTAAAAATAGATATACTCGGTTTGCTGATCGCTGATCCTAGTCTCAACTGTCTAGTAAAATTAGTAGTTTTTTTACGTTGGCTAAATTTTTACCAAATGGAAATGGCTGGAAATTACTATACATCCAGGCATACGTGCTCATATTTATTTACAAAGCTCACAAGGCCTTGAATCAAGTGGGGTGGCTTCTTGTCTAATCATGCTCATTTCCTACTATACTTACGACTTACGATTCTCCTCCATTCACCCCTGTTTGTTGCTATTTCTTCCCAACCATGAATGCCCTCTTATTTGTCATAATTAAGATCTTTCTGTACACTATCAAACCATCTTTATCTGGAAAGGGTGACCGTTTCCTTCTTTTCGTGCTTAGGCCCAGTTTTAGGTTCATCTTTGGCATCCTCTTGTTCTCCTTTCCCATCACGTGGCCCATCCATCTCACTCTCTGTGCCTTGTACCTTTATGAATCGTTTGCCTTCCCTATATTTTTACTTCAATACCTCAGTAATACTTCAGTAATATCAAAAACATGGTTGAAGTCGACGTTTGTTGCTTTACCAAAGAAAACAAAGTCCGTATCCTGCAGTGATTTCCGAACCATCAGCTTAATGAGCCATATTTTAAAACTATTTCTAAAAATTATACACCAAAGAATATATAGACTGTGCGAAGAAAAAATCAGCCGAACACAGTTTGGTTTTCGAAATGCAGTGGGTACAAGAGAGGCTCTATTTAGTATACAAGTGCTATTTCAACGATGTAGAGACGTAAATTGCGATATTTATGCATGTTTCATTGATTACCATAAAGCGTTCGATACAGTAAAGCACGACAAGCTGATGGAGATATTAACCAATATTGGAATTAACACCTGTGATTTAAGGATTATCAGCAATCTGTACTGGAATCAAACATCCTCTATCCGGACAGAGGCAGGAGAATCCGACGATATCAAAATCAAACGTGGGGTCCGTCAGGGATGTATACTATCCCCCCTGCTGTTTAACATCTACTCTGAGGAAATCTTTCAAGAAGCAGTGGATGATGTTGAAGCCGGAATTCGAATTAACGGAGAATGTATCAATAATATAAGATACGCAGACGACACTGTGGTATTCGCTGACAGTTCTGAAGCCCTACAGGAGTTAATGAACAGAATCGCGGGGGTCAGTCAGAGATACGGACTTTCACTAAACACTAAGAAAACAAAATGTATGATTATCTCTAAGAACAAACAGCAATTTGGACGACTCAGTTTAAATGGTCAACAAATAGAAAGAATAAAGACATATACCTACCTTGGTACGAACGTCAATGAAAATTGGGACCATTCTACAGAAATCAAATGTAGGATAGAGAAAGCAAGATCTGCATTTCAAAAAATGTCAAAGTTGTTCAAATGTCATGATTTGTCGATACCCATAAAAGTCAGATTACTACGATGTTATATCTTCCCTATACTGTTGTACGGAGTTGAGTCGTGGACTCTCACAGACGCCACCTGCAAGAAAATTGAGGCTTTTGAGATGTGGCTTTTTCGTCGAATCCTGAAGATATCTTATACCGACCACATTACTAATGAGGGTGTTTTGCTGAGAATGCAAAAAGAAAAAGAGCTGTTAATCAAAATAAAAACAGCCAAAATCGAATACCTCGGTCACATCATGAGGAATAGTGAAAGATATGGACTGCTGCAACTGGTCTTACAGGGAAAAGTAGAGGGAAAGCGAGGACCAGGAAGGCGAAGGATTTCGTGGCTGAAAAATCTACGTACGTGGTTCAACACGACCACTACAAATCTTTTCGGAGCAGCAGTGTGCAAAGTACAGATTGCCATGATGGTCGCCAACATCCGAAACGGATAGGCACTACAAGAAGAAGAAGAATATTTTTACTTATCTGTGAATTTCTTTATATTTACTTTTATCTTTATTCTTGTTTTGTTTTCTCAAATTCATAATTTCTGATACTCATCAGCCATTCATGGATATTTTGGCTGTTGGTGTGTGTTTTTTAGATTTACTTTTTATTTAATTCAAAAATGAATAACCATTTTCAATTTCGTTGCAACACGAAACTACAGCCGCATCATTATTCCAGTTCAATCAGAGAGTGCAACAAGCACCTCTACCGGTTTCGAAACTTATTATTCTCTCATCAGGAGGCACATACGCTGCTATCTCTGACCCAACTAGGACAAACCCCGCCGTGCAGTCACGGATTGCAACGATCGAAATGGCAGGGATGTCCTAGCGGCAACTGCTAGCAATAGACTAAGTTTTCAATCTAATAGCACATAAAACAACACCAAAAAATGTTGTCCCACATCCTACCAGACTGAAAACAATGGAAACCTTCTCTGGTTACACCTCTGAGGCTTGTACAGTTTGTAAGCCATATCGGATGCTGAGACTAAGGAAGATGAGGGAATTTTATAATTTATAATTCACGTCCCATCTGCTCAGCGCGGTAAAGTTGGAAATAACTTTCTTTTTTTTTAAGTTTTCTTTGTAGTTATACAAGTAGCATACGATCTGAGATATAAACCACATTTGTGTAAATTTTTTTTTATAATAACTATATTAATATTTATTAATATTAATTGAATTAATTAATATTAATTAATATAATATTAAATTATTAATATTAATTGCATTGACTTAAAATGAAAACGATAAGCCTCTCCGCACATGGAGCGACGCTCGAAGCACTCGGCTCGATTCAAATCGCGTAGATTTCTCCCTGCCACTCAAGTTCCTTCGTTGTGGCATTGGGCTCCGTACACGAGGCGATGATTGCAAAATCTCCTCGTCTTGTACGACTCTCCTCTCTTGCGATCCGTAGTGCACGAGAAAGTTCGAATGAGACGCACGTTTTAAGTCATAATAGGTCATCATTATCATCATCATCATTTGGCTCTACAACTCTATGTGAGTCTTGGCCGCGTTTACTATTTCCCTCCATTGTTGTCGGTCCTGAGGTCCTATTTCCCATTGCTGTACTCCCATTTTGCGTAGATCGCTGGCTACTGCGTCCTTCCATCTCTTTCTTGGGCGACCAACTGACCTTTTTCCATCGGGCCTTTCCCAGAATGTGGCGTTTAGAAGTCTTTCGTCACTTGATCTTAGTACGTGACCCGCACATCGTATTCTGTTTGATTTAATGTAGCGTACTATGTTTTCATCTCCGTATATTGTCTGGAGTTCATCATTGTGTCTTCTTCTCCATTCTCCTGTTGTCTCTTCTCTGCAAGGCCCATAGATAGTCCGCAGTATCTTTCTTTCAAGTACCAGTAATTTTGTTGTTTCCCGCTGATTCAGAGTCCAGGTTTCGCTTCCGTACGTTATTGTGGGACGAATTATTGTCTTATATACTCTTATTTTTGCTGGTCTTGAGAGTATTTTTGATTTAAGTAGGGTCCTTAACGAGTAATATGCCCTGTTTCCTGCAATAATCCTGGCTGCCACGTCCTTTTCATAGTTATTTTCAGATGTTATGATCGCTCCCAAGTACTTAAATTCTTTGACGACTTCAAAATTGTATTCATTAATTGTTACGTTTTGTCTAACCCTTGGTCTTGGGTTCTTCGTAACCACCATGTACTTGGTCTTGTCCTCGTTGACCTTAAGACCAACTTCCTTGGCTCCGTTCTCGAATAGGGTGAAAACTTCTTTTGCATCTCTGGTGGATTGTGCAATTGTGTCCACGTCATCCGCAAAGACTAATAGTATTTTTGATCCTTGGGCGGCAAATCCGTTTGTCAGTTGTGGCTGAGCTTTCCTTACTACATGTTCCAGTGCGAAGTTAAACAGCAGGGGGGCGAGAGGATCTCCTTGTCTAAGTCCTGTGTCAATGAGGAATTCCTCCGACGTGTTGCTGCCAACTCTGATTCGTGCGGAAGCGTTCTCCGTGCTCACCTTTGCTAATCGTACCAGTTTTCCAGGTACTCCCATTTCTACCATAGTCTCCCACAATGCTTCTCTGCTAACAGAATCGTAAGCTTGTTTGAAGTCCACGAAGATTTGGTGTACATCGCGGTTGAATTCCCAGTTTTTTTCCAACACCTGGCGTAGGACGAAGATCTGGTCTATAGTCGACCTTCCCGGTCTGAATCCGCTTTGGTAGTCGCCTATTATTTCCTCTGCGTATGGAGTTAATCTTCTAAACAGTATTATGGATATAATCTTGTATGTTGTATTAATTAACGATATTCCTCTATAGTTCCGACATATTTGTTTGTCTCCCTTCTTGTGAATAGGTATTATATGGCTTTCATGCCAGTGTTTCGGTATTTCTTCTCTTTCCCAGAGTCATAATAGGTAGTTTATTTTATTTGTTTCCTTCGTTTTTTGTTGTTTTTTGCGCCGAATGAAATTTTACTTTTATTTAAAGATCGGTGCATGTTATGTTCATTGATTGTAGTACTACCTACTAACTTTGTGGAAATATATTGTTTGTAATATAAAATTCTGAAAACATTGAACTTTTGTTTCTAGATGTTTATTATAAAATTCGTTGGGGAAATAGAACCCTCAATTGTATAATGCTCATTGTATACAAATGATACTAAAAATGTAACAATACCGTACTTTTTACAGATCTAAATAGTCGTTTGGGTTGATAAATAAAAAAGATGTGATCAAACTGGATCGACAAGTGTGCGGAGAGCAATCGCTTGTGCCGCAGGGTTCGTACAAGACGAGCAAGACGCGCGAACCTCGAGACCTGTTTTCGATCGACTCATGTGCGGACGGCCTAATACTTCGGTGATAATTTTGTCAAATTAGATATTTCATGAATTAGTCCTGTCGCCAGGGGGGGTACAACGGCCTCGTTAATTCAGATGGACTTACCCAAGTTTTTTTTATGTATTTTGACCCGTAGAACACGAATTTTTTGGGTAACAGTTGATCCGGATGTCGATAAGATTGTTATAGACCAAGAACTTGAGGAATCAAATAACAGCGATTTTTGGCAAAACAAAACAATATTTTGTATTTTTTGGGTCATTTTAAGCAAAAAATATTTCTACAAGTTTTTTAGTAGGATGCACAGTTTTCGAGATAAACGCGGTTGAACTTTCAAAAAATCGAAAAACTGCAATTTTTAAACCCGAATAACTTTTGATTAAAAAATAAAATAGCAATTCTGCTTAGCGCCTTTGAAAGTTCAAGTCAAATTATGTCGGTTTTGATTATTTGCATTGCTAAAAATTTATTGTGTTATTGTTAAACAAAGCTACAAACAACTAGTGCGTGAGTGATGTTTCTATGATTTCTCATTTAAAATCGAACGAGTAGGTAGAATATGTACTAGTGCAATCAAGTCTATTTCTACGTTACATGCGTTAAAACGCATGTAAAAGCACGGGAAACCCTACGTGTTTATAGCTTTGTTAAACAATAAAAAAACAAATTTTTACCAATGCAAATAATCAAAACCGATATAATTTGACTTAAACTTTCAAATGCGGTAAGCAGACTTGCTATTTTATTTTTTAATCAAAAGTTATTCGGGTTCAAAAATTGCAATTTTTCGATTTTTTTAAAGTTCAACCGCGTTTATCTCAAAAACTGTGCATCCTACGAAAAAACTTGTAGAAATATTTTTTACTTAAAATGGCCCAAAAAATACAAAATATTGTTTTGTTTTGCCAAAAATCGCTGTTATTTGATTCCTCAAGTTCTTGGTCTATAACAATCTTATCGACATCCGGATCAACTGTTACCCAAAAAATTCGTGTTCTACGGGTCAAAATACATAAAAAAAACTTGAGTAAGTCCATCTGAATTAACGAGGCCGTTGTACCCCCCCTGGCGACAGGACTAAATATTAAATACAGTTCACAGTAGTAGCTTTATACTTTTATTTTTATTATACAAATTACAAAGAATGCACTTATTATGTAGGTTTAGATAAGATGGAACTTTATTCCATATCGTGCTCTTATTGGTACAAAAATTTAAAAAATGTAAGTAATTGATTAAACAATGAACCAGTGGTCACGCTCTCTTCTTTTCAAATATGTAGTTACTTAGTTCACTGGCAAAATCATGTAAATGTTTATAGAAATTAACTCATGAACGAAACCGTTGCTTATTGGATTAAATTTTATTATACTATTTAACAAAAGTTGCATACAAGAAAGTAGACATATGAATAACACAAGGGCGGGTCAATACCACAATCGATATACAAGGGCGGGTCAATAAGTCCATGACTTTTTGAATTTCCTGCCTCTTAATTGAAATGCCATCACTGCTCCTGTCAATAGGCAACTCTCACTTGACTTCGGTATAAATTTGAACAAGCTACGTTATTTAGTTTGTGTTTGGTAGCCTTTTTTTTTATAGCGCCTATTGATATCAGACTACCGTACGTTTTAAGAAGAAAATAAAAAAGTGAGTTTCGTGTGCTCATTAAGAAGCAACAGTAGCGATCAACAGGTAGTAACAAACGCGGTCCAAAATTGCGGCTGTAATTTTGAATATTTTGTCGACATATTTGGCACACATATTCGTAATGTAATAAAGAATGGCGGTACAGAACCCAATTTGAGAAATATGTTAGTATGTGGAAATTACTCTATAACTAAATAAAATATTGCAAAAAGGAGCCTGTACCGTCATTAAGAAGAACAAAACAATACACTTTCTTCAAATAAATCTGTGTCACATTAGATCTTCTAAAAATCAATTTTCTATAACAAGAAATCGAACGTGACTGACTCGGCAACATTTAGCGCGCCTATGAGTATAAAAATTATTGTTTTTGATAGTATAATGTCACTGTCAGTGTAAAATTACCGACGCACTGTTGCCTCACTCTTGAAAGTTCGCAGAATTTTCGAAAAACAAAAATATTGATGACGTGCTACTGTTTACTCTTAAGCATTATTTTTTGCGGAAAAAAACCATCACTCAAACCAAGGTTAAAATTTGATAAATATTATGGGAACTCTGCACCATCCATTTCCATGGTAAAGAAGTCTTCTTCTTTTTCTTATACTTGTTGTAGATCTGTCGATCTCTTAAGTCCGACGTTGAAGTATTTCTTGAGAGGCAGACTGAGCTATCTCTCCATCTTTTTGGTGGTCTCCCCGGTGGACGCTTGCCTGCTGGTTTTCCTAGCGCAATTCTTGGTAGTCTGTGCTCCTCCATTCTTTTAACATGACTTAACCATTCTCTTCGTCTTGTTGTTTCGTATTCTATCTCTTCTTGTCTTCCCTGCTATTGCTCTTAGTGTCTTTAATTTGGCTGTTCATAGCATGCTTTTGATTTTATTGGTGTCTTCTCTTGATTCAATGCCATAGGTCACGACAGGTCTGATGCATGTTTTATAACTTTGCTGTCCATTATCATATATGGGTTATTCCAGACCACATCTCTCAAACATCCGGACAAGACAGCGGCCTTGTTAATTTGTCCTCTAGATAGTCAACACCTAGATATTTGAACTGGTTTAGCTGTTCTATGGGTTTCCCCTCTATAAAGAAGTGACTTACTGAATTTCGATGTGGCCATGCAAGCACGGAGGATGCCGAACATTCTTGACGTCTCTACATCCGAAACAATTGAAAAAATTCACGATATGGTTTTAGCTGATCGGATATTGAAAGTGAAAGAGATTGTGCAAGCCATAAGCATCTTACTTGCCCAGTGGTTTCAATTTTGAATGTTCAATTGGGGGGAAAGCTTTCTGCTAGATGGGTGTCGCGTTTGCTCACAATCGACTAAACGTCAACCGTCAAACGCAACTCTGTGACAATTTAGCAGAGATGTTTGGCGTTGTTCAGGCGCAATATGGACGAGTTTTTGCGCAGTTTCGCAACCGTGGACGAAGCTTGGATCCACTACAACAAACCGGAGACCAAACAGTAGTTAAAATCGTGGGTTTCTCGGAGTAATCGGCGCCACAAGGGTGAGTTTGTCAGCCAATTAAGTCATAGCGATCGTTTTTTGGGACTACCTTCAAAAGGAAAAAACAATCAGCGAATATTATATCAACTGATTGGGTCAATTCAATGAGGAATTGATAAAAAACGACCGCATTTGGATAAAAAAAAGTTTTTTTTCACCAGGACAATGCAAGGTGCAGTTTCCACACATGTGAAGTTTTCATGACAAGAATCTATGAATTAGGCTACGAATTGCTCCATTTTCCGCCATATTCTCCAGATTTAGTCCCAGTAACTATTTCTTACAAAATAATTCATACCTATACATAGATACACGAATATAGAAGCGTTAAGGAGAATTGGCAGAGAGAGGGAAATTGAAAACACAATAAAAGAAAGGAAAGTGCAATGGATATGTAATGAGAGGCTAAAGATTTAACATCTTGAGACTCATACTTCAAGGGAAAATAGAGGGTAGGAGAAGCGTAAGAAGGAGACGTGTTTCCTGGTTGAAGCACCTGAGAGAATGGTTTGGTTGCATCTCAAGGCAACTGTTCAGAGCAGCTGCCTCGAAGGTCAAAATAGCCATGATGATTGCCAACCTTCGTCGCGGAGATGGCACTTAAAGAAGATACATACATAGTATTTTTTAACATAACACATCTGCCACGTTGATAACTTAGTGTAAAATCTATAGTCACGTAAATAATATAACTATCTATAAAAAGAAATTCTAGGGAAAATATTTTCTTCTCTAATCGTATCATAACTGCCTCCCCCGTACACGCATTGTGCTTAATGAACAGGGAAAGTTTAATTAAATAAAACCATTTAGACTGGCAAACAAGGAAGTCTTGCTTGCTTGCGGCTTGTTATGTATATACTGCCGTTTGTTTCTGTGTGGAAGTACCTATTGGTGCAGACAAATGAACACATCAGTTCGAATATTTTCCACTTTCGTGCACGTGACCGCATAAACGGAGGAAGCCTTATCCCATTGACACGTGGTCCAATTCAATGGAGTTATAGTACGGTCGCGAAAATCAAATACATACCTCTTTATCTTTAGACATCGACGCTGTCAAGCCAAAACGGCATAAACGACATTAACTTGATTTTTCAGGAAACACAAAAAACTGATTATTTTTATTTTTACCAATTCTGCTTATCTGCACAGTGATTCAAAAAAATTGGTGATTTTTTTTTTCAAATTTTAATATATTGTGAACATTAATGTGGCTGAAAATACTGTCTAAAATAAATTAAAAACTATAAAATGGCGCTTATGTCCAATCAAGATATAACATTGGTGAATATGCCAAACTTACCTATGGCGTTTGTGTCGATCGCATCGTTGTAAGGTTAGTCAATATGGCGCTTAAAAGGGATATATGCCATTAATGAAAAAAGAAACGAAAATCAAAAATTGTCGTTTATGCCAACAAGAAAAATGATGAAATTACGAAGATTTTTGATAGGGTTTATTTTTTATTAATCAAAAATACATTCTAAGTTAAAAACAAAACCTTAAATTCTTTAAACATGTTTTGGTGCTAGGATGAAATACTTAAAAGTAAATATAAAATACTTAAAAGTGGATATCTAATAATAAGTAGTGGATTCTAATTCATAATCACTCTCAATATTTGGTTCAACGTCCGTATTGATTTGATTGCTTGTATTTTCCTTATTTTGATCACTACTTATACCGGCATCCAAACCATTATCTGCTGCTAAGTTGAAACATGATGTGAGATCGTGACTAAATATTTCTTCTTCTACTGCAACGTCTGGTGGTTCCTCAAAGATGATAATGTCATTGCTAAAAGCTTCTGCAATGTTGGCATTATAAATGTCATAAACCTCTAAGGGAAATATAGGGGGATTATTGTCAGTCAGTATATCATTTTGTACTGATTCGGTATATGTTTTATTTTCATGTAGTAAGGCCATTATTTTTTTACTTCTGCTATTCATGTGCAACAAAAAAATGGCATAAACGCCAAAAATCGATCGCCATTTTTAGCTATATAAAATTGATTTGAACTCTATGCTGTAATACAAAATGAATTGTTCATCACACTAGTACAAAGTTACAATAGAATATTTTAAAATAAACTTTTTATTTGCGCAATTTTTAAATAAGAAACCTGCATAAGAATACCATTGAGGAATGGCACTTGTGTCAACCGCGATGTAAATATGTGGTTTTGGCATAAACGCCTCATAGTTTTTAAAGAAATTCAGTGTGTTTACGCTTCAAAAATCAATACAAATTGAAAATATTGCAAAGGTAGATAATACCATGTTACTTATTCATAAAAATTGTAAAAATACATACCTTTACTATTATTAGTGGACCGAAATGTACACAATGATAATCTTACGGGCACTGGCGATTATGTCAATCGGTGTTCACGTCGGTGTTCACGTGCATGACTAGACTGGCGTTTATAAAAATTTTAAACCTATATTACACCTATTTCACTTTTTCTGCGGTTATTCCGCGTTGACTGTCTGGTGCGGAAATTAAAATCCTATTTTTTAGTGCAGCTAACTAAAAAGTAGTCATTTTGGCGTTTATGCCGTTTTGGCTTGGCAGCGTCGACATAATACAGTTCAAGTTGGTTTAAAATCTTTTTAAACGCTTTTTTCTTTAGTTCAAATTTTTCGACGTTAATTTGACTGCCTTTTCTTCAATGCAAATGAATGAAAATTTGCAGATATATGCATTCACTGGAACAATACACGAATAGTCAATAAATTTTTTTTATGTTTATTAATTGTTTAAATAACAAAAAACGGTTTTAATGGAAAATGCTTAAATTCTCTTGTTTTTTACAATGTAGAAACTTGAAACTTTTACAGGTGGTAGCTAATTATATTAACTATACATAATATCACTTTTTTACGTTAATTGTTTACGTTATGCTTCATAAATAAACAATAAAGTTTCAAATTTTTTGCCGATTCCGACGACTTTTCGTGTTCATATATCGTGTTTATAAACATCCTAAGCGGCGACGATTTTGAACGCTCTAATCTTTGTTTATATTAACATCGGCGCTTATTCGTGTCAAATTTCAATACGATACGAAACAAAACTTCAACCAAAACTCGAATTAAAAAAAATCCTGTTTTTAACGTAGTACGTAGTCTTAGAAAAACCATCGGTAGGGACGTTTCGTGCTGCAATTAACATTAGCCCTTAATGGATGAAGTGGAAATTAACAGGGTCTAAACCGTGCAATAGTAAAGCATTAGATGAGATGGAAAGACTGCGAAAACTGTAATAGGTGTAAATAATGATTTTGATTTAAGAAATGAATAAAAAATTACAGAAAATGTACAATGTATGTATCAAATGTTGAAATAAATGTAAAAAATATGTCTATCACATACATCCTTTTTTTAAACATGACGATATATTTTAATGTTTGAAAAATGTAAGACTAAAAGTTAAAAGATAAAAAAATATGAAAAAAAAATTTTAAGAAGTGCTTTTCTTTAGTTACAAGTGACTAAAATTAAAAATTAAAAAAAAATCAACTAAAAAGCACAATATACAAAACTGTTAAACAGATTAAATATACAAAAATCTCACACATTCGTTAAGAAATTGAAAAATCTAACACAATCTAAACGGTTTGAGGATAGATACTTTTTTACTTTTCGCACGTGTGTTAGAACTTTTCGAATGTGTTAGATTTTTTAAATTTTTTACCGAATGTGTGAGATTTTTGTATATTTAATTTGTCTAACAGTTTTTTTATTTTTTGCTTTTTAGTTGATTTTTTTAAATTTTTAATTTTAGTCACTTGTAACTAAAGAAAACCGTTTCTTAAAAAAATTTCTTTCATACTTTTTTTTTTACTTAAGAGATGTCAGTCATGCCTAGCTAAACACTATTTAGTCCAGGGGCCAGGCCTACGCTTATCCGGAAGAAAAGTGACACAACACAAAAAATGCATAATTCCAGTTATCTTGTTAAACTGACTCCAAAATCCTATACTTTTACCATGAAAAGTGCCACATAAATGTTTACTTCAAACTTCGTAAGATGGCGGTAGTGTCATTATTAATTTGACTGTAAAATGAATATTTTTATTCCGGAACAATGACACTTTTCAGTTATGCTCTGACGTTCGACGTAAACGTATCGTTATTTATCACGAAAAACGTTGAATTTCGAGAAAAGTCCTAGGTATTTTTAGTTAATGTTTAAAAAAGTTATCGATATTTTAAAAGAAAAGTGACACAACTCAAAATGTTGATCTTTTTCTTTGTTAAATCAGATATCATAGCTGATTTTCGGTTTTGCTTCTTATACATTCAAAAATATTCACTTATTTATCCATATTCTTCGTTTTACGTTATAAATTTTAGAAGTTACTATTTAAAGCTTACAGTGAAATTAAGATCTAAAAAAATCCATTTTTGTCTCTCCTGAAAAAGTTTTTTATTTTGAGTTGTGACACTTTACTTCCAGATGAGCGCTGTTTACATGCCTGAAGGCCCACCAATAGCGATTTAGCGATTAAAGGCTTGGCTTGGTTTCGTAAATTCCTCTAACTCTAAAGAGAACTAACAAAAAAAGTTGAGTCACACTGCTGAAATTTTAGTCTCTCACATCTCACTTAATATCTAGGAATAGAAAATAAGAAAATAGATGATATATTACATCACTACAATAAGTTTAGCAGACGGGTTCTATTTTTATACTAGCATTATTCAGATTCCGTTCTCGGCTGCCTAATTTTAGATTACACTTCATAAAAGCCATATGGATTAGCCCAAAGGAAAAAGTGAAACACACTATAGACGATAAGGACGCAACAATTGCAAAAAAGATATGTCATTTATAATTATTTTTATATTTATATCTAAGTAATAATATTTTTGAAAAAGACTGATATGTATGTTTTCGTACACACTGATATGTATGTTTTTGTACACACTTATTAGTCCAGAAAGCCACTGCGCATCCGCTAGGAAAAATATTCCGATTCGGATTTTTTGCACAATCTTACTCAAAAAGGACCCCTTTTAACAAATTTGCATGTTGCCAGGACCAAAAGTGGGTCAAAAATTTTTTAAACGTTTTTTTTTTGTTTTTTTCCTAAAATTATTTTTTTGCATGAAACAAAGTTTTTTTAGGTTTTTTGGATCATTCCAAACAAAAAAAATCTTTAGTGACATTTCTCTAAAGTTGATAGTTTTTGACATATAAGAGATTAAAACTAGAAAAATTGCGAAATTGGCCATTTTTAACCCTCAAAAATTATGTGAAAAACTGAAAATTTGAATGTTGCCAAGGTAGGTAGATATTCTTTAAACATCGATTGATGAAATTCCGAAGAGTTTTTTGCAATACAATATTCAAAACTCCTTTGTTTTTTAATTGCTAATCAAGCGTGCGCGACACTATTTTCCACCGACAGTATGGTGCAAATGAAAGGAATAAATTCGTTATTTCGTAAACCGGCGACTTTAAGGAAAAATTCCGAAACAGGTCGATTTTTATTTTAAAGTTATGATATTGTGGCATATATGGTATACTAGTGGCGTCATCCATCTGGGCGTGATGACGTAATCGATGATTTTTTTAAATGAGAATAGGGGTCGTGTGCTAGCTCATTTGAAAGGTTCTTCAATTCTCTATTCAGTAATATATGCATTTATATAATTATTTATACAGGGTGTCCTTCTACTTCTTTTCTTGTCAAATAATTTAATTTAATAAAATTTTTTGGACACCCTGTATAAATAATTATGTAAATGTTTACATTACCTTTCAAATGAGCTACCACACGACCCCTACTCTCATTTAAAAAAATCATCGATTACGTCATCACGCCCAGACGGATGACGTCACTAGTATACCCAGTGCCGGTTTAACACAGTCTGCCGCCCGGTGCTGATATGGATGCCGCGCCCAGGCTCAAAAATATTTCTTAACTTTATTTCAATTAATAATTAAAACCGGTATAATTTGACTTAAACTTTCAATTGCTGTCAGCAGAATTGCTATTTTATTTTTTAATCAAACGTTATTCGCGTTCAAAAATTGCAATTTCTCGATTTTTTGAAAGTTCCACCGCGTTTATCTCGAAAACTATGCATCCTACGAAAAAACTTGTAAGAACATTTTTTGCTTAGAATTACCCAAGAAATACAAAAAAATGTTTTATTTTGCGAAAAATCGATTTTGTGTAATTCCTCAAGTTCTTTGTTTATAACAATCTTATCGACATCCGGATCAACTGTTACCCAAAAAATTCGTGTTCTACGGGTCAAAATACATAAAAAAAACTTGGGTAAGTCGATATAAATAAAGGAGCCCGTAGCACCCCCTCCTGGACACAGCACTAATTTGTTTACATACATAATGTTCTTGAACTCCTAAGTGGAGCATAGAGCTTCAGTGAAAACGCGCCATCGGGTTCTATTTTGCGCTAGGGCCTTCACCTCATTCCAAGACTTTCCTTGACTTCTTATCTCGTCCATGATGGATCTTCTCCAAGTTTGTGCTGGGCGACCTCTTTTTCTCTTTCCTTGGGGATTCCACTCTAGGGCATTTTTTGCAATACTGGAACTATCTTTTCGGAGTGTGTGACCTATCCACCCCCACTTTCTGTATTTGATTTCATTTTCTACCCTCTTTTGTTGGGTCAGGTGTAGCAGATCTTCGTTTCTGATGGTGTTTGGCCAGAAAATACGAACAATTCTTCGTAGACATTTGTTAACAAAGACCTGCAATTTGTCTGTAAGGTATTTTGTCACTTTCCAGGTTTCACATCCATAGAGTAGAACAGACATAACATTTGACTGGAATATTCGGATCTTTGTCCTTGTAGTATATTCTCCAGACCTCCAAACAGGGTTAAGAATGCTGAAAGCTTGTTGAGCTTTTCGTATCCTCATACGAATATCGTCTTCTGTACCTCCACTTTCTGTTATGACACTTCCAAGGTACGTGAAGTTCTCCACATTTTCAATCTGCTTGTTGTCGATATTAAATAGCGTGTTGTTCCTTGCATTTATTCTCATCGACTTGGTTTTACCAATATTGATTTTTAAACCTATTTTATTGGCCTCAGTGGATAGTGTTTCCAATTGGTCGGCCACATCCTGGAACCTTTGTCAAATTATACCGGTTTTAATTATTTGCATTGCTAAAAATTAATTTTTTTATTATTAAACAAAGCTATTTGTTTATAAGCCAAAAAATTGTTTATAACTTTAAAACATTGCTGAGGCTGTTTAAATAATCCGATTTCAATTCTGTAAAGTGCATTAGATAGGTGGAGTACTTCTTTATATGTAAAAAAATTGACAAATCTTTGTATGTTCTAGTTTTTGTTGTGCAATAT
Source organism: Diabrotica virgifera virgifera (assembly GCF_917563875.1). Taxonomy (NCBI): domain Eukaryota; kingdom Metazoa; phylum Arthropoda; class Insecta; order Coleoptera; family Chrysomelidae; genus Diabrotica; species Diabrotica virgifera. The sequence continues at coordinate 264,905,623 of NC_065444.1, forward strand.
TTTAAAATTTTAATTTTTTAAAAAAGTTTAGATTTCAAAATTATTATGCAAAATCTAGTAAGTTAATTTTAATGAAATTTGGTGTACGGTCTTAGCACATTAAAAAAATTTTCTAAGCGAATTAGGAAGGTTCCAAGTGTAACCTAAGTGATGGAAAATAATTGAATAAGGACAGGTTTGTTTTGCCCCCTTATTTTATATTTATTGCTATTTTGAAGCAAGGGTGATAGATTAAGACATTTTTAACAAATCGCATCTGATATAAAATTGAATTATCTTTGTTTTATTCCTATAGGACTTTGTTCTAAAATGAATAGTTTTTAAGTTATAAGCAAAAAAAGTAGAAAAAAACGAAAAAGTTTTGAAATTTTTAAATATTTTATTTTTTTATTAATGTTCCGGGCATACTTGAGAAGGAGCATAAATTAATTATTATTAACGAAGTTATCACCTAACTTTATCCGCAAAAATCTGAATGCCACCTCTCACATCCACCTAAAAACAGATTCTTACTGGTCTAATTATATTCTTAAACGCTGTAAAATGATATAATTTTACGGCGCGCGGCATGTTTGTACGTTATCTGACATTTAGATAACATAAACTGAACACAGTGCATAAACCATATAGGTACGTCGACGTTAATAATAATAATTTATTTATAAATTATTGTTAAGTTTTCAAGTTAATGATCAACCAGAAAATTTTTTATTATTATATCATGTGGATTTGTATGCAAATTTTATTTTACCATAATCATATAATTTCGGAACAGCACGCGCTTCGCGCGTACCGCCCTAGAACCTTCAACCGCCCGGTGCTACAGCACCCAAAAGACCCCTGGTTAAACCGGCGCTGAGTATACCATATATGCCACAATATCATACCAATAAAAATCGACCTGTTTCGGGTTTTTTCCTTAGAGTCGCAGGTTTACGAAATAACGAATTTATTCATTTCATTTGCACCATACTGTATGCAACGGTAGAAAATAGTGTCGCGCACGCGTGATTAGAAATTAAAAAACAAAGTAGTTTTGACTACTGTATTGCAAAAAACTCTTCGGGATTTCATCAATCGATGTTTAAAGAATGTCTACCTACCCTGATAACATTCAAATTTTAAGTTTTTCGCATAGTTTTTGAAGGTTAATAATGGCCGATTACGCAATTTTTCAATTTTTAATCGAAGCCATCAAATTAAATACAAAAAAAAATTTTTTAATCGCTATGTGTCAAAAACTATCAATTTTAGAGAAAAGTCACTAAAGACCTTTTCTGTTTGGAATGATCCAAAAAACCTAAAATAACTTTGTTCCATGCAAAGAAAATAATTTTAGGAAAAAAAAAACAAAAAAAAACGTTTAAAAATTTTTTGACCCACTTTTGTTTGGTCCTGGCAACATGCAAATTTGTTAAAAGGGGTACTTTTTGAGTAAGATTGTGCAAAAAATCCGAATCGGAATATTTTTCCTAGCGGATGCGCAGTGGCTTTCTGGACTATATGGTAAATGAGTGAATGAAAAAAGAAATGTATTTTTGAAGTTTGTTAAATATTTACTTCCTATTTAAGCGTTTTTGGCTTACGAATCCATCTTTAGAGCTATGGGTGGTACTTTATCTTTCTTTTCCTACTGAAAACATTAAAACATATTGATTTATAAAAAGCCCTGGTTATATTAAATATTATCTAGTATCTTTCCCTGTATATAAATTCTAATCTTGGCTTTTTCTTGTTTCAGACTGTGAGCAGTAGACCAAGGACTTGGTCGTCATATTCGAATATCCGTGCCAAAGATGTTCACGAAATTTTCATCATGAACAGTACCGAAGATATAGTTGTATACAAAGATCCCGCTGAACCTTTCCATTCGCCCAGCCTTCAACGACGAACTTTAGGATGCAGCTACGATTTTCCCGAAAAGTCTAACAAAAAAGACAAGAAATGGTCCATAAGTAGCATATTTCGACGAAAGAAGAAAGAAGAGAGCGAAAGCACTAGCGAAGAAGATGTACAGAAGAAAGGTTTCCTCGGAAGACGGAGAAAGAAATCTGAAACTCGAAAGAAACGGAATGTTAAGCCGTCAGTCCCATTCGACCACGTGGTTCTTCACCCAGGCTCCAGAAATTCACTCAGCTATAATGGATATAACTACGGGGAAGATGTCGGCGTACTATCAGATCCTACGGCAGGCTTTTCGAATTACATAGGTAGAGCCCTGCCCCAAATACCTCCATCTGATTCTGGCCAAAACTTTAGCCGAGAATCATTAAATCAATCTTCTAATAACAATTTACTAACTGGTTCCGTAGATAGTGTGAGAAAAAGTCGAAAGGAACTGACCAAAGCTCGAGCTGAAGCAAGGAGAACTTGTTCCAAAAATGGCAGCAGTTCGGAGGAAGAATCTCAACACTCCAATGGTTCCCTACAAATCCGCAGTGAGGAAAATCTGAAGATAGAGAAACAATACAGCAAGCGTACACGAGCAGCTAGAACTGAAAGATATTTAAAACGACATTCACGTGATGGTGAAAATCCTCATAATTATTTAAGACTGTCAAAATCAGACGTAGAAAATTCTCCAATGAACTGGAAGTACTCAGATGACAGTGCTAGATCACCGAGTCGGAGTCCTCTAGTTCCAAAATCTTTAGTATCTCCGGAAAACAATCATAAACTTTCATTTTCTAGTTTGAACTCTCAAAGTTCTGGACTAACAACGATTCCTCCTAGTCATGCTAACAATGGAAGATACAGAGTTAGCAATTCCACCAGTAATCCTTCATACAAACCTCCACAATCCATGAACGATTATAATAATAGCATTAAAAAACACACTCAAAAATTCTTTCCTGATTATAGAAGCGTTTCTTGTGATGCTAATATACACAAAGCTCCATCAGCTGAATTTTCGCCAGAAATACTCCATGTGCAATTCCCAGTCATGAGACCGAAACGAGGATTTCGGAATTTGAGCCTCATAGATACATCTCAAATTAACAATTTAAGACAACCCCCTCCCCCACCCCCAAGAGATCCAAATCGAACGTACGGTAATCAGTATCTTGATAACGGTAGACCAAATACGTTTTATTTTGACAACTCTGGACATACCAAATCAAAATCGTTTAACCATGCTTTACACAGCGAACAAAATCCAAGAAAGTTTAATTCTTTTAACCTTCATCCCAACTATAGATCTACATCAGAGGACCAGCTAACTAGAAACAGTCTGAGTGTTCAATTGCAATGTCGACCATCATCCACAACTCCGGAATTCACACGTTCGCATAAATTAACAATGCCACCTGAGGAAACCAAGAATCCTGCTGAGGAATTTAACTATTTAACTGATAAAAAACCTAGAAGCCGAAAGCCGATATTTATTAAAACAGGAAATAAAACGACCAGTGAAACCAATGTTAATAAAGACAATTCTGGAAGTCAGAAAGCACTAAATTTCTGGAAAGAAATTGATCGTCAGAATTCATTAAATAAACATTTGCCGCCCAAGAATCTTCGTTCAGAGAGTCCTCAGATGTTTACTAGTCACACACACGTACAAACAAAAGTCTTCCTTCCCAGTGCTATCCAAACCGAAAGTAACTCAATCAGTCCCAGTAATAATAAGACGAAACTCAGTTCTAGTCAGTTCAGTTCACCAAAGTTCGAGGTCGTTGAAGTACCTTTGAAAGATGACGTTTCTATGCTAGGTACTGTTAGCAAAGAAGATATAAAACGGAAGTCTGCCAATTTAGAAGAGGCTTTACATGAATTAGAGACAATATATAATAGCTTGAGGTTAGGAGATGAGGATTTGCTCGAAAGAGCCGAACAACGCGAAAAGGAAACACAAATGAAACACCTGTCTAAAGATTTGATGGATTCTTACCCTAGTTATACATCTAGAGGAGCTTTAAGTGATTCTGGCTTTAGTTACGAACCATTTGACACTGTAGACTCTCCAAGACGGAAGCGATTGTCGAAGAAAAATAAAATAGATTTGAAACTGGATGATATGGCATACAGAAAACTAAACAAAGATAGAGCGAATACAATTGCGGATCCTCAGTCCGCAATTTCCCAAATCAGTTACTTGATGAGATCTCCTGTTTTTAATCGAAACGAGGATGAAATGGAGCAGCCTACTACCATAAACAATGAGCCCGATATAACACTAGATGACGTGGTATATCGGAATGTGAAACATTCAAATAACCTTTTGAAAGTGATTGATCCTCAACCACCTTTCGGAATTCCACTGGGACCAATAACGCCTGCTGCAAATAGCGATTATTTGCACGCAAAACCAGAAACTATCTACAAACCATCGTTTAAACATAAAAAGATACCAGACGTTGTAAAGGACGATTTGGCGTTTAGAAATCTACGTAAAGATTCAAACAAAGGTCCAGCATTACCTCCTCTAACCAGTGAAGATTTTAGTAACAATAATTCAGATGCAAATTTGAGCTACTTCAAGAAAAAGAGAGCTCAAAGGTCGATGTCCGCGAACATTGGAAATATTCTTGGTTCAGGATCAATGTCTTCGAGAAACAATAACGGTGATGTTGAAAATGAGTTTAAAACACTGACTGACATCGCTGATGCTATGGAAATAGCTAGAAGAGTGTTAAAAGAGAAAGAGAATAAGATTTCTGCTACCAAAAAGGCTTTTATGAGTGACACAGACGCTTCCTCTTACTTATATCCCAATGACACCCATAAAGAAAATAGACTCAATTTTTTGAATGGATTGAGGCAAAGTACTGTTACTTTCGATGAGCGAGTGTCCCCCAGGTTAGGGGATAACTTGTCTTCGAAGCCACCTAGAGGTGTGACACCTGAACGAAGGAGATCACCGAAGGAATCTACCCCAATTCCCGTGTCACCGCTAGAGGATAAAAGGTATATGAACGAGGATTCAGCTTCGTCTTCTTTTGATGACTTATTGAACGCGTTGGCAGAAGAAGCTAAGCAAACTACGGAAAGAATAACTCAGGAATTGAAAAAACTTAGCGAGGAAAAGGATAACGAAAACGCTAGAAAGGCAAATTCTTTAAATAAAAGGTTGTCTGAGATAGATGCAGTGTCGGAACAGGCAAAGAAATTGCTAGAAAACGTAGTTGACAGTAGTGAGTTGGTAACTTTGGAAAAAAACGAAGAAGAGGAAGTGAAACATATCGATTTAGAGCCAATAACGACGGAGTCGGCTACTATGGTGATGTCGAGGTTTGAACATAGAGACCAAGCGAGCACCAAAGACGAATCTGAGCACGATTATGAAAATCTATCCTCTGATAAGGAAATAAACCTAGAAGATGGTATCGTATCTGCTGGTATGGACGACAGAGTGAAGAGTCTTTCACCATTCGAGGAGCACAAAGCGGAACTCATCGCTAGTTTCCAAGAGCTCAAAGAAAAAGTCGATGAAATTAACTTTCCGATCAAACGAGAAAATGAAAGTAAAGATAGTGAATTGTCGACGAAGATGGAATCGATATATGATAATCTAGAAATTGACGAGGTTGCAGGTGAGGAACAGTGTGTAGCTTTGCCAAACCTAGAATGTGCCTTTTCTGTTAATACTAACCCAGTAGAAAGCTCTGAAACTTTCACCTCTAGCTGTGATATTATTTTAAGAAAACCGTTGCATTTCCATTTGCTCGATGATTCGGAAAGTAGTTCCGGTTTTCATTCGAATAGTTCTTGTGGAGAAGCCTCCAATTATCTAAAGTCCGATAGCGCGTTGGAATGTTACGATTCGCACTTGAATAATTTAGATTCGCTGGAAAGTTTAAAATCGCCGAAACTAGTGCTCGAAACAGCGAAAGTTTCCAGCAAAAGTAGCAATTTACCGAAGAGTTCCAAATTGGTAATGAGATTTGTAAAATCGGACGCGGATTCCGATAGTTTGGCGGGAAGTTCACGTGACGTGGCTCCAAGAAATGCCGTCGATAGAGTCGATAGGCACATTCTTGACGATGATAAGACATCGGGAACTTCCTGGTACCGTGACCCGACTACCATGGCATTTGCATGTTCCTATGGTATTGCATGCGTTCATCAATTAGCTTCACTTGATTTATTTGCCGTCTTGAGTATTTTGTTTGCTGTCCTTTCATTCATCACAGCCATGTTTTTATAATAATAGCTTTGATTTTTATATCTTTAACTAGCACACAAAATCAAATATTCTATCGAATGATCTAAATTTCGAAATAAACGGAAAAGTTAAATGCAGGTATAAACTGGCTATGTACAGATAATAGTCCAGGGGTCAGGACTATTTCATGGCCTATCAAAAGTCACGGGGTTTCTGATTGTATTCTTATACAGGGTGTTTCATTAACAATTGTCCATATCATAACTGGAGAAACCTTAGCACAAAATACGAAGATTTAACCCAAAACACTTAAATAAAATATTCTTCCTTACCGGGATACAGAGTGTTCTATTACAAATGTTCTAAAATGATTTTAGCCCACCTTTTAATATTTTTTGTTCAAACGTGACACACAGTTTACACATGCTAGAATACTTTAACTAGTGTAAAAGATAGTTTTCCGCTGTTACCAGAGGCGTGCTGTAGGGATATATACTTCCTTTCCCCCCTTCAATCTACGCCACTGTCGTAATAATCATTTCAGCACGTGTTTTTGATTCTTCGTTACTTTTTACGTAAATATCATCCTTTGTCTCAATGCGATAGAGTAAGTAGTTTTCAAGTTATTGGCGTTTTAATGTAACGGATTCAATAAGACTATGTATTTTTTCTACGACCGTTTAATAATATGCTCATTATTCGCTATTTTTTCATAGATAATAGCACCCATTACTGTACCCGTGAGTAATAATTCATTACTCACGGGCTGAAGTTACTCACGGGTCATTGCTCACGGGCTGAAGTTAGATTTAAGTGACGCATGCCACTTTTAATATTAATCGTATATAAACTGCAAATAAAATTACTTAAAATTGTTTTTTTTTTAATACAATAATTATTGTAATTTATATCAATAATTAACTTTGAAAAATTTTTAAAGGAATTTTAACTGTAACAATGTCCGTATATTTTTTACGTTTGTATCTTGTTTACTAAAATTTTTGACGTTTATCATTTATTTTAGTGACAGTGACATTAGCTCATTTTGTTTATGTTAATTGGAATTTATAACTAATATTGTGTTTATTTTTCAAGTTATATTGTGTTAAATATGTTATAACATATTATGTAGAGTTATATTATTATATATTATATATAGTTAAATGTAAATATATATTATAACTATTGAAATACGTTCACCGACAACAGATATTTCCTATTTATTAGATTAATTGACAGTAGGTACAAATTTCAGCTTATAATTTTTCGGAAACGAATAGAACTATATTGACTATTTCTAATAGTAGGCAACCAATTATTCATCCACGTACTAGGGGTCAATAGCATTTAGGTATTCTTGTAAATTATTATAATTTAAATCTCGAGTAGTTGATAATTATATTTTTTTACTAATTAAAATAAAAAAAAGGTCGTAGAAAAAGTATAGTATTCTACTCGCATGTAATGGCTATTACTCACTCTGATGAATTACGACACTCGCCTACGGCTCGTGTCGCAAACTTCATCATCGTGAGTAATAGCCATCATTACATGCTCGTTGAATAATATACTATTAAACACATACTTTTATTGAATTAGTCCAGAAAGAAACTGCGCATCCGCTAGGAAAAATATTCTAATTCGGATTTTTTGCACAATCTTACTCAAAAAGGACCCCTTTTAACAAATTTGCATGTTGTTAGGACCAAAAGTTGGTCAAAAATTTTTTAAACGTTTTTTTTTGTTTTTTTCCTAAAATTATTTTTTTTGCATGGAACAACTTTTTTAGGTTTTTTGGATCATTCCAAACAGAAAAGGTCTTTAGTGACTTTTCTCTAAAGTTGATAGTTTTTGACATATAAGCAATTAAAAATTGAAAAATTGCGTAATCGGCCATTTTTAACCCTCAAAAACGAGGTGCTCAAAAACTATATGAAAAACTAAAAATTTTAATGTTGCCAAGGTAGGTAGATATTCTTTAAACATCGATTGATGAAATCCTGAAGAGTTTTTTGCAATACAATATCTAAAACCCCTTTGTTTTTTAATTGCCAATCAAGCGTGCGCGACACTTTTTTCCACCGTTGCATGTGTATACAGTATGGTGCAAATGAAAGGAATAAATTCGTTATTTCGTAAACCGGTGACTTTAGGGAAAAATCCCGAAACAGGTCGATTCTTATTTTTAAGTTATGATATTGTGACATATATAGTATACTAGTGACGTCATCCATCTGGGCGTGATGACGTAATCGATGATTTTTTTAAATGAGAATACGGGTCATGTGCTGGCTCGTTTGAAAGGTTCTTCAATTCTCTATTCAGTAATATAAACATGTACATAATTATTTATACAGGGTGTCCAAAAAATTTTTATTAAATTAAATCATTTGGCAAATTGACAAAAAAATTAAATTATTGGACACCCTGTATAAATAATTATGTAAATGTTTATATTACTGAATAGAGAATTGAAGAACCTTTCAAATGAGTTAGCACACGACCCATATTCTCATTTAAAAAAAATCATCGATTACGTCATCACGCCCAGATGGATGACGTCACTAGTATACCATATATGTCACAATATCATAACTTAAAAATAAAAATCGACCTGTTTCGGGATTTTTTCTTAAAGTCGCCGGTTTACGAAATAACAAATTTATTCCTTTCATTTGCACCATACTGCATACACATGCAACGGTGGAAAATAGTGTCGCGCACGCTTGATTAGCAATTAAAAAACAAAGGAGTTTTGAATATTGTATTGCAAAAAACTCTTCGGGATTTCATCAATGGATGTTTAAAGAATATCTACCTACCTTGGCAACATTCAAATTTTCAGTTTTTCACATAGTTTTTGAGGATTAAAAATGGCCGATTTCGCAACTTTTCAATTTTTAATCGCTTATATGTCAAAAACTATCAACTTTAGAGAAAAGTCACTAAAGACCTTTTCTGTTTGGAATGATCCAAAAAACCTAAAAAAATTTTGTTCCATGCAAAAAAAAATAATTTTAGGAAAAAAACAAAAAAAAAACGTTTAAAAAATTTTTGACCAACTTTTGGTCCTGGCAACATGCAAATTTGTTAAAAGGGGTCCTTTTTGAGTAAGATTGTGCAAAAAATCCGAAATAGAATATTTTTCCTAGCGGATGCGCAGTGCCTTTCTGGACTAAATGTAGTTTAAAGTACATAGTCTTATGGAATACATTATCTTTAAACGCAAATAACTTGAAAACTACTTACTTTATCGCAGTGAGACAAAAGGATTATATTTATGTAAAAAGTAACAAGGAATAAAAAAACCATGCTGAAATGATTATTACGACAGTGGCGTAGATTGTGAGGGGGAAAAGGGGCGAAAATGAAGTATATATCCCTACAGCACGCCTCTGGTAACAACGGAAAACTATCTTTTAAGACTAGTTAAAGTACCCTTACATGTGTAAACTGTGTGCCAAGTTTGAACAAAAAATATTAGGAGGTGCTTGAACAATGGGCTAAAATCATTGTAGAATATTTGTAATAAAACACTCTGTATCTCGGTAAGGAGAAATATTTTAAGGTGATACAGTAGCGATCAACGGGTAGCAAAAACGCATTCCAAGATTGCGGCTGTAATTTTGAATATTTTTTCGAGATATTTGGCACATGTATTCGTAATATAATAAAGAATGGCGGTACAGAGCCCAATTTAAAAAATATATTAATATGTGGAAATTACTCTGTAATTAAATATAATATTAAAAAAGCGCCATTAAGAAGAACAAAAAAATACACTTTCTTCAAATAAACTTTTTTATCCGATGCCTAGATTTTGTGTCATTTTGGAACTACTAAAATTTTTTATTTCATTAGTAGTTCCAAAATGACACAAAATCTAGGCATCGGATAAAAAAGTTTATTTGAAGAAAGTGTATTTTTTTGTTCTTCTTAATGGCGGTACAGGCTCGTTTTTTTAATATTGTATTTAATTACAGAGTAATTTCCACATATTAATATATTTTTCAAATTGGGCTCTGTACCGCCATTCTTTATTATATTACGAATACGTGTGCCAAATATCTCGAAAACATATTCAAAATTACAGCCGCTATCTTGGAACGCGTTTTCGCTACCTGTTGATCGCTATTGTTTCCTCTTAAGTGTTTTGGGTTAAATCTTCGTATTTTGTGCTAAGGTTTCTCCAGTTACGATATAGACAATTGTTAATGAAACACCCTGTATATTTTGACCAGTTGAATTCGAATTTCAAATTTGATTTTGCGTCGGAAGTGACGTGAATTTGTTATAAACAATTTAATTGTCTTGAATTGGAATTGTTTGAATTCGAATTCAGCGGATAGATAGGATTCTGAAACTCCGTATACTTTGATCGGCCACAAAACAGCCGTGGCCCCTAGAGCCCTAGACTATATTGACTTACACGTACTTTACAATATTTCTTATACTTTAACGTACTTTATTTAAAATTCCTAGTTACCGGGGTCGTACTATAAGCTATAGATTGTGTGTTCTTAACGATTTTCAAGTCTACTAATCAAATGCTCGTACCTATATCGCTTAAAAGAAAAAACCAAAATGTTATTTTTTAACAATAGTTTCCCGAATGGAGCTTATTACGTCAAAATTACGTAATAAATTATCGAAATTATGTCAAAATTACGTCCAATTGATCTTCATACTCTGCCGTTGTTAGTAGTAAATAATCAAACATTTTGTTAGAGATGAGCATTTACCTCTTTCCTGGCCCACTTTTTCTTCAATTTTTTTCTCCATTATAGGACGGTAAATATGTTGGCTTTCGTCCTTTTTAACATGCTTTCTTTCATTATGTTTCATGTAACAACGTTCTACCTTGCATTCTTAAGTATGTATACCCACTATTAAAAGAGTTGCAGTCATCCTATACTTTGTTTGGAAATCATCATGGCTCTGCGGATCCTGCTGACGGACCCTCTAAATATTTCTACACTACTATATTCACACCATTCGCTCTAGTTCTTAAGCCAGGATGTTCTTTTTCTTCCCCCATTTCACTGGAATTAAGTAGTGTGGTTTATTATCTTGATTTGTGTCTTTTTTATTCAACATAAGACCATATTCCTATCATCATATGCTCATCGTGTCCAGCTTGTACCTCATTTGGTTCGGCTCCTCTTCTGTGCAGGATAAATTAAGGGTGTCGTCCTCGTACCTAAGGTTCGTTCTTCTTTTGGTATTTGATCGCTACATCTTTGCAAGACTTGTTTTATAATACACTTTATAGAGTATTAGGGTTACACCAGACTGTGGTCTAAATTGTCTGGACATAATGTTGTTTATCGTCACTTTTTACTCCGCATCGCTGCAACCCCTAATCAGCATAGACCTGACCAACTATCTGCCTCAGAGGTCAAGACACCATCGAAATCGGCAAAGAAAGGGCTTTCTGCTTCCTGAGTTTATTGCTAGAGTTTCTCTACTGATCGCTTCTATGACATTCCTGCTACATGACCTACCAGTATTAGTCTGTATTTATCTTCGCTACCATAGGCACCTCGTTACTTTCTCATATAAGTCACATCACGTGGTCATGACCTTTCTGGTTAATGTAAGTTCTTCAAATTTATATTTCCCATCTACGCATCTGATTTTCATTCTTCTTTGCGCAAAAAGTTCTATAAAGGCAAAAACAAGAAATAAATTAAATAATATGTAAAAAAATAAAGAATAAATTAGTTTTTACAAGATAAATGGTGACCATGGGACAACGAAAAAGGATCTGTGGATATAACTGAAACGATAAGACGAATTCGATTATTATGTTGATATAAGATGTTTTCTATATTTTCTATGACAGTTACGAACCACCGAATATACTATATACGAAATAGTTATAGAAACAATCTGAATAATTTCCTTATAAAGACTGTACCTCATACGAATTACGAATGTATCGAATTATTGATTAATTATATAGATATATTCCGTCTTCAAAAAATCTGAAAACATCTTTTTCTAGGATTGTTTGGGATAGAAGGAATGTAAAACCATTGTTACTACTTTCCCTAGTCCAACCAAACAGTCCTGAAAAAACTATGTAACCTGATTTAAAGATGGCCGTCTGTCCTTCAGACTACTTAATGCACTAGGTCTTGGGCCCTCCATTAAAAAAAATATATTACCTCCTTCATGAGACTTTTTTATTCGGTTATTCATGTTGAGTCGGACAACTTTTCTATCCTGGAAAATTTTTGGAGGGGGACGTTTCCTAAATTAATATAAAGGTTTCTTAAGTTTGGTGTGTCCAACTGTGACTGTCCTTAAAAATTTGTCGGACAATATTGCCAGTTAATTGTAAATATTTTTATCAAACAATCCTGCAAAATTGGAAAAGACTGTAAGACTTGTACACACTTCTAAGTAGGTCAAAACGGCAAACAGGTGTATGTTCTCAAAAAAATGTTTGATAGTGTGTAAAAAATGTTTTATTATCAGCTAAGTACTTTCAACACATAACGTGCCATCATCAGAGCTTCCTAAAAGTACATAAGACAAGATAAGATTTTTTTATAAAAAATGAGTGAAAAACTTACGTTTTCTTATAAAACCTTCATAGAAGAGCAATTGCTAAACGACACAATAAAAACATGGATACTGGGCAAAAGCCACAGATATCGGGTATAACAACCCCTTAAAATGAATAAATTCACATCTAAATTCTTTTATATATTAAAAAGACAACATGGCTGAGTCAAACCATTTTGAGTCCACGTGAACAGCTGAGGGAGACTGCCATTAAAATGATAAAGAAGGAACCACAATCTTATGCGACCTCTATATTCGTAAATAATAATTAAAATTAATTAAAAATTGAAAATGACTAAAAAGCCATGTATAGGTTAAATAAATTTTAAGTTAAGATACTAAATTTTTAAAGTTAAATTTTCAAAAAATTACTATTATTAATATTGAAGTGAAATGTTAACGTGTATATAAGTTATCAAAATTCTTCTAAAAACAAAACTGTTATAGTTTGACCAAGTGTAGAAGAAGTTAGATGAAATCAAACCTAAGAGAAATCTCATTTGATAAGCTCGGAGTTCAAAAGCTGTTATTTTATACATTAACAATCTTATTAATTAATTCAGACAAATCTCAAATATTTTACTTGTTTACAAATATGTAATCAATGAAAGAAAACTCAAGAATACCTAAGGGCCGGTTGTTCGAAAGCTAATCAACAATGATCACTATCAAATATTTAATTACTGTCACCAACTGTCAATGTCAACTTTGATTGGTTTGCTGAAAACATAATTGATTATAATTATGAGATTAGTTAATCAATTAACATAACAATTATTAACATAATTGATTAACTAATTTCATAATTGTAATCCATAATTATGTTTTCAGCAACCCAAACAAAGTTGACATCGACAGTTAGAGAGTAATTAAATATTTGATGATGATCATTTTTGATTAGCGTTCGAACAACCGGCCCTAAAAGTAATGTTCAAAAACTTTCATAAATTGTTGGGTATACTGTATACTAAACCAAAATTATTAAAGAAATTTCTTAAAAATAGGATCAAATTTGCAATTTAATTGAATCTGGGTGTTAACACAGTTTTGAGGGTTTCTTTTCATTTCTCTACTTATTTCTAGATCTTCTAGTAAATTCATTTTGGTATAGTTATTATTAGGTATACTATGTAGGATCCTACTATCTCTTTATGGACTAAAGCTATGTTTCGATTGTGGTTCCTTCTTTATCATTTTTATAAATGACAGTCTTCCTCAGCTGTTCACGTGGGCTCAAAATGGTTTGACTCAGCCATGTTGTCTTTTTAATATATAAAAGAATTTAGATGTGAATTTATTCATTTTAAGGGGTTGTTATACCCGATATCTGTGGCTTTTGCCCTGTATCCATGTTTTTTATTGTGTCGTTTAGCAATTGCTCTTCTATGAAGGTTTTATAAGAGGTCGTAAGTTTTTCACTCATTTTTTATAAAAAAAATCTTATCTTAAATGTCCTTTTAGGAAGCTCTGATGATGGCACGTTATGTGTTGAAAGTACTTAGCTGATAATAAAACATTTTTTACACACTATCAAAAATTTTTTTGAGAACATACACCTGTTTGCCGTTTTTACCTACAATCCTGCAAAAATCAGCTGTGAGGCGTGAGGGTATACATTTTATGACTCTTTTTCCTCCCTATGGGGGGCGCACTATGGAGTCATAAATGATGATTTTTTTGCAGATTGTTTCATAAAATTACTTACAACTTACCGATAATATTGTCTAACAAATTTTTAAGGGTACTCGAGTTTTCGGACACACCAAAGTTTAGAGACCTCTATATGTACGAAACGCCCCCCTCCCGAAAATTTTTCGAAATAGAAAAGTTGTCCGACTTAACATGAATAATCGAATAAAAAAGGTCTCATGAGGGATGTAAATACATTTTTTTAAATGATGGGCCCAAGTACTAGGTAAAAGACAAACCGGGCGCCTGCCCCTTAGGCTACTTAATGTACTATTGTATATGTAGAGGCTAACCTAAGTAAAATTTATGTTATATCGTTAGTAGATTGTAAATTGTTTAGGCTTATGTATTATTGCCTGTATAAAATAAGAAAACTATCAGTAGTTTGTTGTCTTAGTGTACATTTAAATGTGTTTAGGATTGATTGTTGTTGTAATTATATACGATTTAATGCCAAATAGTAGATATTTAAGTTGTACTCAAATATGAAGATTGTAAAATTTTATTTATTATTGAAATAAAACCTAGAATCGTAAATCTCGGTTATTTTTATTGGCGCCTGTCGTCAATTATTAGACGTATGCACAACCATCTAGCTTATTTCATTTTTGTTTTACTGCATTAAAAATATGACTTATTTAAAATAACTCAAACACCTTGATAGCAAACAACAATGACAATTTAAAAGATTTAAAGGTCAATAAATCTTCCTCCCTCTACAGTTAGGTAATTAGTTTTGTGTTTAGACGTTGCTAAAAATGTTTTACACAAAATGTTCATGTTGTCGTAAATCCTACTCAATATCTGTTAGTTCTGAATGTATTTAAGGTATCTATTTGGTACTCCGCTCCGTACTAAATTATGGGTTTGGTTACTAAGGCTCCTATATAGCAAATGAGAAAGGGGAAACAGTCTTTGGAAGTCATACCTTTGAATGTTGACAGCTTCACATACCTTGACTCGCTAGTAACTACACCAACAAAACAAGCGAAAAAATTAAAGGACGAATAAACCCGTCACATAGGGCATACTATGGACTCTAGTAACAATGCCACTCAAAAAACATTCAAAGAAGAACTAAAATTATTATATACAATAACTACCGAGGCAGGTCCTCACGTATGGTGCAGAAACATGGACCCTAACGCAGAAGGATGAAAGGCTTTTGAAACACAGCGAAGTTACACATGCTGGACACATAATATGAATGCCAGACAACATGATTTTTTAAAAGCTAACCACAGGAACGTTTGTAAGAAGAAGAGGCAGAAGTCGACCGCGAATTAGGTGGTTAGATGGAGTTGAGACCGACTTAGGGATATTAAAAATCAGAAACCGAGCAGAATGGCAACGAATTTTAAAGCAGGTCAGGATCCACAAAAGATTGTAAAAATCAACCAACCACTGCCTACTCAGAATACTTACTATATGTAGACGATCTGGCCATAGCTATTCAAAACAAGACTTTCTGTGGAGTAGGGGCTGAGCTAGAACCGGCACTGTACTCCATGTCCGAATTCCTTATCCATCACAAATCACGTTTGATGATAAGGAGTTTGACTATCACTCTGATAAGGAGTTTGACCTTTTGGCATATATGCCAATACTAAGTCTATAATCAACCAAATTTAATGTAAATGTATTATAACTATACTGTCATAACAGTCCAAGGTAATAGATTTGAAGAATTTTCTACTTGATTTTGCCAGGGCGGTTCAGTGTCCAATCAGTTATCAAAATGTCCGTTCGTTCTTGCACTACTTCACTCATGGTTTGAACTTTTTTTGCTATTGAAGATCTTATAAAAGTAACTTAGTTCTGTACCTTTAATAGTAATAGTGTCCCATAATTTGATTTTCAAAATTCATGTTTTTGCTATCTCATCATATCATAGTTTTCCTTAATTCATTATCGAACCAGTTGTTGTGCGGTGTGAAAAATTCTGTTGCGAGGACATTTTCTACTGTTTTCGTAATTATTCTTTTGATTGATACAAGGTGATTTAGTGAAACGGTACGATGTGACAACGCTGCTAACGATAAAATAGAGGAGCCGCGGGCTTGCGATGTAAACGTTGTGAATCTAGAGAGTGGGAACTTTAGTTATCATGGAGACGTGGTCGGGTAAACAACGCGTATTTGCTGTGAAAGCTTATTACAAAAATGGTGAAAGTTTTGTGCGTGTACAACGACCATTTCGTTTACACTACCATTTGCCGCCCCGCGCGCTATTCCGTCTAACATGGCTATTAAGACTTGGGTTAGGAACTTTGAAAGTAGTGGTTCAATATCACAAAAAAGAGGTGGCAGTGTCAGAACTGCTCGCACACCACAGAATATTGAAGCGGTGCCAAATTCATTATATACGAGTCGTCGCAGGGATCTTCGAGGACTCGCGTGTAATGAATTTGGAACCTCTTCAATATTCTGTGGTATGCGATCAGTTCTGACACTGCCACCTCTTTTTTGTGATATTGAACCACTACTTTCAAATTTCCTAACCCAAGTCTTGTAATTTGGTCTTGTGAACGGTGCGGAAAGTGGTAGTGTAAAGGAAATGCTCGTTGTACACGCACAAAACTTTCACCATTTTTGTAATAAGCTTTCACAGCAAATAGGTACGCGTTGTTCACCAGACCACGTCTCCATAATAACTAAACTTCCCACTCTCTAGATTCTAGATTCACAACGTTTACGTCATTTTATCGTCAGCAGCGTTGTCAAATCGTACCGTTTCACTGAATCACCCTTTATCTGATTACCGTTGAGTGAGAACACCTGCGATCACATTAAATCTTTACCGGTTGCTATTAATGAGATACTTTTTCAGCTTTTATCGAGTAAGATCTATACACTATAAGGAATGCGAAAAATGTTAACTTGTCATTGACAATCACAAAACCCTATTTTGATAATAATAGTCCAGTCAATGACCATTTTCTTGCATAATTTCTGAGCTTGCACAGATTTGCACCAACATTTGACTGTAGGTTCTACTAACCCACAGCTTGCTTTTACCCTGGGGGATGCTATCCCTTCTGATGGTAATTTTTTTTTCTGAAAAATAACACCCAGAAAGAATAGGTATACTAACCAATTTTAGGCTTTTGTTCAATACATATTTTAATTTTTTTTCTGAAAGTCAATACTTTTGACTTACTCGCAAGTGAAAATGCCAATCCTAAAAAAAACACACATTCTTTTTCAAACGATTTTTTGCGAAATACTCAAAAAGTATGTACCTATAAAAATTTAGCTTATCAAAAAACGGAGAAATAGCTTATTGAAATTTGGATCTTTCTCGTCAATAAAAGAACCAAAATTAAAAATTTGACGTGATATATGAAGAAAACAATGCATTTTCGTGAAAAACTCGTAGGGAATTTTTTGTAGTGCATCTTCATTTTATTTTTTATAAAAGTCTAGCACCAATCCTAAGGGAGTTATGACAAAAATAGGGTTGGCCCTTTATTTTTTCTACGACAAAAAACGTGAAAGTCACTTCTAATTGTCACCCTAATAAAAAGTAATCGTTACTAAATAATAAAAAAAACTGATTTGAAGTGAGAGGGGGTATTTCTATAAAAATTACCTTTTTTAAATAAATCGAAAACTATATTAGAGAAGCGCCAAATTTTGTTTATTTGAAAAAGAATGGATTTTTTGTAAAAATGCAAAAATCCCTCTCAGCTTAAACTCAATTTATTTCAATATTAAACATTTAAAACCGGCCAAACTTGTAAAGTACACTGTAGTACACTAAAGTAGATTAGGAAAGTGAAGTGTAAAGGGGTAACATTATTTTTAATCGTGGTGGTACTTAGAGGGTAACGTTCACGTTTTTTGTCGCTGATTTTTTTTGTGTGTATTTGATGGCCTTGGCCGAGCCAATTAGCCAGACATTTTGTTATTTTAAAAACAAACCAATTTGTTTTTTCAATCAGAGGAATTTTGTCTGTATTTCTAACTCTATATACATACATAACAAACTAACATTACAATTATTATCTAAATAATACACTGTTTTGGTTGTAAATACAGGGTGAGTTTTTAGTGCGAAATCGGTCGATAACTCCATTATGGTATAAAATATCGAGAAAAGTTATTTAAAAACAATGTAGGCAATTTTATTCTCCACGCTTGGAAAATATGTCCATTTCTACAGGGTGATCAGTAACTGCGTGCTATATCAAACATAAAATTTTTTTAAATGGGACACCCTATATATTTTTTCATATTTATATTCCCCTCATAATTCTTGTTCATATAATATATGGTTTTGCATCACTATACAGAGTATTTAACAAGTTATGACCATTTTTATTTCGAAATCACTATGAGATTAACACCCTGTATATAAAGAAGTAATTCGTAGACAATAATTTGTTTTATGAAGTAAGATAAAAAATATACTGTAGTTTTTAAATTAAGTCCAATTCACATCAATGACGAATATTTGTATACAGGGTGAACTACAAAACCAAATTACGATTTTCTCTATTTTTTTAAATGGATCACCCTATATTTTATTTTTCAACATTATTGTATTTAATATACTCTTTCATTTTTATATAGCATTCCCTATATCTAAACTGATTACTTTCCGAGATATTTTTAGTTTTCTTCAAATTTCGGGAATACATTCAATTTTTCTAGTAGAAATAAGTTAGTATTGAGTGATAATTAAACAAAATTATTTTTATTAGATAAATAACTAACACAAAATATAAACCATAGCAATATGCAGTGAATATACCAATAAATGTGATATTAAGAAATTATCATATTTCCCTAATATACAAGAATCGTACAATTCCTACAAAAAAATCTTTGTATTGTATATAATAATATAACAAGATTATTTTTATTCAATAAATAACTTACATAAAACATAAATCAAAACAATATACAACTGATGTAACAGTTTTTAGATTGGTATATCAACAGCATTCTAAGCCAAGAACTTTTTAGTAGATCATTCATTTTTATAAGCACTTTTAAACTACAAAACAAAATTACGATTTTCTCAATTTTTTTTAATAGATCACCCTATATTTTATTTTTTTTTGAAATATTGTATTTATGATACTCTTTCATTTTTATATAGCATCTCCTATACCTAAACTTATTAGTTTCTGAGATATTTTTAGTTTTCATCATTTGCCGGGAATACATTCAATTCTTATAAATATAAATAACTTAACAAATAAGTATTATGTAATAATATAACAAATATTTTCATTCAATAAATATCTAACAAAAAAATAATAAACCATAACAAAATTTAATGAATGTACCAATTAATGTGATGTTAAGGATATAAGTTTAAAGTAAATGTTGAAAATGACCACTTTCAACGTCTATGCAATTTTGTAACCGATATTCAAATGACCGAGCCACATTTCTAACATTTTTGAAGTCAATGTTATTAAAAGCTTCTTTTATTCTATTTTTCATATCATCAAGCGTTGTTGGATGCTTCTGGTATACACGGTTTTTTATATAGCCCCATTTGAAAAAAATCAATTTTGGAAGAACTGGAGCACCGTCGTATAAAAACCTCAACCGTCAAAAAATGTGGACCAATCACATAATCTCTAACAATATTACCTTAAACATTTATATGTAGATCACCTAGTTTAAGTGTTAACAAAGTAGGGATTTCTTGATGCATATTAATGAAATTTAATATGAAAATTATATTATTAATAACTGCGGGTCACAATCTGCAATTAGGAATGTGTTACTAAAAACTTCTTGGCTTAGAATGCTGTTGATATAATAATCTAAAAACTATTAAATTATTTGTATATTGTTTTGATTTATGTTTTGTGTGAGTGGTTTATTAAATAAAGATAATCTTGTAATTTTATTATACACAAGATACCTATATTTTTTTTGTAGGAATTGTATGATTCTTGTATATTAGGGAAATATGATAATTCCTTAATATCACATTTATTGATACATTCATTGCATATTGCTATGGTTTATATTTTGTGTTAGTTATTTATTGAATAAAAATAATTTTGTAATTATCATTCAATACCAACTTATTTCTACTAGAAAAATTGAATGTATTCCCGAAAGTTGAAGAAAACTAAAAATATCTCCGAAAGTAATAAGTTTAGATATAGGAAATGCTATATAAAAATGAAAGAGTATAATAAATACAATATTTTTGAAAAATAAAATATAGGGTGATCCATTTAAAAAAATAGAGATAATCGTAATTTGGCTTTGTAGTTCACCCTGTATACAAACATTCGTCAATGATTTTAACTGGACTTAATTTAAAAACTACAGTATATGGTTTATCTTACTACATAAAACAAATTATTGTCTATGAATTACTTCTTTATATACAGGGTGTTAATCTCATAGGGATTTCGAAATAAAAATGGTCATAACTTGTTAAATACTCTGTATAGTAATGCAAAACCCTATATGAACAAGAATTATGAGGGGAATATAAATATGAAAAAATGTATAGGGTGTCCCATTTAAAAAATTATACGTTTGATATACCACGCTGTTATTGATCACCCTGTAGAAATGGACATATTTTCCAAGCGTGGAGAATGTCATTGCCTACATTTTTTCTAAATAACTTTTTTCGATATTCTATACCGTAATGGAATTATCGGCCTATCCCGCACTAAATACTCACCCTGTATATATTTTTTTGTACGTATTTATTTTTTTTGTATTTTTTTGTATTTTTTATATCTTTAATTTGTTTTTATTATTTTTTATTAATTGTTTTTTTTTACTACCTACGCTAAGACATAAACCCGATTCAACATCTCGGAGGTTTACATCTTCTTAGTTTTTTTTTCTTTTTTTTGCTTTTTTTTCTTAAAAAAATATTTTTTTAAAAAACTATGGAACATATCGTCAGCTTACTGCCAAAACCAACTAACTCCACTTTTTAAAGTTTTGAGGAATCAACGTTTTAAACTTTAATTTGAAATGAAAAATCGTTTGAATTTAAAAATGATTTAATGACTGAAAAATATTAAAGTAAATAACATTATAAACTAAACATTTTGTTAAAATGAAGTGAAAGTTAAAAAAAAGTACAAAAAACATTTTTTTCGGCACTTGT
Organism: Diabrotica virgifera virgifera; assembly: GCF_917563875.1. Lineage (NCBI taxonomy): Eukaryota > Metazoa > Arthropoda > Insecta > Coleoptera > Chrysomelidae > Diabrotica > Diabrotica virgifera. The sequence continues at coordinate 264,927,098 of NC_065444.1, forward strand.
CGGGTTTTGGCTGTACAAAGTTGGTCAACTTCTAGGTAACTTTGAACATCACTGTCCTCCATATCAGGCACTTGTCTTGTTTTGGCAGAACTAGAATATTGTAAATGATAAAATACTATTTTATTTAAAAAAAGATGTGCAGACAACTGCACATATGTGTTTTTGGCTGAATAAAGTTTCATCATTGGAATTAGTTGTTTTGAGACCCTTCTGTTTTCCACATTTAAAATCTGCTTTGAAGTGTCTGGTTTCATCAGTACATTCTTTGATAATTATTAAGTACAAAGGCGTACTTAACTCAGAATCGACAAAAAGTGGAGTTAGTTGGTTTTGGCAGTAAGCCGACGACATTTTTGTAATAACTCTCTTAGGATTGGAGTCTATAAAAAATAAAATAAAGATTTCTTAAGCACTTCAAGGGGTAGAATCTCTCTAAAAAGAAAAAGAAACCCTAACGACACATGGTCAACTTTTAAGTTGGGAGTAATGCTTATAGAACACATCGGTGCCGGCTTAGAAAATTATGCTGGAAAATGGTAATTGACTGGACTATAAGTGATGATAGAAGAATGACGTTATCATTAGGGGAGTGCAATTAGAACGAAAATATGCATTGTTTCGGAAAAATTCAAATAAGCTTATATTTTTCTAAAACTTTTTTTGTTAGTTTATAACATGTTAAAGTAAAAAGTTCTACTCGCGGATTTGCCGCTAATTGTTTATTAATTGTTTAAACAATAACAATTGTTTTGTATTAATAATTTTAAAAATATCGTTAAATTCATAATTTTACTTTGATCAAATATGTTTCTATTTTGTTTTTGATTATACTGAATCCGAATATGGCATTGCAATTTGAAAATTCTTATACATAAGCTCTTATACAGTATGTCTGCGTAGCTAGGAACCACATGGAAAACTTTTTTATTATCAATTTTACGAAAAAAAGATATTCTTCATAAAATGCTCTGGATAGTAAAAAATCTAAAACTCAACCATCAGATATCAAGTTTTATCAATTGTATACGAATTTCGTTAAAGAGTAAAGTACCTTTATATTTCAGAATATCAAAAAATGCTATTGTGAAAAGTTGTTTGAAATTAAAAACTATGTTTAAATATACAATAACATTATTCTAATCGAAAATTTTTTTCAATTTTTTCTCAAATTACGGATACTCATCATCATTTTATTACAATTATCTTAGACCATAAAAACTGATAGACACGCCTTGTACCGAACCGTTGAAGCAAAGATCTTCCGCGAAAGTGACGTCACAATACGGCAAGAACTTGTTTGGATTCTTAGCAAAGCACTAATAAAATTACCCAATTTTAGATTAATTATAGTATAACCTTTGTAATATAAGTAATTTTGTAGTATAACTTAATATTTTGTAAAAAATATGGAAGAAAAATCATTTAGCAAAGTAATTAATAAATATTTTTGACTTAAAGTAATTTTGTAAAAAGAAATGTTTTATTTGAAATTATATCGTTGGTATATCTCTTCTTGTTTGATAATCAAAAATAAATTTAAAGGAGAGTAATTTTCTTTTGGGTGTTAGTTTCACGTTAGGTGAAAAAATATGTAGGAAATCTATTAATTAATGACCACAAAACAAAATAGCTTTTGTTAACTTACTTCTAACTCTTATTACATTATTTAGTTTTTCACCAATCTGATGTATCAATAATGCGAACAAATTATCTTTATTCGATTAAACAAATGGTTTGTTTCAAAATCATGATCAAACATGTTCTTTGTATTCGCTAAACACATAACCATGCACGTTTAAGATCTATTTTGTCAATAATTTAGAATCGTTCAATTTTTTTGAATTGTACCTACATAATTCTAATTTCGCTTTCAGCAATTTTGCAAATATGAATGACGTCTTTAGAAGGTTGAATTAAATTTTTTTTGATATGCTATAATTTTTGTGTCTTATGAATGGACATTGTAAATTATCACATTCAATTGCACACAAACATATGTCACAATGTAATGTTTTCTTAACTTTCTTAACTACAAACCCAGCGATATAGTCAACATCACAAACATAAGATGACTCTTTTTGAAAAACTTAAATTATTTACAGTATAATCATGGTTACTAGTTATTATTTCCCTATTATTTTCATCAGTTCTAGATTTGTCAATGAGTTGATGATCAACAGTTTTCATTTTCACAGTATTTGTTGTGCCCATTGCTAAAATTGTGGAAGGTGCCTGTTCTATACAATTAGCCTGGGTAGATCCTGTAACACTTGTGTGCATTAAGAGTCTTTTATATGCATCTTCAAATTTTTTTGCCGTTGGGTTGTTGTTGTAACCTCCATGACTCCTATAATAGAACTAAATAAAACTTCTAAGTGATACTGAGAAAGTTTATAGGCCGAAAGATACTTCAGACCTCCATCCATATGATCCTTCACGTAATTTTTCCAAATTCGCATTCGCATCATACCAATAAAACCCGTTTATTTTTGGCTTAGATGCAGTGGTTCACCATTGTTGGAATATTTGAGTGAATTAAGATACTTTATAAATTCTTCAATTTTTTGACAAATCGCTTGTTTATTATGCTGCTGTAAACTGGATTTTAGGTGTTTTCCCCTTTTTTTGTCGCTGCGTACAATTAAATGCTCTGCAAGATAACATCATAATTAAAAAATTAGTGTATTGGAAAAATTTTAAATTGGAACACTTTAAAAAGTTTACAACGCCTATAAACACTTCTAATCTCTAACGTTTTCTGCCGTAAACTGACGTCACGCACAGCTGTGTGAATCGTTTTATGTTGGCTTCACTCTTCGAGACGAGAGAATAGCATTACGGCGTGTCTATCAGTTTTTATGGTCTAAGACAGTGGTTCCCAACCTTTTCTGTCTGGCGACCCACCTTCTGATGTTTTTTGATGTTCGCGACCCATCCCTCACCCATGATGATAGAAAAAAAATAAGGAACACGGCCATTGTACGCTACACAGCTACTGTAAGAGCCACTCCGCGACCCATCTGGAATCTGCCAGCGACCCACTAGTGGGTCGCGACCCACCGGTTGGGAAACGCTGGTCTAAGACAATTATGATAACTATTGTATTATCACTTTTACGAAAAAAAGTTATTCTTCATAAAATGCTCTCCCTGGTCTAAAATCTAAGATACAATCATCAGATATAAAACTTTAAAAATAAAAATGTATACCATGTTTATTCAGTTGCAATGCGAAGCCAAAACTGTCTTAATTTTTACCTAGATCAGAGAGTGCAGCCAGCACTCTTATCGACGATTTCACCTCTTGTTATAATAGTAGTTCTTCTGGTCAGTTGCAATGGGGGATTAATATGTCGAAAATTTTTACCTGGACCAGAGAAAGCAGCCTATGCAGTCTCTGATGAACCTCTAACAAGAGGTGAAATCGTCGATAAGAGTGCTGGCTGCACTCTCTCTCTGATCTAGAACTCGCTGAACTGAATAAAAATGGTATACATTTTTATTTTTATATTAGTAACTCCTATAGAGTAACTAGGTCCATTTTCCGTTGGAACTTTACCAGGCTGCAGACGGGGGTTGTGAATTGCATAGTGTAGAATTCCTTCCCTTTTGTCTTCACTGCAGCATCCATTTGGCTTGCATATTGTAGAAGCCTTGGAGGTGTCACCAGGAAGATGGGCCAATAAGTTTTTCAATTAAAAATCTTTTAAAAATATTTAATTTACAAATATTTTTATTAGGTTGAAAAACTTAGTCTTTTATTTAGCAGATGCCGCTACGCACCTACTACCTCTCGTCAGTTGCAGTGGGGGATTAATATGTCGAAAATTTTTACCTGGACCAGAGAAAGCAGCCTATGCAGTCTCTGATGAATCTCTAACAAGAGGTGAAATCGTCGATAAGAGTGCTGGCTGCACTCTCTGATCTAGGTAAAAATTAAGACAGTTTTAGCTTCGCATTGCAACTGAATAAAAATGGTATACATTTTTATTTTTATATTAGTATTACTCCTATAGAGTAACTAGGTCCATTTTCCGTTGGAACTTTACCAGGCTGCAGACGGGGGTTGTGAATTGCATAGTGTAGAATTCCTTCCCTTTTGTCTTCACTGCAGCATCCATTTGGCTTGCATATTGTAGAAGCCTTGGAGGTGTCACCAGGAAGATGGGCCAATAAGTTTTTCAATTAAAAATCTTTTAAAAATATTTAATTTACAAATATTTTCATTAGGTTGAAAAACTTAGTCTCTTAGTCTCTTTTACACTTTTTTAATTTTATACGAGGTATGTAAAAAATATGAATTTTTCTGAAGAGTTAAGTGCCTTTATTATTCACAATATTTTAATTAGAAGGATGTAATTGAACACTAAAATAAATTTTTTAATTCCAAACAACTTTTCTTAACAATTTTCGATATTGCGAAAAATAACGATACTTTTCTCTTGAGTGAAATTCATATTTTTTGACATACCTCGTATAAAATTCATTAAATTTGATATTTGATGATTGCATCTTAGATTATATACGATGCAGAGTATTTTATAAAGAATAACTTTTTTCGTAAAACTGATAATAAAAAAAGTTATCAATAGGTTCCAAGTTACGCAGACATACTGTATAAGAGCTAAAAAAAATTTTTTTGCTGAACATTTATTATTGTTGAAGTTTATTATTAAATGTTTTTTAGGTAAGTTTTACAGAAAAAAGTTTTGATCACTTTATATAAACATTTTTTTAGCTGGTAATTTTCGGTTTTTGTATTACATTTTTGTTATCTTTCTTAATTTTCTTAAAAAGAAATAGTCTATTTCATTTCTAAAGTAAAATAATTTAGTGCATTTTAAAGATTATATCCTAAGCTTTAAAAAAGCACTTATAAAACTATAATAGATCTGTTCAAACTTGAGTAATACCGTCTTAAAGTGGTGGTAACTCTATAATACTACGAAGATTTCAAAAATTACATTTTTTAAGACGTCATATCATCTGAATTAAATTTTTGAGATTTTTTTTGAATAAAACATCATTTAGTACTATGCTTGAAAGGTAAGTTGTGCAAAATTGAGGGTTTTATAAGAAAAATTGTATTAGTTACACATTTTTAAATCATTTTTAAACAATATTCATGTAAGGCTCACTTTCCGCCCCCACCGTACTTATGCCCATACATTTTATTTCTTTTTATTATAACCATAAAAAAGCTTAATTATTCTTCTTTTAGGTTCAATTTGTAAAATTTCATTTGATCCATTAGTTAAAGAATTACATTAAAATAACTCAACCGTGCATTTCGCCGTACGCTAGTTTACAGTGCGCCAATGTTTGTGAGAAGGGTGACTTTAGCGTTATAAATAAAAAATTATAGAAGATACAGATTTAATTTTAGAAAATTCTTTATATAAGGTTTTTTTTTGTAAAATTTTCTGAATTTTTCAATGGTCAAGTCAGTTTTGTTATAAAATTTATATTTTCGGAGTTATTTAAAAAACATCAAACTTCGTAGTTCATTTGTTTAATAAAAAATGAAGCACCCACTTCTCGAGTAGAACTTTTTGATATGTTGTTTATTAAACATTTCTTAATGAAATTACAAAAAGTTCTATCTTGTTTGATTTTTTCCGAAGTGAAAATCTATATGCACTCCCCTACATATTTATTGTTTATTTTGGCGAACACGGAACTAAACAACATTAGCCCAAATTTCTACAATTTGAAAACACAGGAAAAGCTTTTCCGCTTGCTTGCTTTGACGAAATTTTTGTGTATACACTGGCCAGTCGATCATATTGTTTTCACTATAACCTTGCAAGTACGTATCCTTACCTTTTGCTATTAATATTACTTTATTCTGTATCACAAAGTTCATTACAACTTGTGCTCAATGCTCCATCTGAATCATTTAGCACCATTTGCTTCTTTCTTTTATAAATTAAAATAAGATAACCTGCAAAAACAGTTTAATTTTATACATACAGTGTGTTGACAAGTTAATTATATCTAAAAAACCTCAAAAAACGTTTTAGCATAGATTAGAAAACATAATAGATTGCGAAATAACGATAATTTATTGTAAAACTATAATTTGAATGTCAAATTTATTACATTTTTAAACAATTATCATCAATAAAATGTTGAAATTATTGTTAGTTCATAGAAATAAAATGTAAATACCGCCCAGTAAGAATCGAGTATTGTCTTGTAATTTAAATTGGTGGGTAGTAGGTGTAGCAGAAAAATAATAAAAAATGGCCTATGTCAGGTGTATACAAATTATTCTAGAGCGCAAACTAGTGACGATTTGTTTAATAGCTGCGAGAAGCAATATAATCGAACACAGTCTGTGAGACATGCACACCTCGTAGAAAATGACATGCTTGTCATTTGGGGTAAGGGGATGGCCCAAATAGATCAGGAGCCACTCTATCTCGCCCCAATGCTCCAGACCATTCTCCACCCCCTGATAGTACGCTGATCCGCTATAGAGGCTGCAAATCGGCCAAATGCTTGTCATATAGGAGTCATGGGTACAAGGACTCACACACGAAATACTTCTCTTAGTTAGGCTCGACAGCGTGAGGCGCTATAATCCTGCTTTAATCATAATTGACATATATCATCACTGTGTTTTTGCTTGCCCAGCCGCTGAGCTCCAGCTCCGTAGTGGAATCAGTTCGGTGCTCGAGAATTTGGGCCCCCCGGTCCCGTATTTTGTGTTTTTGTTATTAGTAATATTTCTTTTTGGTTTGCGCCGTTTTGTTAATTGTTTTTTAAAAATTGAAAATGGTTATTCCTTTTTAATTGTTTTTTGTTGGCCCAGGCAGGGTTTCATTTGTTTTTTTATATTATTTTGGAGGGAGGGTGTCTCAATCTATTTATCTTCCTGATGCCTATTTTCTTGCGATTTGAACTTCATAGATTCTTCCGATAGATCCAAGTGGTTATTTTGTCATCTTATTATTTGTTTAAGCATTTTCTTTATTTGCTGCTTTGGTGTTCTGTTTTTCCATCTATGGAAAAAATTATACCCTATTGATTCTCGCAAGATCTGGTTTGGGTTATTTTCAACCTCAGCGAATTTTTCTCTGGCTTTTCCTTCTATTATATCCAGCACTTTTAAATGCTCCAGTTCTCTGAACTGCAAACGTTAAACCACGTATCTGGGCACATTCGCTATTTCTCTAAAGCATTTGTTGTGTTCTGTTTGTATCTTCTTTGTGTTTATTTTGCATGTTTGTCCCCATATGATGCTATTTATTAGTCTGATCTTTTTTGTTGTTAATTTGCTTTTTATTGCTGCTTCTGCCTTTCTTTCTGAGTCCCACTGTAACTCCTAGGTAGTTGTCATCGTTTTTCCATTCTATGGGTATGTCTTGCACTATTAGTTGCTCTTCTAGGTTATCTCTTCTATTTTTGATACGATCCGCTTGGGTCTTCTATGGATTTATTACTATTTTCCATTGGATACATCAGTCTTCTATTGTATCCATTGCCGTCTGTAGGTTTCTCACGGCTACATCCAGGTATCTACCTTTTGTCGCTAGTGTCGTCTGTATAAAGGGTGAGTGGAATTCCGGGTGTTCTTCTAACGTTAGCTGTGTATATGCAGTACAGTACGGGTAACAATACTACCCCCTGTGGTACTATGGCCTCCGGGCTCCATGTTTGGACGGGACTTGTCCTATTCGGGTCCTGAACCTCCGGTTGTAGACAGTTGTAGGAAGATGTATGGAAGATATGTCTCCCAGAATTTTTTAAAATAATCTTTTGTTAGAACGATTTCAGAAGTGGAAATGGAAACGTCAAACATTATTTATTTAAAAATGTAATTTTCGTTTCAGAACCTTGAAGTACATCTTTGTATTGGTTAGTTTTAAATAACACTTGTTAACGAACTGTACAGTATATAAATTATTAAACCATTTTAAATTTATGAGGATAAACTTTAGGATACAGAATTATCAGTTGATTCAATTTGTCAGAAGTTAATTTGAACAATGTTCTAATAATTATAAAATGATTTTTTAAGTGATAATATTTAAACGCAACAAGATAATTGGTTATGAAGACCATTGATTAAATTTAAACATATGTGAATTATAATAAAATATTGAACTTAAAAATTAAAAGACGCAGTTAACGCAATCATTAATGAATTGATAAAAAAATAATAAAAAAAGAAAGAAAAAAGCAAATCCACAAAGAGGGCCTAATTCTCCTAGGTGTCGAAATGGGTTTGCGTGTTAGCGCTATGTCAAAGGGCACTTTGACAATTATACATGACCATTTGGGTGTGAGAAAGCCGTTTCCAAATGGGTGCCGCGATTCTCACCCCAGAGGAAAAACAACAACGAATTGACGAATCTTGGCACTGTTTGGACATGTTTGGAATAAGTCTGAGTTTTTGCATTGGTATGTCGCCGTGGAAGAAACATGGATCCATAACTTCACTCCGGAATCAAATCGTTCATCATCTGAGTGAATAGCACCCGGAGAAAGCCGTCCAAAGCTACCAAAGATGCAACAAACCAGGTTATGGCCTCCGTATTTTGGGACAATTGACTATGTAAAACATGGTTTCGAAAAACTTCAAATTAAAATCTGGAGTGCGGCAGGGATGTATAATATCCCCCATTCTATTCAATATATATAGTGAACACATTATGCGTCAAGTTTTTTAGGAATGGCAAGGTGGAGCAACGATAGGAGGAAGAAAAATAAAAAAACCTGCGTTATGCTGATGACTCTGTTATATTGGCGTCTTCACCAGAAGAACTGAAAGAAATTATGAATAGGCTAGGAACGGTGAGTACAGAATATGGTTTGAAAATAAATATACAGAAAACCAAAGTAATGATCATCGATAGAATCAGAAACAAACAACCGGAGGTAAGAGACTTGGCAGGTTACGAAGTGGTCAGACAATTGAATTATTTAGGCTCCGTTATTACTAACGGTGGAGGATGCGAAGACGAGATCCGTAGGCGCATCATAATGGCCAGATAGGCAACAGCCAAACTCACAAAAATATGGAGGAATACTGACATTACAAAAAACACAAAATTACGCCTTGTTTGAGCGTTAATATTTCCTATCGCCACCTACGCTTCAGAGACTTGGACCATCAAAAAAGCAGATTCAAAACGTATAATGGCATTTGAAATGTGGGTCTACCGGAGAATGTTGCGCATGCCATGGACCGTACATCGCACAAATAATTCAATATTAGCCGTACTTAACATAAAAACTAGACTCAGCACAACTATCAACCAAAATATACTGTGATATTTTAGACATACAACTAGAAGAAGAGAAGGCATGGAACGAATGATAGTTGAAGGCAACGTAGAGGGCAGAAGATCCAGAGGAAGATCTCCATTACGATGGTCGGACCAAATAAGGGACATGACTGGTTACTCGTTCTCCGAAGCAAAACAACACGCACAGGAGAGAGAGGTTTGGATAGAAATAGTCAAACGACTTACATGACGCCACTACATCCTTACGAAGGAGAACAGATAGAGGAGGAGGAGGTAAAACGTGTAGAAACAATCAACAGTGACTGCTATATTGGTAGGTATATTGGAGCGTTTGAAGATCAAATTAGCAAAGAAAAGGCCTCATTTGTTGAAAAAACATTGTTGTTTCTCCCAGACAATGCATCGTGTCACAATTTGATGAAAACGATGTCAAAAATGCACGAATTGAGCTTTGAATTGCTTCGTCGCCCATCGTATAGTCCAGATCTGTCCCTCAGCGATTACTATCTTTTTTCCGGTCTAAAAAATGCTCCGTGGCAAAAGATATCGCTCCGATCAGGAAGTAATCGTCAAAACTGAAGCCTATTTTGAAGGCAAAGATCAATCTTTGCGGATTAAAGGAGAATATTTTTTAAAATTTCGTTCCATGGAATTGCCTCCCATTCGTCTTGAAAGAGTCTAGAGGAGTAGGTATCCGGCTACAAATACTTCTATCAAGTCTGTCCCAAATATACTTGATGGGATTTAGATCGGGACTGTGCGCTGGCCATGTCAACATCATTTAAGTAGGTATTCTCGGACAATGCGGCCAGCATGAGAGAGTGCTTTGTCATGCATCAGTATTACTCTGGGCTAATTAGCAAAATACAAGGAAAAGTTATTTACCAGCAATTTTATTGCTGGAATCGAATCTTATTATTGTATGTATTAATAATATGGGTATGCAAAGTCCGCAGATAGTGTGCTACTTTTTTTTATAAACAAAATGGCGCCCGAAAATCGTGTTTTTTTTTTCAATTTTTGCTCTATAACTCCAAAGATTTTAACTTTATACCAAAAATACCCAAATAAAAATTCACCGCAATTAAATTCTGCATAGAGACGTGTTTTCTTCGATTCACTTCGACGAAAACTTTCCCCGGAAAAAGCGGGTTTTTCCAACAAAATCTTTAATTTTCAACTAAAATTTTAGATAAGTAATTGTTAATCAATAATTAAATTACTTGGTAATGTAAAATCACTTTTCGTATAGATTATAATTCCAGAAGCCGATGGAAATTGAATGAACAGTTTAGCAACAATTGAATTGTTAATTAAAATTTTACGGTCGCTATAATAACGATGACGGGGATTCGGTCGCTGACCAGCGAATAGAACACACGTGTTTAGCTTGTATCTTAACTCGATTCTCGGGCAGATATAGCAATAAAACAATTGTGTTATACAAAAGTGCAGTGTAACTATAAACCAATATATGTAGGTACATAAATAAACAACCTAATTAGTTAACTAATTATACAGTGAAAAAATCGGAAAAAAGTAATTCCAACGATAAGGAATTAAATTCTTGTGTAAAGTGATAAAAACTTGTGTGATATCGAATATAAACAAAGCAGGTTTTTGCAGTAGGTGGAAACAAAACAATATTGTGAATGGTGTATTTCTACAGGAAAATAAAGCATATTAATAAACAGAATCAGCTGTAAGTAGAAAACTTTATTATAATATAATTAATTTTATTATAAACAGATAACCAGGGCCGGATTTTGATTTTGATTTTTACCTAGGAATAAAAGTGCTGGAAAATTAGTAACGGCTAGCGCGGGTGCGGGTGGGAATTTGAACTGTGAGTAGAGTTCTCCACGAAACTTCACCCGTGACGCATTGACTAATAACTCTAGCACGAAAAATAACTAGGAATTAAGAACAATGAGTTCAGATAGCGAATTAGATGATGAAATGAAAAGGAGAAGGGAAGAGGAGGAACATCCCAGCAAAAAATCAAAAATAACAGCTAGAACATCACAAAAAACAGATGAAGATAACATAAGTGGAATGGAACAAATGATGAAAATGATGAGGGAATTAGCAATGGATATAAAAGACATAAAAAAAGAACAATATAGATCTGGAGACGAAATCACACAACTAAAGAATGAAATTAAAGAACTGAAAGATCAACAAAGCGGCTACAAAGATGAAATAAAAAAGCTGCGAGAAACAAACGAAAAAGCTATAAAACAAATAGGTCAATTAGAAAAAGAAATTAGTATAGCAAATGAAAAAATAGAGAAATTGGAAAGAGAAAGAAAGAGAAAAAATGTAATAATACAAGGAATAAAAATTGATACAAATGATCAGAAAGTTTTACGAGGGGCTATGGAGAATTTTATGGAAAAAGAGCTACAAGTTTCAGTAGATGTAAATGGAGCAAGGAAAATAGGAGAAAATACTGTCATAGTGGAACTCAACAGCGTGAAAAACAAAATAGAAGTAATGAAAAATAAAAGTAAATTAAAAACCAAAAAGGACGAAAGAATCTATATTAATGATGATATGTCAAAAGAAGAAAGAATTATTCAGAAAGAAATTAGAAGCAAGGCTATGGTAGAGAGGCATAATGGAAAAAATGTAAAAATAGGATACCAGAAGCTAATCATTAATGGTGAAATATGGACATGGAATAACAACCAACAACAACTCATAAAAGAGAAAAATATACAACCAAAAAACTAGCAATACAACGAAAGCAGACTGAAATAACGGAGATGACATGGCAAAGTACAGGTACACGAAATAGACAAAATGTACAGATTATTAATGAAAAGCAGCCCATAAAAGAACATATATTAGTAGGAACATGGAATGTAAGAGGAACATACGAAGAAGGAAAACTGAAACACCTAGTAGATGAATGTAAAAAATATAAATTCGAAATAGTAGCACTACAAGAAACGAAACAACTAGGCCAAAACTCAATGGAAATAAATGACTATTTATTTTTCAATAGCGGAGGCGAAAATAGAATGTTAGGCACAGGATTTGTAGTAAACAAAAAGCTGAAAGATCTAATCGTTGACTTTAAACCAATTTCAGAGAGAATATGCATACTAAGAATAAGAGGAAAATACCAAAAAATAACATTTATAAACATACATGCACCGACTGAAGAGAAAAACATAGAGATAAAGGAAGACTTCTACAGTCAAATAGATACAGTATTCGAAAATATTCCCAAATACGATATAAAAATAGTACTAGGTGATGCTAATGCCAAAATAGGAAAAGAAGAAATATACACACCCACCATAGGAAAATATAGTCTGCATGAAACAACGAATGAAAATGGTCACCTCTTAATAGATTTTGCAAAAGAAAAAAACATGATCGTTATGAGCACGTACTTTCAACACAAAAGAATATATCAAGGAACATGGAGATCACCAGATGGAAAAACCATAAATCAAATAGATCATGTGCTCATCGAAAAAGACATGGAAAAATGTATAAAGAACATAAGAACATATAGAGGACCGGATGCAGACACAGATCACTTTATAGTCGGAATACAACTTAAACAGGTTATACCAGTTCTTAGAAATCAACAGAAAAAAAGGTACAAAGTAACTAAACCTATTAGACTACTGTCAGAAGAAGAACAAAGTAAATATGAAAGACTAGTCACTAGAGAACTGGAAAATATTGCAGAAAATGAAAACATCGAACAAAAATGGACGCAAATAAAAGTATGTATGACCAAAGCAGCGCAAGTCAGTAATAGAAATATAAAAGATGGATTCAAAGAATGGTTTGATGAAGAATGTAAAATAGAACTGGATGAAAGAAATAAGTTAAGACTCAAAATGATGCAAGTGAAAACACCAGAGATGGAGATACAATACAACGAACAAAGAAAACGAACTAAAAGAATCATAAGAGTAAAGAAAAGAAAGTACAACGAAGATAAATTGAAATGCATAGAAGAAAACTATAAAAATGGAGAAGTCAGGAACTTATATCAAGGAGTAAAAAATGAGAAAAAGGGGTTCCAAAGAAAACCTGTACACTACAAAAGCAAAAATGGAAGGAATTTAGTAAGCGACGAAGAAATACTGATCAGATGGAGAGAATACTTCGAAGAGCTTCTAAATGAAATTCCCACAACAGAATACGCAGAAGAAGAAGAAGAAGGACCGAATGAAAATATTGATCAAGAAGAAATGCAGGAAAGACCGCCTAATGAAAAAGAAATAAAAGAAATAATAGAAAAACTAAAGAAAAACAAGAGCCCAGGTAAGGATGAAATAACAGCTGAAATGTTTAAATATGGAGGACCAGTACTAATTAAGCATTTGGAAAAGCTGATAAAAGAAATTTGGGAACAAGAACACATACCAAAAGAATGGACTGAAGCCACACTGTGTCCAATTCACAAAAAAGGCGACAAAAGTTTATGCCATAATTACAGGGGAGTAGCCCTACTAAACGTTGCATATAAAATACTTGCAGTACATATAAAAGACAAGATAACACAAAAGATAGATAATGACATAGGAGAATATCAATGTGGATTCAGAAGAGGACGCAGCACGGTGGATCAAATTTTCCTGCTGCGTGAGATACAAGCGGAAAGCTACGAATACGGAAAATCTACAATGGCCCTATTCATTGACTTTAAACAAGCTTTTGACAGAGTTAAGCGAAAAGAAATATACAAAGCACTATGTGAAATTGGAATTAGTAAAAAATTAATAAAGATGGTAAAAGTTACACTCAGAGAAACAGAGAACAGGGTTAAAATAAATGGAAAGGAAACAGATAAGTTTAGGGTCGGTGAAGGGGTACGACAAGGAGACCCACTGTCATCACTGTTGTTTAGTATCCTTCTTGAAATAGTCATCAGAGAAGCCGAAATTAACAGGACAGGACTTGTATACCAACGAAAACACCAATGCTTGGCATTCGCTGATGACATAGTAATGATAGCCAGAAGCAAACAAGAATTACAAGAAATACTAAAAAGACTAGAGGCGATAGGAAGAAAGAAAGGGATATACATAAACGAAGAAAAGACTAAATATATGGAATGGACAAAACGAGAATACACACAAGGACAATACCTGACAATAAACACAGAGGCAAAAATATATAAATTCGAGGAAGTAGAGAGATTCCAATATCTAGGAGCGACATTCACTAGGAGACCAAATATAAAAGAAGAAATCCAAGCGAGAATTATGGCTGGTAATCGTTGTGTCTTTGCTCTAAACAACTTATTGAGAAATAAGAACATATCTAGAGGGGCTAAGATAAGAATATACAAGACAGTGATAAGACCTATAGTCTTGTATGCCAGTGAAACATGGACGATGAACAAATCCGAGCAAGTCATGCTTAAAGTATGGGAAAGAAAAGTCCTAAGAAAAATATTTGGCGGAAAGATATGGAATGGAATGTGGATAAGAAGACCAAATGTGGAATTGGAGAGGATGTATGGTGAACCAAACATAGTAGGGATCGTAAAATCACAAAGACTGAGATGGTTGGGACATATCCAAAGGATGCCAAACACGAGACTTCCCAAAAAAATACTAACGGGAGGAATAGGAGGAAAGAAGAAGAAAGGTAGACCGAAAACCAGATGGAAGAAAGATGTTGAAAAAGACATAGAAGAACTGAAAATCACAAATTGGAAAAATAAAGCAGCAAATAGGAGAGATTGGAAAGGAATAGTAAACCAAGCCATGGGCCTTCTAGGCCTGGAGAGCTAAACTATATATATATATAATAACGACAATAATTATGATGCATAAGAATAACTATAATTTTTTCATAAAGAGACACTATACCTATCTAATGTACTTTACAGAATTGCAATTGGACTATTTAAGCGGCCTCAGGAATATTTTAAAATTATAAACAATTTTTAGGCTTATAAACAAATAGAATATCTCGGTAAGTATTAAACTAAATTAAATTATGAAAACGGTATTCGAAAAACAGCGGCCGGACGCTTCTTTTAAAAGAAAAAACGTTTAATTATGACGAGGGGTTCCCGAGATACAACCGGTCAAAGTTGACCGGAATTTACGGCAAAGATATAAAAAATAGGATCATAATTTTCAAACCATCACCTTTTTATTTTTGTCCTCTTTCTCCACACCAATTTTCATATCTTTAAAATACTCATAATATATATTATTATAATAAAAACTATCAATAATACGTGTGAAAATTGCCAAAAATAGCAAAATTCCAATCAAAAATTAGGTTGAAGAAAATGTAACCCTATAAGTTCAAAATCGGTATACGTTAAAAAAATGCATTTTCTCGGCTTTCCATGGAGCAATTTCCGTCATTCTTTTTTTGTTCCCTAATAACTCGAGTAGAGCCATCGAACTAACGCACTATTAAATGTCAAACTTGCTTTTGTTTTGTTATAATACATTAATTTATTTATAAGAACAGAAAACTACATATTTTTTCCAGTTGTAGGCTTTTTTTAGATAAACTTACTACAAGTGTACCTTTTAAAGTTAAAACATAAATATTCTCATTTGAAAGTTGTATAATTATTTAAACAATTTTTATTTAAACAAATTAAAATTTTGTGTTATAATTAGTGTGACCAACTCCAATTGAGTCGAATCCGGGACAAGGCTGAAAAAAATACCTAAAATCCGGGACATTTCAATGAAAATCGGGTCATTTTTTTTCAGAAGACAATTAAAATACAGAAACGAAAAAAGTCCACCGTTTTAGTTTTCGTAGAACTACAATACCTCGATATAAAATGCATGCGTTTTGGATGTGGTATATTAGTCTTACACTCTAGAAATTGTCGACTTTTTTTTTTCCCACCAATTCAATTTGATGTGAATTCTTAGAAGAATAACGTATTCAATATTTCAAAATAGAATTTTACCAAAACGTTGAAAATTCGGATGGCCCGGAAGCCTTGTCCGGGACGCCGGGACATGACTTCGTAATTCGGGCCATGTCCCGGATTTTTCGGGCTAGTTGGTCACACTAGTTATAATAAATAAATTAATTTATTATAACAAAACAAAAGCAAGTTTGACATTTAATGATGCATTAGTTCGATGGCTCTACTCTAGTTACTTGGGAACAAAAAAAGAATGAAGGAAATTGCTCCATGGAAAGCCGAGAAAATGCATTTTTTTAACGTATACCGATTTTGAACTTTGAGGGTTACATTTTCTCCAACCTAACTTTTGATTGGAATTTTGCTATTTTTGGCAATTTTCACACGTATTATCGATAGTTTTTATTATAATAATATATGTTATGAGCATTTTAAGGATATGAAAATTGGTGTGGAGAAAGAGAACAAAAATAAAAAGGTGATGGTTTGAAAACTATGATCCTATTGTTTATATCTTTGCCGTAAATTCCGGTCAACTTTGACCGGTTGTATCTCAGGAACCACTTGTCATAATTAAACGTTTTTTCTTTTAAAAGAAGCGTCCTGCCGCTGTTTTTCGAATACCGTTTTCACGATTTAATTTAGTTTAATACTTACCGAGGTATTCTATGTGTTTATAAGCCTAAAAATTGTTTATAATTTTAAAATATTCCTGAGGCCACTTAAATTGTCCAATTTCAATTCTGTAAAGTACATTAGATAGGTATAGTGTCTCTTTATGAAAAAATCATAGTTATTCTTATGCACCATAGTTATTGTCGTTATTATAGCGACCGTAAATTTTTAATTAACAATTCAATTGTTGCTAAACTGTTGATTCAATTTCCATCGACTTCTGGAATTATAATCTACACGAAAAGGGCTTTTGTATTACCAAGTTATTTAATTATTGATTACTTATCTAAAATTTTAGTTGAAAATTAAAGATTTTGTTGGAAAAACCCGCTTTTTCCGGGGAAAGTTTTCGTCGAAGTAAATCGGAAAAAACACGTCCCTATGCAGAATTTAATTGCGGTGAATTTTTATTTGAGTGTTTTTGGTGTAAAGTTAAAATCTTTGGAGTTATAGAGCAAAAATTGAAAAAACACGATTTTCGGGCGCCATTTTGTTTATAAAAAAAGTAGCACACTATCTGCGGACTTTGCATACCTATATTATTAATATATACAATCATAAGATTCGATTCCAGCAATAAAATTGCTGGTAAATAACTTTTCCCAAAAATGGCCTATTCTCCGATAATCAGCCCAGACTATATGAAGATTTCTCCAATAAATGGTGCACCTGGGACAACATAATTTTGCAGTATCTCATTTATGTACCTATCAGCCGTCAAAGATCCCCTAGGGACAACATAGAATTCGGTACTGCACTGCATTGCCAAAACATTGTAAAGAAATGTGAGCGTAACATTGTGAACACATATTGTGCTTCTTTCCACTAGAATAATTACACTAGGGCAGAATTAGATTTTTCATTTTTCCACTAGAACATATATATTCATTTATTTGCTAGTTAAATATCTACAAAAATTGCTTAAAATCATTAAACCATATAAGTAACATGCAATTTTCCAATATTTGTTAAATATACCTACCTAAGCGCATCTTTCCTTCTGACAAATAGAATTCAGCTTAACATTGAATGTAATTCACAAATTATTGAAATCACTAAACGCTCAAAAATCCTTATTAATCCTGTTTTAGTGACGTATACCTTTTATTATTGTAGGTAACCCGTAACAGCTGTCATTCTGCCTTCGTTCTTCTGTGTTGGCCATACTGAACGTCAGGTAACCGTCAGCGTGTCGACGTCGACGCCAAAGCAACTAACGCAAACAACTGCCATTCCTTTTTTACTCATACACAGTTCCAATTGCGTTTAACATAATCAAGATCGTTTGTACAGCTTTCCTTAGTTAAAATATTGACTTGCTTTTATTAGAATTAACCAAAAACATAAACATATACGTATTAACAATAGGACATTCCAACATGCTGTCAAAATTAAGTCGATATGGCGGCTGGGAGGCAAACATAAATGTTATTATATCAGTTCTTACTCTGTCTTAGATCACTTTAGTTGCGTTTCTTTGTAATTTTGTTTTGTACAAGGATTAATTAAACATTTTCACTAGAAGAATTAATTTAAAAAGATAATCTATGTCTCATTTCGGTTATGTAGAAGTGTGGAATGCGCAGTTATCATCAGTGCTACATTTTAAGCATAAAACAACTAAATAAGTTATCATCTGAGAGACAAAAACAATGGTTGAATGCTATAAAACGTCGTATAAAAATGCTAAATAACTAACTATGTCCATGTTACTTACGCTTGAAAAACCATCTCCACCGTACGTTAACTCAGATTCCTTGAGGGAAAATGGACCTCGGCATTAAATAAAACAATAAAGTATTTAACAAACAAATTCAAAGTAGTTGTTTTAAAGTCTTGTTCTTCTTCTTCTTCTTCTTCTTCTTCTTCTTCTTCTTCTTCTTCTTCTTCTTCTTTTTATATAGACATTACTCTGTCTGTTTTTCAATGTGCCTCCAGTAAGTTGTCATTCCATCGTTTTCGTGGTCTTCCCCAGAGAACAAGTGTGACCCTTGTTCTCTGGTCTTCCCACTGATCGTCTTCCTATTGGGGAACCGTCTCTCGCCGTCCTTACTTACTCTATTTGTTGTCATTCGGCTTATGTGGTCGTTCCATTCTACTCTTCTGTTTTTCACCCAGTTATTAATGTTGTCCACCTTGCATCTCCTTCGTATATCTGCACTTCTAGCTCTATTCCACAGCGTCTTGCCATCGATTTTTCGCAATGTTTTCATCTCTGCTGTTTCTAGCATTCTTTTTGTCCTTTCTGTATCAGGTCGTGTTTCTGCCGCGTATGTCATTATTGGTCTGATGACTGTTTTGTAAATTCTGCCTTTCACTTCTTTTCCGATGTTTTTATTTCTCCATATTGTTTCATTCAGGCAACCTGAGGCTCTGTTTGCTTTATTCACCTGATCTTCCACTTCTGTTTCGAGCTTTTCACTTCTGTTTTAAAGTCAATAGCGTAGAAAATTTCAATGTAGAACAAATAATGTTTAAATTGTTTTTATTTATTTATTTTTGTATTTTGTGATAGTCAGTGTTTTTTTGTAACCTCTAGTCCTTATGCAAGCTTCAGTTTGCGTGGGCACGCTCCTAATCAAATTATCAACTTTTTTTGTGGTAGGTTGCTCCATCCTTTAAGAGCAGCTTGTACTAGCCGTGCGGTATTTTGTGGATTATCCCGGCGAGCTCTAATTTTTCTTTTAAGCATATCCCAAAAATACTCTATAGGATTAAGCTCGGGTGAGCAAGCAGGCCACTCCAAACAAGGGAGCTTCAATGATGCCTGTAGTCACTCGAATGGTATGTAGAGATCCATTATCATGCAATAAAATTAAATTTTCCCCTGTTGCACCTCTCCAGAGCCTAACTACAGGTTATCAACATACCTGTGAGCAGTTAAAGTTGATTGGATGAAAATTAAAGGAGTTTTTTTACGGATCACAATTCCTCTCCAGAACATTACACTTCCCCTTGTATATTTGTGAACAGATCTGACAGTTTTCGTTCTTGCCCTTCTTCCTCGACCTCTAAGTACACGATTTCGTGGGTCATCTGATTTTACACAAATCCTGACTTTTTTTGAAAATAGCACATTTTGTCAATTCCCAATGTTCCAGTTTTGGTGGTGAAGACTCCAATTTAGGCGATCAGTCTTGTGCCGCTTGGATAACTCGGGAACCCATAACTGTCTCCTGCTGTATACTTCTTGGTACGAACTCTTCTTCTTATCTTTTCAACAGAATCAGTTACACCTGTAGCTTCCAAAGGCTGCCTTTGGAGCTGCAGGTGAGAAATGGTTGGGTGTCTTCCAGTTGATTGGACAATTAAACGATCGTGGAGAGCCCTTACTACTTTTGGCCTTTCTCTTGCTTTATTTTTGAGCTTTCCTAGTTCCTGTTACCTAGCATAGGTTTTGGACCGAAGGCCCTGTATTACGCCTAGTTCTACAGTTATGTCCATCTGAGAACATTATTTTCTCCACAAGACCAATAATCTCTCCTCGTTGTAAGGTTTATAACCCCACATGAGGCACATTTTCGTCTTTGGACGCAAAAGTTAGTTTATTTATTTTCGTTCTTTGCAACTCAAGCAAATAACCTATACAATACCGAGCTGTACTATCCGATTGTCTTATATATTTGTTTATTTTCAATAAAAACCTTTATTCTTCAAAACAATAACAAGTTTTTTCAAAAAAAAAATATTACTTTTAAATACATGGTGATTCCATATAAGTTTGGGTGTGTGTATTTTTCCAATATTTTGCTTGTACCTACTAGCGGCACCTGTATTGTCTACCAACAACTTTGGAAAATATTCACTGATGTTTATTTACTCACTGATTAAAACTAAATAAAGTATAAGATAAAGTATACGGTATAAGAGGATCACCGATTATGTATGTATGTAAAGTATTTAAAGTACTTCTACAACTAAAAACTACACAAAATCTACAACAAAATGTTAGGAAAATACAACTAAAAAACGGTTAACGGTAAAAAACTTAAAATACAGTGTGGAACAAATACAATGAAACACAATGTTTGACTCCCAGCGGTGTCATAAACGTCAAAGTCTTGGAATTTCCTATATATAATTCGACATAATTTAGGTTAACGTCAATGGACTTGCCATTCTACAAATTATCAAATGGTTAAAACGAAAAATTGCTGTTAATATATCAGTGAAAAGTTGTTATGTGCCCATAGACATAATAAGAACATTCCCCGTAGGATCATTTACCAGAGAGGAGGAAGATACGGCAGAGGAGGAATGGAGACAATTAAAAACAATAATAACGGAATCTTTTTTTTTTGTTCTGATTCTGGCCTTGGTTTATAACCTTTTCGCCAAATAACGGAATCTGCAAAGGAAACTGTCGGAAAACCAAAAGGCAAAGAAATGTGGAATGATGATGAATGCAGAACTGCAGTAGAGAATAAAAAAAAAGTAAACAATTAAAGAAATTATGTATTGTTCATATCATCAGCTATACAATCCGTAAAAGTTTTAAGTTTTTACATTGTAAAAAACGAGAGAATTTAAGCGTTTTCCATTAAAATCGTTTTTTTTTATTTAAACAATTAATAAACATGAAAAAAAAAAGTTTATTGACTATTCGTGTATTGTTCCCGTGAATGCATATGTCTGCAAATTTTCATTTATTTGCATTGAAGAAAAGGCAGTCAAATTAACGTCTAAAGATTTGACGCAAACTATTGATCTAAATAAAAGCGTTTAAAAAAGACACGCTATGCTTAACCAACTTCAAAGAAACACAAGCACAAGCAGGGAAATTTATAACGAAAAGAGAATACAAGCGACTAGAATATGCAGAAGAAAAAAAAAAAAGAGATGTCATTTTTAGACCAAAATTGACGATATGCAAAGACAAGGACGGAGAACTACTAACAGAGAAGCAAAAAATTATAATGAGATGGAAACGCCTCATTCATAGGCAACCAACTTTACGTATCTCTTATGTATTAAATATTATACTTATTTACTAAAAAAACTCTCAAACATTTACTAATTATACACAAGATTTGCACAATTCAAAAGGAAATAACTATGAACCCATTTTACTTCACTTTTAACGATAACCAACTGTTTGCATCCCTTTTGAAGATAATCTATTATTTTCTCTAGCTGTCTATTGGCTGTATATTAATCTCTAGCTGTCAATACCTTCACAGTAATCATTTGAACGAAATTAAAAGTCTCAATAGCTGGACAGTGTAATCCCTGGCCCTGGGTACTCTATATTACTTGTTCATGGCAGGTTTATAGAATTTTCCCTTCAGCCTCATTGGGATCTGTCACACAATACACCACTCGCTTCCTTCCACTTCATCCATCCAACCCTATTTCTACTTACTTACTAGCTCTACTGCCCCCATACTCTACTTAAATTTATAACTTTTCACCGTCGTTTCACCATCCAAGGATATCATTTTATTTATGGTAACTCCATCTTTAAATGAACATTCCAAAATAATACTCTCTGTTTGCCCTACTAAATTTTAAACCTTTTTCAAGAGCTTGTCTCCACTGTTCCAGTTTTTGTTCTAAATCCATTTCAGTATTTTTTACTACTTTAGCACTAGATCATCCACATACATTAAGCAGTATAGAACAAGCACCAGTATAGCAATAGAACAAGTGGTGGAGATTAAATATCTGGTTGTTTATTTTGTTCCATCATTAAGAATAGTTTTTATGTTGTGTTCGTGAAAACCATTTCCATTCATGTCTCTTATATGTATATAAGTACAACAATGTGCTAACTTTACTAACTTTAGCAAAAGCTGTCAAAGTCCTCGGTTCCAGTAGAAAGCGCAAGTTGTCAGTAATAATTGTTTTCTGTTGTCTGTAATATGTTTTTGCTATGACAGACACTATCAGATGTTAAAATGTATGAAGATGTAGGTATATGTCTGGTCAGATAAAAAGAAGCTCTCGGTTTGTAGGATAATTATTCGAAATATTCTTAATTTAAAAGTTAATACTAAAGGAAAGCTGTAAAAACGTTTAATACATCATATACCAACATCTATGTTATCTCATTTTGTGCCAAACCTTGAATAAATATTTGTACTGACACCAATGCAACCTAGAATTGTTTAAAGTATAATGTATTGTTACTGTTACATATCTTATATACTTTAAAATCTAAAATAATATATCTATATAGCGCTCTTTGTGCTATAAATCTTTATATTAGAAAAAAATCTAATAAGTAGTTTCTTTAGCTTTAGTATCCAAATTTATTTTCTTTGCATTTGCTTTCTAAATATTCTTTAATTTTACAAATAATGTTTTGTATCAGTTCTGCCACCCAAGCTACATGTATCTGTATTACTGGTTGTCTATCTGTGCCATATAAAACTGTTGTATATAATATTGTCTATTATGTAGGATTAGGCTGAATGATAAATTTAAATGTTCTACTTTATTCAGTCAAGAATAATTATTGTTGATTTGTGATTTATTTAAATAAAATATTTGTTTTATAAGTTTATTTTTATTTTATACATGCTTCAATATTTGTTAATTACGCTATTTGTAAGCGGCGTCTTATCAATTAATAAAAAGGGAACTCATTTTTTAAATGAAAATAAAAGCGTTGTTTAGAGAGTTTATTTTATATCAGGTCAATATTTCTGGTGTTTTGAAATGCAAAAAGATCGATAAGTTTTTCATTAGAGGTTTTAATGTTTTTTTTTATTAATTGAGGACTGTATGACTGTGTGAGGTAAATTTAGATGTCTTTTATTTAGACTAAATGCATGTCTACATATTATGCTGAAGTGTTTGCATCAAACGTTAAACCCAATTTAAAAATACCGGAAAAGAGCTGGGATGTTTATTTCAAATTTATTATTGCCCTAATAAATATTTGATTTTTGTTTTTTTCTTGTGTTTCATATTATTCTAATATGCATGATAATGTGATGGAATGTATTCTGAAAGTGTCTGCAAATTTTTCCACTATAGTTGATTAACTATCTTTGTTTAATCGCTTAAACGTGTGTTTAATGCTAATTCCGATCTTCCTGCTACTTTAGCAGGACATTCATTCATAGGGCTTTTCATTCACAGTCATTTGTTTCAAGCTTCTTTCAAATGTCGTATAATCCGTGTATATTAATATTATACACAGATTATACAACATGACGGAAGGTCGAAACAAATGACAATCGATGAAAAGCCCTATTCATTAAGCATTACAATCTCTAAGGATCATAGCTAACGCAATTGCGTTCAAAATCCTATTCTTGAGTGAGGTGGAATACTTCTATGTGATTTATAGCTTGCTGTGTGACTTTGCTATTGTCGTGACCCTTTTCCATTTCACCCTGTGCTTGCACTGAACTTTCCAGTAACATTTATTGTTCTTATATCTTCTTCTACATCATGCAGCCGTCTTTTTCTAGGCCCTCGTCTACATCTGGGTCATAATGGTGTACAGTGTACATATCTTTCTCTCTTTTTATGTTCTATCCATTCTAAACGAAGATATTTTGTGTATCTGACTATATCTTCTCCCTTTAACTTTTCTTCAATTTCGGCATGTGTTTTCACTCTTCTTTCTCCCTCACTTGTTACATTATCGCTCAGTATCGTTTTCATTATTAATTGATGGATTCGACCGTTACTTGATGGAAGTTCATTTTATCTAACAAAACACCGAAAACGTTTGTTTTCTATACTTCCACAAAATTTATTACAACTATGTGACTACAGCTGTTTCGGCAGAGTGCCTTTCTCAAGTGATTTAGATTACTATGGGTTTGCCTTTTTAAAGTCTTTAACTGAAGAGGTTGAGGAGTGGGGAGCTGTTTGTCTCGAGTTGGTCATTCAGAATTATATTTGTATTTTTCAATTTATCAATTTTGATAGATTCTAATAAAGATAGCTTAAAGCCTTTATTTTGAATATGCAGAATTTGAAACTGTTCATTAAAAGAATGATTATGATCTAGAAGGTGAAGTGCGTATGTAGAAGTGTTTGTTTTTCTATTGTTGAAAGCTCTTTTGTGTTCTGCTATCCGTTTGTCAAAGGTTCTGCCAGTTTGACCGATGTAAGTTTTCGGACAGTCACCACAAGTTAGTTTGTAAACACCACTCTGTAGTTGTGTGCTCTTTCGTCTCTTATTGTTCTTAATATATCTGCTTAAGTTGTTGTTAGTTCTGAAAGCTGGTGTTATTCCTTTCTTTTTTATGTATTTGGCTATTTTTGGTGTTATTTTGCCAGTATATGTGATAGAGCAGAAGGTACTGGGTTCTTTCTGTGGTGGTTGATAGGCTAATTTCAGGACTTTCTTATGGAGTTTTTGGTTTAAAATTTTGTTAATTGTTTGTTCGTTATAGCCATTGTTTAATGATGTTCAGTTCTATCTCGAAATTATTTTTTGACATGGGAATTTCTGTCAGTCTATGTATCATGCTATGGTAGGCTTCTAATTTGTGTTGTGTAGGATGGGATGATGAATTGTGTTTAGTTGTGTCAGTATGGGTAGGTTTATGATATACGGGGAATTCATGTTTGTTGTGTAGTCTGCTAATTGTTACATCTAGAAAGTTTATGGACTTGTTCTGTTCGGTTTCTATTGTAAACTCAATAAGTTGCACATATGCAATTGCAATTAATTGGTCAGTTGATACATAAAAAAGAAAGGAATAACACCAGCTTTCAGAACTAACAACAACTTAAGCAGATATATTAAGAACAATAAGAGCCGAAAGAGAACACAACTACAGAGTGGTGTTTACAAACTAACTTGTGGTGACTGTCCGAAAACTTACATCGGTCAAACTGGCAGAACCTTTGACAAACAGATAACAGAATACAAAAGGGCTTTCAACAATAGAAAAACGGACACTTCTACATACTCACTTCACCTTCTAGATCATAATCATTCTTTTAATGAACATGTTTCAAATTCTGCATATTCAAAATATAGGCCTTAAGCTATCTTTATTAGAATCCATGGAAATTAATAAATTGAAAAATACAAGTATAATTCTGAATGATCGTTGTTTTCAACCCATATGTAACAACAGGTCTTATTAAGGTCTTATATAGGTTCATTTTTTTTTCTTACTTACGAGTCTTGCTTCCCAGCAGATTTCTATTCATTTCATATGGTTTTTGCCTTTCAGAATTCTTTTCTCTGTTCTCTCTTTTCCGGTTGTCCCAATTGTTACTCCCAAATAGCTAAAGGTAGCTACCTTTTCAAGTTTTGTGGTTCTGTGTTATTTTTCGCTTGCTTTAGTAGGACATATACATCTTATAAAAATACATATCAAGTCTAGAGTATTTTTATAAAAAAGCTGAATGTCTTTGATTATTTTTTAAACAAGGAGTCTTGAAAGTCTAACTATTTAATCACATGTTTTTATACATGTTTGTTCGAGTAGCGTATGTTATTTTAACTAAAAGAAAAAGTTAGAAACTTTTCTACAATAAAAGACTTGGGATATCTTTGTTTCTACAATAAAAGACTTGGGATATCTTTGTTCTCACGTTTTGTATTAAACTATCATCTCGGTCACATTCCATAAAGGTGTGGTTCCAAAAATTTATATTGGATTTGGTAAATTTTTGTAGTTTTAACCTGCATAAAAAAATGGTTATTTGGTTTTTAAAATGCATAAAAAGTTTAGCAATATTGTTAATTTTGTTCTACTCTTCACAAGAGTCTATAAGCATCTGATATTTTGTGGATCTACGTTAGTAAAGTAATATAATGAATCAAGCAGAATTTAATTTCCTGTGAGCCTCGGGAAGATATTTTTTCTTCCCAAATAGGCCTTGGGCCCGCATATACAATTATTATTTATGACCACACCGTTGAAACTTTTTGTACTTGTTATTTTTGTGGAGTCGGACAAATTTTGAGCTTGGCGCATTATGGTAGTGGGGCGTTTGTCTGTCAAGCGGTGACGAAGTTGTCAATTTTATGCAAGAAAAAAATTTATTACCACATTGGTCATTCTATTTTAATCAATGGATTTTATCATATAAACAACGAAAACAATTTTGTCGGACAAAAATATTGGGGCATATGACGCGTCGGACACGCTAAATATGTCAAATTTATGAAAATAATAAATTTATTACCACATGGATAATTTTAACGGTATCTACCATAAAACATTTTTACAATAATGTGGTAACCTTGTCGGACAATTTTCACGGGGCATATGCGCAGTCGGACGCGCCGAAGATGTCAATTTCCTGAAATTTTTTTATTTACAACCATTTTTCCGACAACATTAGTAGGTTATAAGTAATTATATTCTTAATCAAAAAATCAAAGTGTCGGACAAAAATATTGGGGCAACTCGACAGTCGGACAAAAAATTTAATTTTTATTAGTAAAGTATACTTTCAAATTATGCTGGGCTCGTGCATCCCTTATCTTTACAACCATTTTTCCGACAAAAGTAGTAGGTTACAAGTAATTATATTCTTAAACAAAAAATGTAATTGTCTGACAAAAATGTTGGGGCAAACGAACAGAAAACTTAATTCTTTTAGGCTATCGACGAGGAGGTATTATCAAAAAAAAATTTTAAAACAGTGTTTCTCGGTTACTTTTGAATCGATTTAGCTGAAAATTGGTACACACACTAAGTAAAGCATTTAAAAGGGTATGACGTAGCTCGGAACCCAAAATTTTCTTAAAAAATTTTCCGACAAGAGGGAAAATTTTAGAAAAATTGTGATCTGATATTTGCGTACATACTCCTTGAACAACGACAAACATCGTTCTGTAGTTTTTTTTTCCAATTAAAAAAATTTCCGACACAAGTATCAGGTTATAAGTAGTTATATTCTAAATCAAAAAATCTAAGTGTCCGACAAAAATATTGGGTCAAATCCAAAGTCGGACAAAAAATTTAATTTTTATTAATAAACTGTCTTTTAAACAATACGGGGTTCGTGCAACCCTTACCTTTAAAACCATTTTTCCGACAACATTAGTAGGTTATAAGTAATTATATTCTTAATCAAAAAATCAAAGTGTCGGACAAAAATATTGGGGCAACTCGACAGTCGGACAAAAAATTTAATTTTTATTAGTAAAGTATACTTTCAAATTATGCTGGGTTCGTGCATCCCTTATCTTTACAACCATTTTTCCGACAAAAGTAGTAGGTTACAAGTAATTATATTCTTAAACAAAAAATGTAATTGTCTGACAAAAATGTTGGGGCAAACGAACAGAAAACTTAATTCTTTTAGGCTATCGACGAGGAGGTATTATCAAAAAAAAATTTAAAACAGTGTTCCTCGGTTACTTTTGAATCGATTTAGCTGAAAATTGGTACACACGCTAAGTAAAGCATTTAAAAGGGTATGACGTAGATCGGAACCCAAAATTTTCTTAAAAAATTTTCCGACAAGAGAGAAAATTTTAGAAAAATTGTGATCTGATAATTTGTGTACATACTCCTTGAACAACGACAAACATCGTTCTGTATTTTTTTCTCGAAATAAAAAAATTTTCAGCACATGTATCAGGTTATAAGTAGTTATATTCCAAATCAAAAAATCTAAGTGTCCGACAAAAATATTGGGGCAAATCCAAAGTCAGACAAAAAATTTAATTTTTATTGATAAACTATACTTTTAAAGAATGCTGGGCTCGTGCATCCCTTATCTTTACAACCATTTTTCCGACAAAAGTAGTAGGTTACAAGTAATTATATTCTTAAACAAAAAATGTAATTGTTTGACAAAAATCTTGAGACAAACGAACAGAAAACTTAATTCTTTTAGGCTATCGACGAGAAAGTAATATCAAAAAATTTTAAAAGAGTTTTCTCGGTTATTTTTGAATCGATTTAGCTCAAAATTGGTACACACACTAAGTAAAATATTTAAAAGGGTATGACGTAGAGCTGTACCCAAAATTTTTTAAAAAAATTTTCCGACAAGAGGGAAAATTTTAGAAAAATTGTGATCTGATATTTGCTTACATACTCTTTGAACAACGACAAACATCGTTCTGTAGTTTTTTTTTCCAATTAAAAAAAATTTCCGACACAAGTATCAGGTTATAAGTAGTTATATTCTAAATCAAAAAATCTAAGTGTCCGACAAAAATATTGGGTCAAATCCAAAGTCGGACAAAAAATTTAATTTTTATTAATAAACTGTCTTTTAAACAATACTGGGTTCGTGCAACCCTTACCTTTAAAACCATTTTTCCGACAACATTAGTAGGTTATAAGTAATTATATTTTTATTCAAAAAATCAAAGTGTCGGACAAAAATATTGGGGCAACTCGACAGTCGGACAAAAAATTTAATTTTTATTAGTAAAGTATACTTTCAAATTATGCTGGGTTCGTGCATCCCTTATCTTTACAACCATTTTTCCGACAAAAGTAGTAGGTTACAAGTCATTATATTCTTTAACAAAAAATGTAATTGTCTGACAAAAATGTTGGGGCAAACGAACAGAAAACTTAATTCTTTTAGGCTATCGACGAGGAGGTATTATCAAAAAAAAATTTATAACAGTGTTTCTCGGTTACTTTTGAATCGATTTAGCTGAAAATTAGTACACACGCTAAGTAAAGCATTTAAAAGGGTATGATGTAGATCGGAACCCAAAATTTTCTTAAAAAATTTTCCGAAAAGAGGGAAAATTTTAGAAAAATTGTGATCTGATAATTTGTGTACATACTCCTTGAACAACGACAAACATCGTTCTGTATTTTTTTCTCGAATTAAAAAAAAATTTCAGCACATGTATCAGGTTATAAGTAGTTATATTCCAAATCAAAAAATCTAAGTGGCCGACATAAATAGTGGAGCACATCCAAAGTCGGACAAAAAATTTAATTTTTATTAATAAACTATACTTTTAAACTATTCTGGGTTCGTGCATCCCTTATCTTTACAACCATTTTTCCGACAAAAGTAGTAGGATACAAGTAATTATACTCTTAAACAAAAAATTTAATTGTCTGACAAAAATGTTGGAACAAACGAACAGGAAACTTAATTCTTTTAGGCTATGGACGAGGAGGTATTATCCAAAAATATTTTAAAACAGTTTTTCTCGGTTATTTTTGAATCGATTTAGCTAAAAATTGGTACACACACTAAGTAAAACATTTAAAAGGGTATGACGTAGAGCTGTACCCAAAATTTTCCCAAAAAAATTTCGGACAAGAGGGAAAATTTTAGAAAAATTGTGATCTGATATTTGCGTACATACTCCTTGAACAACGACAAATATCGTTCTGTAGTTTTTTTTTCTCGAAATAAAAAAAAATTTCCGACACAAGTATCAGGTTATAAGTAGTTATGTTCCAAATCAAAAAATCTAAGTGTCCGACAAAAATATTGGGGCAAATCCAAAGTCGGACAAAAAATTAAATTTTTATTGATAAACTATACTTTTAAATTATGCTGGATTCGTGTATCCCTTATCTTTACAACCATTTTTCAGACAAAGGTAGTAAGTTACAAGTAATTATATTCTTAAACAAAAAATGTAATTGTTTGACAAAAATCTTGGGGCAAACGAACAGAAAACTTAATTCTTTTAGGCTATCGACGAGAAAGTAATATCAAAAAATTTTAATAGAGTTTTCTCGGTTATTTTTGAATCGATTTAGCTCAAAATTGGTACACACACACTAAGTAAAACATTTAAAAGGGTATGACGTAGAGCTGTACCCAAAACTTTTTTAAAAAATTTTCCGACAAGAGGGAAAATTTTAGAAAAATTGTGATCTGATATTTGCTTACATACTCCTTGAACAACGACAAACATCGTTCTGTAGTTTTTTTTCAATTAAAAAAAATTTCCGACACAAGTATCAGGTTATAAGTAGTTATATTCTAAATCAAAAAATCAAAGTGTCGGAAAAAATATTGGGGCAACTCAACAGTCGGACAAAAAATTTAATTTTTATTAGTAAAGTATGCTTTCAAATTATGCTGGGCTCGTGCATCCCTTATCTTTACAACCATTTTTCCGACAAAAGTAGGAGGTTACAAGCAATTATATTCTTAAACAAAAAATGTAATTGTCTGACAAAAATGTTGGGGCAAACGAACAGAAAACTTAATTCTTTTAGGCTATCGACGAGGAGGTATTATCAAAAAAAAATTTAAAACAGGGTTTCTCGGTTACTTTTGAATCGATTTAGCTGAAAATTGGTACACACGCTAAGTAAAGCATTTAAAAGGGTATGACGTAGATCGGAACCCAAAATTTTCTTAAAAAATTTTCCGACAAGAGGGAAAATTTTAGAAAAATTGTGATCTGATAATTTGTGTACATACTCCTTGAACAACGACAAACATCGTTCTGTATTTTTTTCTCGAATTAAAAAAAAAATTCAGCACATGTATCAGGTTATAAGTAGTTATATTCCAAATCAAAAAATCTAAGTGTCCTACAAAAATATTGGGGCAAATCCAAAGTCAGACAAAAAATTTAATTTTTATTGATAAACTATACTTTTAAATTATGCTGGGTTCGTGTATCCCTTATCTTTACAACCATTTTTCCGACAATGGTAGTAAGTTACAAGTAATTATATTCTTAAACAAAAAATGTAATTGTTTGACAAAAATCTTGGGGCAAACGAACAGAAAACTTAATTGTTTTAGGCTATCGACGAGAAAGTAATATCAAAAAATTTTAAAAGAGTTTTCTCGGTTATTTTTGAATCGATTTAGCTCAAAATTGGTACACACACTAAGTAAAATATTTAAAAGGGTATGACGTAGAGCAGTACCCAAAATTTTCTTAAAAAATTTTCCGACAAGAGGGAAAATTTTAGAAAAATTGTGATCTGATATTTGCTTACATACTCCTTGAACAACGACAAACATCGTTCTGTAGTTTTTTTTCTCGAATTAAAAAAAAATTTCCGACTCATGTATCAGGTTATAAGTAGTTATATTCCAAATCAAAAAATCTAAGTGCCCGACAAAAATATTGGGGCAAATCCAAAGTCGGACAAAAAATTTAATTTTTATTGATAAACTATACTTTTAAACTATGCTGGGTTCGTGTATCCCTTATCTTTACAACCATTTTTCCGACAAAGGTAGTAAGTTACAATTAATTATATTCTTAAACAAAAAATGTAATTGTCTGACAAAAATGTTGGGGCAAACGAACAGAAAACTGAATTCTTTTATGCTATCGACGAGGAGGTATTATCAAAAAAACAAAATTTAAAACAGTTTTTCTCGGTTATTTTTAAATCGATATAGCTGAAAATTGGTACACACACTAAGTAAAACATTTAAAAGGGTATGACGTAGAGCTGTACCCACATATTCTAAATAAAAAAATCTAAGTGTCCGACAAAAATATTGGGTCAAATCCAAAGTCGGACAAAAAAATTTAATTTTTATTAATAAATTATAATTTTAAACTCTGCTGGGTTCGTGCATCCCTTATCTTTAAAACCAATTTTCCGACAAAGGCAGTAAGTTACAAGTAATTATATTCTTGAACAAAAAATCTAATTGTCTGACACAAATGTTGGGGCAAACGAACAGAAAGCTTAAGTCTTTTAGGCTATCGAGGAGGAGGTATTATCAAAAAAAAATTTAAAACAGTGTTTCTCGGTTTCTTTTGAATCGATTTAGCTATAAATTGGTACATACGCTATGTACAACACGTAAAAGGGCATGACGGTGAGTTTTACCCAAAATTTTCCAAAAAGATTTTCCGACAAGAGGGAAAATTTCGGAAAATTTTTCTAAAATTTTGGAGTGTTCTCTACGTTACGTCCTTATAAACATTATAAGGAGTATTTCTACAAATTTTCAGTTTGATCTATGTAGATCTAACCGAGAAAAATAGTTTATAGTTCGCTTTGGTCTCCTTGATGCTTATTATTTTTTTATATCCCAGAGAACGGCTGTTCCCGTACATGCGACACTATATTATACAAGAAATTTTCGATTTTCTAAATGTGACTGAATTGAAAAAATTGGGCCAAATCCAATCTTAAAATATAGGAAGAGAGAAATATGTCAACCATCCATTTTGGTACAAGGGTGTGGATGTTACGGCCATTCCCATTTAGGGTCTGTTTTTCGTTCTCGTCCCCAAATCTCCCAAAAATTTCGAAAATTTAAGTCCGATTTTCAACGCATGTTTAATTTTGAAAATTCTTCTCTTCTTCTTCTTCTTTTTATATAGACATTACTCTGTCTGTTTTTCAATGTGCCTCCAGTAAGTTGTCATTCCATCTTTTTCGTGGTCTTCCCCCTGATCGTCTTCCTATTGGGGAACCGTCTCTGTCCGTTGTTACTACTCTATTTGTTGTCATTCGGCTTATGTGGTCGTTCCATTCTACCCTTCTGCTTTTCATCCAGTTATTAATGTTGTCCACCTTGCATCCCCTTCATATATCTACACTTCTAGCTATATCCCACAGCGTCTTACCATTGATTTTTCGCAATGTTTTCATCTCTGCTGTTTCTATAGCTTTTTTTGTCCTTTCTGTATCAGGTTGTGTTTCTGCCGCGTATGTCATTATTGGTTTGATGACTCTTTTGTAAATTCTGCCTTTCACTTCTTTTCTGATGTTTTTATTTCTCCATATTGTTTCATTCAGGCAACCTGCGGCTCTGTTTGCTTTATTCATCTGATCTTCCACTTTTGTTTCGAGCTTTCCGTAGTTGCATAGTTTGATGCCTAGATATTTAATCTCCATGACTTGTTCTATTATTTGACCCTCCAGCTCTAATTTACACCTTATTAGATCTACTGTTGTAACCATGCATTTAGTCTTTTTTGGGGAAATTAAAATGTTAAATTTTCTAGCGGTTATATTAAATTCGTGCAGCATACGTTGTAAATCATCTTCACTTTGAGAGATTAGTATTGCGTCGTCTGCATAGCAGATTATTTTAAGTGGTTTTTCTCCCATTTGGTATCCTTTTTTTGTTATTTTATAATACTTTTAATAATATACTTTTTTAATACTTTTTTTATTATTTCGTCCATGATCAGGTTGAACAACAGAGGACTCAGGGAATCTCTCTGTCTTATCCCATTGCCATTTTGAAAATTGTATATATCATTCAAAAGTTACCGATCTCAGAAATTTTACTCAATTTCTATTTAAAAAGGGGAAAATGTTTTGTATGTTTGTGTGTATGTTTGTGGAAAAGTTATACCGATCTGAATTTCTTTTCTATGTTTTAAGAGGGGGTCAGGGCCGATTCAGAACCGGTATAGCTTGTGACTTTCGACCACCCATAAGCCAGCTATAGGACTTGGTAGGTACAAAACGGCATTGGGGGTATAAATCTTAGGTTCAAGAAGAGACAGGAAAACCAAAAGTACACCAAATTAATAGCGTTGAGTTAAGCTTTCAAATAGTGCTTAAGTGGTTAAGATCAGAGATACACACGGCTCAGTACAGCTGAAAAACCGAAAAACTAAACTTTGAAAATTTTGGTTTTTAGACAATTACTCAAAATTTCAACCTACAAATTGCGCCAACAAATAAGGAGGACTCCAGATGCGTCTATCGGTGTATACCTCTATCTGGAAAAATTCGAATTTTTAAGTTATAGCCTCCATAAGTGTGATCAAATCTATTTCCTATAGGAAAACCGGTTTTTCAAGCTCAATAGTCCTATAATACCTTCGGTTATCCTATTTGACCTTGGATGCATCAGACACTACTTCTCAATACGTTTCAAACTCATATTTAGTGATCAAATTCGGTAATACCGATTAGAAGGTATCTAGTTCCAAAAGTATAATCCATTTGATCATTATCGCCGAAATGGTTTATGTAGTTGTAGTGGTTGCGACGCTAAATTTAGATAGATTTATATAAAAATAGAGCAATACGAGTTCATTTACCGGCCATTAAAATAATTTTTTATTCTATTTCGAATAGAAAAAAAAACTCTAGTGTACATTCGATGGACACTAGATCATTTGAGAGATAATCATAGAAGGCGACCATATATATCTTAACGTGGAATCGAGAAACAATACATTCAATTTCATTTAATTTATATACAGGTAAAATTTCGTAAATAATGGGCCATAGCTTAACGTCAGGTTCCTGAGGTAAAAATAGACCGATTTAAGCTTAGTTAGTTAGCTTAGATTTAAACTTATCTTAGTACAAATTTTATAATAACCGAGATACAGGATATCAAAGTTAAAATTTTTTTTATATATTATTGAATATTTCCTGACAGGTATGAGATAACAACATGAAATTTGGTATGTGGGGGTTTTTGGATCGAGAAAACTAAATTCCCTACCAAAAATTATGTATTGCCCAGAGGGCGCCACATACGCCTTTCAGCACTCATTTATTACGTTCAATTTTTTTTATACCTCACTCTGTATAATTTTGACATTAAAATTTTTATTTTCCTATTATTTTTACTTAAAAAAGGTATACTTCTTTGATCTTCCTAAACTCAACCGTTTTCGAGATAAACGCATTTTAAATCTGCGATACACCATCATTTTTAGCATAATATTAGCATAATATATAGCAGTTCTCAAATTTATGTCATTGCATCGCAAATTCCATTTGAAGAAATTTGCGATACATTTTTGGATAATTTTATGGTTTTAAGTTATTTTTCGGGTGTAACTACAATGATATTATGCTAAAAATGATGGTGTATCGCAGATTTAAAATGCGTTTATCTCGAAAACGGTTGAGTTTAGGGAGATGAAAGAAGTATACCTTTTTTAAGTAAAACTAATAGGACAATAAAAATTTTAATGTCAAAATTATACAGAGTGAGGGATAAAAAAATTGAACGTAATAAATGAGTGCTGAAAGGCGTATGTGGCGCCCTCTGGGCAATGCATAATTTTTGGTAGGGAATTTAGTTTCCTGGACCCAAGAAACCCCCACATACCAAATTTCATGTTGTTATCTCATACCTGTCAGGAAATATTCGATAATAAATAAAAAAAAAGTTTAACTTTGACACCCTGTATCTCCAAAACGCCCCATTATTTTTGTCCGACAAGTGATCCAATATGCATTACACATGTAAAAGAACAGCACAAAATAAAAATGACATCTGTGGTAATAAATAAAAAATTTTCAGGAAATTGACATCTTCGGCGCGTCCGACTGTGCATATGCCCCGTGAAAATTGTCCGACAAGGTTACCACATTATTGTAAAAATGTTTTATGGTATATTCTGATAAAATTAGCAATGTGGTAATAAATTTTTTATTTTCATAAATTTGACATATTTAGCGTGTCCGACGCGTCGTATGCCCCAATATTTTTGTCCGACAAAATTATTTTCGCTGTTTATACGATAAAAACCATTGATTAAAATAAAATGACCAATGTGGTTATAAATTTTTTTCTTGCATAAAATTGACAACTTCGTGACCGCTTGACAGACAAACGCCCCACTGCCATGATGCGCTAAGCTCGAAATTTGTCCGACTCCACCCAAATAACAAGTACAAAAAGTTTCAACGGTGTGGTCATAAATAATAATTTTATATGGGGGCCTAAGAACTAAAACGTATGTGTTGGACGTTTTTGTGACAAAGTTGTGTATACAAAAGTTGTAGGTCCAGAGCCGCCTTAGATAAAAAACTTTTGAGGATGTTAGCAGTGGTGTAGATAAAGCTTGTAGATGAAAGCAAAGTACACGAGTGTCTGTTTATTGTTTATGAAGTTTTAAGGGGTTACATATGTAGGTCTTGCAGGTAAAAATAAAGTGACTTAAGTCCTTAAGGTACTCTCAAAAAAATTTTCGGCCAAAAATATTCATTTTTGTAGAGTTGACTGCAATTTTTCGACAACAGCACTTTTTTGCGGTGGGCAGCATAACTAAGTCCAGTCTCATCTGAAATCAAAAAATCAAAAAGTTTCTTGTAGTTTATACCTTTGGCTGGTGAATGAACGAAGGGATTAAAAAAAGTGAAATTTGAAGATTTTACTTAAGTTTAAACATATCGACCCCAATTTCTCTCATTTTTTCAAAAATGACCATTTTTAAAGTAGTTTTTTTTTATAAAACAAAAACAACTTCACCTAATAAAAATTCCTTCGTTCATTCACTAGCCAGAGGTATAAACTACAAGAAACTTTTTGATTTTTTGATTTCAGATGAGACTGACTTAGTTATGCTGCCCACCGCAAAAAAGGGCTGTTGTCGAAAAATTGCAGTCAACTCTACAAAAATGAATATCTTTAGCTGAAAATTTTTTTGAGAGTGCCTTAAGTACTATACTTTTACATGTACCAATTATAAATAAAAATAATTTTTAGTTTTCGAGATATAATTTTTTTAAAAAGTCACTTTATTACCCGCAAGACCTATGTAACCCCTTAAATCACTTTGTTTTGAAAATAGTTCCTGTTTAACGTTTTAAGGTATAATAATTTACAGATACGCTTATATTATCAAAAATATTTTATTTTTGCAATTTTTGTTTTGTCTTTAATTTCAACTTTTTATCTTTATTTATTTCTCTCTCTATAGCTCTCTTTGCCTTTCCAGCCAGCTTCCTCAGTTACCGTTCTGCAGAAGTTTTTATCTTGGGCTATATCAATCCCCTTTACCGACATGTTCAGTCTAAGTGTCTCCCACAGGTCTTCTTTGGTCTTCCATGCCCGTACACTAATATATCCATTTTTAATTTTATCGAAGCATTCTCTTTTTCGCCGCATTCATTCGTTGTTCCTCATTATTTTTTACTGCCCAACATCTTCCGTACATCATAGTTGGTCTTATAGAAGGTTTGTAAAATTTTCCCTTTAGCTTCATTGGAATTTTTCTGTCACACAGCACATCACTGGCTTCCGTCCACTAATTCATCCATCCCATCCTAATTCTACTGCATGCATCTCCATCTATTGCCTCATTACTCTGTAATACTCATTCTAGGTACCTACTTAAAACTATTATGTCACAATCATTTTATTATCCAAAGTTATCATTTTATCTGTAATAAGTACATCTCATTGTCTTAATTCTTCAAAGGCTTATCTTCACTGTTCCAGTTTTTTCACGTATTTGTCTTTCAATAAATTGCTCCCTGCCATACTTTGATGGTGTAAAAAAGTTTGAGAGCATTGTCGTAAATCTCCCTTGTTTTTGTAAACAGTTATTTATACAGGGTGTTTCATGAATAATTATCCATATAGTAACTGGAGAAACCTTAGCACAAAATACGAAGATTTAACCTAAAACACCTAAATAAAATGTGGTTCCTTACTGAGTTACAGGGTGTTTTATCTAAAAATTTAAAAACTATTTTTGCTCAGCATTTTAAAACTATTCGATGTATCCTTTTCATACTTGGCAAAAAGTTCGACTACTAGACACCCTATTAAATTACGATAAACAAACGTTTCTAGCTATTACCAGAGGCGTACGACAGGGGATGGTGAATGGTTGACCCTTCTCAAATTCTACGCCACTGGAGTAATTACTATTTTAGTGCCATTTTTAGATTCACCAATACTTTCTTCGTAAATAATATGGTCTTCATTGGTAACGATAAAGTCATTAGTTTTCGAGATATTTGAAGTTAAATATGAAACGGCACAGTTATTTTGATTAATTTATGATATGATTCATATAATTAAAATTTAAAAATTATTTGTACCCAGTACTTTAAAACTATTTGGCGTATCCTTATCATACTTGGCAGAAAATGTAGGTACTGTAAACCCTACTAAATTAAGATAAATAAACTTTTCTAGCTACTACCAGAGGCGTACGACAGGGGATAGTGGCTGGTTGACCCTTCCCAAATTCTACGCCACTGACGAAATTGCTATTTTAGTGTACATTTTCGATTTTGCAATACTTTTTATGTAAATAATATACTCTTCATTCGTAACGATAAAATGATTAGTTTTCGAGATATTTGAAATTAAAAATGAAGCGACACAATACATTAATCAAAATTACCGTGTCGTTTCATTTTTAACTTCAAAGATCTCGAAAACTAATGACTTTATCGTTACGAATGAAGAGTATATTATTTTCACAGAAAGTATTGAAGAATCCAAAAATTGAACTAAAATAGCAATTTCGCCAGTGGCGTAGAATTTGAGAAGGGTCAACCATTCACTTTCCCCCGTCGTACGCCTCTGGTAATAGCCAGAAACGTTTGTTTAACATAATTTAGTAGTGTGTACAGTACCTATATTTCCTGCCAAGTATGAAAAGGATACGTCGAATAGTTTTAAATGCTGAGCAAAAATAGTTTTTAAATTTTTAGATAAAACACCCTGTAACTCAGTAAGGAACCACATTTTATTTAGATGTTTTAGGTAAAATCTTCGTATTTTGTGCTAAGGTTTCTCCAGTTACTATATGGACAATTATTAATGAAACAACCTGTATACTGCTTCTCTATTTAAAAATCCACGAGGAAGAATTTCCTGTAGCTGGCTGTATACCATTAATTACAAGTAAAATTTAATAAAAAATTTTGGTCTTGGTAAAAGGTATATTAGTTTAAAAATCCCCTATAGGGCTACAAACATAGAAACAAAACGTTTTCGCTCTGTAACAAGAGCATCATCAGTGTTAAAAGAACATGGTGAGGCAACCAAAAAATACAAAGGCCTTTTAAAGACAAACTAAAAGTCTCATATAGATGCAAAGATGTCAAAATCCAAAGGATGGATATAATTCCTATGGCTACGGCCCTAGGACAACATATGACTCCCACACGTGGTAAGTGGGTCAATAGGTAACAATTAGGTCATTATGTTACAAGAGGTGACAGGCAACTCTTGCTCAGGCTTTTTAAACTAATATACCTATTACCAAGACAAACATTTTTTATTAAATTTTACTTGCTTCTCTATTTGTCTGGCATTTGTCTTACTTCAATATAATTATACAGTGCGCTGGAATAAGTGTTACCCCCCTTATTAATTTACTTATTTTTAGCACATAAGCAAAACGCTCGGACAGGTCGATTTTTAAAATAATCATAGTATATTATAGCATCAATGTTTCGAATTTTACGCGA
This sequence comes from Diabrotica virgifera virgifera, assembly GCF_917563875.1. Taxonomy (NCBI): domain Eukaryota; kingdom Metazoa; phylum Arthropoda; class Insecta; order Coleoptera; family Chrysomelidae; genus Diabrotica; species Diabrotica virgifera. Next base: position 264,966,915 of record NC_065444.1, read on the forward strand.
TACCTCTTCAGCTGACAGGCATAACTTTGATTTTTTTAAATGGGAAAGTACATAATGTGACACCTCATTTAGAAGCTTTTGATATACCTACTGATTATAAAAATGTATAATTTAATCCTATTTGAGAGCGTAGACGCAATATGTCGGTCGAATTATTTTTAAATGCATTCATTTTTAATTTTTCGAATCCTGAGGAAACTAATAAGTATTTTTGAAAAATTTAAACGCAGAATGAAATACTACAGTATTACCGAGAGTAGAGGGTCCCTAAGAACTTTTATAATGTTTTTTTTAATAAGTCACTTGGATGAAAAAAGAGAAAATTTAGTCTGATTTTTAATTTCAAATATATCATTCAAAAGAAACTTTTGGTTTAGTCTAAGGGACTTTCAGTCCCCCGTAATAATGCAATATTTTATTCTACGTTCCACGTTCCTATTATCTATATGAAAAATATTTATTATTTATATATACCACAGATGTACAATGGAATGTACACATACCTACAGTCTCATTTGTTAATAATGCAACAGAGCAGCCTTTTATATCATATTTTTAAAATTTACGATTCTAAGGTGTATACTCCAATAATTATTAATGAATACATACCTACTATAAAAGCCATTGTTGTGTAAATGTTTTTTGTAACTCCGTTAACTCGCACTGCAACTGACTTTATGAAGTAGGTGCCTAGCGACTTCTGCTATCTGCCAAATGAAAGTCAAAGTTTTTCAACCTAATAAAAATATTTGAAAATATTTTTAAAAGACATTTAATTGAAAAACTTATTGGACCATTTTCCTGGTGCTGCCAGATGGATGCTGCAGTGAAGACAAGAGGGAATTCTAAAAGTTGCAATTCACAACCCCGTCTACTGCTTTTTAAATTCCAAGGGAAAATGGACCTAGTTACTCTGTAGGAGTAATACTAATAGAAAAATAAAAATGTATACCATTTTTATTCAGTTGCAATGCGAAGGCAAAACTGTCTTATTTTTCACCTAGTACAGAGAGCACGGACTAGCTCTCAGCGTTTGTCACTTGGGACAGAGAGTAGCAAACCTACTCCTCTCTGATGATGCCTCCCAACAAGAGTCGAAAATCGTCGATTTAGAGTGCTGGTCTGCGCTCTCTGTACTAAGTGAAAAATACATAAGACAGTTTTGCCTTCGCATTGCAACGAAATAAAAATTGTATACATTTTTATTTTTTGTATTTGAAATGGTTTACACTTTACACGTTCTATCTCCTCTCCATTAAGAGAAATCAGAAGGAGAAGTGCCATTCACTATGTCTTTGAAATGTTGATTTTCAGACCTCTCCGATAACTTGCAATTAGAGATCTAGGGACTAGAGATTTACTAATGTCTGGAGATCTTTTGATGTAACCTGTCGATGAAGATTCGCAAAATTACGTGTGGTCTATATTATTGTATGGTTGTGAGACATGGACGTTAAAAACCACAATGCTAAATAAATTAGAGCATTCGAATTGTGGTGCTATCGACGAATCCTAAAGATATCGTGGGTTTCGCACACTTCCAATGAAAATGTTCTCCAAATGATGAATTCAGAACGTCTGCTCATAAACATCATAAAGAGGAGAAAAACAGAATACTTCGGCCATATAATTAGAGGACCTAAATACTATCTACTTCGCCTTATAATTCAAGGAAAAGTGGAGGGAAAGAGATGGATTGGTCGAAGGAAAATCTTTCATGGTTACGTAATATTAGACAATGGTGTGGTACCACGGAGAAGAATTATTTCGCGCAGCAGCCGATAGAGAGAGGTTTCAGGAACTTGTAAACATGACGACAGCCAACGTCTGAATACGGACACGGCACCTGAAGAAGAAGGAGATCTTTTAATTTTTCTGCAAGAATGGCTGTATCGGAAGCGTATCTGATATTGTTGATTATATCTTACTTACTTATAGAATAGAATAGAAATATGCTTTATTGTCACTGAAAATTATACAATTTTATGGACAAAGCTTGTATTTAACATAGAGTCACAAAAAAGATATACATAACAATAACAAATACAATTTTATGAAATTAGATAAATCGTCAATAAAAAAAATATAAACAAGTTAAAAAAGTGAAGTAAAAAACAAAACCAATATATTGTAAAATTACTATAAATTGCAAAATTGAACATAGAACATATAATAAAACACAAACAAAGGAACTAATAAGCTGCTGTATGTGACACCCAAATATAGATAAATACACTTTAGTTACTTGTACATTACTGTGATTTCTTAGTTAGTCATTAAGAAACTCTTCTACTGAATAATATGGTTTTTTAGATAAATGAGTTTTTGTCATTTTACGGAACTTGAGAAAGGATGTTGCAGATTTAAGTTGTAAAGGGAGATGGTTGTATAGTTTTTTTGCGGAATATAGTATAGATTTCTTTACTAACTCAGAAGACGGGATCGGTAAATAGACATCAAAAGTTGAATTTCTGGTGGAGTAGTCATGATGAGGCCTTGCTGGAAAGACATGCATGTGTTTACGAATTAAGCAAACAGTTTCTAAAATATACAAAGATGGAAGGGTTCAAATTTCGTGATCTTTAAAGTAACTTCTGCAATGGGTTGTTCTTCTGAGGCCAAACAGATACCTTATTGCTCTTTTTTGTAATTTAAAAATAACATCTAATTGGGCAGCTGTACTAGAACCCCAAAAAGGAAGACCATATTGAAGATGAGACTCGAACAAAGAAAAATATGTTATTTTAGAAGATGCTAAATTGAGTTCCTTCGAAACAGATCTTATGGCATAGCAGGCTGAGGCGAGTTTCTTACTTAACAAATCGATATGAAGGGACCGTTTAAGGTTGCTGTCTAAAAGAATACCAAGAAATTTTACAGAATCAACGGTAGAGATCTGGCTGCTATTCACAAGCAGGGGTTGAAGAGCACCTTTATATGATAATGATAATGCAATTATTTTAATTAACTTATTTTAATTAATTAACTTAATTTGATATTTACATCCCCGTATATTTTTCCTAGAAGAATGCGAAATAATAAACACAATAAAAATAAGAAAGTTACAATATCTGGGACACGTAATGAGGGGACCGCGATATGAAATGCTAAGACTGATCCTACAGGGAAAGATAAGAGGCGGAAGGAGTATAGGAAGAAGGAGAGTGTCATGGTTAAAGAATTTAAGGGACTGGTTTAGATGCAGTTCTATAGAACTCTTTAGAGCAGCGGTGGATAGAGTAAAGATAGTGATGATGATATCCAACCTCCGATTAGGAGACGGCACTTGAAGAAGAAGAATATTTTTCCATTTATTTAAAAGTAAGATAATAATCGAACTATGGTAATTAATCTTAGGGCAAAAATCAAAGTCCAAATTGATACACTATACTTCAGTCTGTTTTAAACATAATCTGAACAAATGTTTGAATTTAAGGCTATTATTTGTTCTGTCGACGGACGTCTCTTCATTAAAATTATTATACTTTAACAAAGCACATAAAATACAGTCGGTTCGTTGGATCTTAGCACAGAAGTCTTTATTCATATTTGTAAAATTAAACCAAAACATAAAACCAGGGCATTTAGTAGTAAAAAGCCGTAATAAATCGATTTTTAAATTCAGCACCTCGATACTTGCAACTTTTTACATTGTGTTCAAGATGACTTCAGGAAAAAGTTTACTATAAACTATAGAAAAATGGGTGTAAATGCATAGTTGCATTTCAAAGTGCATAAAATGCACTAAAAGCCGTCAAATAATGTACTATTTATTAACTACACAGACTACAATTAAATATTAAGTAGTAAGATAATTTAAATACATATCTCTCAAATCACTAATGTCACTCTTGTATATTTATCCCGTTATCATAAAAGTTTTGATAATAGTTCCAAAGTCATTATTTGTTATAATAATACACTCATCGGCACAAAATTCCGCCACTAAAAATGTTTGATTAAGTTTGAAAATTTATAACTTTATTATTTGTACTCTGATTTTCAAGATTCTTGCATCGGTTTGTAGGGACATATATTGATATCGTTTTGTTATTATTCCGGTAACAAACAATTTTTGCTTAGACGGCATTATACGGGGTAAATGGAAGCGTTGTATTTTCTCCTAACTTTAAAAAATTCTGCGGAAAAATTGAAGGGCTGATTTTGTTTCATACTTCTTTCGTATTATTTTGGAGGCATCCCTAAGATTTTGTTTTTGGAATTATCCGAATACCTCTTTTCTTACAAAAGCTGTAAATAAAAACACTGATTTGAAGGTTTATTCAATTAGAAATATCAAACGCACTAAAATTAACAACAAAACAAAACAATTCAATAGCAGCAACGACTGCTCGCAATTTGTTTGGCATCGAATAAATAAGATTGTATTATCCTTTCCTGGGGAGTAGCCCGATATTCCTCTACCAGAGCCATAACTCAGTAGTGATGTTGATTATAGTTACTTTCGAGTATTCGTTATAAATCGTTACAAATCGTTACTTTTGTATAAAGTAATCATTTACAGTATTCATTACTTTGATTACTATGATTACTTTTGTTACTTTTGTATTTGAGTACCGGTAATCATATCGAGAATCGTATTTCTCAGTAGGTAGGTTTGTTTAGGTATTCCGATATAACAATGACCTTCACCAATCTGTTTAAGGGATAAAAATGATTTGATTACTGCGATTACTTTTGTATTTGTGCACCAGTAATCATATCGAGAATCGTATTTCTCAGTAGGTAGGTATTTTGTATAGGTATTCTGATATAACAACGACCTTCACCCATCTGTTTAAGGAATAAAAATGATTTGATTACTATGATTACTTTTGTTATTTTTGTATTTGAGTACCGGTAATCATATCGAGAATCGTATTTCTCAGTAGGTACAGTCGGAAAAATGAAAGAATACCCATGAACGAACATATAAAACATGCTGTATTTTCCTGTCACCGTGTCACAAAGAAAATTGTCCAGTGCAAGTACATGTAACAATAATTATTACATGTACTTGCGCTGGCCAATGTTTTGTGTGACACAATGACAGGAAAATACAGCGTGTTTTATATGTTCGTTCATGGGTATTCTTTCATTTTTCCTACTGTAGGTATTTTGTATCGGTATTCTGATATAACACTGACCTTCACCCATCTGTTTAAGGGATAAAAATGATTTGATTACTATGATTACTTTTGTTATTTTTGTATTTGAGTACCGGTAATGTAATCATATCGAGAATCGTATTTCTCAGTAGGTAGGTATTTTGTATAGGTATTCCGTTATAACAACGACCTTCACCAATCTGTTTAAGGGATAAAAATGATTTGATTACTGCGATTACTTTTGTATTTGTGCACCGGTAATCATATCGAGAATCGTATTTCTCAGTAGGTAGGTATTTTGTATAGGTATTCTGATATAACAACGACCTTCACCGATCTGTTTAAGGGATAAAAATAATATGATTACTGTGATTACTTTTGTATTTGTGTACCGGTAATCATATCGAGAATCGTATTTCTCAGTAGGTAGGTATTTTGTATAGGTATAGGTATTCCGATATAACAACGACCTTCACCGATCTGTTTTTACTAGCTGGGATACGATTGGTAGAAAGTAATCAAGTGTACTGGTTGTAGATACAATAGTCGTTACTCGCTCTGATACGATTGGTACGAAGTAATCAGAGTAATCAAAGTAACGATTTGCCTCTCTGTATAGTAATCGTTACTTTCGGTATTCGTAAGTAACGAGTACTTTGTAACGAATAGATACTTTTTCAACATCTCTACATAACTGTATCAAATTTTCTGGAGGCCTAGGATGATGGCAAATAGCTGTTTTCAATTCATTCCATAAATGCTCGATAGGATTGAGATCTGGGCTGCATGTAGGCCATTATAATCTTATCAATCCAACCTCTATTTAAGATATTTATGTTTACGAGTAAATCAGTGTTTTTATTTACAAACAATTGTGCAGCTCTTACAAGAAACGAGATATAAACACAATCTTAGTGATGCCTCCGGGATAATACGAAAGGACTGTAAAACAAAATCCTCTTCAATTTTTCACAGTAAAGTTAGGAGAAAATGCCACGCTTCCATTCAGCCCCGTATAATGCCATTTAAGCAAAACTTTTTTGTTACCGAAATAATAACAAACGATATCAATACATCTACCTTTGTCCCGAATAAAGTACGTGCCTCCTAGCGGCGGGATACGGGCAACAATACATTGGCTTAAAGGGCAGTCCTTACAGTAGGAATCCTGGCCTATACAGGCCAGGCGGGTGTGGGGTAATACTGCACTTTGGCTGCATTGGTGGTGTATGGGCTAAACGTGCAGGGCAGGGTATGGTGTTGATAGAAAAGGCATTCAGGCATCAAATATCCAAACAAAATGTTTTCAGGCCATAATAATGAAAAGACCTTCTCCAATGATATAAAAAACTTATACTGAAATTATGGCATCTCCTGAGGTAAAATGCGCCGGAAGTAAAATGAGCCTCCGTTCGGATTTCCGGGTGAGGTCTATCTCAGGGGGAACACCATTGCAGGTTAGAAAAATCAGGATAGGGTCGTGGAATCTTGGTAGTCTTACAGGTAAGAGTGTGGAGTTAGTGAATGCGCTCGAACGAGAGAGAGTTCAAATTGCTTTGCATTCAAGAAACTAGGTGGAAAGGACAAAGGGCAAAAGAACTAGGTGTAGGATACAAATTGTGGTATGCAGGGAGTAGTAACACTAGAAATGGAGTTGGTATAATTGCTGATAGTGAAATGAAAGCTAACGTAGTGGAAGTTGTAAGAACGAGTGATAGAATGATCTCAGTAAAATTTGTAATTGATAAAGAAGTATTGAATGTTGTGTGTGTATGCTCCTCAAACAGGTCTGGGTGAGAATGAAAGAAGAGCTTTCTATGACCAATTAGGAGACGTCCTGAGTGATATTCCGTCAAAGGAGAAAGTTTAATAGGAGGTGATTTCAATGCACATGTGGGCCAAGTCAAGGCAGGATACGAAGCAATACATGGGGGATTAGGCTTTGGAACTACAAATGAAGCTGGAGATGATATGCTTGAATTAGCAACAGCACTAGATATGGCGATTGTTAGCACATTCTTTAAAAAGAGAGAAACTCAACTTATTACGTACAAAAGTGGACAACATCAATCCCAAATAGACTATTTCATGATAAGGAAAGAAGACATACGTGAATGCAAGGACTGCAAGGTAATAGTTAGTGAGACAGTAAGTCAACAACATAAGCTGCTTGTTCTGGACATCGAAGTAAAAAGTGAAACTAAACCAAAATATCGGAGAGGACCACAAAAAATCAAGTGGTGGTTGCTAAATGTGAAGAAGACCAGGATGAAACACAATTTGGCTTCAGAAATGGACTGGGAACCCGGGACGCACTCTTTGCACTAAATGTGTTATTGCAGAAATGCCGAGATCAAAGGAAAGACGTCTTTGCTGTATTTATTGACTATGAGAAGGCCTTTGATCGAGTACAACATCACAAATTAATTAAAATATTAAAGGATAAAGGAGTTGATAGTCAAGATGTACGAATCATAGAAAAATTATACTGGCGTCAAACAGCTACAGCTTGCATCAATGGAAAATCAACAGAAATATGCAAAGTACAAAGAGGTGTCAGACAGGGTTGTATACTGTCCCCACTGTTATTCAATTTATATTCAGATAGAATATTTAAGGAAGCGCTGCATAATTTGGAATGGGGTGTGAAAGTTAATGGAATTCTGATAAATACAATCAGATATGCAGACGATACAGTTATTTTAAGTTATGATATAAATGGATTACAACACCTTTTAAATGCCATTGACACAGTGGGAAGAGAGTTTGGTCTAAATACAAACTGTTCAAAAACAAAATACATGGTATTTAGCCGTTTGGTCCATCAAGATTCACGGTTATATGTTGATGGTCATATAATTCAAAGAGTACCAGTTTTAAATATCTTGGTTGCCATATTACTGAACAACTAGATCCAGATAAAGAGATAAAATGTAGAATCGAGATAGCCCGCACGACATTTTTAAAAATGAGGTCATTCTTCTGTAATGATACCTTGCAATTTCAACTTCGAAAGCGCATGATTAAATGCTACATTTGGTCAGTCCTCTTGTATGGTGTCGAAGCATGGACATTAAAAATATCCACCATTAACCGTTTGGAGGCCTTTGAAATGTGGCTGCACAGACGTATACTGAAAATACCATGGACGGCTATGCTGACAAATGTGGCAGTCCTTAAGAGAGCAAATGCTACCCGCGAGCTGCTTGATAATATCAAATATAGAAAGATGGCCTATTTTGGACACGTAGTAAGGGGAGACCGGTATAATATTCTTCAACTTATTATGATGGGTAAAATCGAAGGACGCAGAGGAATTGGTAGAAAGCAGGCCTCTTGGTTGAAGAATATCCGGGAGTGGACAGGAATAAAGAAAGCAGAACACCTATTTAGAATAGCTCAAGACAGAGACAGTTTCGCCATGTTAATCGCCAACGTCAAGGGGACTTGATAGGGCACGTTAAGAAGGTGGATGCTAAAAGATGGGAAAGAAGGTATATTCAGGGAAAGAATAGTAGAGAAAATATGTTGGAACATGAAAGGAAGCCCTACTACAATTTGGAGAAAAATGGCCAGTAGTATTAGAGAGACTGCTATTTAAATACTGGGGAAAACGTCAGGAAAAAAGTTTGAGGATAAAGAGACTTGGTGGTGGCCAAACGAAGTTCAAGGAAAAATAAAAGAGAAGGAAAAATTATATAAAAAGTGGCAAGAAATCAGATCCAACACAGGTCTTCAAAACTATATGGTCGCGAAAAAGGAAGCGAAAGTAGCAGTAGCAAAAGCTAAAGCAGAAGCGTATTCAAACCTATACGATCAACTTGATACCAGGGAAGGCGAAACGAAGATATATAAAATAGCCAAACAGAGAGCAAAGAAAGCAAAATATTTTACATCAGATTAGATGTATCCGAGATGAAAATAATAAAATACTAGTTCACGAAAAGGATGTCAAAAAGAGATAGAGAAAGTACTTTGACAGCTTATTAAATGAAGAATTTGACAGACAGCCTGTGGAGTCAACGGAGACACTAGCAGCAATGATAACCAAAATAACAAACGAGGAAGTGGCTCAAGTGCTTCAAAAAATAAAGAAAGGAAAAGCGGTAGGACCAGATGATATTCCTGGGGAAGTATGGAAAGCATTGGGAGAGAAAGCAATAAGTTGGCTAGCAGGTCTATTTAATAGAATCATGGAAGTTGGACAAATGCCAGACGAATGGAGAAGCAGTATACTAGTACCTGTCTTCAAAAACAAGGGAGATATACAGCAGTGTACAAACTACAGGGCTATAAAACTGCTTAGCCACACCATGAAAATATGGGAGAGAGTAATTGATAGACGGATACGTGAAGAGACCGACATATCCGAGAATCAATTTGGCTTTATGCAGGGCAGATCAACAACAGACGCAATTTTCATTATATGGCAGTTGATGGAAAAATACAGGAGTAAAGAAACAAACGCTCATATGGTATTCATTGATCTTGAGAAACCATATGATAGAGTTCCTCGAGAGATTCTGTGGTGGGCACTCAATAAGAAAGGAGTCCCTGGTGCATATGTAAAAATTGTGAGGGATATGTATGATGGAGTAACGACTAGTGTTAGGACAGGTGTGGGAGAGACTGATAAATTTCATGTGAAAGTAGAATTGCACCAAGGCTCGGTGCTTAGTTCGTATTTATTCTCATTAGTTTTGGACCAGACAACAGCGAAACTACAGGGTAACATTCCATGATGCTTAATGTATGCTGATGATGTCGTGTTAGCAGGAAATAGTGAAAGAGACTTAGAACAAAAACTGGAACAGTGGACACGAGCTCTGGAGGAAAAAGGTTTAAAACTTAGTAGGACAGTGACAGCGTATTTGGAATGTTCATTTAAAGATGGAATTACTACAAATAAAATGGTATCTTTGGATGGTGAACTGATTGTAAAAAGCAATATTTTTAAGTACCTGGGATCGGTATTACAGAGTAATGGAGAAATAGATGGAGATGCATGCAGTAGAATTAGGGCTGGATGGATGAAGTGGAAGGAAGCGAGTGGTGTGTTGTCTGACAGAAAAGTTCTAATGAAGCTGAAAGGAAAATTCTATAAAACAGCCATAAGACCGGCTATGATGTACGGAACTGAATGTTGGGCAGTGAAAAAGAAAGAGGAACAACGAATGCATGTGGCGGAAATGAGAATGCTTAGATGGATGAGTGGAGTGACAATAAAGGATAAAATTAGAAATGAGTATATTAGGGGAAGTCTAGGTGTGGCACCAATTGATGCCAAAATGAGAGAGCATAGGTTGAGATGGTTTGGTCATGTTCAACGTCGAGACGTTAATCACCCAATACGAAGAATAGCTGAAGTGCAGACTCCTGGAAGGAGTAGGAGAGGAAGACCAAAGAAGAGGTGGGGGGAGACGATTAGGCAGGACATGGTAAAGGGATTAATATTGATATGACCCAGGATAGAATTGTGTGGAGAAATGCAATTAGGGAAGCCGACCCCGCATAGGGATAAGGCAAAGAGAATGATGATGATTAATACATCTACCTAACAACTAATGCAAAAATCAAAAATCGGAGTACAAATAATGAAGTTTTTGTGAAGTTGTCAAACTTCAAACAACTTCAATCAAAAATTTTTATTGGAGGAATTTTGTGCCGGTGAGTGTATAATGTAATTCGTATTTGTTCAGTAATCTTTTAAATGACAATTTTGTGTATGTATTTTGTAATGTACTTCAGCTATGTACCGCTATTATAACGTCGGTGAAATGAAATCACCAGAGATCCCCAGTATTGCGCGCGTGCTGCTCTTTGGTGCACTTGTTTTCTCCATCCCATTCAATCTGCCGTGCCGTCTGTCTGTATTGTGTAGTTTGTGATTGCGCTCGTTGTTGGTAGGTGCGCGAACGCATATCCACACTCCGTCAGTTTCTACTTTTACGATCTTCGGTAACCGTGAAGCAATATTTTTTTTAAACTTGTTGTTTACAACATTGTGATTAATTACATAGTTTACAAGAAGTGTTTAGTGAACTTAAAAATTTGATAGGAGAAATCGAGAATAAGGAGGAAAAGTTTTACTAAAGGATGAATTATGAGGTAGCTTTGTTTATTAAACTTTTGTTTGACAGGTAGATATTGTATTGATGAGTCACACTAACATTCGCGAATAATATTTAACGGATATTCCCATTTTCATTTAATCATGGATTTTTTTTAAATTGACCATATAGTTTATAAATTATTATACATATTTTGATTTTTGATATACCAATATTTTGATCAAAACAAGGGTTTTAAGACCAGATTGACAAAAGTTTTCTTTTACAGGAAAAAAAAGTTTTTATAGATACAATTAATCCAGTAAGCTTGTTTTTTACATATTTTGTAAGGAGTATTTACATAAAAAACTTGTAATATTGTGCATATTATATTACTTTTGAGCGAAGGCGCAAAATGTCGCTCCAATGTGTTTTAAACGCATTAATTTTTTTCGAATCCTGAGAAAACTAATAAATGTTTTTAAAAAATTTAAAAGCAGAATGAAAGATTACATTATTACAGAGGGCATATTGATTTTAACGAGTTACAAGGGTGAAAATAAAAAAGAGAAAATTGAGTGTGATTTTTAATTTTAAATATCTCATTCAAAAGAAACTTTTTGTTTATTCTAAGGCACTTTCGGAACTCTAAAATAACGCAATCTTTCATTCTGCGTTTAAATGTTTCAAAAATATTATTTTATTAGTTTTTTCAGGATTCGAAAAACATGAATGAATTTAAAAGTTATTGGTCCGAAATTTTCTCTTTCATTATGTTTAAAATGAGATTAAGCCACAATTGATTATAATGAAAGTTACGTTTTTAACTAACTATTTTGATGTTTCGGTTGCTGTCACTAGAACCAAAAGTTGTTTAGCGAGTTTTGAAAATATTTACAAAGCAATAACAACTCAAATTTTGAAAACAATCTTTTTTGAAAAGGTTTTCCGCAATGGAAATCGAAACGTCAAACAACAATGAATATTAAAATGTAATTTTTCTACGGCTGTGCTAAAAGAGCCACTTTCACGCACGCATTTCGTTTGCGAAAGTTGCACTTTCCCGCACGGCGTGCGGGAAAGTAAGATACCTTGTAATATGGCGTTATAATATACTATAATACAAGCAATAAACTAATATTTAGATATTATTTAATATTTAATTTCAAATTTATCTTATTAGTGCAGTCACTGAAGGTTTTCACCTCCGATTTCGTTGAACCTCCATCGATTTTCATAAATTGGTAAGTAATTAGAGGATACCTCAAGGAACAAAGGTGATATAATGCCAACTTGCGCTTTTACCCTGGGGGTGGATGCCACCCCTTCTCGGGGATGCAAATTATTTTATTAAAAATAATACCATAAGTCGATAGAGGGACAAATTATAAGCAAAATTTGTTATATAAAGTTAATAAAATAAATCAACACTTTTTGAGTTATTAAAGACCAAGACCAAAGATTTTATTTTTCGTAAAAAAGTGCATGTTTTGAATCGGGTTTTCACGTAGAAATCAAAAACTATAAGCTTTTACAAAAAAGTTATAATTACTAAAATTGAAGATAATGAAAAATTGAATACAGTCCTCATATAAAGAACTAAACTAATGTTAGTTCAAAGTGAGTTATTGGCAATTGAATGTGTATTTTTTTCGACGAGTACTCAAATCTAAATATTCAAGCTTAAATAACGGGAAAAATTTATAGTAATCCTTACAAGAACTTCTTTATGTTAGCATAATATAAGTAATGTTTTCGATAATTTTGACCGGTTTAGAATGCATATTTTTGAAAAAAAGATATAATTTAAAAAATCATAATTTTTAAAATTATTGTAATTCTCATATTCTTTTGATAATAACTCCAAAAATACTCAATATACGTAAAATATTATATATAAACAAATTTTAGTTTTTTCTGTGCCAAATATTTTACCTGTTTTACTATTTCTATAGGGTAAAAAATAACCGAGATATAAACGTTTAAATCTTAAATTTTGCTGTGGGAACAATGCAACCGGGTCATTTAACCTTTTATTTAAAAAAAACTAAGGGGTTTAAAAGATTAGATTAAACGTGATTAAATAGCACTTAGAATTAACTTTTAAACAGTTTTTAGATGAACCTGATTTCATAAACACGAACGGAGTTATTAAAAAAAAAACAATAAAATTTTTTGAAAAAAATTTTAAAAGATAATTTTTGAAAAAATTTTGGAGCATAAATTTTAACGCTATCGACATGTTCGGGGGCTCATTTAATAGATATTTTTAAGTACTTTGACAAATATTTAATAAGTTTATTTTATAAAATGCATCATATTCCCGTTATTTCAGCTTGAATACTTAGAGTTTTTTACTCGCCAAAAGAAACATACATTCAATTACCTATAACTCACTTTTAATTAACACTAAAAGGTTTTTCTAGTAAGGGGTTTAGAGGATGGGAGCATACAGGCTGCAAGGAAAACCAAGGGATAAATACGAGAACCTTGGGCATAATCAGATTTGGAACTATGGTGGGGTAAGTATATCTGATACATACACTGACCACATGGTACCAAAATACACATTTAATAGGAACTTCGGAATAGAAATCAATGACCGAAGGGAATGGAACAGCATCAGTAGCAAAATCAGAGGATCGATCTGGTATACAGACGGATCAAAAACCGATGAAGGCACTGGAGCCGGTATTTTTAGTGAAACAGAGAATATAGGACTCAGTTTCTCACTAGGAACATACACAACTGTGTTTCAAGCGGAAATGTACGCAATTCTGCAGTGTGTCGCAATGAACAACTTGAGGGCCTATGAAAATAGACGGATCAATATACTCACAGACAGCCAAGCATCACTGAAGGCACTAATGAGCCCGAAAGTGACGCCAAGGCTGGTATGGGAATGCCGGCAAGAACTGGAAGAACTGGCCGAAAGAAATAGTGTAACTCTATTCTGGGTGCCAGGACACACCGGGATAGACGGTAATGAGAAAGCAGATGAGCTGGCAAGGAACGGTTCATCAACTTTATATTTTGGCCCAGAACCTGCTCTAGGAGTACCTAAAACAATAATTAGGGGACAAGTCAGGGAATGGGTCAAAAACAAACACAAAGAATACTGGGGGAACGTACCTGGTCAGCGACACGGGAGGCCCTTAATAAGGGAACCCTCAAAACGGAGAGCTGAGGAACTAATAAAATTACATAGGAGTCAGCTCCGCATAATTACAGGTCTTCTCACGGGTCACTGTGCCCTAAAAGGACACCTGAATAGAATTGGGCTGTACGAAGGGAACCTTAACTGCAGACTGTGCAATAGGGGAACTGAAACAGCACATCATGTACTGCACGAGTGTGAGGCTTTGGATCACAAAAGGCAGGCTATTTATGGACAACCAAAATTAAGTCCAGCAGAATATGCCACCCAACCCATGCTAGGGATGTACAATTTGGTACGTGGAACCAAGCTTGTGGATTGGGTGACATAAAAGGTAGGATGGTTGGCACAATAAGCCCATGAGGCTGCAGTGCCATCGGAGACATATGTCAGACGACCTCCAAAAAAAAAAAAAAAGGTTTATTTCATTTTTTATCTTCAATTTTGATAATAATAAGTTTTTTGTAAAAACTTACACTTTTTGAGATAATGATGAAAAATTGGCTAAAAACATGCATTTTTCTGAAGAAAAATTAAAACCTTTGATCTTTAATAACTCAAAAAGTTTTGATTTATTTTAATAACTTTATATAATAAATTTTGCTTTAAATTTGTCCCTCTATCGAATTATGGGGTTATTTTTAATAAAATAATGTTCACCCCCGAGAAGGGGTGGCATTCACCCCCAGGGTAAAAGCGCAAGTTGGCACCATGTCACCTTTGTTCCTTGAGATATCCTCTAACCAATCACCAATTTTCATGCAAATCGATGGAGGTTCAACGAAATCGAAGGTAATAGCTCATATCCACCTTCAGTAACTCCACTATATTGTGTTCATGTTTTAATGAAATTAGCACGATAATTCGATGAAATAAAATTATTTTGACATAATTTAAAAGTCAGATCAGTAAACAATTACAACGGTTTTGAATCGTCGTCATGGAAACCAATATCGTCGTCGTGGTAACCCATTATATTGAAAGTTTGGTTTTGACAACCTTGTCAAAGAATTAATTTGTGTATTTTCACTTCTAATAAAAATTGATATAACTCTATTTTTGTGGCTTTTTTCCAAACGTACGGCCTTAGAAAAAATATTGTTCCTAACTCATGCGGAAAGTGTCTTCCCCGCACTCGACTGCTTGCCCGAACTCCGCTGTCGCGTCGTTCGCGTCAACGGCAGTCTCGTGCGTGAAAGTATCACTTTCCGCACTAGTTAGGAAAATAACTATTCCATTACAGTCAATTAATCTCGTTAAACATAATAGTACTGAAACGAGTAAGCGATGGACTACCCCAGCTAATTGAAATAATATTCGAAAATATTACCTCAACTAACCAAGATAGCCATCGTTACACCCTTAGCTTAGCTCAGTCACTCAGGTGTGTGTTCGTCTTGTCCTAACCTTAGATATGAACCCTGAAAATTTAGAATGGAAGCAAACAAAACAGTATTTTTAACTAATCATGTTTATTGTTCAATAAAGATATAACAAAAATATGACTTAGTAAATTGCATTAACAAATGTATTCAAATTCTTGCCAAAAACTAACAATTCTGGATTATACTTATGGCTTTTGGTAGCTGATGGTAACTTCTTGATGTCGTATGGTACTGCTGCTGGTTCTGCAACGGGCTCTGGCGACGAGGATGTTCTGGGCCACCAGGCCTACAGGTGTTGGTTGGTTTCAGTCTAGATGGAATTCATTGCAGTCTGGATGATTTTGTCCTCGTTGTTGAAGACCAATAGTAATCGAGCTATACTTTATTATATGTTAGCTCTTCTTCGTCAAATGCTAAATATTGTCGTTTCAAAGTCAAAAGACGGGAAAACTATGCATTTTTAGAGGATAACTTGTTTAAACTAATTTAAAGTATTTAAATAAATCTATCTCCAGAAATAAAAAAAGTCTTAAGCTCAAAAATTAATTGACTTATAATGAAAAGAATGTCAGTCCCTATATTTTTCAGCGAAAAAGTTATCGGAAGCAACCCCCTACTCACCACCCTAATTAAAATTAGTCATTGACCTTAATTGGTCTTCTTTATTTATGTATTATTAATAGGTTCTAGAAGTTTGGCCGGCTTAGAATGATTAGTATTTAAAAAAATGGAGTTAAAAGCGCATAACGAATTTTTGTAATTTGGAAAAAAATGGCCTTTTCTTCAGAATATGAAGATTAGCATCAGAGCTACGAAAATATGTTTAAATTAAAAATTGTAATTCCCAAGAACCTGATTTGCAAAAATTTTTCCTAAGGCAAAAATTCAGTGAGCTATTAACAATTAAAACTTGTAGTAGCATGCATAAACCACCTTTACCAACCCTTTCAAAGTAACTTTTTTTTTCAACTGAAGATTTTAAAAAGATTTAATATTAATAGGCTTATAGATCTTTAGACTAGCAAGAGCAGGAGCCATGGTCCTAATAAAGGATGGCATTAAACACCATTTGGCTGACAAAGTAGAAGAAACATACCTCCAAGCAGTCAGCTTAGTCATAGAGGATTGGATAGGGCCAATAGCGGTTTCAGCTGTCTACTGTCCTCCTAATTATCCACCTAACAAAGAAGCATTCACCAACCTCTTCAAAAGTCTTGGCAATAGATTCCTAGCAGGGGGTGACTACAATGCTAAACATACCAGCTGGGGATCTCGGCTTACAGCACCCGGTAGAGGCAGAATACTCCATCAAGTAAAACAGGAATTAAAACTAGACCATCTATCTACATATCGACCAACCTACTGGCCAACAGATCATCGAAAAATACCTGACTGCCTAGACTTCTTCATTACAAAAGGTTTTGCACAAGGATACCTAGACATACAGTCAAATTTTGATATTGCCTCTGATCATACACCAGTAATTGCTACAATTAACTCTTCGGTAGTATTAAAAGAAAAACCGATAACCTTATGCAATAACAAAACTGATTGGGATCTATTCCGGGATAAAATTGAAGAAAAGCTAAACCTAGCTATATCCTTAAAGAATGCAAAAGAACTCGAAGATGCGGTGGAGTACTTCACAACACTGGTCCAAGGGGCTGCATGGGAATCAACCCCTACCACAACACCAAAGCAAAAACAACTAAACTGCCCCTTAAATGTCAGAGAGATGATTAACGAAAAGAGAAGACTAAGAAACATCTGGCAAAGAACAAGGCACCCAGATGATAGACGAAGATACAATCGAGCTGCAAGGCAACTAAAAGAAACACTTAGAAGACTCAAAAATAAATCATTTACAGAATATCTACAGAACTTATCACCCTCAGCCGATACTAACTATAGTCTCTGGAAAGCCACAAAACACCTAAAACAGCCACGAGATCAAATCCCACCAATTAGAAAATCTGATGGTACCTGGGCCAAAACAGATGGAGAAAAGGTAGAAGTTTTCGGTAGATATTTGGAGGAAGTATTTCAACCGTTACCACCTGCAAACGGAATTAATGACGACGAAATATATGCATTCCTTGATGAAAACGAGCAACAAATGGAGCCTATTAAAAACTTCACAATACAAGAAACTTACGACGTTATAAAAAATCACCTAGACCCCAAGAAGGCACCTGGCTATGACCTGCTTACCGGCCAAATATTAAAAGAACTTCCTAGAAAAGCAGTCGTTATGTTGACGCAACTCTTCAACGCAGTTCTAAGACTGAAGTACTTCCCTGCACAATGGAAGGTAGCAGAAATCATATTAATTCATAAACAGGGAAAACAGCCAAATGAACCTAGCTCCTATCGACCAATCAGTTTACTACCAGTCTTGTCAAAAATAATGGAAAAGTTACTGATGAAGAGACTGATGGAAACTGTCGCAGCAAAAAGCTTAATCCCAGACTACCAATTTGGGTTTCGTCAGAAACACTCGACAGTAGAACAAGTGCATCGTGTTGTTAACACAATCATCAAAGCATTCGAAGATAAAAGTTACTGTGAATCAGCTTTTTTGGATGTGAGCAAAGCCTTTGACAAGGTGTGGCATGAGGGACTCCTTTACAAATTAAAAAAGCAGCTACCAACAACAATATATTTGATTCTAAAATCCTACTTAGAAGAACGATACTTCAGAGTCAGATACGAAAATGAAGTAACTAAACTACGCATCATCAAATCAGGAGTCCCACAAGGGAGTGTCTTAGGCCCAGTCTTATACCTACTCTTCACAGCTGATCTGCCATGTACTGATGACACAGTCACCTCTACGTTTGCTGATGACACAGCTATATTAGCAGTAAACAGAAATCCTGAAGTAGCAGCGACAACGCTACAAACCAGTCTCAACAATATAGCAATGTGGGCAAGGAAATGGCGAATTACAATAAATGAAAGTAAATCTGCACACATAACATTCACAAAATGCCATGGTGAAACGCCAAGCATTACATTCAACAATGAACGAATACCTAAAACAGACAGCGTAAAATATTTGGGGATACACCTGGACAAACATCTAACCTGGCGTACCCACATATGGAAAAAAAGAAAGCAGCTGGATACTAAATGGAAAAAGCTGTACTGGCTCCTTGGCAGGAAATCAAAATTATCATTGCGGAACAAATTACTAGCGTACAATACCGTTCTCAAACCAGTATGGACCTATGGAATCCAGTTATGGGGAACAGCATCTAAATCGAACATTGCTATCATCGAGAGATTCCAGTCAAAAGCCCTGCGCAGTATAGTAGATGCTCCTTGGTTCGTAACAAACCGAGACATTTATAATGATCTAGAGATGCCAACAGTTACTGCAGTGACTAAACAGCTTAGCACAAACTACCTAAGACGCTTAGAGCAACATCCAAACACACTGGCAATTAATCTGCTTGACAACAGCGAAGAAACCCGAAGGCTGAAAATAAGAACACCCTTGGATCTACCATTCCAACAGCAATAATTGTACATATGAAATTAATTTTAAATTGTGATAGTTTTATTTTATTTTTTAATATCAATGTAATAATGTAAAGTTACAAATTTTTATTGTTTTTAACATAAATGTAAGAATGTAAAAGTGCATACAGAGAGTGGATCATTGGACAAACTCTCTCTCACGACATTGTACCAATCAACATGTATGCTTATTGTTATTGTATGATGTAACAGATTGCAAAATAAACATTAAACAAAAAAAAAATATTTTTCAGCGAAAAAGTTATCGGAAGCAACCCCCTACTCACCACCCTAATTAAAATTAGTCATTGACCTTAATTGGTCTTCTTTATTTATGTATTATTAATAGGTTCTAGAAGTTTGGCCGGCTTAGAATGATTAGTATTTAAAAAAATGGAGTTAAAAGCGCATAACGAATTTTTGTAATTTGGAAAAAAATGGCCTTTTCTTCAGAATATGAAGATTAGCATCAGAGCTACGAAAATATGTTTAAATTAAAAATTGTAATTCCCAAGAACCTGATTTGCAAAAATTTTTCCTAAGGCAAAAATTCAGTGAGCTATTAACAATTAAAACTTGTAGTAGCATGCATAAACCACCTTTACCAACCCTTTCAAAGTAACTTTTTTTTTCAACTGAAGATTTTAAAAAGATTTAATATTAATAGGCTTATAGATCTTATAAAAACCTACAAAATTTTTTTACCAAACTTTCTTAGATAAAAGATAAAAAAGTTACGGTTAAAAAATCAATATATTTTTTTTAAAAAAAAAAGGAGAAATCCATTTGGAAGCATAATAATGTAAGTTAGCGATGTTTTTAGTCATTGGCTTTATTCATTATTCTTTATTTATGTATTATTAATAGATTCTAAAAGTTTTACTGGCTTAGAATGATTATTTTTTTAAAAACTGGAGCTAAAAGCGAATAACAAATTTTTGTAGTTTTGTAAAAAATGCCATTTCCTTCGGAATAGAAAGATTAGCATCAGAGATACGAAAAAATGTTTAAATATGAAATTGTAGGTTATTCAACTCCCAAGAACTTGGTTTGAAAAAATTTTTTCTGGGGCAAAAATTGAGTGAATCGTAAATGAGTATATTATCCAAAAACATTGATTTTTCGATATAAAACTAACACTTTCGATAGCGAATTTTTTTTTTTATTTTTTTTTATTTAAACAATATAAATACACCTAATCTACAAGATTAATCAGTATTTTTTCTTTAACCTAATTTCCCTAAAAAATGTTTGTAAACTAGATGTCACCTGGTCCATCCTAGCTTTTTTTTTACATGAAATGTCCACTTCTTTGTTGTGGCTACGATTTAAATATGAAATTGTAGGTTATTTAATTCCCAAGAACTTGTTTTGAAAACATTTTTGCTACGGCAAAAATTGAGTGAATCGTAGATGAGTATACCATCGAAAAACATTGATTTTTTAGATATAAAACTAACACTTTCGATAGCGAATAAATCGAAAACTGTTAATTTTATCAAAAAAATGTATAGAACATTTTTTGCTTAGAATTATTGTTTTTATCAACTTTTGCGGTCAAAATATAATAAAAAATGTCCACCCCCAAGAAGAGGTGGCAACCACCCCCATAGTAAAAGCGCCTTTCTGCATCATATAGATTTTGATCCTTGGACTATCCACTACTTACTCTCAAATTTTCAAGCAAATCGATCTATTCTGTAAAAATTGCGAGGTGAAAAGCTTCGGTTCCTGGACTATATTTCGGGTTGTAGTTGATAGTTTAATCTTTTTTTAATATGTATCTACTTGTTGCATACATTACAAATATACAATGTTTTAATAATTTAATAATAACTAAACTGTTAATAATAATTATTACAAATTATTGAAAAAAAAAACGCCGGTATCTCTGCAGAAAACGTATATAACTTTTCTTTACATACGCATACAATAACTGAACACAATTTCATATTCTTGGATTTGTCACATTCTCAAGAGAAATCGTATTTCCCCGAGCTATATTATTTAACTTAGACATTCACAAGAAAACAATTCCAGAATATTGTATTGCTTATTTATATTTGACTAAGACACACCACTATTATGTAAAGCATAGGTATATTTCTTGAGTAAAATAGAAATAAACTAGTATTGTCTTGCTGAAATGAATGTTACGACAGGACAAAACTGAAAAATGTATTCGTTTAACAAGACATGAGACTATCAATAAAGACATTCTTCTTTCTTCGAATTTCCGAAGAAAGAACAATTTCGACATTTTTTTTATCTCGATGACCCAAACCTCTATGTTTCATGAAGTGGATTTGGTGGAATTTTTAAATTATTAAAAATTTAAGGCCAGAAATGTACCAATTTAAGAACTTTCGTCTACCAGTAAATAAAAGTTACGGAGTTGGAGTAATTATTTGCTTAATAGTTATTTATGATATAAGTGTTAAAAGTACACGTTTAAGGCACACATGTGAAAGTTTGCAGAATGAGCGATATCAAGTTCTGCAATTCACATGAGTACCTTAAAAATGTACTTTTTAACACGCATATCATACAATATTTTTTCTACTAACGTAATTACAGGACAATATCTACAAAACTTGTATGTACTTGAACTTGACTGACATTCCATTTTTATATTTTTTTGACATTACATCAAAATTGCCTATACGGTCAATACGAACTGCAGTGCCTTAAAAGTATTTTAAAGCACTAGTGCCTTAAAGTAGCATTTTTAACGCTCGTATGGAGTGCTAAAAATTGCATTTTTAACACGGTTGTAGAAAAACGTGATTAAAGATTTCAAATGGCGATTTATGAATATTGATTTACTAATTTGTTGCTTAGAAAACTGTAAAACACCTAATTTTTAATTTATTAATTATATAATTATTTATTTGATTAATTATATAATATCTACCTAATAATAAAAATTAACCCACAACCTTGATGTTACGTGGAAAGTTGAGTCTCATGTGTTAAAAATTTGTTTAAAATTTAACAGTGATTCATCAATTGGTTTAAAGTTATTCAATTTGTTTATCCAAAACAACTTTTTTTGCAATAGCATAAGTCATGAAAAAATGAACTTATAATGATTCTACGGATAGCATAGGCAAGAAAGAAGAAGAAAGAGAGAGGGAGAGTCTCAAAAGAACTTAAAAAAGTTAGAAAGAACCATTTCCAACATTAAGAAGCTTGATTATAAAATCTTAAGTATAGAAAATTTGAATCACTTTTTTGCTATGGTCTGGGTATATTCTGAGATGTTCAAAAAGCTTTAGATCAGGTCTGACATAATGGCCTGATGTGATATTTTTACCCCAGAGTCCCACATTATACACAATCCTTACAAGAAACGAAGAAACTTTCTTGCTTCACAACTAGCACAGCGACAATTCAAAACAGTTAAACATAGTGTTCAAAATGGAGAGCGACTCTTATAACGCCACATCCTTGGTACTTCTATGTCCTTGAATCAGGGCCCCCGCTACCATATGTGCAAAGTGTGCAATGCACACGGGCGCCATCCCTTAGGGGCGCCAAAATCCAGGATCAAAAATTGCAAAACAAACAAAAAACAAAAATCACTTTCTCTCACTCCTTCATTTTAGACAGCACGTTGGCTTAGTGCATAATTCCCAAAAAGATTGTTAAAATGATCCATTATTGAGGCATGCAAATAGAGAATAAAATAGTTGAATTATTGTCGTCTAAAGTAAGGAATAATATTTTAAAAATGGTTCGTAGTTCAAAATATTTTTCAATAATATTAGATTGTACACCAGACACCAGTCATATTGAGGAAATTAGGCTTGTTCTGAGGTATGTTGTTCTTAACACCACTTCACAAAAGGTTAAAATTAAGGAAAGCTGTATTGCGTTTAATCCAATACTGGAACTTTACAGAGGAAGGGATATATATTTGTGATAGATATTTGAAAAAATTAAATTTAGATATAAAAATATTAGGGTACTAGGTTATGGTAATAGGGCAAACATGAAGGAAAATCAAATGCGCTTCAAAAACTCATTCTTGTCTTGATGCGAATCCTAGAGCCCATTTTGTACCTTGTGTGGCTCATACTTTGAACTTAACAAAAAAATGACGCTTCTAAGATATCAGATGCTACAATTAGGTACAGTTTTTTAATCTTTTGCAAGAGTTATATAATTTTTTTTTCGTCACCCACAAAAAGGTGGATGTTATGAGAAAAAATATTCCCGGGTTAAGTTTAAAGCCTCTTAGTAGGACAAGATGGTCTAGCAGAATTGATTCAAGAAAGCCCCTTAAACATTATTCAATTAAATATTCAAAAAATTAAATTTAGATATAAAAATATTAGGGTACTAGGTTATGGTAATAGGGCAAACATGAAGGAAAATCAAATGCGCTTCAAAAACTCATTCTTGTCTTGATGCGAATCCTAGAGCCCATTTTGTACCTTGTGTGGCTCATACTTTGAACTTAACAAAAAAATGACGCTTCTAAGATATCAGATGCTACAATTAGGTACAGTTTTTTAATCTTTTGCAAGAGTTATATAATTTTTTTTCGTCACCCACAAAAAGGTGGATGTTATGAGAAAAAATATTCCCGGGTTAAGTTTAAAGCCTCTTAGTAGGACAAGATGGTCTAGCAGAATTGATTCAAGAAAGCCCCTTAAACTTTATTCAATTAAGTTTGCGAAAGTCTTCTAGAAGTAGCTGAACGTTTAATTTCGTTTTATTTCACATAAATATTGTCGGCAACCAAATGCAAAGTGCTACAATTAATATTAAAGTTTGCCAATCTAGCTAAAAAAAATTAGTTGATCACTTCCAGCAATATAGATCTGACCAATCATTTCAAGAAATTCTTGTACAAGCCAAAGAACTAGGTTACAAGTCTCTCTTTCGAAATTGAAAAAGACTTTCCACCGTGACCAACGGTCAGGGGGAAATTTAAACCAACACTGTTTGATTATGAACACCGAGATGAGACCGCTCATTATCCAAAAACCGCCTTTAAAATTCGTTTTTTCTTAAAAATTATAGATCGAACTTTAAGATCTCTAAAAAACCGTTTTCACTAATTAAATGAGTATGATAATATTTTCGGTTTTTTTAGCGACATATTCAAATTAAGTGACAGTGATCTTTTAAAATGTTGTGTTCCTGAAGAACGACTGACAGATCAGAATAATAAGGATATAGACCCAATGATTTGTTTGCCAAATAATTCTTTTGACATTACCTGTATCTGTAGTTTCTGGCGAGCAATCTTTTTCAAAGTTAAAAATCATTAAAAATTATTTAAGATCGACAATGCTTCAAGAAAGATTTTCTGGGCTAGCAATATTAGAAATTGAATAAGAAATTTTTCATGGTATAACTTTTAGCGATGTAATTAATGAATTTGCAACAGCAAAGTCTCGAAAAATATCTCTACCTCAATAGCTATTTTTTATTTTTCTATTGTATCTAGCTACAATTTTTGATTTTATGAAGAAGTTACCTAACCAGGTATTTTTTATCAGAATTATCTGCATATTTTTTAAAATATCTAAGCATAAGTAAAAAGTAGTACTACTTAATATATGTAGAGATTGGGCAATATTTCTGTTATTTGTTCCTGAAAAGATGTGATCTTTAGTTTTGGGTTATTTTCTAGTATTTTATAAACAACGTGTCTGTACCCCATTAAGTCAATGATTTAAAATGGGTGTGAACAAGAATTTATTTTAAGTTATTTTTTTATGATTTCTTTCTGTTTGTTTGATTTTTATATTTTAGTCTGACTTCTAAAGATCAATTTTTGCTCTATTTCAAGCACCTACCTACCTATCTACCTTCAAAAAAATAAATACAAAAACATGATCCAAAATGCCTTGAGGGGCGTCAAAATTCTTTTTTGCACACACCTTACGGGGGCCCTGCCTTGAATATACCAATGAATATACTCTTTACGAGTATCGAATAAGTGGTTCACAAAAAAATAGCTCCGGAAAAATTTATACTCACTTGAAAAAAAAACTAAAACGGCCTACATAAGGATTTGCCAGTAATAATAATTCCAACCATATTCATCCAAGAGATAAAGTAGATGCTTGCAGTAATTTTTCGTATCCTTGTTTTCAAATATTCAAAAGTCCCGCCACTGTCATCGATTACACTCCCATTCAACGCGTTGAAGAGTTCCTGTTTTTGCGATTGATTGACACATGCAGAAAACTTATTGAATTCACTTGCTTTGTCCCATTACATTACCAATGTGAATTGTATGCAGTTATGTGCCAGTGGTACGAATGAGTTTATTACCAATTTATTCACATTATTATCTTGAAATCAGGTCATTCCTGTTTTTAAAGAAGCTTTAAAATATGCACACACCGGCATCGTCAAATGTCCCGATCAAAAGTTTTACTCCTATAGGAGTCAAGAAAGAAATAAACAAACTCAACTCACGAAAGGTCCTAGGTTATGATTTAATCTCAGTCACAAATACTAAAACAACGTCCTCGCAAGATCAATACTATGATACGGACAGTTATATTTAACTGCATACTAAGCTTATCATACTTTTCAAAAATTGGAAATTCGCTGAAATTATTAAGATCCTCAAGCTAGGAAAAGAGCCCAATGAAGTAACATCTTACCGGCAAATCAGCCTACTCCCAAACGTAAGCAAAGTTTTTGAAAGATTGCTGCTACAAAGTATATACGCAGATAATTAATTCCTAACATGACTATTTGGCTATTTGGCTCCGAATTCCATCCTACAACATCGATTTACTTGATATTTCCACAGTAAGCAGGGAATAGCTCAAGAAACAAAGTCTACCCTATATTTCATGGCGCTTTTATTTGGGGGCGGTTGCCACTCCTTCAAGGGGGTGGAAAATTTTTTGTTCAAAATAACCACGGAAGTGGCTAGAGAACCTAATTCTAAGCAAAAACTGTTCTATATTTTTTCTGAAAACTGGTTGAAAATTGGCCATTTTCATTGAAAAATGACACCTTTTCGGACGGTTTTTTGCGAATACCTTAAAAACTGTGCATCTAACTAAAAAATATATATTAAACATTGTTGTAGCTCCTAAAAAGACATAGAGATTTGTTCTTCTAGTTATAATACAAAAAGAGATATGGTAGGTGAAAAGATTTTGTTTTTTTGGTGCATGCTCAAATCGGTGTATTCAACTTGAAATAACAGAAAAACGGTCGATTTTAGGTGTATAATGCTACCAATACCTTTTGTAGTGCTTGAAAAGACCTTTAAAACGAGCACTGTTAAGTGTCAATTACGTTCAAATTAAGCGAGATATGTTGCAAAATAAATTGATTACTAATGTGTTTTAAAGGAAAATAAAAGTATATTTAACCCTTCATCCACCAGAATTTAAGTGCATCGTTTTCCTTCTATTATACCTTTTATTATAGTGTTATTTTTGTGTTCAAAAAGTTGGACGAGTTTAAAATGAATAGTTTTTGAAAAAAAAAAGATCAAATTATAGAGCGCATTTTTAATACAATATATAATAAGCGAGTCTTCTACAGCTGTCGCCGCTTCTCGCATCCTAATTTCCAGCGTTTTCTGTCGAAGCAATCTTCAGTTTTTAGGTCTCTGGCGGTCATTGCATCTTCGACATCTTCTCTCCAGGATCGTCTTGGTCTACCTCGTTTTCTTCTAGTGGGTGGAGTCCATTTTTCTATTTTTTTCGGCCATCTATTTTCAGGCATTCTCTGAAGGTGTCCATACCAGTTAAGTCTTTTGGCTTCGATTGTATCTATTATATCTAGATCAATTTCCATTTGTCTCCTAATATCTTCGTTTCTCACCCTTTCAAGTCTAGTGAGTCGGCAACATCGTCTCCAATAGTTCATTTCCATCGCCTTAATTTTTGACTTATTTCTTTGGTTGATTTCTTAGAGTTCAGCGCCGTACAACCCAATACTTTCTATTATTGTTTTATACATTCTTCTTTTATTTTCTTTTGTTATTTTATTACTCCACAATAGTCCGTGTAGCTGTCTGGTGGCTGATCTTGCTTGGCCCATCCTGGAATGTATTTCGTCGTTACTCCCTGCTTTTGAAGTTATTTGGACTCCTAAGTATTTGAAGACCTCTGTTGGGTTTATAGTTCCCTTTTCAATTTGTAGGCGTTCTGGTGTTTCTCCTACAACTAAGTACTTGGTTTTTTGTATATTAATTGTAAGGCCCCACTTAGTGTACTACTCTTCCAGTTTTCTGAGCATATAAATATAGTCTATATCGCTCTCGTCTTCAGCTAGAATGGCTTGGTCGTCAGCAAAGTGTATTGTGTACAATCTATCGTCATCGATTGGGATGCCCATATTGCAGCACTTTCTTCTCCACAGTGAGAGTGCCTCATTTAAATATATATTTTAAAGAGTGTAGGTGCTATGCTTTAGGCCCTTACTAATAGGAATTTCTCTTGTTAATTTGTTTAACTGTTCTTAAAAATCTTCCTTTTTCTCCATGTAACTCGAAAATGATAAGAGATACAAAAAAAGATACCGTACAAAAATGTAACGTTTCTTTAGATAAACATTTTGTTTTCGTTTTTCATTACCGTGTCTCTTATCATTTTCAAGTTACATGGAGAAAAAGAAGCTTTTTAAGAAAATTTAAAAATGCGCTCTATAATTTAATCTTATTTTTTTCAAAAACCATTTATTTTACACCCGTTCAACTTTTTGAACATAGAAATAACACTAAAATAAAAGGTATGGTAGAAGGAAAATGATGCACTTAAATCTGGTGGATGAGGGGTTAAGGTTAAATACACTTCTCATTTTGCTTTAAAACACATTAGTAATCAATATATTTTGCACCATATCTCGCTTTGTTTGAACGTAATCGACATTTAACAGTGCTCGTTTTAAAGGTCTCTTTAAGCACTACAAAAGGTATTAGTAGCATTATACACCTAAAATCGACCGTTTCTCTGTTATTTCAAGTTGAATATACCGATTTTAGCATGTACCAAAAAAACAAAATCTTTTCACCTACCATATCTCTTTTTGTATTCTAACTAGAAGATTTATGAAGGAACAAATCTCTTTGACTTTTTATGAGCTACAACAATGTTTAATATATATTTTTTAGTTAGGTGCATAGTTTTTAAGGTATTCGCAAAAAACCGTCCGAGAAGGAGTCATTTTTCAATGAAAATGGCCAATTTTCAATCACGAATAACTCAAAAAGTATTGAGTTTTCAGAAAAATATTATAGAACAGTTTTTGCTTAGAATTAGGTTCTCTAGCCACTTCTGTGATTATTTTAACCAAATATTTTCCACCCCAGAGAAGGAGTGGGAACCGCCCCAAGATAAAAAAAGCGCCATACTATATATCGCAGAATATCATACAAATATTTCAGTGTAAAGTGCTAAGATCGATAGGGGATGCACGTAAATGATCAAATACTACATACACTACGATTTGAAGATTCTTTCATCAGAGAAGAGATCCATTGAGCCACGGAGTCACAAAAGGAACGTGCCATTCACCAGGAAATTGAGCTAGTAAGGGGATTATTCAACAACGGTCCTGCCACAAGGGGACTAGATAGAACCTGGTCCCAAGGCCTACTACAAAACTAAACCAAAAGAGATAAAGGTGAGACATCATTAGATGTCTCTCATTCACTCTCTCCTAGGGCGCTACAGCCTAAATCGGGCTTAGGCTTCTCCCAGCATCCACATCCAAGTATCTCTGGCGGCTCTCCTCCAGTTATCAACTCTCAATATCTCTCTGGCATCGGTTGTCACTTCGTCTATCTACCTCTTCCTTTGTCTTAATACTGGCCGACGTCCCACCATAGTTCCGCTAAGCGTTCTACTAGGTGTTCTGTCATTATCCATTCTTATAAGGTGACCTGCCCAGCGCAATCTTTGTCTTTTTGCATAATTTGCTCTCCTTCACGCCCACACCAAAAGCAGTAACACATTTCGTTAATATTCTGTAATGATGTGGATTTTAAATAAACATAGTTATAAAAAAACCGGCTTCGCCATAAATATCTTAGTGTACTGTATTCGAAAGCAAACATTCAAGATATCAACATAAATAAATATCTTAAAATATATTAAAAATGAATTATATTTTATTGCTATTTATATTCTTAAAAGTTTATCTCTAAAGAGTTTCACAAACAAAGATAACGCATAGACATTGCGGCTAAAAATGCGGTTGTCAAGTTTTCAATTTATTTTTAAATATTATAATTTCCGAAAGTGCTGCTGTGATGCACGGACAAAATGCAACAGGTGTTTTTGTTTTTGGCATCTTTTGTGTCCCCCGAAATTAACTCATCTATTTATATGTATGAGAAATTATCTTATTTATAATCTTTTTTAAATAGATAATGAAATATATTATTATGTATAACAATATATATAAAAATATGTATAACAATAAACAATACATTTGACAGAGATAGAAACAAATGACAATGTGGGCTATGTACATACATCAAGTGGTAGCACCCTTTACCTACACTCAACCAAACTTTCTGGAATCATCTGATATTTTTTTTTATTATTTTAAGCGAATTAATGCTAAATTAAATGTTCTTCCATTGCATCTCTCAGGACCCTAACTACAGGTTATAGAACCAAGTCAACATACCTGCGAGCTGTTAGTTGGTTGGATGAAAATTAAAGAATTTTTTTTACCGATCATAATTCCTCCGCACAACATGACCCTTCCTCTTTTATGACAAATACCACAAGGAAATAGCTTCAGAACAACATTCCTCTTTTATATATTATATTATGAACCAATCTGGCAGTTTCCGTTCTTGCTTGTCTTCCTAACCATCGTAAATGATGTTAATCGTTAATGATTATCGTTATGAATTCGTTAATCATCTGATTTTACAATCCTACTTACGTTTGCAGTATTAATAAGTTGTGTTCCAACTATAATTGCTGAATTAATTACTTGCGAGAAGATGTTTGTCCAGTCATTTACTGAACTTTTACTTTTAGGTGGTCTATATATAGATAAAATATTCAGAGCATTACATTTATATTTAATTGTTACACCACAAACTTCTATTTCCGTACTAAAATTAGAGTTTAAATTTAATTCACTGAAAGTAATTGAATTGTGGATGAGAATAGCTACACCACCGAAGCCATCATTTCTGTACTCTCTAACCAAATTGTAATTGCTAAAATGATAGCTAATATCTTTTTTGAATCATATTTCACTAATTAGGAGGATGTCTATACTTTTATTATTTAAATAATGCATTAAACTACCTTTGTTTGATATAGCAGATCTGGAATTCCACTGACTTATTTTTAAATTATGTTGTATTGACATTATGAATTATTTATGAACTGTTCTACTTCTTAAGTAGAATAATTATTTTGTTGTCCAAGGTTTTTATGTCTTCTACTGTATGAATATTTTCTTAAAAAGTTTATTATAAATGTTGCTACAGATTTAGCTAGTTCAGTTTTATTTTCAATATTAGTATTCGGTGTATAAGAATTAGTGGCAAAGGTGGAGACGGTCCAAAAGTGAAGGGGAACATCGGTTTATGAGATGTTGATTCTAAATAGGTGAATTTGCTTTTCTTTTGAGATCTGTTTATTTCTACAGTTGGCCAAGTCGGGCCAAGATTTCTATTATTATTATTATTAATATTTGGTAGGCATGGAAATTCTTTTTCATTGTTAGTTAAACTAGAGAAGGGGTGGGACTGATGAGTGCCGAAAAGGAGTTTTCACATAATCTAGCTTCCACAAAAGTAGTTTTTTGTTCTATCATAATACATAATTCTACATTTTAATTTTCTTTTGTTTGTCGTAAAATGAACATTTTTTTGATTTTGTCACATGTTCGTTATTTTTGCAATGTATCCGAAACATACTTTTTCCACAATGATGATCTTTATTTTTAATTTCACCGCACTGTATACATAGTTCCTTTGGATAGTCCATAGCGGCCAGCTGCAGCTTTTAAACTGAGGAGAGAGCTGTGGAAGAGTTTGCCATGGAACTCTAAGGACCTCATTGCCTTCTTTATGTATGAATAAAAAAAAAGTTGGGACTGGCTAATTGACACCCAAGTCTATGCCAAAAAACCAAAAAAAAAAATACTTTCGTTTGAAAATAGCACATTTTTCCAATTTCCAATGTTCCAGTTTTGGTGTTGAAGACACCAATTTACGTGATCAATCTTTTGCTGCCTGCTTAACTCGGGATCCTGTAACTTCCTCCTGCTATATAATCCTTGGCCACGGCAACTATGCTTATCGTTTGAACTAAAATATTTACACCTATAGCTTTCAAAAGCTATATGTTTCAAATATATAGTGATTCCATATAAGTATTTACATTGTTGTCAAACCTTACGTTTTTCTGTAAATCTAATGAATTTATTTTGCGTTTTGCAAAAAATACCGATTATTATTCATGTAATGTTCCCCTATACCTAAATGCCATAATTTCGCAGTTATTGCTACATTTATTTATACAATTTTTGTTAAAAAATTATAACAAATTATAAAAATAAATTTTTTTGTCTGGGCAGACATTATCATCTTTTTTTACTTCGCAATGTATTGTTTTCCAGCTTTTGCGTTATTCTGCCGGTTATTAGCGCCATTATCACTGTATAAATTACATAGTAAAACATTACATTACATAGTTTCCCCCCTTTACACGACGGCATTGGAGGAGTATGACAACTGCACTATAACAGGAAAATTTTATAAGATCTGTCACAGACGCAGACGTCTAAAGGTGAGAAACTATGTACTTAATATAATGTTAATTTATACCTTTATATCGATAATTTTCACCCCTACTAGTTTCATTTCTTTTTATTGCACAATGTATTATGTTTTCTTTTGTGTTATTTTGCCGATTATTAGCGCGCTCATCACTGTATATTATGTATGTGACGTTTATCAGTATTTTTGAAAATATTTCAACAAGACGTTACAGTTTCTTATCGCAGGCAATTTTTTAATTGAATGTTTACCTTTGCATTACGAATTTTATTTCATGATAAAAATATTTATAGAAAACAGAGCAAATACGTGCTTTTTATTGCATCAAAATAACTTTTTGGTTTATTTATTTTTCACGGAATCGTTCCGCGTTGGATTGGTATTTAAAAGTTGTGGTGTGAAAAATAATTTTCGTTGTGTTTTTATTTTAAATGTTTATAAACTTCACAATACAATGAGGTAATAATATTACAAAAATATAAAAAGAAAACTCTAGTCGTTTTGCGCATTTGTTGGTTCCGTTTTTTATTAAATTAAATATCAATGTTGACAGTTAATAATAGAAATTCTAATAATAAAAATAAGACATCAGGAAAGATGTTCCCTGAAATACAAGTTGTATTACTCGCCATTCAGGATCAGGTTATACCAACCAAAGATTACCTGAAATATATCGTCAGTGACCCTCAGATTCAAAACGACAAATGCCGATATGCATGTCAAGTCCAAGAAACCATCCAACATCTTACCGGGGGCTGCCAGGCATTTGCTGCAACTGAATACAAGGAACGTCGAAGTCGTCCACCATCACTAACACGTTGGACTGATGATCTAAAACGTTGTCATAGGAATTGGATACAAGAGGCAAGATCGAAATAGATGGAAAATTATGAGGGAGATCTATGTCCAGCAGTGGACAAGCAAATATTGAATGATGATGAAATACATGGAAAAGATGACTCCGTTTTTCCGAACGGTTGACTGAAATAACTCAGTAGGAAAGAGATAGCTATCAAACTGGGACTTCTCCAAACAAATCATATCCCATATTATCAATACGTTTCTGAGAGTATGCTTGAGAATGACAACTACAAGCTATAATACTGGGACCGTGCTCTGCTTATAGACCAAACAATGACTAATTAACATGATAGTAATTACCATGACAAACTACACTTACTGATGTGGCGATACCTAACAACAATAACCTATGTATTAAATATACCAAAAAGATCGCCAAGTAGAGAGATCTGGATATACAAATATGGAGACAATGGAGGATGGAACGTACCCAGACAATACCGATTATTCTTTCTACTACTGGAGTCATTCCTTGGGTCATTGAGTCATTCCTTTCCTATTTGGGTCACATTACCAGAGGAGAGAAGTATGAGCTGCTGAGAGTTATTATGCAAGGAAGGATCCAAGGAAAAAGAAGCATAGAAAGAAGACGCATCTTCTGGCTGAGGAACCTTAGAGAATGGTTTAACTGTAGTTCATTACAACTGTTCAGAGCAGCAGCCAACAAAGTGACCATAGCCACTATGACATCCAACCTCCGATAGGAGATGGAACTTTAAGAAGAAGTCATTCCTTAGAACCTCCTAGAAAACATAAAAAGCTGGGTCTGAATGAACATCTCATAATATCATGCAGAAAGCTCTGGTACTCTTAACGTCCACATGTGAACGAAAATTTATGGGAGATACTCCGGCGTATTAAGTCACCAAGTACCAAATCTGGTACCAAGCGAAAATCCAAAAGTCGACGTTAACGAAATAGCATTAGTCCATAAATATAAATACTTAGGACATGAAATCCAAATTGCCAGGGACAGTCAACCTGCCGAATCACAGAGAAGGATCACCTTAGCATATGGAGCTCTATCAGACATCTTCAAGAGCAACTCGCCAAATTATTTGAAAAGAAAGACGTTCAACCAATGTGTGCTTCCAGTCATGACTTACGGCGCCGAAAGATTATCGTTAACCCAGGCTAACGAAACTTGAGTGGTCCAAAGAAGAATGGAACGGTCACTACTTGGACTGACTCTCAGAGACAGGGTCAGAAACGAAGAAATCAGAAGAAGGCCAGGCGTCACAGATGTCATAGAGCGAGTAGCATGGCTGAAGTGGAATTGGGCGGGCCATGTAGCCAGAATGAAGGACGGGAGGTGGACCCAAAAAATTACAGTGTGGAGACCAAGAGAAGACAGAAAAAGTAGAGGTAGACCACCTACACGAAGGATTGCTGGGAATTGGTTGCAGAAAGCCCAAGATCGACAAAACTGGAAGAAATTAGGGGAGGCCTATGTTCAACTTTGGATGCAGAAGGCTGGATGATGATGATGATTAAGTCACCTAGGACTCGATAACACGGAAAGAATCCCACCAAAGCTCAATTCTTTTAATACCGTAGGTATCTGGGATTAGTGAATTTTTCTCTTAGAGGAAGTGTGAGCCGTATGGCTAAATTGGAATAACAATAAGCAAAAGATACATCATTTCTAACCCAGGGAATAACTTATTTAATACCCAAGGATCAAAATAACACCCAAGGTCCAAATAAGTATCGCCAAATTACGTCTTTCAACTTTGTATAAATTGGTCACATCCTGTGTATCCCAGAGTACTTGCCAACAGAACGGATACGCTAAGGGTTCCATGGGTTACAAAGAACAACTTTCAGTTGTTTCTAACCAAGCATATACTAAAAAAAAAATCGCCTTTCATCCACTGGTCATGCTGGACATGTGCTGAGAATGGAGGGCGTAAGATCAAAAGGAAGGTCACCGAAAAGGGGGGAGCTTAAAGTGACAGCTTTTGGCTGTAATATCATTGGAGAGAGTTGGGACATAATACAGTCAGGCACGGCATTGCACTCATACCGTTCCCAAGCTACAATCCCACATAGTTTACAATGTATCAGGGAATTTATGCGTAATATGTACGTTGTGTTTTTAGTGTGTGTATCATCATCTATCAACAAATCTACAGTTAGTAACATATTTTCAGCCCTTATGTAATGTTCTCAGTTGATTAGTGATTGTTTATTGGCTTATTCGTTATTTACATCTTTTCTTTTAGAAAAATTTTCGTTAGATTTTCTTTAGGAGGTTTCTCATTAGCCATTCGGGGATGAGGACTTCCCACCCAATCTGTCCTGAAGAAAGCCCTGTTCAGTTCAGCGCTTCTCTTCCGCACAGTTTCCCAAAAACATCCCCAAAAGACCTTTCCATCAGGAAAACACTGGAAATCTTCATCAAATGAAAGTATGGCAAGAATAATTAACAGATAGTTAAATTATATATCCAAGACAGAAGAAATAAAAAATTTTAATTCGTACGTTTATTTGTAGCTGCAATCTGCAGTAAAGAAATTCTAAGAAAAAAAAAATCACAAATAATACTTGCGAATTGATGAGTGAAATGTTTTCGAAGTTTTCCAAATTGTTTAATAAGAATAACATAAACTTTGAAATAGTTAAATGACTCATAATCGTACTATATTATGATTACAGTAGAATAAAAACAATCTTATCAACCAAAACAAAACAGTTTTCAAAAGAAAGACTATCAGTTGTTATTGATTACTGTGTTCAAATTTCGTTAGTCTTAATGTGTAATATAATAGCTAATAGGTATACCACCCATGAAAAAATAATAATTTGTCTCAAATTGATAACAGAGACCTAATCCAAATACATACTCAAACGAAATATGACTAGATGATGGGGCCGAAATTAATGGAATTATACTGAATAACATCCGTTAGTAGACCTATAACACCGTAATCCTGACATGGAGGACGGAATAATTTCAAAATTTGGTGGACAATGACAGGTCAGTGAAAGAACGTTCATCGTTCATAATTACCATGTCAAAAGCAGAAGTGCTTGTATTTAGCAACAGCAATAATACATAGATACATTCTAAGCATAGAAAATACGTAGAAGTTGTTTTTATTTTTATTAATAGACTATTGATTATGTTCAACATAAGAGGGCTTTAGTAGAAGTCACTAGGATTTATATTGTCCGAAATAGGATTTTTCAAAGTTCGCCGTTCACAGCAGTTTTAGAGCCATTTTCCCCATTATTTCGCAAACATTGTTCTCTAACTTTTTTCTATGCATTTCTAGGTATATGTAATGGTACATTTAGTAGAAATAGAAGTCAGTTACCTTTAAAATTATCTATTGTATAACGTTGTGCGACTATTTTTAAGCGAGTTATGCTTTTTCAAGGTTTTATTCTTTTAATGATTTTTGATATCTTTTATGATTATTGTTTAAATTTCTTATTATGACTTTTTTTCTTGTACATTTAGGTATATACATTGTCCAATACAAAAAGATTATTTTGTTTACTTTAAAATGGTGTATAGCAAAAAAATTTAGGACTATTTTTAAACAAGATATCCGTAGGATATCCAAGGGTATCCGTAACTTTTTTATTTTTTATTTTTTTCATGTTGTTCTCAAGCTATTTCCTTGTGGCATTTTTATAATAAACTATTTTTAATGGGAAATAAGCCACAATGTTACCAAAAAAATGATTTTGTTAACGTTTCGAAGCTCAAATCGGGTTTCAAGCAATGCCTATACCTATATCCCCATGGGAAAAAGTTATGGGCCAAAAAACAAAATTGCTATCTTTCGTGTTGTTTCCTTGCTTTTCTTTTGAATCTATTTTTGCAAAAAAAAATATTTTTCACTTTGAAATGTGATATTTTAATAGTAAATTTAACCTGGAACAATTTTCATGTAGACGTGTTTGTACCAAAAGTGCATAAAACTCACCCTAATTCGCCCTGTGCCCAGGGACTAATTCACCCCTTTCTCAAAATCGCACCCCTTTAAATGGTAGCACTTCGCGGTTTTTTCATATTTAGAGGTCCATTAACTATATTAAACAATAAAACTCCGTTAACGTTGTAGTTCCTTTCTATAATACATAATCAATAGCCTACAAATTTAGATTTGGTGTCTTGGTACTATAAAATTGATTGTTATGGAATGCAGTCGCTCTATTTTTCCATTTCCTTGGTGTTTGCGTGTAACCTGCATCCGCCGTCACCGTCACCTGGCACAAGAAGTTTTCTGAATAAAAATTAAAATGAAACATCGATTTTCTTTAAATGACTCATTCCTCCGTATCTCAGTGGAACGCCCACGTGAAGTGTCTTCCGTAGTCGACGACATAAAAAATGCATTCTTATTATGCATGAATCATTCCTTGGAATTATGGTGCATATTCGTGATATAAAAGTAGTCCATGCTGTGAAGCTGCTCCCGTATGAAAAAAATTCTGATTCGGTTTCTTTGCGGACTCCTGTTCAAATAAGTAATTGGACTTCGTAAGTCCTAGGTTTTCACCCAAAGTAATCGAAAGTAGAACTGGAAGTCGATATTTGAAGGCTTCGTGTAACTTTGCCTCGATCGATATACGATTTTATTAATTTTGAGTCATTTTGACTAAACTTTGGGTCATCATTGTTTAAACAGATTGACTTCAAAACAGGAACTAAAGATTAATACTCAAATTTTCAATACGCTTCGATTGATGTGTTACATGTACTATTTCTGCGACTATAACGGCATTTCTGGTTAGAACTTTTTAAGCGGAAATGATATAAAACCAAAACCAAAATTTGTTCTCATCTTGCTAAGGCACGTCGAATGATATATCGCTATTTCGGTTACTTTAGAACAGCTCATACGGTTGCACCTCTAAAACCGGAAGTCCGATGTCAAATTTCTCATCTTAAATACCATCCTTGGGTTATAAGCTTTCATTCGACACCTCATTTGTCATTCTATCTCTATTAATAATGGATTAGTTGTATTCGCGGACGGAAAGACAGATGAACAGACAGTCATGAAACCGGAAGTATATATTTGTTCTCTTCCTGCGAAGTAGCGTCGAATAATATATTACTTGTGCTATTCCGGTGACCAAAACAGTACTTCTGGTCGCATTTCTAAAACCGGAAGTCCGGAAATTTCGCACATTTAGTACCATCCTTGGATTATAAGCTTTTATTCGACACCTCAATTGTTATTCTACCTGATATAGTGACGAAGGAGTTATATTCGCAGTCGGACGGTCAGACGGACGGACAGCCTAGGTCAAATTTCTCACATTTAGTACCATCCTTGGATTATAAGCTTTCATTTAACACCTCATTTGTCATTCTACCTGGTAAAATGACGGAGGAGTTATATTCTCGGTCGGACGGACAGACAGCCTAGATCAAATTTCTCACTTTTAGTACCATCCTTGGATTATAAACTCTCATTTGACACATTTGTCATTCTACCTGGTATCACGGAGGTATACCTGGTATCCTGGCTATACCTGGTATCTACGGAGGAGTTATATTCGCGGTCGGACGGACCGACGGACAGGCAGCCTAGGTCAAATATCTCACCTTTAATTTGATACCTCATTTGTCCATTCTACCTGGTATAATGACAGAGGAGTTATTCGCGGTCGGACGGGCCGACATATAGACAGCCTAGGTCAAATATCTTACGTTTAGTACCATCCTTTAATTATAAGCTTTCATTTGACACCTCATTTGTCCATTCTAGCTGGTATATTGACGGAGGAGTTATATTCGCGGTCGGACGGACCGACGGATAGATAGCCTAGGTCAAATATCTTACCTTTAGTACCATCCTTGGATTATAAGCTTTCATTTAACACCTCATTTGTCATTCTACCTGGTAAAATGACGGAGGAGTTATATTCTCGGTCGAACGGACAGACAGCCTAGATCAAATTTCTCACCTTTAGTACCATCCTTGGACTATAAACTCTCATTTGACACCTCATTTGTCATTCTACGTGGTATCGCGGAGGTATACCTGGTACCCTGGCTATACCTGGTATCCTGGCTATACCTGGTATCTACGGAGGAGTTATATTTGCGGTCGGACGGACCGACGGACAGACAGCCTAGGTCAAATATCTCACCTTTAGCACCATTATTTTCGTTATTGCTGTCAAGGAAATTCCATCCCAAAACATAGAGCCTCCATTAAACAATCTCGTCTCTTTTAGGTTGCGCTGTGCAACGGCTCACCTGGTTGACAAACAACTCTTATTAGTGTTGATCAGAAATATTTACGCTATGTGTCTTTCGGTTTTTAAAGTTTTGTTAATTATTATTGTTTATTGCTAATTTAGTATTGCTAACTGTTGCTATTTTTGATGGTTAATTTAGTATTATTTTAGTTAAAACACATGTTTTATAACATGTGTTGTGTATTTTATATACAGTACGTAAATCGTTCGGCTGGACATAGAGAATATACTTTGAGAGAATTGTGGCAACTGTGCTAACCTGTCTTCGTTGAAGCTTCTGTTCGAATACGAGTTTTTGATGCAATAGAGCTATTAGAACGAATAGAATGAGTGACTTTTGAAGCAAGGCTGTCCAGGGGTGAGAGCACGCCAAATAGAATTCTATTTTAGTGACGTCACGTTGCCTAGCAACCGTCGATTCTCCCATTCTGAAATTCGATTTTGTGACGTCAGCAAAATAGAATTCTATTTGGCGTGCTCTCACCCCAGAAATAAATCGAAAACAAAGTTTATAATTAATAAGTTAATAATTTTACTTTAATTTTTATATTGTTTATTTAAAAACTAATTTCAAAACTAAACAGTTTTCTCATTCCCTTAGGCCAAAAATATTTAGCTATTACATTGTCATATTTTGACGTTTATTTGTGTCAGTCGAAATGAATTGGCAATTTTGAGGTTAATGCCCCTTAATGCTAATAACTATATTGTCATCGAGTGAGCTCAGTGGCCACAAGTATCTCAATATAATACAATGTACGTATTTATGTATCTAAATATATACAATGTATGTTCCCTATGTCAAGCTTAAGATTTACGTACTGTATAAAGAATAAAGTCGTCGATTTTCTTTGTTTTTAAAGATATCAAGGAAATTTAAAAAATGAAATGTTTACAAATCATAAGACTACAGCATGATGTCGATATATGCCCACTGCCCACCTTGTACCTTGTCATTCCTACAGGGTGTTTCAAACTTAATATATGAAATACATTTCCTTTCTTCCATCCTGTATAAGCTCAAAAAAGAAGTTTGAGTATACCGTTACCAACGGTGTAAATACCAAAGAAAAATCTAAAATAATAAAAAAATTAGCGGAATCCATTAATCTGTTCACGAGAAAATCAACTATGAAAATGAGCATTGTAGTTCAGAGAAATAAGGAAAAAAATATCCTGTTGGTAACACAACCCCCTCCAGGCCGAAACCAAAATTTTTGAATAGTACGGACATCTACAGCGTGTCTACTTAAGTTGGAAACATATGGCAAACTTTTTTATTATTAATTTTACGAAAAAAAGTTATTCTTTATAAAAAGTTCTGCATGCCACAAAACCTAAGATTCAATCATCAGATATCAAATTTTCTCAATATTATACGAGGTATGTCAAAAAATATGAATTTCGGTCAAGGGTAAAGTACCTTTATTTCTCTCAATATCGAAAATTCTTATAATAAAAAGTTGTTTGAAATTAAAAACTAAGATCAAATATGCAATTACATGCTTCTAATTGAAAAACATTTTTTCTCTAATTTATGGATACCTAACATCGTTTTTAATTATTACAAATATGATAACTCGTTTATTATTCATTTTACGAAAAAAAGTTATTCTTCATAAAAAGCTTTGAATGGTCTAAAATCTAAGACACAACCATGATATATCAACTTTTATTAATTTTATACGAGGTGTGTCAAAAAATATGAAATTCGCTCAAGATTATAGTACCTTTATATTTCACAATATTTCAATCAGAAGGATGTAATTGCATATTGAAACATAGTTTTTAATTCTAAACAACTTTTTTAATAACCGTTTTCAATATTGTGAAAAATAAAGGTACTTTACTATTGAGTGAAATTCATATTTTTTGACATACCTCGTATAAAATTGTATAAAATTAATAAAATGTGATAGGTATCTTATGGTTGCATCTTCGGTCTTAGGACATACAGAGCTTTTTATAGAGAATACCTTTTTTTCGTAAAAGTAATAATAAAAGAGTTATCGTATGTGTAATAAATAAAAACGAAGTTAGTGTCAACAAATTTGAGAAAAATTTGAAAAATATTTTTTTCCAATTAGAACCATGTAATTTCATATTTGATCTTAGTTTTTATTTCCAAACAACTTTTCATAATAAGAATTTTCGATATTGAGAGAAATAAAGGTACTTTACTCTTGAACGAAGTTCATATTTTTTGACATACCTCGTATAGTATTGACAAAATTTGATATCTGATGATTGAATCTTAGGTTTTAGAGCATGCAGAACTTTTTATAAAGAACAACTTTTTTTCGTAAAATGAATAACAAAAAAGTTTCCCATATGTTTCCAACTTAAGTAGACACGTTGTTTATTAATAACCTATATGTTTCCTGCATCCGATTTTGATGATATACATAGTTATAAACAAATGGAGATCAAAAAACGATAAATGTTCGCTTTTTTCGTCTATAGCCAAAAATTTAAGTATTTTAAACAAATTTAAGAGTGAGAAACTTATAAATCGTATAAAAAAATTCAATATGGCGTTCGCTGAATATGTCTATCCTTATTAGTTGCTTAGAAAATTGCAGAATAAATCATAAATTTTGAGTTTTTATAAATATTCATAACTTATGTAAAAATTAAATTAAAGCGTTATTATTACACGGAATGTTGAGACTTCTGGGGCTTAAATCATACCCTAAATTTCAAAGCAATTGGTCAAAAAGTTTAAAAGGTATTTAATTTGTTTATCCGAAATTAATCTTTTTTGCAACGCTATAAGTCAGAAAATGATGAAGTTACAGTAATACTTTGGATAATTTATGAAAGAAGAAGATTTATACTATTAATTTAATTAAAAAAAATGACAACAAATAATTCTAAATACTGCAAAATTATTTTGCAAAACATGTGAATTAAAAAATGGGGGGCTAACTTCGTCCCTACTTGTCCTAGGACAATTGTTTTTCTGTCTAAATGTGTATAAAAATTCAGGCTTTCCAAATATAAAAAAATAATTTTTCTACGGGTAACGGTCAAAAATTTATTCTAATGGTTTATAAGTAAGCAAAAAATCGACGTGTTTTTGCAAAATAATTTTACACTGTTTATAATTACTTTTTGTCATTTTTTGTTAATTAAGT
Source organism: Diabrotica virgifera virgifera (assembly GCF_917563875.1). Taxonomy (NCBI): domain Eukaryota; kingdom Metazoa; phylum Arthropoda; class Insecta; order Coleoptera; family Chrysomelidae; genus Diabrotica; species Diabrotica virgifera. The sequence goes on from NC_065444.1 coordinate 265,009,111, forward strand.
CAATAGTATAAATGTTCTTCTTCCATAAACTGTAAGAAGACTTACTGTAACCTCATAATTTTCTGACTATAGTGTTGCAAAAAAAATGAATTTGGGATAAATAAATTAAATAACTTCTAAAATATTTGACCAATTGCTTTGGAATTTAAAATATAATTTAAGCACCAGAAGTCTCAGCAATTCGTGTAATAAGAAGGTTCTAAGTTAATTTTTACATAAGTTATGAATATTTATAAAAACTCAAAATGTATGATTTATTTTGCAATTTTCTAAGCAACCAATCAAGATAGACATATTCAGCGAACGCCATATTGAAATTTTTTAGACGATTTATGAGTTTTTTACTCTCAAATTTGTTTAAAATGCTTAACTTTTTGGTTATAGACGACAAAAGCGAAAATTTACCGTTTTTTGATCTTCATTCGTTTATAACTATGTATATCATCCAAATCGGCTGCAAGAAACATAAAGGTTATTAATATAGATGTCCATACTATTCAAAAAATTTGGGTTCGGCCTGGAGGGGGATGTGTCACGAGAAAAATCTTATTTCTCTGGACTATTGGTAGTGCAAAACTTTTGCGATTAAGTTTATATTAGTATGTATGTTCCGGATTTCTAAATATCTTTTGAGTTAACAATCATACATAATAAACATATACATAATAAAGAAACCGTATTTTATCTGGTATATAACGTAAAAATGAACAGCATTGTGTTATATAAACTGAAAGTTTCAACTAGGTCAAGGTCGTCCCATGCCTTTAGATGAGAGACCAAGTCATGCCAAGCTGTCTAGATCCTACATACATACTTCGTTGCACTTGTAAGCCGTGTTGCTGTTAGTTGTTGTTGTTGTTTATTGACGTTTCCTTGAAATAACAAAATTGTGTAACGTGCCATTTCCTTACATGTTATTAACATGCCTCTATTAGATTTAATGTCTTATGTTGTCTTACAGAATGGGACTAAACAGAAATGGTATTTTTGTTTAAAGCATTACATTTTACATTATATAAGTTAAAGGTTTATCTCCAGTACTATGCGAATTATTACGTATATAGTAGCCTTTTTCTACAACCGTGTTAAAAATGCAATTTTTAGCACTCCATACGAGCGTTAAAATGTGATGTCAAAAAAATATAAAAATGGAATGTCAGTCAAGTTCAAGTAAAAGTTTTTGTAGATATTGTCCTGTAATTACGTTGGTAGAAAAAATATTGTATGATATGCGTGTTAAAAAGTACATTTTTAAGGCACTCATGTGAATTGCAGAACTCGCTTCGCTCATTCTGCAAACTTTCACATGCGTGCCTTAAACGTGTACTTTTAACACCTATATCATAATATTCTTTGCTAGGTCAGTAGAGTGTGATGAATTATGATGGATTTTGTAGATTGCCATCTTTATGTAACCAAAAAATGTTGAGAACTACTACATTAGACCAGGGCGCATCTGTAAAAATATTAGTACATTTGGACGTTGAAAGGTGACTCAAATTTTTTTGCAGAAATTGCTTAAAAATAACTCAAATAATATTTGAGTTATCCTCCCTCTCAAAAAGGTCCGGAACATTGTTTAAATAATCAAAATGTCAAAAAATGAAGGGAAAATTCGATTTTTTCTTCGTTTTATGATTATAACTTTACAAGTATTCATTTCCGAGAAAAGTTGTACTGACATAAAAGTTGCGTTATTAAATTTTCTACAATATAGAATTGGTTAGAAAATTAAAAAATAGTCACCCTTCTTGCAAAATAGCAATAATTGCGAAAAAACCATACAAAAACAAGTATTTGCATTTTACGTTTTTCAACCCTTTATGCTACACTTAGGACCTTCATATTTCACTCAGAAAAACTTTATGATACAGTAAAACAATGCTGTAAATTTCATTAAGATCGGTTTAACAGATTTTGCAAAATAAATTTGGCAATCCAGCTTTCGCAAAAAAATTCATTTTTTCAAAATGTTACAGGACTGAAAATAAAGCAGATACCAAGTTGAATTTTTTTTTGTATATAGAAGTGTACTGTACCTTTCATTTGCAAATTGCAAAATTAAAATCGATTAACTACCACGGCGTCAGCAATTTTTTTAAATAAACATTAATTATTGGTGCTACGCGCAGGACAGCGGATTAAGCTGCACAGCTTAAGCGTCGCGTACGTTGTTGTATAAAAATTAGTTTTAGCTCAAGTAAGTTATAAATACAGCTATAACTTCGTTTCTATTTTGAATTTCAGAACAAAATTTTTGGACAGTATTTCCATGATGTTTAAAATCGATTTTTTTAAATTTAGAAAGTAAAAACCCCCTTAAAAGATTTTTCTATAACAAGACAATTTGTGCCAGGACTTCATTTAAAATTTACTTTCACGTCGCCATGTCATTTGACATAGGAAACTTACAAAAATGACAGCCATATGGATATTTTGAAATATTTTTCTGAACAGTTGTGATTTAGGTTAGGTATACTGTAACTAGTTTTAAGTTCTCGAATGCAACTAGATGTGTACATGTTATTTATTTTATAGATATCTAAGATAGATTTTACGAAAAAAAAATGTATATTTAGTGAAGAGCATTATTGATGTTTATATAAAATGCTTATATGGTAAAATGTCATTTGGAAAAATGTTCGTTTTACCTCATTTTAAAGAGAGATGCAACTTACAGTGTGTATCTGAATTATTTTTGTCTATTTCTGATTGGGCATTCCAATGACCTTTGATAATGATTGATACATTTTAATTTTTATTACATTTCGATATAAATAAATAAATTTGTTTATTGCAAAATAAAAACACATACTCTATCCTTTGAAATAACACTTTTTTTAGCAAAAACATTCTTTGTTCATATGTTTTAACTTAGAGAATAAAAGTTTATTATTTTTAAGCATATGCAATTGTTTAAACAATATTTCACAAACAATAATAAAATTAGTTTGATTTTTGTGGAATTAAAATATTAAAATACAACAAAATATAGAGTAAGAAAATAATATATTAGATAAAGATTGGAAGAAATTTTGGTGGAAATCAACTTGTGTGAATCGAACACCGCTGTCCTGCGCGTAGCACCAAAAATTAATGTTTATTTAAAAAATTTCCTGACGCCGTGGTAATTAATCGATTTTAATTTTGCAAATTGCAAATGAAAGGTACAGTACACTTCTATAAGCAAAAAAAAGTTCAACTTTCTATCTGCTTTATTTTCAGTCCTGCAACATTTTAAAAAAATGATTTTTTTTTGCTAAAGCTGGATTGCAAAATTTACAGTGTTATTTTACTATATCATTAGGTTTTTCTGAGTAAAATATGAAGGTCCCAAGTTTAGCATAAACGGTTGAAAAACGTAAAATGCGAATACTTGTTTTTGTATGTTTTTTTTCACAATTATTGCTATTTTGCAACAAGGGTGACTATTTCTTAAATTTTTAACCAATTCTATATTGTAGGAAATTTAATTACGCAACTTTTATATCAGTACAACTTTTCTCAGAAATGAACAGTTTTAAAGTTATAATCAAAAAACCAATAAAAAATCGAATTTTTCCTTCATATTTTGACATTTTGATTAGTTAAACAATGTTCCGGACCATTTTGAGTGGGAGGATAACTCATATTATTATTTGAGTTAATTTCAAGCAATTTCTGCAAAAAAATTTGAGTCACCTCTCAACGTCCATCTCAAAACAGATGCGCCTGGACTACATGTCGTTTATAGAAAACGCTGAGGAATCGCTGAATTACAATCGGAATAAAATCTTTTTGGAATCTAATTATTGTAAGAGAAATAATTTTGATATTTTATGTTTCTTACTTAGTTAGAAGGTACGTATCCATACGTTGGCGCTCCGTGCTCCGTGTATCTGCTCAAATGGATACACTTGCGCTCCCCTACATAATATAAACCGCAAACCAGTTGAATCGAAGAGGGTGAGCGCCGAGCGGCGAGCACCAACGTATCCACTATGTGGAGCTGCTACACAGAGCACCAACGTATGGATACGTACCTTTAGAAGTTTAAGATTTTCGGATGTTAGACTTCACGTTGTGTAAAAAGAACTCTCTAACTTTGAAAAATATATTATAGAATCGAATAAAAAAAGGTTAGATGCTGTAGAAATCCAAAATGTTTTGGTTTATGTTCTGCTTACGAGGGTTCCGCTCGCTTTAAAGGCACATATCCACTACTTTGGGCGAACCTCTTGCGCTCCGCGCTCCCTGGAACTGCTCCAATATATACGGTATGCGCTCCTCTACAACCGCGACCTATTGGAGCGCTGAGGCGTAGTGCGTACCGTTGCACGGTCCGGGAGCGCGGACGTATCCAATATGTGGAGCAGTTGCAGGAGCGCGGAGCGCAAGAGGAGCGTGAACATAGTGGATACGTGCCTTAAGATTCACAAATGTCGTTTTTGGAAAATATATTGTAAACTTTGCTCACGTTTTGGAGAGGTGTTAATCTCGTGTCGTAGAGGTACAGTCGGAAAAATGAAAGAATACCCATGAACGAACATATAAAACACGCTGTATTTTCCTGTCACCGTATCACACAAAAAATTGGCCAGCGCCAGTACATGTAATAATTATTGTTACATGTACTTGCACTGGACAATTTTCTTTGTGACACGGTGACAGGAAAATACAGCGTGTTTTATATGTTCGTTCATGGGTATTCTTTCATTTTTCCGACTGTGTATGGCGACACGCTTCAATTACTATTTTACTATTTTTTAATTGCTAATTTTAAATATTAAATATTTAAATAATATGGGTCATTTAAAATTCACATGTGTTTCGCTCCTAATATACAAAACAAGAAAGTATAAGATCAATGGCTTTTTTCATGGGAAACACAAATTCCATAATAGATTACGGTACCAGATTAGCCACCCTCTTTATGTCAACTTCTTAAAAACCACTGAAATGTTTTCAGTTTTAAAAACGCCAGATCTAATAAATTGTCGCCTGTCTGGCCATATGGTAGAACCACATAATGACAGATTAGTGTTTGTGGTTTAGTTCAGTCGATACACAGTATCCAGCCGGTTCACACAACCCAGCAGGCGTCGCACAGCGGTTCCAAATGCTGAAAACGTGGTCATGAGGCGAAAAAGAAGTCCCTATTTAGGGATTTTCATGTTTACATTTGTTTTCTCATACTATCGTAGAGTCCTAATACGTAGGTATGAGGATCAGACTGGATGTATTCTGGTTCACAGCTCAGGAACAAGTGAGCCATGTCCGGGGTTATTTTGGCCGGCGTAGAAAGTGAAAAAGAACGCGTATATTGAAAACGCTGTAAAACATTTTGTAGTTTATCAATTTTATCGCTGTAAAGCAGATTCTTCTTTTTTAAGTATGTACTAATGTAAGATATAAGTTAAATCAACATTTATTAACAAAAATGGCCTTAAATTTGTTAATGCATAAATAGTGAAAATATACTAGAAATAATTAAAATTTTGTAAAGATGCATCCAAAAAGTACAAAATTCTGCATAATTCTGCGACTAATGTTTATTTATCTTAAAATATATAGTAAGGAGATACAGAATCGCTTTGGTTTAGCTGCCTATAACTGCCTATGCATTGCTGGCAGTTGTTTAAATACAAAAGTGGGAAATGACGTATATTACATGATTCTGGCGATTGTTGAGTATGTATGGGCAGTTGTACCGGGTGTCCCAATAAGAATGGCTCTCGGCCATATCTCAGGAACCGTTTATAGTAGAGCTTTGAAATAAAAAATTTTATAACAAAAGTTGCCTCAGGAAAAGCCTGGAAATTATTTACATAATTGTGGGTCCACCGCTAGAGGGCGTAATTGAATATCAAAAATAAAAAAATCAAAATTTTACAAAATTTTCCTAATGAAGGGGCACTGGAAATCCGATGATTGTATTCTTCATCAAATTCTGCGCATATTTAATTTTACAAGTTTAACTCTACCTTTGCAAATAAGAGGTGGGGGTGAGTACCTTGTTATGAAAAAATGGCTGTAAGTCCGGTTCTGCTAAATCAAATTTTGAAAACTGGGTCTTGTTGAAGACAGATCTTTTTCTTCAATGTAAGCGTGATAATTTTAAACCATCCTAATAAGTAATAAGCCAGCTGGGAGGCGTTATTTAATTTTTTTCAGAAATCTAGTTTTCTTTGGAAAATATTAAATACAAGTATGCATTTTTAATCATACTTTATAAAATTAGATTAAATTAGCAATAGAATAGCGAAAACCCCATGTCGATACCTTTTTTCTATCTCAAGATATCTCGAGAAACGTGTAAATTTTATACATAACTGTTACTATCACCGGTAAGCTAAGTTAATGAAAAGTAGTGTGCTGTGGAAAAAAACAAAATAACATTTTCCAGATGTCAACGTATAAAAATATAATTAATTAAAACAACAATATAAAGAGAGACAATACTATTAAAATTAAATATAACACAGAACAAAAAGAACTACTTAGTGACGACCTAAATATTCAAATTTTTGCCCATCATACACTACTCTAGGATACATTATCCAGAGAATACTAAACGCCATTCAAAGCATATCGAAAGCAGAAATTGAGACTGCTGTTCAATCTACTCTTGAAAGAGTAAATGTTTGCAACGAAAATGATGGGCAAAAATTTGAACGTTTATGTCATCACTAAATAGTTGTTTTTATTTCTTTGTAATAGGTATTTTCAACGCTTCTCATTTGTTTCGAGCCTCTGTCATATGCCGTATAATCCGTGTATAATATTAATATACGAGATATGAACGAGGCTCGAAACAAATGAGAAGCGTTGAAAAGACCTAATATACGTTGACAGCTGGAAAATGTTTCTTTGTTGTTTCCATAGCACACTACTTTTAATTAATTTTGTTTACCGGTGACAGTAACAGTTATGTTTTTAAATTTACACGTTTTGTAAGATATCTCGAGATAGAAAAAAGGTATTAACATGCGGTTTTCGCTATTCTGTTGCTAATTTTGTCTAATTTTGTAATATGGTATTAAAAATGCATGTTTGTATTTAATATTTTCCAAGGAATACTAGATTTCTGAAATAAATTAAATAACGCCTTCTAGCTGGCATATTACTCAGTAAGTTGGTTGGAAATCATAACTTTTACATTGACGAAAAAGATCTGTCTTCAACAAGACCAAGTTTGCAAAATTTGATTAAGCAGAACCGGACTCACAGCCAGTTTTTCATAACAAGGTTCCCACTCACCCCCACCTCTTATTTCCAAAGGTAGACCTAAACTTGTCAAATCAAATATACGTAGAATTTTATGAAAAATACGACGATCGGATTTCCAGTGCCCCTTCATTAGGAAAATTTTGTAAAATTTAGATTTTTTAATTTTTGATATTCAATTACTTCCTCTAGCGGTGGTCCCACAATTATGAAAATAATTTTCAGGCTTTTCCTGAGGCAACTTTTGTTATAAAATTTTTTATTTCAAAGCTTTACTATAAACGGTTCCTGAGATATGGCCGAGAGCCATTCTTATTGGGACACCCGGTACGTAAGTAATAGGTTCTAAATATTGTACTTCAGAAAGAAAATGTATTGGTAATCAGCAGTTTCAAAAGTCCCTTATAATATAAAATTTTAAACAAAAATGCGGTTAAAATAAAATTTTCGAATTTCTTTCGTCCATATTGGATCCGTTATTTTGTTTAAAAAAAAGTAATGTTAGATTTGTAATCAGCTACCTTAACCTACCAAATTTGATAAAAAATTTTCCTTTGTGTTTGATATTTTCAATTTTTTTCCGCCATGTTGGATCCGCCATTTTGTTTTTCAGAAAAAATAATGTCAGATTCGTAATCAGCGATGCCAAAAACCCTTAAGAACGAAAGTAATTCCAAAATGTATAAACAATATACGCTTTTAAAGATTCATGACCACGTTTTCGGCATTTGGAACCACTGTGCGTCGTCGGTTGGTCATAAACCCTCGCTGGGCAAAAGAATAACAAACCCTTACGAGATATAAACAAAGCACGCCTTTTTTACCAAAAATAAATAAATATATTATTGACAGTTGTTTGCGTTTTATTAATATTATTTTATTTATGTGTTTCCGTGAACACCACGGAACAGGTGAGAGACTCATAAAAACCCGTCTTATGTCCTTTCTCATTGATAACAACATCTTATCCCAAAATCAGTTCGGCTTTTTAACTAATAAATGTACCACTGATGCCTTGTTTTCTGTGCTTCATGAGGTTTACCAAGCACTAAACAATAATCTTTATACTGCCACTGTTTTCTGTGACTATGCCAAAGCTTTTGATTATGTAAATCACGACATTTTGATTAAAAAACTAAATTTCTATGGGATTCGAGGTATTTCTTTGAATTGGTTTCAATCTTACTTGAATAATAGGAAACAACTAGTTAAAGCAAATGATACTGACTCTAGTCTCAAAAACATTGCATGTGGAGTACCACAAGGTTCAGTATTGGGTCCTCTACTGTTCCTTATCTTTATAAATGACATCACTAACTTAAAAATCGATGGAAAAATTTTTCTTTTTGCTGATGATACCAGTATCACTTGGATCAACTCAACTATTGCATCTCTTCATGCAACTATAACTTCTGATTTGCTTACGATAAAAACCTGGTCTGACTCTAATTTACTCTCTTTTAACGTGGATAAGACAGTAGAATTATCCTATAAAAGTGCTTTTCAACCCCTGCTTGTTAATAACAGCCAGATCTCTACCGTTGATTCTGTAAAATTTCTTGGTATTTTTTTAGACAGCAACCTCAAATGGTCCCTTCATATCGATTTGTTAAGTAAGAAACTCGCCTCAGCCTGCTATGCTATAAGATCTGTTTCGAAAGAACTCAATTTAGCATCTTCTAAACTAACATATTTTTCTTTGTTCGAGTCTCATCTTCGATATGGTCTTCCTTTTTGGGGTTCTAGTACAGCTGCCCAATTAGATGTTATTTTTAAATTACAAAAAAGAGCAATAAGGTATCTGTTTGGCCTCAGAAGAACAACACATTGCAGAAGTTACTTCAAAGATCACGGCATTTTAACCCTTACATATTTATATATTTTAGAAACTGTTTGCTTAATTCGTAAACACATGCAAGTCTTTCCAGCAAGGCCTCGTCATGACTACTCCACCAGAAATTCAAATTTTGATGTCTATTTACCGATCCCGTCCTCTGAGTTAGTAAAGAAATCCATATTATATTCCGCAAAAAACTATACAACCATCTTCCTTTACAACTCAAATCTGCAACATCTTTCCCCAAGTTCCGTAAAATGACAAAAGCTCATCTATCTAAAAGACCATATTATTATTCAGTAGAAGAGTTTCTTAATGACTAACTAAGAAATTACAGTAATGTACAAGTAACCAAACTTATCTATATTTGGGTGTCACATGCAGCAGCTTAAACTTATTAGTTCCTATGTCTATAAATAGTTTACTTTGTTGGATATTCACTTTGCAATTTCTATAAATTGATATATCGATTTTGTTTTTTTTTCTTTACTTTATTAACTTATATTTTGTATTTATGTATATTTTTTTATATTGACGATTTATCAAATTTCAGAAAATTGTATTTGTTATTGTTATTGTTAGATATTATTTATTTATTTTTTCTGACTTAAATTAAGCTTTGTCCATAAAATTTGTATTTTCAGTGACAATAAAGCATATTTCTATTCTATTCTGTAGGTATAATAGTAATTAAACAATTGCCAAACAGGTTGTTCGTATTATCGACGGTGTTGCGTTTTTTTGCGATTCCGTTGTTTCGACAAATAAATGTCCGAGATCCAATCAAGGAATAAATTGCAATTAAAACAAAATTGCTTGTTACCTCACCTCACGCTTATTATTAGTTTATGCAAGCCAAGCGACCTTTACCTGGGCATTTTATGAAAGTACTTTGTATCGTAACAATCGAATAATGCTAAAATATTATGGTAGGGGAGCAAAGTATGCTAAATGTGCAGTCACTCGAGCGCTTTGGGGAAATATTGGGTTGTGAAGAGTAGGTCCCAAAACCAAAAAAAGTTAAGTAAAATTTTTCATTTTAGTGGGCGCTTGCCATTTTTTAATTTAATTTTTCATTTCCATCAATCGTTTTTTCCGATTATAACGCCATCTATCCATAATTCGAAAAAATGTTTCGAATAAAAGTTACTTATTTTTACGTAAGGAATCCAAATCTGTAATAAAAAATGGGGGTTCCTATTTAAGATTTTAAAGTAACCCCCCACCCCACTCCCGTGGGGGTTGTGTTTGGTGCCATCCGATAGATTTTTCAAAAATATTGAATAAGTGTATTTTACAGTTTTTCGATCTGATGTTCATTTCGCAAATATCGCGGGATTCGTATTTAAAATATTAAATTTAACCCCCACCCCTCTCCGTGGAAAGTCGCGTTTGGTATCATTCGATATATTTTAAAAAAATATTGATCACGTATTTTTAATTTTTTCGATCTGTCATTAATTTCGCGAAATATTCGCTTTTTCCTTGTAAAATTTTGGGGCTAACCCATTTCCTTACGCCTGGCTCAAATCGGCAGATTTTTGAAATATACACTCTTTTGCATATACTTAACTTGCATTATCTTAATCTGACAATTTCGAGTTTTTTTAAGGATAGATTTTTTTTTTCGGGCCCCCCTTAACGAACTTCCCTGTGTTAAGAGCCAGTATATGGTAGAGGTCCATCTGCAGTGTACCAGGTTTCTCCCCATATGATAATCTGACGCGCTCGAGTAACTGCAAAAATCCCCGCTTGGGCTCCCCTACCATTATAAACTTTTCCTCGTATCGAGAATTGAAGGTTATCAACGGCACGTTATTCAGTTCCTTTTTGGATAGACGGAAAAATGGTGTTTACCTACGCTTTTGAAATTATTTGAGCTTTTAAATTACAGCAATTATACAGCACGAATCTGAAGGAAAAGGCAAACAAATGACATCGCAAACATTTTAAATTTTAAAAAGAATAATGTACAGGAATTGGAAAACAGAATGAATAGTGTGACACTAACTACTCATGGAGGGAATAGTGTATCGTACCAGGATGTATAATATCTATATTTCCGTAGCTAAACAAAATATTGTATTACCATTATACCAATGTGTAATCTTTTTATTTTGATGTACCGGGTGTCCCAATAAGAATGGCTCTCGGCCATATCTCAGGAACCTTTTATAGTACAGCTTTGAGAAAACAATATTTATAACAAAAGTTGCCTCGGGAAAAGCCTGGAAATTATTTTCATAATTGTAGGTCCACCGCTAGAGGGCGTAATTGAATATTAAAAATTAAAATCAAAATTTTACAAAATTTACCTAATAAAAGGGCACTGGAAATCCAATCATCGTATTCTTCATAAAATTCTGCGCATATTTTATTTCACAAGTTTAAGTCTAGCTCTGCAAATAAGAGGTGGGGATGAGTGGGAACCTTCTTATGAAAAAATGGCTGTAAGTCCGGTTCAGCTAAATCGAATTTTGCATACTTGGTCTTGTTGAAAACAGCTCTTTTTCGTCAATGTAAGAGTCATATTTTCGAAATAGCCTAATAAGTAATATGCCAGCTAGTAAGCGTTATTTAATTGTTTTCGGAAATCTAGTTTTCTTTGGAGAATATTAAATACAAGTATGCATTTTTAATCCTGTATTACAAAATTAGACCAAATTAGCAACATAATACCGAAAACCGCATGTCGATACCTTTTTTCTATCTCGAGATATCTTAAGAAACGTGTAAATTTTAAACAACTGCTAATGTCACCGGTAAACGAAGTTAAGGAAAAGTAGTGTGCTATGGAAAAAACAAAGAAACATTTTCCAGATGTAAACGTATATAATTAATTAAAACAACGATAAGACAAACAACACTATAAAATATAACAAAGAAATAAAAGCAACTACTTACTTAGTGACGACCTAAATGTTCAAATTGTTGCCCATCATTTTCGATGCAAGCATTTACTCTTTCAAGAGTAGATTGAACAGCAATCTCAATTTCTGCTTTCGCAATGCTATGAATGGCGTTTGGTATTCTCTAGATTCCAGATCATCTTTTCTCGAGTAGTCAGCCTAGCGGCAAAAAGAAGGTCTTCAATCCGTCCCCATAAATAAAAGTCTAAAACAGTTATCTGTTGCTATTAAATCTACTCTTGAAAGAGTAAATGCTTGCATCGAAAATGATGGGCAACAATTTGAACATTTAGGCAGTCACTAAGACTAAGTAAGTAGTTGCTTTTATTTCTTTGTTAAATTTTATAGTGTTGTTTGTCTTATTTTTGTTTTAATTAATTATATACGTTTACATCTTTAAAATGTTTCGTTGTTTTTTCCATAGCACACTACTTTTCCTTAACCTCGTTTACCGGTGACAGTAACAGTTATGTTTAAAATTTACACATTTCTTAAGATATCTCGAGGTAGAAAAAAGGTATCGACATGCGGTTTTCGGTATTATGTTGCCAATTTGGTCTAATTTTGTAATACAGGATTAAAAATGCATACTTGTATTTAATATTTTCCAAAGAAAACTAGATTTCTGAAAATAATTAAATAACGCCTTATAGCTTGCACATTACTTATTGGGCTATTTCGAAAATAAGACTCTTACATTGATGAAAAAGAGCTGTTTTCAACAAGACCAAGTGTGCAAAATTCGATTTTTTCATAAGAAGGTTCCCACTCACCCCCACCTCTTATTTGCAAAGGTAGACTTAAACGTGTGAAATAAAATATGCGCAGAATTTTATGAATACACAATATTTATAATTTATAATTTATACACAACAAGTCCATCGAATACTAAATGAAAATATCAAAAACTCTCGAAGAAAAGAAATACTGCAACGCTGTATTCCTAGATATCTCAAAAGCGTTTGACAAAGTTTGGCACAGAGGTCTGCTTTACAAAGTAAAATTAGCACTATCTAGTAACTATTTCCTCTTAATCAAATCCTACTTATCAAATAGATATTTCTCAGTAAAATTCAAAGACCAACAATCCCGCCTCCGTCCTATTAGACTAAGAGCCGCTATAGGTGAAATTTCTTAATCATTTTAAGCACGATGGGACCCTATAACTTAAATAGTAGAACCTAAAAGAAAACAGTGGCACATGCGTCGACAGTGGCGCATCAAACTTTCCACTTATGGACGGGATACATAAATTAAAAAATACCCTCCCTCATTACCAGAATTCAATTATTTTCATTTTTTTAAGTTCTATGTGATTAAGACATAAGATTCATCGTAATTTTAACCCACCACCCCCTTCTTCCTGCCCCCATCATCAAAAACTTTATTTTTCGATTTTATTTTTTTTTGGTGGGATGCACGCGCATAGTTAAGGCTTTTATAAAACACGTATATTTTTTATAGACCTGTAAGTTGAGTGTACATAACCTCAAAAAAATTAAAAAATTTTTTTTTTTGGAAAAAAGTATATAACTTTTTTTTGGGGATAGCTGCAGATCTAATTTTTTCTTAGTCGTGTGTATTTTATCAAACACTATATTTCTAATTTTTTTCAGATTTTTCTGTAACGCTGGTCACCTTCAAAAATCAAAAAAACTATTTTTTAAGGGGGTTTTGGGGGATTTGAACGTGTTTCTCTCATTTTTAAATATTTTAAAGGACTCAGTTACTTTAAGTTCCATATAACCTATAAAAACGAAATTTATTTGATATATTATAAAGTCTATAAAATAGGGAAAATCCCCAAAAACCCCCAAAAAAACAGTTTTTCGGATTTTTGAAGGGGGTGAGCCTTACGGAAAAATCTGAAAAAAATCAGAAATATAGTGTTTGATAAAACACATAAGATTAAGAAAAAATTAGACCTGCAGCTATTCTCCAAAAAATATACGCTTTTTTGAAAAAAAAATTTTTCTTTTATTTTTTTGAGGTTATGTACACTCTACCTACGGGTCTATAAAAATAGACATGTTTTATAAAAGCCTCAGCTATGCATGTGAATTTTTTGAAATTTTAAAATTGATTGCATCCCACAAAAAAAAATAAAAATGAAAAATGAAGTTTTTGATCGTGCGGGCAGGGGGAAGGAGGTGGTGGGTTAAAATTACGCTGAATCTTATGTGTTAATCACATAACACTTAAAAAATAGAAAAAATTTAATTCTGTTAGTAAGGGAGGGTAACTTTTAATTTATTTATCCCGTGGATAAATAAGTGGAAAGTTTGATGCGCCACTGTCGACGCATCTGCCACTGAAAAGTGACGGCACACTGTTTAAACGTTTTCTTTTAGGTTCTACTATTTAAGTTATAGGGTCCCATCGTGCATAAAATGATTAAGAAATTTCACCTATAGCGGCTCTTAGTCTATATTAATGTTGTTCTGAAACTATTTCCTTGTGGCATTTTTATAATCAACTATTTTTAATGGGAAATAAGCCACAATTTTACAAAAAAAAATTATTTTAGCGTTTCGAAGTCCAAATCAGGTTTTATTGTCAAAATACAAAATACTACTAAAATAAACAAAAATGCTGTTGCTAAGTAAACAAATTCTTCTAATAATTTATTTAATCTGACTCATTTATATTGGCAATTCAGACGTATATTACACATTTTAAAGTAGAAGACTTTAAAATGATATCGCCAATATTTATGAGTTGCGTTCCTGGGACGACTTTACTAAAAGATATTTCATTGGATTACATGAAATCAATCACAACTCAAGAATATCCGTCACAAAAAAATCATAGCATGTGACCTGTCTTTAAAAAGACGACCAAATGCAACGATGGCAGTAAAATTCTCGCGTTAGAGATTCCATAGTAAATCACGAGGGAAAACCAGGAAAAAACCTCGTGATACTATCCCGATATCGTAAGTATTTGGTGTTACATTTAATTTACTTTCAAAAAAACTAATACCCAATTCTGACTTTAATATGTTTAAATTATAAATAATATTAATAATACATAGATATACAATAAGTAATACTAAAATATAAAATTTATACTAACTCGATAAGTTATTGACTTACTAATCGTGGTATTTTCTTTCTATTGACTTCCTCTTTCAGTATGTGTAACCACATCCTATTGCATTCTACCGAGGAATTTGCGGCACAATTGGTTTCATTTAGCATAATTAGAGCCGCTTCTTTGATTTTTCTCTTTTTACTATCTGATTCTTTCAGATTCAAGTATAGTCCTTATGACTCTATTTTAAAATTATATGTTAGTCTGTTATGACTAGAAACAATATGCTGTAAACAAAAAAAAACGTAAATTTTTGTAATTGCTTATTATCTTTTTGTTATTTCACTGTAATGTGTCAATGACCACGGTGCGACACACGTTAAATAAGATAAAAAATATATTTTTTATCACAATTCTTTATAATTCCAACAGCTTTTATTGCATTCTGATGTTTAATTAGTTTTTACTTCCGCATTAACTGTAAGTTGAATGTAACTAACTGCGTTGCAATAGATAAATAGTGGTACTCTTATCTGTCATGTGGTTTCCGATAGTACTTCCGTTTTCTCGATAAGTTAAAGATCCCATTTAGCTGAATCCGGTTTGTAATGTTAACAAATAATTGGTTTTTAATGTAGCCCAAATTATCAGATTTGTCTTTATTTATATTTGTTATGTACGATACAAATATTTATAGTCCATTCATTGACCAGCTTCCCGTATATTTATAGCAACTACAACATATACACGCAATCACATTATAGAAAAGCAAACAAAGTTTTCGATTTATTTGAAAAAAAAGTAATTTGTCTCTGTGGCTCAGTGGTAAGATTTTTGGATCCAAGGGTTGTGAGTTCGAATCTCAGCTGAGGGTAGGAAATTTGTCTTTACTAAAAAATTAATAAATGAAAATAAGACATTTACTCAACACACACTATTGGGACCGTGCAAGTTCGGAAAAGCGACACCTGGTTTCATAGCTCAGCAACATTTTTAGCACTCTTAATTGTATTGGTCAATCATATTGGTCCTGGTTGCTGGATAATTGTCAAGGCCATAGCCCAAAAAAATTTAAAGAAGAAAAAGTAAGATTTAGGTTATGTTATTAAAAGATAAACAATTGTATGTAGTAAATAAAATTGTTATTAAAATGCAGTACTGGACTGACTCATTGACTGGACTATGAAGTAAATATTGATATCTAATCAAAAATAGAGGGAATTGTTTACAAAAATAGTAGTCTAAGAGCTAGTGAACCCTCCGACTAACGGTCGTCCTGTAAGGCTAGAAATTTTTCTAGTGATAATTCATAGCACACCAAGGCTAAAAACCATGACCTGGCAGGCATCAGCGGTGCACGTGTATCTACCAAGTGAATCGAAAAGTCCAAATTTAGGGGGTAAAATAAACTTTCTCCTGTAAGGTTTAAATTTAAGTATGTGTTTTGAGTAAGTCATTTACAAGAAATGTGTACAATGACAGGCGATTCTGAAGAGCATAAGACCTTGCCAGGCGAGGGGAAAGATTAAGGGTTTTTCCTAAAATTATTCTTTTTGCATCGAACAAATTTTTTTTAGATTTTTTGAATCATTCCAAACAGAAAAGGTCTTTAGTGATTTCTCTCTTAAGTTAATAGTTTTTGTTATATAAGCGATTGAAAATTTTGAAAATTGCGAAATCGGCTATTTTTAACCCTAAATCGGACATTTAACTAAAAATTTCAATGTTTGCAAGGTACGTAGATATTCCTTAAACATTGATTGATGAAATCCCGAAGAGATTTTGCAATAAAATATCGAAAACCCCTTTGTTTTTTTTATTGCTAATCAAGCGGGCGCGACACTGTAGTATAAGTGAGGACGTTTGAGTTTGCATAAATTCATTACGCTGTGTCTAGGTACACGCTAACGTGTACGCAAATAAAAAAGTTAGTTACACGCGAATTAAACTTCATCAAGCCCGTGACGTCATTATTTAGCGTACGTAGTGACTTTATATTTTGGTTCACGCTATTTTGATATGTTTATTGTTTGTTTGATAGAAATATTTATTATTAAGGAGAGGGGAAGGGAAGCAGGACTATTCAGATGTTTCAAACTTAATAATGTAATAAATCAATGTATATATAAAAGAATTATATTCACGTTAGCGAAATAAATTTTAGTTGACATGAAATGTACAAAATATTGTTGAAGATTTGTTTACTACGTAAGTTAATTATACCAGTTTATAAACTATAAACTATAAACCAATGCTGTTGTGTTTATTTCTATTTATACAGGGAATTGAACTTGTTACGATTTTCATAGAAAATATGTTATAACTTTGTTTGTTTGTTATAGAAAATAGCAATACCCTATATAACATAATAAATCTTTATATTTTTGTGATGGGGAAGTTAAGAAGATTTCGAACATAAAATAAAATATAGGGTGAGGCAGATAACTGGCCTATTAGAAATATCTCGAGAACTAAAGGCAACAGAATCATGAAAATTGGAATAAAGGGGTTTTGAAGGATGATCTATTAAATGAAAATATTTTCATCTCTTTGCAACTTCCGGTTATACCGGATATAACTTCGTTTTTTTAAATGGGACACCCTGTATATTTTTACATTTTTGGATTCTCTTCGATGTCTTCTTTCTTAAAATATAAGGTTTTGTAATATTATACAGGGTATTTTAAAAGATAATTACGTTTTTTTATTAATTTCGTAGCAACATTCATACCCTGTAGAATTGTAGTAGTTTGACATCTAAAACTCTACTTACGTTCAAATGATTTTTAATATACTCTACTATTGTTAAGAATCATTAGTATAGCTAAATTTTTAATTTTAGTATACAGGGTTGGTCGAAACTCGGAATGAGTATTTTAAATATGAGTTTTTTTAAATGGAACACCCTGTATTTTTGTATTGTAGTGAAATGATATTTTATAGTACTTTTTTATTTCTTAAGCATTCCCTATACCTAACTGCTTTAATTTGTGAGTTATTGGTGATTCAAGCTAAACATTAATTGCAACAAAAAATACGTAAAATTTTATTAGGTTGGCTGTGAAAATACTCAATCCCAAATAATTTTTCAGAAATAAATACATATTAATCCAGACTGGTCCTTAAAATTACCAATAATGGTTTAGCTATCGAAATACCTACTTAGTTAAGATTGTGGGTGCGATTAACAATTAAGCACAAATTAAAGCAGTTAGGTATAGGGAATGCTTAAGAAATAAAAAAGTACCATAAAATATCATTTCATTACAATACTAAAATACAGGGTGTTCCATTTAAGAAAACTCAGAAAATACTCATTCCGGGTTTCGACCAACCCTGTATACTAAAATTAAAAATTTAGCTATACTAATGATTCTTAACAATAGTAGAGTATATTAAAAATCATTTGAACGTAAGTAGAGTTTTAGAGGTCAAACTACTACAATTCTACAGGGTGTTAATTTTGCTACGAAATTAATAAAAAAACGTAATTATCTTTTAAAATACCCTGTATAATATTACAAAACCTCATATTTTAAGAAAGAAGACATCGAAGAGAATCCAAAAATGTAAAAATATACAGGGTGTCCCATTTAAAAAAACGAAGTTATAAGCAACTTCCGGTATAACCGGAAGTTGGAAAGAAATGAAAATATTTTCATTTAATAGATCATCCTTCAAAACCCCTTTATTCCAATTTTCATGATTTTGTTGCCTTTAGTTCTCGAGATATTTCTAATAGGCCCTTTATTTGCCTCACCCTGTATAGAGTGTTCCATTAAAACAACATAAGTTTGGTCTGCCACTATGTTATCGAACGCCCTGTAACATTTTAACTAATTTTGTAATATGAAGCTCGAAGTTTGCTACAATTTTTGTTATTAACTTTTATTGCTATCTATTACTATAGCGGGTCTACTGAGCTTTATCACACTAAACAATCTGCCTGTATCTTTTATCTTAATACTTCTGCTACCGTTAATCATGAATTTTTGTCTTTGTCTATCTTTTTCATACTGTTTTAAAATAATGTTAAACTCAATAAAAGAACTAAATAATTGTTCACATTCCATAGTTAATTTAAAAAAACACTAAACAAATAAAAAATAAGAAACTCTTTACTAATCAATATTAAAATGTGAACACAACGCGATTAGACAAATTCAACACTCTGACTCTCTGACACTCGCGGTATATATATACCACAGCATACACGCGGCTCAAGTTAACGTGTATGCAAAAAACCAGTAACAGTGCACGCCAAATAGTGACGTCACTGAATTGATGACGTTTCGCGTGTACCTAACATTTTATTTGCGTACACGTTAGCGTGTACCTAGACACAGCGAATTCATTAACTCGAGAATGGGCAAATTTCAAGAGAAATCCTCAGACAGGTCGATTTTTATTTTTGAATTAGGACTTTTTGGCATATATATAATACTAGTGACGTCATCCATCTGGGCGTGATGACGTAATCGATGATTTTTTTAAATAAGAGTAGGGGTTGTGTGACAGCTCATTTGAAAGGTTATTTAATTCTCTATTCAGTAATATAAACATTAACATAATTAAAAATGTATATTATTTTTATTCATTTTTATTAACATAATTATTTATACAGGGTGTACAAAAAAATTTTTCTTCTATTTGCCCAATTTAATCAAAGTTAATTTAATAAAAAAAAATTTGTACACCCTGTATAAATAATTATGTTAATGTTTATATTAGTGAATAGAGAATTAAATAACCTTTCAAATGAGCTATCACACAACCCCTACTCTCATTTAAAAAAATCATCGATTACGTCATCACGCTCAGATGGATGACGTCACTAGTATTATATATATGCCAAAAAGTCCTAATTTAAAAATAAAAATCGACATATCTGAGGATTTCTCTTGAAATTTGTCCATTCTCGAGATAATGAATTTATGCCAACTCAAACGTCCTCACTTATACTACAGTGTCGCGTCCGCTTGATTAGCAAACAAAGGCGTTTCCGATATTGTATTGCAAAAAACTCTTTAAGATTTCATGAATAAATGTTTAAAGAATATCTACCTACCTTGGCAACTTTGAAATTTTTAGATAAATGTCCGATTTAGGGATAAAAATGGCCGATTTCGCAATTTTCAAAATTTTCAATCGATTATATAACAAAAACTATTAACTTAAGAGAAAAATCACTAAAGACCTTTTCTGTTTGGAATGATTCAAAAAACCTAAAAAAAAATTGTTGGATGCAAAAAGAATAATTTTAGGAAAAACCCCTAATCTTTCTCCTCGTCTGGCAAGGTCTTATGCTCTTCAGAATCGCCTGTCATTGTACACATTTCTTCTAAATGACTTACTCAAACACATACTTAAATTTAAACCTTACAGGAGAAAGTTTATTTTACCCCCTAAATTTGCACTTTTCGATTCACCTGGTAGATACACGTGCACCGCTGAGGACTGTCAGGTCATGGTTTTTAGCCTTGGTGTGCTATGAATTATTACTAGAAAAATTTCTAGCCTTACAGGACGACCGTTAGTCGGAGGGTTCACTAGCTCTTAGACTATAGAGGAAATTTTAAATTTCTTTCAGTTTTATTATAAAACAACAAAGCTTACTCTTCTCCTTTTCATTATTGTACAGACGTCAGATATAGCCCAGTCAAGTTAGACGAATATAAGGTCTAACCTTGCATGACGAGCGGTTCCCGAATTTTTATTATTCTAACCTTTAGAGAGGGTCAATAGTACTGTAAGTTTAAAAATGCGACTGAATTCCGCCTTTGCGTTAGCCGCCATCTTGATTTTAAAGGAAAACCGTGTTTGCCCGATAGCTCCACTATTTTCAACTTTTCAACAAAAATGGTAAGGACTGAAATTGTTGCAAATGGGATTTCGTACAATTTCTTTTTTACAGTTTTTTTGTGTGGTCAATATTTTCCGAGTTAAGGGGTAATAATATAGTCGAAGAGGGGAATAGATTGAATTGTATCTCGTCTTTATTATTAACTTTACGACATAGTGTTTACTGCAATCGAAAATTTAAAAGAGTTGGGCATTTGACTAACTAATTATTATTTTTGTTCCAGGTTTTCCTCAGACAAGACGTCCTCGATTATCTAAATGGCTGCGATTTTGTTCAGATGGGAGATTGCTAGATCAACGCAGAGAAATGACTGATAACCAGGAAGAAAGGTATTAATCTAATTTAGTAATTATTTATCTATATTTAGCTGCTTCTTAAGACCAGAAATAGTAAATTTAGATTCAGAGTAGGCCTTTCCTCCTGTAATTTCTGCCCCCAATATACTTGTTTCTGTGCCGCTCATCTTCAATTTCTTAAGTTCATCAAATGGTGAGAATCCTCTGTTTCTTCGCTCTCTCACTTTTTATGTGGTTTTCCTCTTGGTTTTCTGCCCTAAATTTTACCATCTAGATCCCTTCTCGGCAGTTTTTCATCATCCTTTCTCACTACATAATCATCTAATGAAAGCCTCTGGAGTTTAGTAAAATGGGGGATAGATGGTTTTTTAATCCATGGTAAAGTTCATGATTATTATATCTAGGCTGAATATTCAATATACTGAAACGAAATAAGAAAGGCGATGGCCTACCCCAGCTAATTGAAATAATATTCGAAAATATTACCTCATTCATCCAAGATAGCCATCGCTACACCCTTGCTTAGCCCAGTCTCTTAGGTGTGTGTTCGTCTTGTCCTAATCTTGGATATGAACTATGAAAATTTGGAATGGAAGCAAACAAAACATTATTTGTAACTAATCATGTTTATTGTTCATAAAAATATAATAAAAATATGACTTGCAAAATTGCATTAACAAATATATTCAAATTCTTGCCAAAAACTAACAATTCTGGATTATACTTATGCATGGCTTGCGGTACTGGCTCGATGGTAACTTCTTGACGTCGAATGGTACTGCTGTAGACTTTTTGTAGGCCTGGGCGGATCTTCAGCCCTAGGCCCCTACAGTTGGAGATGGTAGTTGTTGCAGTCTAGATGTCCTGGTCTTCATTTTTGTCAGCCTTATGAGTAGCATCACCGGTGATGTAGTTGGCTTGAGGCTCCCGAAGGGAGGAAAGTGGAGTTATTCAAAAAAACTAGAAGAGTAAAACACATATCAACAATCAAGAAGTTAATAACCAAATTGTACCTTTGCCAAATAGTATTCAGAAACTAGTAGATGGCAAGGGCAAATTAAATGGAATTTAGATGAGGAGAATAGTTAAAATTTGATTATCAAACGTGCATATATGTAAATTAAAAAGATATATTTAAAACTAAAGTATCAGAACACATATGTTCTGACATTGGAGGTTAGATATAAAAAATATTAGAAAAAATGTTATAAGAAGCTAGGTATGGATGGAATATAATGACTGTAAGAAATTATTAAAAAAGCTGTATGAAAAACTCACCAAAAGAGAAGATTTGATTTGGAATAAAAATGATTTATTTTTGAAGCTTCCTTGCCTTTTATGACATCACCACTCATGAAATATGGGGGTTGTCACTGTCATTGAAAACGACATTTGGAATGACGACCAAGTATGTGTGTGTGTTTAGATTTATGACCTTGGTTTGAACCAATTGGCCAGACGACGACCAAGTACTATGAAGTATTCTAGCAGGCATGTTCCGTATTGGAAGACAGATATTTAGAGAGCAAAGGTATACGGGATACGTTCAGTATGTTCAGTTGATGATTTAAATAAAAAGAGATATAGTAAATATAAGATAATAAAAGGAGATAATAAAATGATAATAAAACAGGATAATAAAAGAGGGCGCCAACGAGTTTTTAACGAAGAAAACTGGTAAAACAAATAGAAGAAAATTATTGTTAATGAAATATTAAAGAAAGTAAAATAAAATAATTATTTAAAAATAAAATATCAAAGATGTGACGTTTGTAACGTTACAATACCATTTTCGGTAATGGGTCCAAAAATTTACAGTGTCTACATGGTTCCAGTACAAGTTTGTTAATAGTTTGATGTCTTTCCCATCTAAGCCGACTTCCTGCAAACTTTCTAACAGTACGTCGTGTCTAACTATCAAATTCTTTTTAGAAGTCTATGAAGCATATAAATATCTTTGTGTTGGTCGTATCATTTTTGGGTCAGAACTAGTAAACTGAGCATGGCTTCTGTCATTCCCACGCTGGCTCTGAATCCAAACTGATCGTCTCCGATGATTATTTTACGCTTTTTATATATTCGGTTATACACAACATTTAATAGGGCTTTTACTCATATGGCTTATCAGACGGAACTCGTTGAAGTGTTGTGGGTTTAGAACTAAAAGATTTAGAGTAGTACAATAATTTTACTAGATCCTTATTCTGGAATAATTTATAATTCCTACATTTTGCAGAAACGAACGAATTGCCCGCTACAAAGAAGAACGAAGGCGGCAATTAGCCGAACAGTTTGCTACCCATCATTCACCTTCGAGAACAACCAGAAACGTTAACGGTTATAACAAAGATGGGGGTTCATCCAGCAACACCGAAGGCCCCAGACCGACCAGGGCCTCCCAACTGCGAGCCGCAGCAGCCTTATCTCAGGAAAATATTTCTAGTCAGCAGGTTCCAGCTAGTAAAAGTTCTGAGGTAAGTTTGTATTAATAAATAATTCAATAATAAATAGTTAAATATATGTAATTTCCGCGTAAGTGTAAGTGTCTGTTAGTGAGATTACTGAGGTTAGTCCCATAAGGTAAACCGCCGCAATAGTCCAAGTAATGAAGCTTAAAATAGGACATAACCTCGCAATTTTTACAGAATGGATCGATTTGCTTGAAAATTTGAGAATAAGTAGTAGATAGTCCAAGGATCAAAATCTATATGATGCCGAAAGGCGCTTTTACCATGGGGGTGGTTGCCACTCCATCTCGGGGGTGGAAATTTTTTATTATATTTTGACCACAAAATTTGGTAAAAACATTCATTCTAAGCAAAAGACATTCTATACATTTTTTTGATAAAATTAATACATAGTTTTCGATTTATTCGCTATCGAAAGTGTTAGTTTTATATCGAAAAAATCGATGTTTTTAATAAGTTTTTTGCTAATAACACTGATAATAACAAAAGGTGCAAAATGCACCTTTTGAAAAAATAAACAAAACCGTTTTTTTTTTAAATTTTCCTTAAGACGAATAGTAATCGAGCTATACCTACTTTATTATATATGTTAGCTCTTCTTCGTCAAATGCTAAATATTGTAGTTTCAAAGTCAAAAGACGGGAAAACTATGCATTTTTCGAGGATAACTTGTTCAAATTAATTTAAAGTATTTAAAAATATCTATCTCCAGAAATAAAAAAAATGTCTAGCTCAAAAATTAAGTGACTTATAATGAAAATAATGTCAGTCTCTATTTTTTTTTCAGCGAAAAAGTTATTGGAAGCAACCACCTAATCACCACCCTAATTAAAATTAGTTATTGACCTTATTTGGTCTGCTTTATTTATGCATTATAAATAGGTTCTAGAAGTTTGACCGGCTTTGAATGATTCGTTTTAAAAAAAATGGAGTTAAAAGCGAATAACGAATTTTTGTAGTTTGGTAAATGCCCTTTTCTTCAGAATAGAAAAATTAGCATCAGAGATACGAAAAAATATGTCATTCGAAAATTGTAGCTTTTAATTCCCAATAATGGGGTTAGCAAAAATTTTTTCTATGGCAAAAACTGAGTGAGCTATTGACAATTAAAACTTGTAATAACATGCAAAAACCACCTTTACGAACCCTTTTACAGTCACCTCTTTTTGCGACTTATGATTTTAAAAGGATTTAATAATAATAGCCTTATAGATCTTGTAGAGACCTACAAAATTCTTTTCTACCAAACTTTCTAGGATAAAAAATAAAAAAGTAACGGTTAAAAAATCAATATATTTAAAAAAAAGGAGAAATCCAATTGGAAGCTTAATAATGTAAATTAGCGGTGTTTTTAGTCATTGGTCTTATTGATACTTCTTTATTATGTATTAGTAATAGATTCCAGAAGTTTGACTGGCTTAGAATGATTATTTTTAAAAAACTGGAGTTAAAAGCGAATAACGAATTTTTGTAGTTTGGTAAAAAATGCCATTTTCTTCAGAGTAGGAAGATTAGCATCAGAGATACGAAAAAATGTTTAAATATGAAATTATAGGTTATAAATCCCAAGAAATTGGTTTGAAAAAAACTTTTGTACGGCCAAAATAGAGTGAATCGTAAATGAGTATAATATCGAAAAACATTGATATTTTTGATATAAAACTAACACTTTCGATAGCGAATAAATCGAAAAATATTAATTTTATCAAAAAAATGTATAGAACATTTTTTGCTTAAAATGAATGTTTTTATCAATTTTTGCGGTCAAAATATAATAAAAAATTTTCACCCCCGAGATGGGGTGGCAACCACCCCCATGGTAAAAGCGCCTTTCGGAATCATATAGATTTTGATCCTTGGACTTTTCACTACTTATTCTCAAATTTTCAAGCAAATCGATCCATTCTGTAAAAATTGCGAGCTGAAAAGCTTCGGTTCCTGGACTATGTAGACGCAGTACTACCATACCAATGTAACGTGACACAGGGTGACAAACAAAATTTCGACCAATTACGTGCCGAATTACATACAATTTTCGATACAAGAACTTGCATAGTTTCGTACAGGGTACAAAGGAACGTATTACAAGAAACGATACAAGAAAATGTATATTTTCTAATATCAGAAACGATATTAGAAATGATACCAGAAAATGCATAGTGTCATACAGCCTTTAGCAAATAATTTAAAGTAATCGTCTAATTTTAAATAATTTGCTAACATATGACAGAAATATTTTGTTTGGATCCAGGAGGCCTACCACAGCTCGCTCTGATGATTTCAAAAGGATCAAATGCGTATAAACGAACGGAATTCTGGTTAGCATTAAAATGTTAAATTTATAAGTTTTTAAAAGTTTATAAATTTTATAAAATCCTTAAAATCAGCTGTAGACGTAGTACTACCATACCAACGTAACGTGACACAGGGTGACGAACAAAATTTCGACCAATCACGTGCCGAATTACATACAATTTTCGATACAAGAACTTGCATAGTTTCGTGCAGGGTGCAAAGGAACGAATTACAAGAAACGATACAAGAAAATGTATATAACTTTCTAATATCAGAAACGATATTAGAAATAATACAAGAAAATGCATAGTGTCATACAGCCTTTAGCAAATAATTTAAAGTAATCGTCTAATTTTAAATAATTTGCTAACACATGACAGAAAGATTTTGTTTTGATCCAGGAGGCCTAACACAGCTCGCTCTGATGATTCTGATTCCAAAAGGATCAAATGCGTATAAACGAACGGTGCTAAATACTCTTTATCGAAATTAATGTTAACCGTCTTACTGTCTTTCTTACATTTGTATTATTTTTATTACTGCATTTAATCTTCGCTGTATATTTTTTCTTTGACAAAATTGTTATAGAATATACGTAGGTAAGTTGATTGGTAAACAACCTTATTAATCTCCGACAATTCTATTCCCAAGATGGTCCCTCCAGCCTCCGTCACTCGCGTCGATGACTAGCAAGGTCGCTCTTGATTTTTATATGATGACAACAAATCACCGCCATTTAAGGACATGACACAGAGTAGGTGGTCGCGGTCGGCGATGATTATAAACTTGCTTTTTGTAGTACTATGTAGCAAATTTCATTAACTTTGTTATTGAACAGGATTAGGCCTGGATCCCGCGTACCAAAAAAGTTTATTAATAGCAAGCTGAAAATTTGTTAATAGCTAAACGGTATCTAGTCGGACAAACTTTGATGTACGGGAACACTGGAACAGGGGAAGTTTTAATTCTGGAACAGGTTACAGGTTTCGAATGTCAGACTACGAAAACGTCCCATGTATTTTGTCGGACAGAACTTCCAATTTAGCGGAGTCCATATAGATTTTCACTTCGGAAAAAATCAAACAAGATAGAACATTTTGTAATTTCATTAAGAAATGTTTAATAAACAACATATCAAAAAGTTCTACTCGAGAAGTGGGTGCTTCATTTTTTATTAAACAAATGAACTACGAAATTAGATGTTTTTTTAAATAACTCCGAAAATATAAATTTTAGAAAAAAACTGACTTGACCATTGAAAAATTCAGAAAACTTTACAAAAAAAACCTTATATAAAGAATTTTCTAAAATTAAATCTGTAACTTCTATAATTTTTTATTTATAAACGCTAAAACCCTTCTCACAAATATTGGCGCACTGTAAACTAACGTACGGCGAAGTGCACGGTGTTGAGTTTTTGAGCGAATTTTGTTTAAAAATGATTTAAAAATGTGTAACTAATACAATTTTTCTTATAAAACTCTCAATTTTGCACAACTTACCTTTCAAGCATCATACTAAATGATGTTTCATTCAAAAAAATCTCAAAAATTTATTTCAAATGATATGACGTCTCTAAAATGGAATTTTTGAAATCTTCGTAGTTTTATAGAATTACCACCACCACGGTATTACAAGTTTGAACAGACTTATTACAGTTTTGTAAGTGCTTTTTTAAAGTTTAGGAATGCACTGAATTATTTTACTTTAGAAATGAAATAAACTCTTTCTTTTTGAGAAAATTAAGAAAGATAACAAATATGTAATACAAAAACCGAAAATTACCAGCTAAAAAAATGTTTATACAAAGTGATCAAAACTTTTTTCTGTAAAACTTACCTAAAATACATTTAATAATAAACTTCAACAATAATAAATGTTCACCAAAAAAATTTTTTTTAGCTCTTATACAAGATGTCTGCGTAACTTGGAATCTAACTGGATAACTTTTTTTTATCAGTTTTACGAAAAAAAGTTATTCTTTATAAAATATTCTGCATCATATATAATCTAAGAAGAAATCATCAAATATCAAATTTAATTAATTTTATACGAGATATGTCAAAAAATATGAATTTCACTCAAGAGTAAAGTACCTTTACATTTCACAATATCGAAAATGTTAATTAAGAAAAGTTGTTTAGAATTGAAAAATTTGTTTTAGTGTTCAATTACATCCTTCTAATTAAAATATTGTGAATAATAAAGGCACGTAACTCTTAAGAAAGATTCCTATTTTTTACATACCTCGTATAAAATTAAAAAAGTTTTATATCTGATGGTTTTATCTTAAATTTTAGACCAGGGAGAGCATTTTATGAAGAATAACTTTTTTTCGTAAAAGTGATAATAAAATAGTTATCATAATTGTAATAAAATGATGATGAGTATCTGTAATTTGAGAAAAAATTGAAAATTTTTTATTCGGTTAGAATGATATAATTGTATATTTAAACATATTTTTTAATTTCAAACAACTTTTCATAATATCATTTTTTGATATTCTGGAATATAACGGTACTTTACTCTTTAACGAAATTCATATTTTTGACATAACTCGTAGAAAATTGATAAAATTTGATATCTGATGGTTGAATTTTAAATTTTTGACTATCCAGAGCATTTTATGAAGAATAACTTTTTTTCGTAAAATTGATAATAAAAAAGTTTTCCATGTGGTTCCTAGCTACGCAGACATACTGTATAAGAGCCTCTGAATAAGAATTTTCAAATTGTAATGCCATATTCGGATTCAGCATAATCAAAAACAAAATAAAAACATATTTGATCAAAGTAAAATGATGAATTTAACGATATTTTTAAAATTATTTATACAAAACAATTGTTATTGTTTAAACAATTAATAAACAATTAGCGGCCAAATATGTTTTAAAAGTTTTAGAAAAATATAAGCTTCTTTGAATTTTTCAAAAAATTTTCCATGTTTTCGTTCTAATTGCACTCCCCTAATTGATTTGTTACCGTTTCATTAAACTCTCATGCAAAAATCAGACTGCTATTTACCAACAACATAATTCCTGTCATTTGACATTTGACGACACGTCCACAATTAAAATCACGTTCCACAATTAAAACTTCCCCTGTTCCAGTGTTCTCATACATCGAAGATTGTCCAACTAGACACCGTTAAGCTATTAACAAAGTTTCAGCTTGCTATTAATAAACTTTTTTTGGTACGCGGGATCCAGGCCTAGATTGGATTAATTTTAAACGACAATCCGTGAGTCATTTATTATGAAAATATTAATATGAAAATATTAATTTGTAAACGTACAAATCTGAGAGTAGAGTATGTAGAAGTGGAGAAAAATTGATATTTGCAGAAAAAAAATTAAATTTATAAAAAAAATTATAGAAAAATATGTAAAAAGTTGTTACACATTTACAGAAACACAGTCATGTGTCATGTCACTAGCTTATTCTATTCTACATCACTGTCTCCACACTCATTCCTTCCTTCCTCATCTTTGTCAAGGGATTGAAGCACTGTTTTGGCAGTTAACACCTGCACATGCTCATCTCTCACATGTAGTGTTACAAAAAGCCCGATCTTTCTACAGGTGCAGGACGCGCTGCATCCTTTTTGCCATTGGCCAAAAAAATTATTTTTAGTAATTCCTGCGGAACAGGTGATTTAGCATTACTCATTAATTAATTAACGCATTAATTAACATTAGCATTATTCAAACCAAATCAATGGGATTAAGAGCGTTATTTTTCTCAGATTTTTTGCCAGATTTGAATTTGGTAATAAACTCTCTTAATGTGCTCGTCCAAAGCATCCAAAAGCTCGTCCAATCACATAATGTAGGTACGAGTGATGCCAATTTTCCAGCTGTGCTTTTCACCAGCTGTGGTGAAAAGTTAGTGGTCGGTATACCGATATCCCATTCACATCTGTTCCAAAATTCATTTATGCTCCAAAATTGAAAAAAAAGTTGTTTTTTTTAATAATTCCGTTCATTTTAAAGATATTGTATCCATTCAAAGAGCTTCCTAAACAAATTTAAAGGACGTTAAAACCGAATTGATCACATCAATTCAAAATCTTTAGTTTTTAAAACGTAAACGATTAATGTTTCAAGAACGGTGATACTCGTGCTATCAACCTAACTGAAACTAGTGATATTTCTGACAGTTTTTATACCACATTACTGAAAACCAATTAAAATTTTTGTCAGAAAAACCCAACATTTTTGTACTGACCCATTTTTTTCGCATCTCTTATCATTTTCGAGTTACACGGAGAAAAATGCAGATTTTTAGGATTATTTCATTCATAGGAGATTCTGGCCAATAGAAAGCTACAGAAATCTAAATTAAATCGATAATTTTTGATAATTTCCCGTCGTCAAGTATATTACGTCAGATGTCCTTCGTTGCTACGAAAAAATACATTCAGTGACATTAATGACAATTAATGTTTTAAAAATTTTAAAAGTGATGACTTTCAACCGTCAAATTAATATTTATAACAACTGTTTGTTTAATTGTACTAATTTGTACTTACATAAATAAATTACAATAAAATTTTGGTTTTGAACAGTTTTATTTATGAAATAATCCCAACAAATTGCACTCGATCTCTAAAATGAATATAGAATTTTTGCCCTCGTGACACTTTGACATAATTTCTTAAATTAAAACTGTCAAAGTGTCGGGAAAAATTCAATAATTTTAGAGCTCTTGTGCAATTACTACTGAAAATTTAAAAATACGATCTATAATTTGATCTTATTTTTTATAAAACCCATGCATTTTATAACAACCACGCAATCAAACTGTTTGAGCCTAGAAATAATATTAAAAAAAAAGGTGTTGTAGAAGGGAAACGATGTATTTAAATTCTGGTGGATGAGGGGTAAAATATACTGCTCATTTTTTCTTAAAATAGGTATGAGTGATCAAGTTTCTAACTCACAGAGATACACACAGGTCGTGCCACCATCAAAACAGTAACATAATGATTAATGTACCACGTTCTTTCTTCTATTTCCCCAGATTCAATATCTAACCTCTTTTTATTCGCAGACAGTTTAAATTTTTTATTCAAAAAGCCGAATACAAAACCATATAGTTCTTGCACCATACTGTAGCTAATTGTAGTGTAGTAACTCGGTAGAACTAATTGTTCTAACGGAATAATTTATTGAAAGAAATTAATTACTCTTCTTATTAACAATTGAAAAGTATATAAAGGCAAACACAGACGTCATCGTAGCATGTGTTCGTGTCTTTTCACTGCTGACGTTCTAGGAAACCATCACTCAATGCATTCGGCTCCCATATTTGTTATCAAAGTGGTTATTTGTGTGAGATTGTGTGCTAAACAGGATACGGACTGTAACTTATACAACATTAATTTAATTTAAATACACCTCGTCAAAAAATCCCGGCAAGTGAATTTTTTGGGATTACCAATTTTTAAAGATATAATTATCGAAATTTTAGAGAAAAAATTGGGAAAAGCAAAACATAGATTGTATTTGTTCAGATAGTAAAAAATATTTATTGAGAACAAAAAGCAAACATCACAATTGTGCGGAAAGTGCAGTATCTGAAAAAACTGAAATCAGAAAAGAAGTCCGACAGGGTTGTATTTTGTTCCCTTTATTGTTTAATGTATATTCGGAAAATATTTTTGCTTCTGAGTATCAGAGTGTGAAGAGTCAATTTTCTTTGTTAATACATTTAACCATCCAGTAGATTTACTTTTATATGATCCAGCATCTTTGCCACTTTTTTGACACTTGAACGAAATGTTCTAGATTTTCGATGTCACTATAATGAAACAACAAGCTCTCCTGATTCGCTTTCCTAATGGTATTCTTAATTTCTCTTCGCATTCTCTTTTAAGCAATCTTTAATTTTTTTTAACTCATGTTTCGTTCTTTATTTGTCATGAATTTTTCTTTTGGTAGCAGTGTCTATGAAACAGCATTCTAGAGACTTTTAGACTTTGACATCTACCATAATATCAAGGAATTTTCATTGCGTTGGATAATCAAATAACATATTTTGTTGTAAAACATGAGGTATTATGGGGTAATGTTTATACCTAAACACCTCTTTATTAATTTGACATGAATACAAATGAGCAATGGATAAATTACTGAAAATTTCCATGTATTATAATTTTATAGATGGTATCAAATAGACCAGGGCGCATCTGTAAAAATATTAGTACATTTGGACGTTGAGAGGTGACTCAATTTATTTTGCAGAAATTGCTTGAAAATAAATCAAATAATAATATTTGAGTTATCCTCCCTCTCAAAAAGGTCCGGAACATTGTTTAAATAATCAAAATGTCGAAATATGAAGGAAAAATTCGATTTTTTTTCTTCGCTTTTTGATTATACCTTTAAAAGTATTCATTTCCGAGAAAAGTTGTACTGACATAAAAGTTGCGTAATTAAATTTCCTACAATATAGAATTGGTTAAAAATTTAAAAAATAGTCACCCTTGTTGCAAAATAGCAATAATTACGAAAAAAAAAACATACAAAAACAAGTATTCGCATTTTACGTTTTTCAACCATTTATGCTACACTTAGGACCTTCATATTTCACCCAGAAAAACTTTATGGTACAGTAAAACGATACTGTAAATTTCATTAAGATCGGTTCAATAATTTTGCAAAATAAATTTTGCAATCCAGCTTTCGCAAAAAAAATTCATTTTTTCAAAATGTTACAGGACTGAAAATAAAGCAGATAGCAAGTTGAAATTTTTTTGCGTATAGAAGTGTACTGTACCTTTCATTTGCAATTTGCAAAATTAAAATCGATTAACTACCACGGCGTCAAGAATTTTTTTAATAAACATTAATTATTTTAATTATTGGGTTACGCGCAGGACAGCGGATAGTTTGCTTGATTGGGCATTCCAATGACCTTTGATAATGATTGATACATTTTAATTTTTATTACATTTCGATATAAATAAATAAATTTGTTTATTGCAAAATAAAGACACATACTCTATCCTTTGAAATAACACTTTTATTAGCAAAACTTTCTTTGTTCATATATTTTAACTTAGAGAATAAAAGTTTATTATTTTTAAACATATGCAATTGTTTAAACAATATTTCACAAACAATAATAAAATTACATAGTTTGATTTTTGTGGAATTAAAATATTAAAATACAACAAAATATAGAGTAACAAAATAATAATATATTAGATAAAGATTGGAAGAAATTTTGGTGGAAATCAACTTGTGTGAATCGAACACCGATGTCCTGCGCGTAGCACCAAAAATTAATGGTTATTTAAAAAATTTCCTGACGGCGCCGTGGTAATTAATCGATTTTAATTTTGCAAATTGCAAATGAAAGGTACAGTACACTTCTATAAGCAAAAAAATTCAACTTGCTATCTGCTTTATTTTCAGTCCTGCAACATTAAAAAAAATGAATTTTTTTTGCGAAAGCTGGATTGCAAAATTTATTTTGCAAAATCTATTAAACCGATCGTAATGAAATTTACAGTGTTGTTTTACTATATCATAAAGTTTTTCTGGGTAAAATATGAAGGTCCTAAGTGTAGCATAAATGGTTGAAAAACGTAAAATGCGAATACTTGTTTTTGTATGTTTTTTTCGCAATTATTGGTATTTTGCAACAAGGGTGACTATTTTTTTAATTTTTAACCAATTCTATATTGTAGGAAATTTAATTACGCAACTTTTATGTCAGTACAACTTTTCTCAGAAATGAATAGTTTTAAAGTCATAATCAAAAAACCAATAAAAAAATCGAATTTTTCCTTCATATTTTGTCATTTTAATTATTTAAACAATATTACGGACCATTTTGAGTGGGAGGATAACTCAAATAGTATTATTTGAGTTACCTATTTTCAGGCAATTTCTGCAAAAAAATTTGAGTCACCTCTCAACGTCCATCTCAAAACAGATGCGCCTTGGACTACAAAAGGCATCGTAAAAAATAATACCATCATGTATGGTTTTTATTCATTAATATATATTTTGTAATTTTTAATTTAATAATTTACGTAAAAATATACAACCTTGAGATTTGAAAAAGTTGTCTTTTAATCTAACTTGAAAACTATTTTTCGTACGTATATCGCTAATAGTTGTTTCGTCATTTTTTGTAATGTTTTCCACGGTCGTTTTTATAAAGTTATTAAATTCCTAAGTGGGTTATCTAGACAATAGTATTCATTATGTGGATTACTAGTGGAAAATGGTGTATATTATGATGAACTAAATGTGAAAATCGTCTGGGAGAATTCTTACTCTTTGATCAGTTAATAACGAAATGTGTTATGAAACCTGATTTATTAGTAACTGTATACAGAGTGAGTTTTATGTATGGAAACACTCAATTATCTCAAAAACGGCTCGGACGATTTTTATATATTTTGGTAGGTAGGGGTTTACTAATGCGGCCGATATTATAGCGCTAATTACATTGTTGTCATATTTTCCGTTTTTCTGGAAATCTAATGAACTTTCTTATTTCAAATTGAATACCCTGTATATTTTTTTCGTTTTGAATTCCATAAGAAATACTGATTATTTTTCATGTTATATTCCCTATACCTAAATGCCAAAATTTCGGAGTTATTGCTACATTTATTTAAAAAAACAATTTAAACAAATTATAAAAATCAATTTTTTGGCCCGGGTAAACACTATTTTAGGTTATTTGAATCATTGGGAATAAAAAAGATCTTTTGTAATTTTTCTCTAAAATTAATCGTTTCCGAGTTATAAACAATTTAAAACTGCAAAAAATCGAATAATGACGATTTTCAAGGTTCAAGAACACAAATTAACAATGTTATTTTTGAAACTGCGAAGTACCCAAATTCAAGCTCTAGCCTTTTTTATCAGATACCGATAAGTAATTTGAGATTAAATAAATAAAATAAATTTCGACCAAGAGTCAGGATTCTGTTAACCGAGATACGATAGTATCAAGCGGCGCCGCTAGGAGGAGCTTCTCCAACAATGCGTCTCAGAATACTTTAAGAACACTTGGTCATTTTGTACTCTAAACCGAGTAAAGCATGAAAAAGAAAAAGAAAATAATCGTTTTCGTTTTGATTCAATTCGAGTCTCTTGCCATCCTCTGACACAGTGTTTCTGGGTCTCTACCCTTTATCAAAGAGGCTATTGCAAGTAGACTAACTTGCAAGAGGCTATTGCAAGTAAGTAGTCTACTTGCAATAGCCTCTTTGATAAAGGGTAGAGAACCAGAAACACTGTGTCAGAGGATGGCAAGAGACTCGAATTGAATCAAAACGAAAACGATTATTTTCTTTTTAATTTGAGATTGTTTTATTTTAAAACATTGTTTTTTAGTTGTTACTCCCATATGTACTTCATTAAAAATTAAAAAGCAATATTATAGAATAACACGAGGCAAAAAATATTATGGCAGGCTATTAGAAGAAGAGTAAGAATTTAGGTACTTTGTAATTTCAAAAATTATATTTTTTACTTATGTTCTTGAACCTTAAAAATCGTCATTATTCGATTTTTTTCAGTTTTAAATTGTTTATAACTCGGAAACTATTAATTTTAGAGAAAAATTACAAAAGATCTTTTTTGTTCCCAATGATCCAAACAACCTAAAATAGTGTTTACCCGGGCCAAAAAATTGATTTTTATGATTTGTTTAAAATTTTTTTTGAAAATAAATGTAGCCATAACTCCGGAATTATGGCATTTAGGTATAGAGAATATAACATGAAAAATAATGAGTATTTCTTAAGGACTACAAAACGCGAAAAATATACAGGGTGATTCCAGGAAGATTTCCAGAAAAACGGAAAATATGACAACAATGTAATTAGCACTTTAATATCGGCCGCATTATAAAACTCCTACCTACCAAAATCTATAAAAATCGTCCAAGTCGTTTTTGAGATAATTGAGTGTTTCCATACATAAAACTCACTCTGTATATGTTTCTATAGAAGCTACTGATGCTACTACTATCAAAGCTACTGTAATAATTCGGTGTAACCAGAAATATTACATGCCTAAAAATATTTGCATTAAAAAGCTATTGAAAACCTACTCAGCTCAATTTTCAGATCTCAAATCCCGTAAGATTGATAAATACATCTAATAGACCCCTTATTGTAAGACACCTGATATATGCTAAATTTTGAAGCGATTTGTTTACAATAGTTTCTGAATTTAATAGATTACAACGTAATCAAAAAGTGTAAAACGGGCTCCACACTCTCGGCGAAGTTACTTCGCCAAAGTTGACCGAAGTCCGAAGTACCCTCTCTACACCAGGAGTGGGCAAATACTTTTAAGCGCGGGCCAAAATGAAATTTTCAAAATGTCTCCCGTGCCGGAGACCTATACCATACCCAGTATGTACACTGCTCACACGCTAATGTTTTTGGTGGATGTTTTTCTCTGCCCAAGAAATTTTTTTGACAACAATACTATAAGTATCATTTTAAAGAATTTGAACAAAGACATAATACTTTTTTGCGCCGAAAGCTGAATTCATTTTGGACCTCAGGCGTATTTTTATTTGAATAGTTGTGGAATAGATAATCATTGGTGTGATATGTAAATCTGTTTATGATATTTATATTTTATTGTCTTATTATAACTATTTTATTATATTTTAATAAGTATTGACACACATAAGTATATTGAAATATTATATTATAAACTTGTAGTTTAAATAAACTTGTATGTAGTTGGGTGTGGGTGTACATGCGAACCATTTGTTCCCAGTAAAATTACGAAATTTTTAATGTGGTCCATTATATTAAGCCATAACAAGGATCCAAATAAAAAAAGAATGTGTGTGTACTTTGTACGCACGTAAGAAGTTATACTTCTATTATATGATTTAAACGAAATTAATATACTTTTTATTTATATTTTGTTTAAATATTAAACTAATTTATACTTACTACTTCTCAAACATTTTTATTAGAACAGTGCCAAAAATTAAAATAATAAAAGAATAAAACACACACAAACACATTAAACAAGCCACAAATGATGTCTGAACATTAATTGTCGAAAATTTTTTTAACTAAATACGTATTTTCTGAAAATACAATTATATAATAAATATACTTACAATCATAAAACGTATTAAAAAAAACAAAAAAGAAAGTTTCTATTGGGACTCGAACCAGCGCTGATAAGAGCGGTTGGTATTGGAATTCATTCGCCTTCTCCGCTTAGCCATGGACACTATGTGTCATTATTTACGAAGATCGACTGACTAAACGGATTAAACTTGTGATATTTTGATATTTTGAAAATTGATCAAATTATTTTAATTTTGAATTGAAATGATTTAGAATTGAAAAAATACAACAAAACATAGAGTAAAAAAACAATATATTAGGTGAATATTGATAGAAATTTTGATGGTAATCAAATTATATAAATAAAAGTATTACATACTATGTATTTTGGCAGATCAAATAGGTAGGTTAATACCCATGATACATTAACAATTATTACGTACCTGTTGCTTTTAAAAACTATTTAAAAGTCACTACAATATTATAAACTTTTTTGTTTCTGTCCTCACAACAATAAAACTAATATATTATACATTTGTTTACCTTTACCTTTACCTCCTAACCACAGCTGCCATATCGGATAATTTTTGACATGTCATTTGAACATCCAATCAGAACAAAGTTATAATGCGCATGCGCCGGGCTGATAGGTTTTAACATATAAAAAATCACCCTCTATCGCCGGTAAAGAAGTATAACTTCAAAAATGAAATTCAGAAATTCAAGAGCAGCCTTTATGAAGATAAGGAAATTTCTGAGTAACCAAAGATTCAATCTGCAAATCTGATCGACGGACGAACGAAGCTGGAAACTGGGAACCGGAATATCGGAAGGGAGAGAACCCTATAAAAAACCGGGATAATAATAAAAATGGTACGACTCTATTCTCGTTTATTGGATTGTTAATGCTGACTTAATGAGAAAGCTGGAAGCTTTTGAGATGTGGCTCTTTAGGAGAATTTTGAAAATACCATGGACCGATCATATTACGAACAAAATGGTGAGAAATCATTAAAAGGAGAAAGACAGCAAGGAGAAAGGGCACATACTTAGAAATGATAAGTACGTTGTTGTAAGTTGTTACAGCAGCTGATTATGAAGGGTAAAATCGAAAGAAAAGGGTCCTGGTAGACGACAAAAATACCCTGGCCGAAAAATATTCGCGCCTGGACTGGGTTAAACATAGATGCTTTTAAGAAAAGCAGAAGATAGAGATTCATTTCATTGAACACTACGAACACTAATACTGTTGATTTCAACAAAATCGCATAAAAGAGATGAAGGACGTAGGCGCAAAATTTCGGACCAATGCTTTTTAAATGCATTCCTTTTTTTTCGAATCCTAAGAAAACTAAAAAATATTTTTGAAAAATTTAAACGCAGAATGAAAGATTACATTATTACAGAGGGCAGAAAATCCCTTAGAATAAACAAACAGTTTCTTTTGAATGAGATATTTGAAATTAAAAAACACATTAAATTTTCTCTTTTTAATTTCACCCCTGTGACTTATTAAAATAAACATAGAAGTTTTCAGGGACTTTCGGCCCTCGGCAATAATGTAATATTTCATTCAGCGTTTAAATTTTTCAAAAATACTTATTAGTTTCCTAAGAATTAGAAAAAATTTAAAAAGCATTGCGCCTATGCTCTTAAAAAAAATTGCTTGCTGGATTTCTCAACGGGCCGGATAAAGTAAGCAAAAGGGCCGGATCCGGCCCGCGGGCCGGCTTTTGCCCACCCCTGCTCTACACACTCGTTCGAAGTGCGATACCGACAAAGAGCGGCGCGATACCGACAAAGATCCCTTTGACTCGGACGCGCCAGACCGACAGAGAATGGAAGTAGAACGAAGTTAGGCAAAGTTACACAAGGTGGCCGTCTACACTCACGTACTTGTTGAAACTCGATCGACTTCGGCGAGAGTGAAGTGCGGGCTTTTGTAACAGGCAATCTTCCATATTTTTTGTTTCAATTTTTTGTTTCAATTCCAGGTTCGGCATTTTTTGTTTCAAACATAAATCATACTGAAAAGTACAGAATCTCAAATTGTTGTTCCATTTTTACCGCCGAGTCCTTTGCTATTGAAAAGGCACTAAAATGGTGTGCAACTCAAACATGCACGAATGTGGCAATAATTTCAGACTCAAAATCAGCATTACAAGCTATTAGCGGTCACCCAATAAACCAATTCCGAAATGCCTTAATTTTGAACATTAAAAAATTAATTATGGATCTTAAACAAAATAATGTAACTGTTTCGTTTATTTGGACGAAAGGACATTGCGGAGTCGAAGGTAATGAAATTGCGGATATAGCCGCAAAAAGTAGTCACAGTTGCCACCATATGGACAAAGTATTTAATTTAAAAGATTTGAATAATGCTCTCCAACCTAATATCAGAAGGAAATGGGAAACTGATTACAAAAGAATTGCAAATAAATCTACAAACCCTTATTTCAGAATTCACCCTACACTTCCAAAATACATTCCTCATTTCACCTTTAATTATAATAGAGCACAAATGTCAGTATTGACTCGTTTAAAATTGAATCATGCTCGCTTTCCATCTCACTTATATAAAATTGGAATACTTAACTCTCCTGTCTGTAGTTGTGACAATGTATCCATTGGTGATCTAAATCATATATTTCTAGAATGTTCTCTGAACTCTCAATCTTCTTCAATTCTGTATCAAGAACTAATTCATCACGAGTGTCCATTGCCACTAAATATTACAGCTCTCCTTTCTTCCCCAGATAAAGCGGTACTAGATTCCATCATTAATTTTATCAGAAATTCAAAAATAGCGGTATAGTTTAGAAATAGACAATATGAAATCATTTAATGTAATTAAGAATTTACATGTTTTGTGGCAAATAGATTTTGTCTGATGCCAGGATCTCTCACACACACACACACACAATCTTCCATATTAGCATCTAGCACCTTGACACAAAAATGATGGTGACGAGTTTACTATCTGAGTAGATCAGTTTACTGATCTCCAAAGGATGCCGGTGAGCCCCCAGTTCCCCCACTGTTTCCTATATCTCGGTGGGTGCAATAATTTTATGGGGGGCGGGGGCCTATAAAGTGATGAATTCGTACACGTCCTATCCAATAAAGGGGGCTACATGATTTTATTTTTTTATTGTCATAACTGTATGTTCCATATTTTGTATACAGTCGCAGTATACAGTGAGCACGGAAAGGTTGGAATAAATTCATTTTCTCGAGAATGGACGATTTTGGAAAAAAATCCCGAAACAGGTCAATTTTTATTTTTAAATTATGACTTTTTGGCATATATATCATACTAGTGACGTAACCCATCTGGGCGTGATGACGTCATCGATGATTTTTTTAAATTAGAATAGTGGTCGTGTGATAGCTCATTTGAAAGGTAATTCAATTCTCTATTCAGTAATATAAATATTAATATAATTATTTATACAGGGTGTCCAAAAAAATTTTTTTTGGATTAAATTTATTGACATAAAAAGAAGAATATATGTAATTTATTTAATTCAAAATACATTTTACTGCTCTCAGAAAACAGAAAAAAATGAATATTTGAAAAATAATCATTGATATTGGCTTAAATTAAATGTTCAAATTGTCACGAGGCTGGTGGGTGGCTGCTTTAATATTGAATTTAAGCAAAAAACAACATTTATTTGCCAAAAAATATTTTTTTCTGTTTTCTGATAGCAGTAAAATGTATTTTGAATTAAATAAATTACACACATTCTTCTTTTTATGTCAATAAATTTAATTCAATAAAAATTTTTTAGCCACCCTGTATAAATAATTATGTTAATGTTTATATTACTGAATAAAGAATTGAATTACCTTTCAAATGAGCTATCATACCACCCCTATTCTCATTTAAAAAAATCATCGATGACGTCTTCACGCCCAGACGGGTGACGCCACTAGTATGATATATATGCCAAAAAGTCGTAATTTAAAAATAAAAATTGACGTGTTTCGGGATTTTTTTCCAAAATCGTCCGCTCTTGAGAAAATGAATTTATTCCAACATTTACGTGCTCACTGTATAATTTGTAAATTATATATATTTATAGATGAAAGACTGATAAGTTGGTACACACTTGAATAAATAAAGGAAATGAAAATATTAATAAATTTATATACAGGATGTAACAAAAATACAGGTAATAAATTTAATCACATATTCTGGGACCAAAAATAGTTCGATTGAACCTAACTTACCTTTTACAGCCCTTCGAAGTTACAAAATGAAAATCGATCTTTTCCAATATATCGAAAACTATTGGAGATTTTTTATTGAAGATGAACATGTGGCATTCTTATGGTAGTAGTATTTTAAGAAAAAATTATAGTGAAATTTAGACACCCCATAAAAATTTTATGGGGGTTTTGTTCCTTTAAACCCTCCCAAACTTTTGTGTACGTTCCAATTTAATTATTATTGTAGTACCATCAGTTAAACACAATGTTTTAAAAAATTTTTTGCCTCTTAGTACTTTTTCGAAAAGTCAGTTTTTATCGAGATATTTTGCATATTTGTCAAATCCACCACATATTTGTGTATGGCTAAGTACGATTATGGAGACATAATGTCTGGCAGACAGGTCTGGATCCCGCATATGAAAAAAAAGTTGATTAATAGCAAGCTGAAAATTTGTTAATAGCTTAAGGGTGTCTAGTCGGATAAACTTTGATATATGGGAACACTGTAACAGGGGCAGTTTTAATTGTGGAACAGGTTAAAAATTTGGAACGGTCAGAACACGAAAATGGCACATTTATTTTGTCCGACAGAACAGACATAAACTCTCCGAACAGAGGGTAAACTCTCATGCAAAAATCAGACTGCTATTTATCACCTGTCATAATTCCTGTCATTTGACATATTATACATGTTCCACTCACTAAAACGCCAATTTGGTGATAAATAGCAGTCTGATTTTTGCATGAGAGTTTAATCTCTGTTCGGAGAGATTAAGTCTGTTCTGTCGGACAAAATATATGTGCCGTTTTCGTGGTCTGACAGTTTCAAATTTTTAACCTGTTCCACAGTTAAAACTTCCCCTGTTCCAGTGTTCCCATATATTAATGTTTGTCCGACTAGACACCCTTAAGCTAATAACAAATTTTCAGCTTGCTATTAATCAACTTTTTTTTTCATACGCCGGATCCAGACCTATTGATAATAATAAGAAAATTTATTTATGATTTACATTTTTAGGTATATTTTGAACCATATTAAAAACGAAGCCACTTCTCGATAAAAGGTGCCTTATCGAAAAAATACAAAGAACCAAAAAAGTTTTAAAAATACTGTGTTTAACTAATGGTATTGCAGTAATAGTTTAATTGGAACGTACACAACAATTTGGGGGGGTTTAATGGAACAAAACCCCCATAAAATCTTTATATAAACATATTAGAAAAGAAGCCGTAACTCGATAAAGACTGCCTGGTCGAAAAAATACTAAGAGCCAAAAAAGTTTTAAAAATATTGAATTTAACTAATGGTATCACAATAATAATTTAATTGGAACGTACACAAAAGTTTGGGGGGGTTTAAGGGAACAAAACCCCCATAAAATTTTTAATGGGTGCACAAATTTCACTATAATTTTTCTTTAAGATATTCCTGCCATAAAAATGCCACATGTCCATTTTCAATAAAAAATCTCTAATAGTTTTCGATATATTTTCGAAAAAATCGATTTTCATTTTGTAACTTCAAAGGGCTGTAACTTTTTTTATGTGCATATTTGTACTAAGGTAAGTTAGGTTCATTCGAACTATTTTTGGTCCCAGAATAGGTGATTTAATTTATTACCTGTATTTTTGTTACACCCTGTATATTTATGTTCTATTAGTAGTAAGCATAAAAACTGAAGTACCAATTTCTTACACAGATGCTTAATAATCTTTTTCTCGTTTGTTCCAGAAAATGTCCGTATGTGATGTAGCCAATAGCGGAAGCGAGCCAAAGCTCACGGGGTCCAAACGGATAGAGAGAGATAAAAGCAACAAGCGGAAGTCGAATCTGAATCGTTCACTTAACTCTGAAGAAGTTCCGGATACCAACAGTAAGTAATACATACATTTTACAGGTGCAAAATTTTAAAATAGTTAAAATTTTTGTGGCTATTTTATTTGCTGCATTTAACTAGAATGAACCACAATTTGAATTGAAAATAAAATTTTATTGCCACAACCAATGAAGATTGTGTATAGATAATGTTTGTATAGAAAAAAAGTAATTTAATAATTTCCTGCCAACTGTAAAAATTTCAGAGAAATCAGGGCAGTTATAAAAAAATTTGAGGGAATATTCAGTAACTGCACTATATTCATGTACACACCCAAACTTATATGGAATCATCTGATATTTCTTACTATTCCGTGCGAATTAAAAAAAAAACAAACACACGAAGTCAAACAATATTT
This sequence comes from Diabrotica virgifera virgifera, assembly GCF_917563875.1. NCBI lineage: Eukaryota > Metazoa > Arthropoda > Insecta > Coleoptera > Chrysomelidae > Diabrotica > Diabrotica virgifera. The sequence continues at coordinate 265,052,548 of NC_065444.1, forward strand.
ATTTTAAAACAATTTAATAACAAATACATAACAATTAAATAATTAAGTATTTTCTATGGGATATAAGCCACAATTTTACTAAAAAATGAATTTATTAACGTTTCGAAGCCCAAATCGGGTTTCGTTGTCAAAATACAAAATACTATTAAAATAAACAAAAATGTTGTTGCTAAGTAAAAAAATTCTTCTAATAATTTATTTAATCTGACTCATTTATATTGGCAATTCAGACGTATATTATATATTTTAAAGTAGAAGACTTTAAAATGATATCGCCAATATTTATGAGTTGTGTTCCTGGGACGACTTTACTAAAAGATAAAGGAAATGCAACTGTAATAATGGATAAAATACAATATGAGGACAAAATTACAGATCTAATTACAAATGGACCTTATACCAAATTAACGAAGGATCCAACGAAGACACTGGAAAACAAAATCTATAGAACTTTATGCAAATTTAAAAATGATCTAACGTACTATCAAAGAAAATTAATGACACCTCATTACAGTAAGACACCACATTTTTATGGAGTACCGAAAATTCATAAAGCGAATATTCCACTTAGACCCATTTATAGTACCATCAATTCTCCTTGAAGTGAGCTATCAAAAAATTTTTATTAAATATTATAAAACCATTTGCAAATAATAATGACACATTTATAAAAAATACACAACATTTTTTAAACAAATTAACAAATATTGAATTTAATCCAAATAATATTTTAGTAAGTTTTGACATAAACAGTTTATTTACAAATGTGCCATTAGATAAAACTTTAAACATAATTAAAACGAAGTTAGAAAATGATAATACATTGACAACTAGGACAAAACTAAATGTATCAGCTATAATGGAGTTATTGACATTATGTACTAATAATACCTATTTTCAACTAAATAATGAATTCTATAAACAAAATTTTGGTCTAGCAATGGGCTCTCCTTTATCTCCATTATTGGCTAATATATTTATGGAGGATTTCGAAACTAATATCATTTCTAAACAAAATTTAAAACCCACAGTATGGTGGAGATATGTAGATGATGTGTTTTCAATATGGCCTCATAGATCAGAATTGTTGGATACATTCCTAAATATTATAAACGATCAAGAAGAGACAATAAAATTTACAATGGAAAAGGAACACAATAACAATTTGCCTTTCCTCGATGTTTTAGTCTTAAAGAAGGATACTGGATATGAGACTGAAGTGTATAGAAAACCAACACACACCAACAGATATCTCAATTACAAATCAAATCACAACATCAACGTTAAAAAGGGAATCATTAAATCCTTATATTATGATAGAGCCAAAATTACTTGCTCTAACGAAAATTCATTTTTAGAAGAAAAACAATTGTTAACATCTTAATATTTTATGTTAACAATTGTTAACACCCCAACTCGCATACATATTTAAAAAAATACATATATATGGACATGGAAGAATATATTTAGAAATTGAATTAATGAAGTCATGCTATTACATAATAATAATATAGTAGCATGACATCATTAATTCAATTTCTAAATATATTCTCCTAATATATATTTATTTTTCTTAATATGTATGCGAGTTGGGGTGTTATGAATAGGATCGTATCCAACTTGGTGTCTATGCATTTTGACGTTGCAACCCTGACAGAAATTGTGGGGACATCTGGCGACTGTCTCAATTTGAATCAAACATATTTACCTATTGGACTGACCAAGTAGTTGTTTTAAAGTCAATACCATACAAAATTTCAATGTAAAACGAATAATGTTTAAAATGTTTTTATTTATTTTATTTTGTATTTTGTGGTAGTCAGTGTTATCACCTCTAGTCCTTAGGCAAGCTTCAGTTTGCGTAGGCAAGCTCCTAATCAAATTATCAACATTTTGTTGTGGTAGGTTGCTCCATCCTTTAAGAGCAGTTTGTGCTAGCTGTGCGGTGTGGATTATCCCGGCGAGCTCTAATTTTTCTTTTAAGCATATTCCACACATATTCTATAGGATTAAGCTCGGGTGAGTAAGCAGACCACTCCAAACAAGGGATACCTTCTGCTTCAATGATGTCTGTAGTCACTCTAATGGTACCTAGAGGTCTATAATCATGCAATAAAATTAAATTTTCTCATGTTGCACCTCTCCAGAGCCTGACTACAGGTTATCAACATACCTGTGAGCAGTTAAAGTTGACTGGATGAAAATTAAAGGAGTTTTTTTACGGATCACAATTCCTCTCCAGAACATTACACTTCCCCTTGTATATTTGTAAACAGATCTGACAGTTTTCGTTCTTGCCCTTCTTCCTCGACCTCTAAGTACACGATTTCATGGGTCATCTGATTTTACACAAATCCTGACTTTTTTTGAAAATAGTACATTTTGTCAATTCCCAATGTTCCAGTTTTGGTGGTGAAGACACCAATTTATGCGATCAATCTTATGCTGCCTGGATAACTCGGGAACCCATAACTGCCTCCTGCTGTATACTTCTTAGTATGAACTCTTCTTCTTATCGTTTCAACTGAAACAGTTACACCTATAGCTTCCAAAAGCTGCCTTTGGAGCTGCAGGTGAGAAATGGTTTGGTGTCTTCCAGCTGATTGGACAATTAAATGATCTTCGAGAGCCGTTATTACTTTTGGCGACTTTCCCTTGCTTTATTTTTGAGATTTCCTAGTTTCTGTTACCTAGCATAGGTTTTGGACAGAACGCCCTGTATTACGCCTAGCTCTACAGCTATGTCCCTCTGAGAACATTACTTTCTCCACAAGATCAATTTTCTTTCCTCGTTGTAAGTTCTATAACCCCACATCAGGCATATTTTGGTTTTTGGACGCAAAAGTTAGTTTATTTATTTTCGTTCAATTTGCAATTCAAGCAAAAACCTATACCGTACAGAGCTGTACTATCCGATTGTCTTATACAGGGTGTCCTGAAAAGATTGGTCATAAATTATACCACAGATTCTGGGGACAAAAATAGATTGATTGAACCTCACTTACCTATATACAATAGTGCACACAAAAAAAGTTATAGCCCTTTGAAGTTACAAAATGAAAATCGATTTTTTTTATATATCGAAAACTCTTTAGATTTTTTATTGAAAATGGATATGTAGCATTCTTATGGCACCAACATCTTAAAAAAAATTAAAGTGAAATTTGTGCACCCCATAAAAATTTTATGGGGGGTTTTGTTCCCTTCAACCCCCCCCCCCCCAACTTCTGTGTACGTTCCAATTAAATTATTATTGTGGCACCATTAGTTAAACACAATGTTTTTAAAACTTTTTTGTCTCTTAGCACTTCTTCGATAAGCCATATCAAAAAAAGACTAAGAGGCAAAAAAGTTTTAAAAACACTGTGTTTAACTAATGGTACCACAATAATAGTTTAATTGGAACGTACACAAACATTTGGGGGGTTTAAAGGAACAAAATCCCCATAAAATTTTTATGTAAATATGTTAAAAAAGAAGCCGCATCTCGATAAAAACTGGCTTATTGAAAAAATACTAAGAGGCAAAAAAGGTTTAAAAACGTTGTGTTTAACTAATGGTACCACAATAATGAATTAATTGGAACGTACACAAAAGTTTGGGGGGATTTAAGGGAACAAAACCCCCATAAAATTTTTATATGGTGGACAAATTTTACTATAATGTTCCTGCTATAAGAATGGGACATGTCCTTTTTGAATAAAAAATCTCTAATAGTTTTCGATATATTGAAAAAAATCGATTTTCATTTTGTAACTTCAAAGGACTGTAACTTCTTTTATTTGTACTAAGGTAAGTTAGGTTCAATCGAACTATTTTTGACCCCAGAATGTGTGGTATAATTTATGACCAATCTTTTCGGGACACCCTGTATATTTGTTTATTTTCAATAAAAAGCTTTATTCTTCTCAACAATAACAAGTATTTTCAAAAGAAATAAATATTACTTTGAAATACATGGTGATTCCTTATAAGTTTGGGTGTGTGTATATCGAAAGATTTGTCACGCCTAATAAAATTTACCGATTCAGCCAACAAACTACGAAAATTTGTACAATTACTTGTACGTTTACCCTTTCTGTCTGCTGCCATGACGACAGACTACGGACTTCTTTAAAATCCCAGGTCCCTATCCCCAATCCTGTCCCGCCGTCAAAATATATATATCTAACTCCGATAAGAACACAAAAACAGTCCAGTAGCGGGACGAAATGGGCCATTATAATCACTACCCTATTAAAATAGGTACGTTGATCTCGACGTTGATGTCTCTCCAGACTAACTAAATGGATAAAATCTGGAAAACACCGACAAGAAATCTTTTTATAAAAAGAAAATTGGCAATTGCTATCAGTGGCATATTCAGTATAAATTTTTTATACGTTTATCCTCAAAAATACGATAGTCGAAGCAATGAAGCACTGAACCTCCGATAAAAAAGGACAAGACGGATCTTAATAATTATTTTTGCATTCGATTCGTGAATGCGCCAGGAAACTTTGTGACCCGGAGCCATGAAAACTGCATACATAAAATGCATTCTTAAAGTGCATGTCAAACAGACAATAAAATAAAATCAGAACTTGTCAATTATCGGCGGAAATGAGTTCAATTTTGTTACTCGGGGGTTTTTGGGGTCGCTGAAAACGAATATGACGTCAAAAGAGATCTCCGGAGTACCTGGTGCCCAGGGTACCTACTGTGTACCTCGTCTTGTGGATTTTTCGGCAAATTCATTAAAAATTAGTCAAAAATCGTTACTAGTATATATAGGATGTTAATATGTAATTAAAGAACCGTGAAATCCTAAAAACACAGCATACTTTAAAATATGTTTTTAAAGTAACTGACTATGTCCAGCAATTTCTATATACCTATAATAGGGAACTTGCACATTTCTTTTTATTGCATAATAATGTTCAGTTTTGTTTAAAAATGAGATTTCCAAAATTTCACGCTTCAAAAACTCGTAATAACTTAGAAATACATATTTAAAGTCTTCTGCGGTATAAAATAGTTCAAACGACCCGTAACGTCACATAGTTTTACATTAATTATTATTATAGTTATATTTCGCTGTGTCTAAGTACACGCTAACGTGTACGCAAATAAAAAAGTTAGGTAATACACGCGAATTAGACTTCATCAAGCACGTGACGTCATTATTTAGCGTGCGCAGTGACTGTATATTTTGATCGAAGCTATTTTGATATGTTTAGTGTTTGTTTGATAGAAAAATATTTGTTAAGGGAAGGGAAGCAGAACTATTCGGATGTTTCAAACTTAATTGTAATAAATCAATGTATAAATAAAAGTATATATTTAGGTTAGCAAAATAAATATATATGTATTTAGTTGACATGACACGTACCTACAAAATATTGTTAAAACAATTTTTTATAAGTTAATTAGGATAATCAACTATTCTAAATGGGAAATAAGCCACAATTTGTCATTGTCAAAATACAAAAAATAAGTCAGATTAAATAAATTATTAGAAAATTTTTTTTACTAAGCAACAACATTTTTGTTTAATTTAATAATATTTTGTATTTTGACAACGACGTCAGATTTAGACATCGAAACGTTAATAAAATCATTTTTTTAGTTAAATTGTGGCTTAGTTCCCATTTAGAATAGTTGATTACAAAAATGCCACAAGGAAATAGCTTCAGAACAAGTTAATTATTATTGTGAAAGCTTTAGATCTTCCTTTTATTTTAATTTTGGACGGTAATACTATTTCACTTATAACTAAAAAAATATATATTAATTTATAGTCTCTTAACTTTCTCATACTGTTTTAAAATGTTGTTAAACTCATTAAAACAAATAAATAATTGTCCGCACCGCATAGTTAATTTAAAAACAAACACTAAACAAATAAAAAATAAGAAATCTCTTTACTAATCAATATTAAAATTAAAGTGTAAACACAACGCGATTAAACAAATTCCAACACTCTGACACTCTAATTTTTTAATTTCCGTACACGTTAGCGTGTACCTAGACACAGCGTTATATTTAGGTATATTCTTCTTCTCCTTCTTTAGTTTATTGGCCTCCACCTACTTGGGTATTTGGCCAGCTCGTCGTCGGAGAATAAAGGAAAAATATTTATATTCTAATAACATTTATCGTATGTCGTTGTAATAATATATACCAGTTTGTTGAGATTGGAGTTTGATGCAGTTTTTGAAGGACAGGAAAGAAGGTTTACTATTGAAAATAAAACCATTTTGTAAAAGTACAAATTTTCTATGAATAGTTCAAACGATCAAAAACACTTTTAACGTCACATAACTGTATTTTTAACTGACGTTTATAATGTCTAATTTAAAATTATATATACCATTGGTGTAGAATGTAAACAAACAACGGTGTGACGTCACGACGCGTTTTGGGGTGGCTGGTATAAGTTGAATTTTTAGTCGTCTTTAGGGGCCAAACTAAAGACAAACAAAACTTTTTTATCTTTGATACAGGTTCTAAATTATGTTCTGTTGTGATTTATAACATTTTTTTCGAATTTAAAATTTTATGCAAGTTCCCTATTGCTTACGTAGTGCCTGAAATTTATTATTTAGCAATAATTGACGAGATATTAATTGAGAAAATTTTATAATTGCTGTTGGCTAGTGTGATTTCAATTCATTCATGTCAAATGTTCACATGCCACGTCCTAAAATTAGTCAGATGCTGACAGTCGGTACTTTTTTGAAAAAAAAAACGCGTAGGATAACCGCTGTAAACAGAATATATTTATGTAATAGACTGTTTTGAAAAGTAGCCTTGCGTTAGGAATGTCACAACAATACTCGTATGATTAAAAACAAATTTAAAAACTAATAAGGAATATCAGTTAAATATAAAGTAGAACCGATAATGCATGTAGCAAATTGCTTGGATAGATAAGCGGAGTGGCAAAAAGAATAACATTATAATAATGTAATTTTCTCTGTAATTAAGAATTACAGAATATTACTGGAGGTGGAGGCACATTGAAAAACAGACAGTCATGTCTACACAGAAAGAAGAAAAAGAAGAATATTTTGAAAATATGTTCCATGATTTATCAGAATTATCCGACGTTGGCGACCACAATGAAAAAAGGTTCACAATGTTATATTTTTCGTATTTCGGTCCACTCTTAAAGGTGTTTTAAGGGGTTACATAGGTCTTGCGGGTTAAAAAAAGTGACTTTTTAAAAAAATTATATCTCGAAAACTAATTTTTTTTTATTTATAATTGGAACATGTAAAAGTATTTATAGTACTTAAGGTACTCTCAAAAAAATTTTCAGCCAAAAATATTAATTTTTGTAGAATTGACTGCAATTTTCGACAACAGCCCTTTTTTTGCGGTGGGCAGCATAACTAAGTCCAGTCTCATCTGAAATCAAAAAATCAAAAAGTTTCTTGTAGTTTATACCTCTGGCTAGTGAATGAAGTAAGGAATTTTTATTAGGTGAAGTTGTTTTTGTTTTATAAAGAAAAACTACTTTAAAAATGGTCATTTTTGAAAAAATGAGAAAAATTGGGGTCGAAAATGTGTTTAAACTTATGTAAAATCTTCAAATTTCATTTTTTTAAATTCCTTCGTTCATTCACTAGCCGGAGGTATAAACTACAAGAAACTTTTTGATTTTTTGATTTCAGATGAAACTGGACTCAGTTATGCTGCCCACCGCAAAAAAAGGGCTGTTGTCGAAAAATTGCAGTCAACTCTACAAAAATGAATATTTTTGGCTGAAACTTTTTTTGAGAGTACCTTAAGTACTATACTTTTACATGTTCTAATTATAAATAAAAATAATTTTTAGTTTTCGAGATATAATTTTTTTAAAAAGTCACTTTTTTACCCGCAAGACCTATGTAACCCCTTAAACCAAGAAGCTAGTTTTTCTCTTCTCTACGAGAACTCAAAGAGTCGACAAGCATCTTACTCCCTCCGTAAATTGGCATAGGCAGAGGCTATAAAGAAAGACTTTCCAAAGATAAATTACGCTAACCAGCTTATGTCAACTTCTACAAACAGGTCTACCAAGGCAACCAACACAAGATCAAGTAATTGGAAGAACTTGTTAAACAACTGTCAAAGAACTCATGTATGTAAGTGGATGAATTGATAAAAACTAGCTGCTGTTCATAACATGGACTTCTTGTATTCTCAGTGTGCAAAACAAACACTACCTTCGTTCAGAAATAGAAGGAAATTCACAATTCAGTATCCAAACATGATTGGGGCAACATTATCATTCTTACAAGAAGTTAATGTCTTGAAGTTCTCCTAAATAGGAAACATACGTGGACTGAGTGAATAATGAATTCTTCTCCAGAGTTTGGCTTCTCCATGTTTTAATAATTAAAAGGCTGATTTAAATAGAAGATGTTCCTTAGCATAGGCAGAATTTGGTCGATTACAAAGAGTATTTAAATCAAACTTACCAAATGCTTTAAAAGCAAAAACGTTCGATCAGTACGTGTTGCCGGTTCCGACAACTGGAACTGAAACTTGTGCTTTTAACAACAGTCCTTGAACTTTTTAGTCCACAAACTTCAAGTAACTCAGAGAGCTATGGAACGGAGAATGCTCAACATTAAGCTTAGTGATCGCAAGTCCAATGAAGAGATAAGAAGCCAATCAAAAGTGATGTGATCCAGAAGATTGCCATGTTAAAATGGAATTATCACAAGGAAAAAATTCCTGTACTGGCTGTATACCATAAATCACAAAAAATAAAAACCTTTTCTTGTAAAAGGTATATTTAAAATCCCTAAAAAGGGCTGTATCACAACAAAACGTTTTCGGAATCAATATTCCATCATCAATGTTATCGCCTAAAATAAGTATAACTATAAGTAAAACAAACGTGAGGTTAAATTTTGACAAAGGTAAAAAAGTGAATTGATAGTTACACTTACAGGTTTACATGCTTTGAACCACCAAAATGTACGGGTAAAAACCCTTAAATTGATATTAAACAGTTTAACAGATTAACCCCTAGAACCTTACATGGCAGAGTTTAGGTGACAACTGACCGGAATGGCCCTCTGAAGTATGTCAGCACTAGACTGACACCGTACCTTGACAGAATGTAATAATATGTGTAGTTACTTCAGCCAAAATAATTTAAATTCTATGTGAATATTTAAAATAATAACAGTAGTGAAAAAATTTGTTGGGATTAAAATTAATTTACCCTGAACAAGTAGACTCTACAACTTTTATCCATCTTACTTGTTCAGGGTAGATTAATTTTAATCCCAACAAATTTTTTCACTACTGTTATTATTTTAAATATTAACATAAAATTTAAATTCTTTTGGCTGAAGTAACTACACACATTATTACATTCTGTCAAGGTACGGTGTCAGTCTAGTGCTGACATACTTCAGAGGGCCATTCCGATCAGTTGTCACCTAAACTCTGCCATGTAAGGTTCTACCTACAACTTCCCAACCAATATGGTTGATGTCATGTGATGACAGGGGTTAATCTGGAAATATTTTTAACATCCTTTAAAATCAGATAATATAATGCAACCCCACCTGTTTAATATAAATTTAAGGGTTTTTACCCGTACATTTTGGTGGTTTAAAGCATGTAAACCTGTAAGTATAACTATCTATTCACTTTTTTACCTTTGTCAAAATTTAACCTCAGGTTTGTTTTACTTATAGAGTTATAATTATTTTAGGTGATAACACTGATGATGGAATATTGATTCCGAAAACGTTTTGTTGTGATACAGCCCTTTTTAGGGATTTTAAATATACCTTTTACAAGATAAGGTTTTCATTTTTTATGTTAAAATGGAACTGAGCAGGACACATAGAAAACATGGAAGACAAACGTTGGACAAAGCGAATTCTCGAGTGGCGACAAGGGCAAGCAAAAGAAGGAGAGGCAGACCTCAAACAAGATGGACTGATGACATCAAACGAATGGCTAGCCACGAATGGATTCAAAAAACAGCAAACAGATATGAATGGACACATCTAAGGGAGGCTCACATCCGACAATGGATGGAATAGCTGTTGATGATGTTTTAATAATTGCCGAAATTTCTTCCGCTCCTGGCGGTTTATTGTTTTTTAGTTTCTTTATTAATTATAACTCGGATTTTCATTGTGCTGTTCCGTCGTATAATATTATATTGTCTCGTTTTGTTCATTTTCGTTGTCTGCATTTAGTTTTTTTTATATATTCTTTCATTATCCTCAAAATTTTTTGCTTTTCTGATATTAGTTCCGTTCTTATCTTCCCATATCGTCAATTTTGGTCTAAATGACTGTGCGCCTTCTTTTGTAATTTTACAGAATTTTTTGCTTTTGTGTCTATTATTATGTCATGTTTTCGTGTCATAAATGGTCTAAGTATCTAAAATTTATTAGCATTGTACTCATATCGCACCTTGAAAACCATAGGGCAGTAACTGCAAAAATCATAATATTGAGTTATGAGCATTTTAAGTTTTTGTAAAGTTAATTTTATTTACTGTAATTCCAAAAATTAAGCTGCAAACCTGGTATTTGGCACAATTGTCTTTAATTTTACATATTTTTATATGAATTAAAAAGTACGTAAAATTTCCCCCAGGAAATAGGTATTTTAGCACATACGGCCATATGGTTTTAAAAAATATATCAATTTTCGCACATGATACAGTAAAAATTCATATAAAATAACAGTTTTTTATTGATTGTACTTATTTATTACAAATTTTTAGTGTTAACACTTAATCAAAGTCTTGCATATTATAATCTGTCGCTATATATTGTCTGTCGGTTATAATTCGCTTTTCTTTTGGGATAAACCCATCTGCAGTACGACGTTGTATATCAATTTGTTATAGCCTTGTCGCTTATTTCCAGTGTTGCAATCAAATCTCTATGCAGCACTCTATGTTTTGTTGCATTCAAAGGATGTTTCCTTAGTAGATCTTGCTTTCATTTTACGAGCGTGGGTCACATTTTGCACATATTGCCATATAGATCTGGGGTTTTGTTCCAATTTTAGAACCGTAGAGCATCAACTACTGCAGATAATGCCTGATGGTATAAAAAGAAGAATCGATTTTTGACAAAAGCCATAGAGATGTATCTTTCTGGTGCCGAACTTAAAATTTTTTTCAAACGCTGCTATATAGCATTAAAAAATAGATTTTTTTTCCTATTAGACTGCATTCAAAGGTCATTTCATGAAAAAATTGCAGATATTGCCATATGGTTTTCAAGGTGCGATATTAGAACTGGACAATTTAGAAATTTACCCTAAAAACTCAAAAGAAACTTATTTTGTGATGAAAAAATTATTTTTTTCTCATTTTAATATCAATAGGACCAGATATAATCAATCTTTTGATATTGAATTTCTGTTTTGTTAATATTTATTTCTTGTTTCAGGTGATATAAAAGATCGACGCCGCAGGAGACGCTTTTTCCCTACAGAAGTCTTAGAATCGTCGTTGGCCACTTCCGGAGATGACCGAGAAAGAAGCGACTTAAACGCCACTGCCTCTCAATCCCAAACTTCTACCGTCTCGTCACCAATCACTGCCTCTTTTTCATCCTCTTCTACTTCGAAAATAACTACGCCTAAGAAATCCGAACTGAGCGTCCACATGGAAAACGCTCGACGAGGTGTAACTCCAGCTTTTTCAGAAATGGGAAAGTACAAGCCGTACGCCAATACCAAACGTGTCGTTACCTCTAGCCCTAAGTCTTCTACAACCAGGTTTAACGCCGACAGCACACAGTCCAGTAATTCCTTACCTAGAAAATCGAGTAGTCCTAGTAATACTAGAGTTATTGTTTCGGACGATGAAAGAACTAAAGCCATCGCTAGTCGAATGGAAGGGCTTTCAGCTTTAACCAAACAAACTTTAGCGCGAGTCGAAAGATTAACAAGTAAGACCAGAGAATCTCCGAGGAAAGATCTACCAAGGGCACACGAGAGCAGCAGTAGCCCGATCAAACAAATAGATCAAAAAATGAAGAAAAAGACTCCTGAGAGGTCTCTGCTATCATCGATGCTTAAAAAGAAATCTGTAGACGAAACCCCATCAATTGTCATAGAATCTAGTGTTCCAGCTAGTCCTGCTTCTGGACCCGTTTCTATATTAAAGAGAAAAGTGTCTCAGGATGAACATAAACAGGACGGAAGCCGTCATTCCTCGACCCATACGCCTCCAGTAACTTTCTCTCCAAACGTTTTAGAACCTACAACGAGCAAACGGAAACAAGGTATCTTGAAAAAACGTAGAAGCCTCGATGAGTCGACTGTAATGAGGCATAGAAGTTGTAGTCCAGATGTAGCTAACAAAGCAGACTCCAGATCTATTTTAAAGAATCAGAGGCGATCGTCTTTGGAAGAATTGCGAAGAACTAGATCACCAGAGACGCCCCTCCAGGGCATTTTAAAGCGGAGAACTTCTAGACACGATGAAGACGACCACTCTTTGAACTCTCCACAAAGTATTCTAAAACGAAAATCTGGTGCCAGTAGCGCTGGCTCTACCAGCAGTACGCCTCACGTTTCCATTACCACGGCTGTGATTCTAGCTGCTGCAGGAGGGGCTGAAATGGTGCTTGAACCTGAAGCTGACGCCGTCAAACCGATTCTTAAAAAGAAGAGCTTTTCCGAGGAATATTCGCATTATTCCGATACTCCTGTAGATGTACCGAAACCTATATTAAAGAAGAAATCCAGCACTGATACTGACGATTCCGAGGAAAAGCCCAAGCCGATCTTAAAATTGCCTAGGACTTCCATCGAACGAGATATCTTGGAATCCAATCAGGACTTTAGACCGTTCAAACACACTTCTTCCAGCGAGACTGAATGCGAAGTCAGACCGATTCTTAAGCAGAACAGTAGGGAGGAACCGGTCAGACAAAGACTGTCGTTTTGTAGTGAACACACCAACATTAGAGATGAACCAAGACCCAGAACTTCCAGAAGGTCGCATACGATTTGTACTGATTTTAACGTAGGGGATTTTAATTTAGACACAAGAGAAAGGGATGAAATGCTCAATAAACCGAGACCTTTTTCGGTGCGCGATTTGGTGAAATCGTTTGAAACCGATTGCTCAACCGGGGCTATACCCAAAAGAAGTAGTTTGAAGAGGAATAGCGATAGATACAAAACGCAACCTATTACGTCAAATGAGTTAGAGGCCAGGTAAGATTAAGTTTTATTTTACAGTAAGATTTTAGTTTAATAGGGATAGTAGAAGAATCCAACTCTTACTAATATCCTACTACTGACTCTACCCCACTTCTTACCCATGTACAGACAATTTTGCCGAGACATTTTGTAAACTGCAAACAAAAAAAAAGCTCTATTGATTGTCACCTGCCGCTGGAAACAGTTCTCTTCACTGCTTTCTCAGTTTGAAAGCAAAATTCTCGACTCTGTTGACCTGCAAAGGCAACAGAAGTGCATATAACTCTCTTGTGTTACCCGTAGTAGCACGGGTTCATTAGCAATGAACTATGCATGTTCACTTCTTCTTTTTCTTTAAACTAATATACGATTGAGAGAGCTGGCAGTTGGCAATTTTTATTGCAGAATATGTGTAAGCTCTACCATAAATTATTTTTAAAAACTAGGAATATTTTAAGGGAATTAGGGTGGCGAATCAAACCTAGACCCTAACTGAATTGGCTCTAGGTTTGATATCCATATGATAGAAAATATGCACTGGTTGAACACTTTGCTCCTCAAATATTGAGGTTATAGCGATACGCTTTAATTACTATTTTTGCTAATTTTATTTTCTTAATTTTTAATAATTTTTCTCAAAACGAAACAACATTAGTCATTTAAAACTCACATGTAATATACAAAACCATTTGCCAACAAGGGCCGTTGAGTTTGAGATACCAAAATGTATCCCTAAACAGATTGTATAAAATTAATGTTTTTTTCAAGGAAATACTAATGGATTACGATGTCAGATCGCCACACTCTTTATGTCAACTTCTTAAATTACAAAAAGGTTCTCATCTTTTAAAAGACAGATGCAGTAATTTATGGCCCTTTCTGGCCATTATCGCAAAACCGCAAACCAGTTGACATAATAGTTGGTGGTCCGGCAAAGCCAGTCTCTACACAGCATGCGAACGATGCAGACACACCCTCGCTCGCGGTAACAAACAACCCTCTTTCGAAATATAAGCAAAACACCGCTTGTTTGCCGAAAATAAATAAATATATTACTGTTGGGTGTTACACTTATTTTTTATTAATTCCGTCAACCACACCACCGGAATAAGGTATTTTGCGGTTCTTAAGTATCCAAATGAGTTTTCCAAATCCTGCCCATGCGAGTCTTACTCTTCTAGTAATTTCTGTACTTTGGTTCTCTTTTTCGAGTTTAACAATTTGGCCTAGACAGATGTTGGACCTTTTCTATGCTGTATTCTATGTTCCAAAACATCGCTTACAAAATAGTTGATGAGAACTACAGAAATGAAAGTATTAAGAACCATAAGAGGTTCTCTCTCAGAGATAAAATAAGGAATGTGGATACTCTGAGCGAAATAAGGGTCCAGGATGAGAAAGATAATGGCGACAGAGTGAACCCAGGCACGCGAAATGGGAAAAGCACATAAACCCAATACAAAAAGACCATTAGGAAGACCCCGAATAGGTGGTAAAACAGCTGAACATCAGCGTCACAAAATCTGGGATGATAGAATAAACAGAACCTATGAGGAGGATGAAGTTGGGCGTTGTAGGCTCCAGATGCCGTAGGTAGGCCTTAGATGTTGATGTAGACTATTTGAACGTCTTCAAGAAGCCGTTGTGGTCTTGAAGAAAACTGCAGTCTTTAATTTAGTTTCACGTGGTGCTTGTGGTGATTATCCATCGTTGACGATGTAGATAAATTTATAGTTTCCTATCGCTAAATTTCCCACCTCTACTAATTTCATCTCTTTTTATCGCACAACTTTATGTTTTCCATCTTTTGCGTTATTTTGCCGGTTATTAGCGCGCTCATCACTGTATAGTACACCGAGGTATTACATAAAATATACGTTTCAATGAATTGGAATTTTTATTGTACAGTTTATAGATGTCAATCAAATCAATAAACAAACAAAAGCGCGAAAGATAAAAAGATAATGTGCTATAAAAAGACTATAGATTTTGATTAATTTAACAGTTTTGATCTAGATATCTATCAGAAGAGCATCACAAAAATAAATAGGAGTTCAATCGGTAAACGACAATCGGTCGTTTGTTAATCGTTTGTTACTGGGTTAATTTTAGTCGTTCGGTGGTTTGATCTCTAACAATGAAATGCAGTGCGGTTTGCGGATTGGTTTTAGGTGGTCAAAAAATAAATAATTGAACTGTGATAATATGTGATGATTGGATAACGACATTAGCAATAGTGATTTTGATGGATGCTGCTGCTTTGAGACACTATTTATAAGAGGTAAAAAATGTTGTTTATTTTTTAGAAGGTTTGAGTCCACATTTATTAGTTATTATATAGGTATAATCAAACACCGAGATTAACATTTTGAAAACCAAAGGGCACAAGAAATAGAGGACGACCACGAAGAAGATGAATTGATGATGTGGAAGGAGACCTAAAGATTCTAATGATCAGAAGATGGAGGGAAGTTGGCAGGAATCGACAGGAGTGGCGATTTCTTTGCGAGCAGGCCAAGATCCACAACGGATTGTTGAGCCACTTATGATGATGATGATTATGATGATGACTTTCTAGCATATTAATGACGTAAGGTTTAACAGGAAATGGTAATGGCTCAAGATGAAGAGGATCTATCCTGTATGCTCCGAAAATTAGAAGAGGAATACACAAAAAATGGACTGGAAATAAACCTAGAAAAGACCGAATACTTAACAACAGAACAAGAGCCAGTGAGAAACTTGGAAATGGACTATGATAGGGAAATTAACGGCACTGAAAAATTCAAATACTTAGTATTCATACTCCGAACCACCAAGAATGGAACCACCGAGCAAGAGATAACCAGCAGATTAGCACAGACAAGAACATTTATTAAACAAGTCAAAGTTTTCAACCTAATAGAAATAATAAAAATATTGAAAAATATTAAAAATATTCCTAAAAGATATTTAATTGAAAACTTATTGGACCATTTTCCTGGTAACACCTCCATGGCTTCCAAAAATTGCAAGCCAGATGGATGCTGAAGCGAAGAAGACACGAGGGAATTCAAAAACTTACAATTCACGACCCCGTCTGTTCAGCTGGTAAACCATTAAACCACTGAACTGTTCCGCGCTGCAGTAAACAAAGTCAAGATCAAGATAGCCATGATGATCGCCAACATCCGGAACGGATAGGCACTTTAAGAAGATTAATTATCCATTTTATCTTTAATGCTGTATATTTCTGTTTTTCTTGTTCTTAACGTCTTCAGGGCTCTGTATAAAAGCTTTGCTATTTTCTTCCATTTTATCTCTGAATTTTTTCTAATTATCTCTCTTTGTTGCTGCTATTTATATTTTTACCTTTTTTTCTTTTATTTTGAAAGTTATTTAGTCCAGGAACCGAAGCTTTTCACCTCGCAATTTTTACAGAATGAATCGATTTGCTTGAAAATTTGAGAATAAGTAGTGGATACTCCAAGGATCAAAATCTATATGATGCCGAAAGGCGCTTTTACCATGGGGATGGTTGCTCGGGGGTGGAAATTTTTTATTATATTTTGACTGCAAAAGTTGATAAAAACATTCATTCTAAACAAAAAATGTTCTATACATTTTTTTGATAAAATTAATAGTTTTCGATTTATTCGCTATCGAAAGTGTTAGTTTTATATCTACAAAATTAATGTTTTTCGATGGTATACTCATCTACGATTCACTCAATTTTTGCCGTAGCAAAAATGTTTTCAAAACAAGTTCTTGGGAATTAAATAACCTACAATTTCATATTTAAACATTTTTTCGTATCTCTGATGGTAATCTTTTTATTCTGAAGGGAATGGAATTTTTTACCAAATTACAAAAATTCGTTATTCGGTTTAAACTCCAGATTTTTAAAGCTAATCATTCTAAGCCAGTCAAACTTCTAGAATCTATTAATAATACATAGATAAAGAACGAGTAAGGCCAATAACTAAAAATACCGCTAACTTGCATTATTGTACTTCCAATTGAAGTTCTCTTTTTTTTTTCTAAAAAATATATTGATTTTTCAACCGTAACTTTTTTATTTTTTATCTGAGAAAGTTTGGTAAAAAAGAATTTTGTAGGTTTTTACAAGATCTATAAGCCTATTAATATTAAATCTTTTTAAAATCCTGAGTAGCAAAAAGAGATGACTTTGAAAGGGTTGGTAAAGGTGGTTTTTGCATGTTATTACAAGTTTTAATTGTCAATAGCTCACTCAATTTTTGCCGTAGAAAAATATTTTGCAAACTAGTTTCTTGGGAATTAAATAAGCTACAGTTTCATATTTAAACATTTTTTCGTATCTCTGATGCTAATCTTTCGATTCTGAAGAAAAAGCCATTTTTTTCCAAACTACAAAAATTCGTTATTCGCTTTTAGCTCCATTTTTAAAAAAAATCATTATTCTAAGCCGGTCAAACTTCTAGAACCTATTAATAATACGTAAATAAAGAAGACCAAATACGTTCAATGACTATCTTTAATTAGGGTGGTGATTAGGAGGTGGCTTCTGATCACTTTTTCGCTAAAAAAAATAGGGACTGGCATTATTTTCATATAAGTCACTTAACTTTTTAGCTAGGGACTATTTTTTTATTTCTGGAGATAGATATTTTTAAATACTTTAAATTAGTTTGAACAAGTTATCCTCGAAAAATGCTTAGTTTTCCCGTCTTTTGACTTTGAAACTACAATATTTAGCATTTGACGAAGAAGAAAATATAATAAAGTATAGCTCGATTACTATTGGTCTTAAAAAAAATAAAAAAAAAACGGTTTTGTTAATTTTTTTAAAAGGTACATTTTTGTTAAGTAAAGTTGTTTTGATAAAACGAAACTTTTTGAGTTATTACCAGAAAACTTATTAAAAACATTGATTTTTTCGATATAAAACTAACACTTTCGATAGCGAATAAATTGAAAACTATTAATTTTATCAAAAAAATGTATAGGACGTTTTTTGCTTAGAATGAATGTTTTTACTAACTTTTGCGGTCAAAATAAAATAAACAATTTCCACTCTCGGCATGGGGTGGCAACCACCTCCATGGTAAAAGAGCCTTTGAGCCTCATATAGATTTTGATCCTTGGACTACCCGCTGCTTATTCTCAAATTTTCAAGCAAATCGATCCATTCTGTAAAAATTGCTAGGTTTTGTCTTATTTTAAGCTTCATTACTTGGACTAATTGTAATTCTCGTTTGTTTTATATTTCAGATATTGTTTCTATGCTTTTTTCTTCTCTTTTACTTGTCTTTTCATTTCTTCGGACCATCACGCTGTCTGTTTCTTTGCTGAGTCTTTTTCTTTTTTACTTGTTCCATATACATACTTCCTTAGCTGCCTTCATTAGTAGATCTTTATAGTTGTTCCATAGGTTTATGGAACCACCACTTATAATAACCAATATGATTGGTTATTACAATTTAATAAGTAATTTAAGAGGCAACAGTAGCGATCAGCAGTTAGCAACAAACGCGGTCCAAGATTGCGGCTGTAATTTAGAATATTTTGTCGAGATATTTGGCACACATATTCGTAATATAATAAAAAATGGCGGCACAGAGCCCAATTTGAGAAATATATTAGTATGCGGAAATTACTCTGTCATTAAATACAATATTAAAAAACGAGCCTGCATCGCCATTAAGAAGAAGAAAAAAATACACTTTCTTCAAATAAACTTTTTTATTCCATGCCTAGATTTTGTGTCATTGTTGACCTACTACAATTTTTTATTTCTAACAAGAAATCGAACATATTATAACTAATAACTAATTAGGCAACATAGAGAAATTGTCACTGTCATTTTGACAACCTGTGTTAGATTTTCTCTTATCTGTTCTGTTATCTTTATCGATATCTGTTCAGTGCAGTAGTGTATTAAATTCGTTATTGTTGTTTCATAGGAAAGTAGTGTTTATTTATAATTAATTTATTATATTTTTGAAGTTATACTTCTTTACGATCGAGAGTGAAATTTTATAATGCCGGGCGCATGAGCACACAGACAGGATGTATTTCTTTGCTAATCTTTCAAGATATGTATTGTTATATTTCTATTTGATATGAAAATTAAATTTTGATAATTATAAACAGAATTCAATTTAATATAAAATATTTTCAATTTTCTCAACCACGGGCATATAAATTTAGAACAACCTGTATACAACAAATTGTTATATTTAATTTTAAGAAGTGATTAGAAGAAGCATACGAAACTCGGGACAATGCGCTTAGAATAAACAAAGTGAATGGCGCGTACCATTATCGTTGTTCGCGGAAGGTTCGATCATTAGCCTATGCTAAATAAGACTTAAGTGAAATCGATAATAGGTCATTATCGTTGTTCGCGGAAGGTTCGATCATTAGCATATGCTAAATAAGACTCAGTTGAAGTAGATAATAGGTCATTAAATTTTGTAAATAGTAGAAAGTAATTTTAGAATGGGAATTAACTATTTTTTTTGGAAATCCATTAAGCATATTTAGAAAGATTAAAAATGGGTTTTGAGGAATACTGCGAATGAGAGTTGGTGGTGGAAGGTTGATTTGTGAATCTGGAAGGGATATTTAGAAAGTAGGTGAATGACTGAAAAGAGAGATCAGAATGTTTTGAGCTGTCGAGAAGTGAAGTCCAGTAGTAGACGGTAGTGTACGGAGAGTGAGAAAGCCGGTGTAGTTCCGTGAGTGTGGAGTATCTATCGTGGAACGAGAGGTAGGCCAGGTTGAGAGTAAAAGAACCTCCTTGAGCCAAGAGTGTCCCGGTAGCTGATTGCAGTTTCGAAAAAGGTAGAATACAGCATCACGACAGAAGCAGGAACGAGAGCTATACGATCTAGTTTTCAAAGGAGAACATTACTGAAAGCCAGGACGAGGTTTTGATCGCAGCCAAGGATAGCAGGAAACGGGTCTTGTGTGAAGACATTCTCAGTTCACCAGAAAAAGGTCAGTCTCATTTGTTTGGACATGAATGTATGGGTTTTTCGTATTAAATACCACATTATAAATTGAAGAACATAATAAATAATATCAGAAAAGCTTCATCAAACTTAAATAGAATTGTTGCTAATAAATCCTAATAGTTAAATGTTAATAAAAACTTTCAATTGGAAACCAAAAGGAAATAAGATTCCCATTTGTAAATGTTATGTTTAAGAAAGATAAGATCTAGCAAATATTAAGCAGTGATTGCCATTTAAATAAAATAAACAATATTTTGATTATAATTGTAACCCATATGTGTGTATTATTTTACTCTTTTCTTTCCTATCCCGATTAGGAACCATTGAGAAATACTTAGAAGCCACGAGAGTAAGTAATTAATTTTATAATTCGCCCTGAGATTGAAAACATATTGATATGTGATCTGGTAAATTAATTAGATTATGATTAATGCATTGATTAAATTAAATGACATATAAGAATATTATCTCATATCAATAATCAAGATCACATCAGTATGTATCAGCGCTGTCAGCGCAAATAAGTCATATTATATCATATAAAAGGATATATTAGTGTTCTTAGTAAATGTATTATTTATTATAATTTTTGTGTCTGGATTTGTCTTCCTCGGGAATAAGATATTTTATAATAATAGTAAGTATATTTAAAGTATTTTTGTATACTTCACTTGGTCTATTAACCTTTAACTACACGCGCTGGCGTATTTTGTACGCCAGATATAAGAATTCTACTGCAAATATATTTAAAATTTTAATTTTTGACCTTGTTTATGTCCCTAACCTATCAGTGGAATGTGCTTTACAATTTGGTTTTAGTTTCGTTATAATCGGCGTTCTGGGAAGATCGTAATTTACAGTTTATTATTTGTTCTTTCCGGTGGTGCACAATATGCGCCACGATTATATTAATATAAGTATTAATATAAGTACATATTTCAATTGTTTTTTAGTCATTATGGCACAAAATATATTTTTCTTTATAAACAATACTTTTTCTCCCGTAAAAAATCACATTTCAAAAAATTTTTTATTAGCAATTTTATTTATCATGAAATCCAGTTATTCCGTAATTCCAGTTATAAATCCCAATTGGCTTACTGAGAAGGAACTCCAAGTATTCATTGATGCCAAATAAGGTTTATAACAAACAACTAGGTGTATTTTTTCAAAAAAAATAAACAAATCCGCTGTTATTGTGTATTTCCTTGTGGCGTATAAAGTACGCCACGCGTGTAGTTATGTCGTAACTTGATGCGCGGGTAGTTAAAGGTTAAATTTGTCAGTATGTATGAGAAATCTTGTAACCTGTCAAAGAAAAGGGAATATAGCTCAATGGTAGAGCGTGTGACCGGAGATCAAGAGGTCCCGGGTTCAAATCCCGGACGATTCATATTCTTTTTTTATATTTTTGGTATCGTTTTAATAAAAAATTTTTAAAAGTGGTAGGTAAAGAAAGTTAGTTTAATATTTAAATACATACACATAACTTGTTAAGTATGTTAATTTCGTTGAAATCATAATAATAGAAGTATAACTTCTTACGTGCGTACAAAGTACACACACATTCTTTTTGTGTACTAGAACTAAGTTGTTGGCCTATTTGAAAAAATATATTTTTGTTAATGTTGTGAGTTTTACTTATAGGTAAGTATATTTACGTAAAAATATTTCGAATTCTAATGCGAATATATGAAGTTTTAGGAGGATTTTTTATTCTAAAAATATTAGCAATACATAGTTTAAAAAAATGGGAAAAGTTTATTTAAAGTTCTATTTAAAAAAAGGGTTGAAACTAGTTGCTTTTGGGGCTCTATGAACTAAATAAAATAAAACGGCTCATGTTTTGCTTCACAGCGAAATGATTAGATATTTATTATTGGTTTAGTATTATTTCATGCAAATACCTATGTTAACATAAAATTTTCACCCATTTTGGTTTATTTTTATAAATATCCATTTACTAATAATAAACTTGTTTTGTATTACTTCCATTTAGCGCGCCTATGAGTATAATTGTCAAAATATTGATATTAGAGAATGTCAAAGATTACCACTGTTGTCAAAGTTTTGCAGACCTTACGAAAAAAGGTATGATACTACATATCTCCCGAAGTTATATTGATGACACGCTACTGTATGCTCTTAACAAGATTTTTGTAATTATACCAGAATAAAAACCGGCAACTTTCATCAAAAAGTATCAGATCTTCCAATAAACATCAAGTAAAAATTTCATCAATCCAACGTTTGAAAATTCGGAGTATTAAAATTATGTGGCTTAATAAAATTAACAAAATCATTAAAAAACGATTTTATTTGATTAACAACCGCTTTGTTTTCTAACTAGTTCCCGAGTTTGTTTTTAAAATCGACTATTTTTCACAAATTTTCTTGCCAAATGTCGCGTCTATATTTAGTTCCGTCATTAGTATCGAGAGCGTTTTTCAGTGGTGAAAATCAACTCTAGGTGATAGGTGGTTGGTTCAGTGTGGTTTTACTTGATACTTTCTCGAGAAGTAAACAAAAATTTCAACTGCCCTATGTAAATATTTAGATGCATTGATTGGCTAATAACATTTGCAGGCATTTTTTCTTTTGTAATGCTAATTCAGTTGAATGTAAATTGCGCCCACGCTTGCTTTAAAAATATACTGTGGTATAGATATTACATTTGTGTTTTGATGGTTCTGAACATCTTCCAGATTCTAATAAAATATTGTGAATAGATATTTGCTTTTAGTAGAGGAATTTAAATAACATAAATATGTTTTTTGCGTTTTTGGGACTAAAGTGTTGTAAATCCCCCCAAATAGATACTAATTAATTCTTTAGCACCAAGCTAATGCATGCTAGAATATATTTTAATAATATTTATTTAATCAGTTAAGCCCATTTGTACCTTTCGGTGTTGGGTGGTTACATCTAGTTCAATACCTACATTTCAATACATTTTAATAATTATAAAATACTTATTTTAACAATACAATTTTAATGAATATAAATTACTTATTTGACACATCTTTCTGTCCATATATTTTAGTCTTGTGGTGCTTCTTTGATACTTTTTTTCCATACTGTTCTATTTTGAGCTAATTGTTTTACCTACTCCATTCCTCTGCTTCCTGTCTAACTTGTTCTTCCTATCTCATTCTTGGCCGGCCTACTTTATTTTTACTTTGTACCCTGACTTCATATACTTTTTTTGTTGTTCTTGTGTCCTTCGTTCTATGGATGTGGCCTAGCCATCCTAACTGTCGTTCCTCTATAATTGTCTCTATGGGTTTTAACTTCAGAGATTGGGTTATTGTGTCGTTTCTCATTTTGTCTCTTCGTGTATTATGTACCCCTTCTATTTTTCTTAAGAATCTCATTTCTGTTGCTTTGATTTTTCTTTTGTTGTTCTTTGTTAGCGTCCACGATTTACACCCATAGACGATTGATGGCCTTACCACTTTTTGGTACACTTGTGTTTTTACTTGTTTGGGTATCTCTTTCTTTCCAAAGAACGTATTTCTTAATGTATTATAAATTGTCCCTGCTTTTCCTATTTATTGTTTATTTCTTTGTCTATTTTACCATCTTCTCTTCCTCAATAATTGTACCCAAATAGTTGTAGCTGTTTACTGTTCTAACACTTGTCCTTCTACCTTAATTTTTATCACTTTTTTTGTAGTTGTCATAACCATTGTTTTACTTTTATCGGTGTTTATTTCCGTGTTCATTTTTCTTAGTTCTTTTAAATAAATATTTATTATTTGTTGCAGTTTCTCTTCCGTGTCAGCTAACAATACCATATCATCTGCAAATAGTAATTCTTGTATTTGTACATTGTTCATTTTCCATTTTCCTAATATAATATCTTTATTTAGTTTTCTCCTTGCATTGCTTTATTGCGTCATCTAGTACCATTGAGAAAAGTAATGGACTTAGTACGCAGCCTTGTTTTAGTCCTATCTTTGCCTGAAATTCATCAGATTCTTGATTGTGAGTCCTTATTTCTATATATTTTAATAATTATCAATGTAATTAGTTTCTTGACTTTTTGTATTCAGATTTTGTATAATTAATTTCTATAATCCAGCCATATTTAGAGTTTCTGGTTTTATTTTATTTTATTTCATCTATCATAATCTTCTGTCTACCCAAAAATTTCCTCTGGGGGGGGGGGGTTGTTTTGGGCATCGAAATTTTTTTGTATTGTTTGTAAAAGAGAAATTAATTTTTCCTACTATTCTTTGTATATTTTTTATATGCCCTGTGAGGGGTTTTAATCCCCAAAACCCTCCTGGGTACGCCACTGGTCTGCATACGGCATCTTCTGTCTTAAATAGAGCCCTAATGTACATCCTCTTATCTTAATTTCCTGGGTAAATACATATATTATAGTACTTCACTCTTGTCCTTTATGTGTCCTTTTGTTGAGCTGTTTCTCATATTTCTCATATATTTTGCTTCTAATTCAGTGGGGTTATGAAAAAAGGTAGATTCTCATAATCTTAGTTTGTTTATTGATGGTAAAATGGCTATAAGTTTCGGGACTTTACAGTTTAGTTTTTGTCCCCTCATCAGGCCACCGATACAGAAATTTTGTTTGAAAAAACTAAAAAATTGTAGTTTTGTTTTTTCAGACAAACAAAAATTTCTGTTTTTTCAAAAAAACAAAACTTTTGTATTGGTGGCCTGATGATGGGGCAAAATTGTAAGTCTCGAAACCGGTAGTCATTTTACCAACAATACTCAATCTAAGATTGTGAGTATCGACCTTTTTTCATAACCTTATTATATTATGGACTCACACTTACAACTTTTTCATCATTTGCTTCTAACTCTTCATTTCTTTACATTGTTTTATCAACTACATTTCGCGACTTATGTTGGTGTTTTTCTTAATTATTCTTCGCTATATCCCTTTATACGTTTTTACATTTTTTTTATTTTTTTTTATTTTCTTCTTTTCTTATCTGTAGTATTATTTT
The DNA here is from genome assembly GCF_917563875.1 of Diabrotica virgifera virgifera. Taxonomy (NCBI): domain Eukaryota; kingdom Metazoa; phylum Arthropoda; class Insecta; order Coleoptera; family Chrysomelidae; genus Diabrotica; species Diabrotica virgifera. The sequence continues at coordinate 265,077,680 of NC_065444.1, forward strand.
TTGGTTATCCATTGTTTTTTAGCCTCTTGTCTGTTGTGTCAATCTTCTTTGTATTGTGTATTATTCCACTTTTTATGTACGTCCACAATTTGTTTGTAATCAGGATGATTAGTGATTTTTGCATGTTAGCACTTATATTATTTTTTAATCCGTTTTTATTTCATTGTAATTTACTATTTTTATTGATAATAAGCCACAATTTTACTTTAAAATTTTATTTTGACGTTTCGATTTCCACTTAGGAAATCGTTCCCAAATACAAAACAATAATACATTAAACAAATTTTGTTTAAGAGGAAACAGTAGCGATCAACAGGTAGCAAAAACTTGTTCCAAGATTGCGGCTGTAATTTTGAATATTTTTTCGAGATATTTGGCACACGTATTCGTAATATAATAAAGAATGGCGGTACAGAGCCCAATTTGAAAAATATATTAATATGTGGAAATTACTCTGTAATTAAATACAATATTAAAAAAAAGAATGTGTGTGTACTTTGTACGCACGTAAGAAGTTATACTTCTATTATATGATTATATGATTATAAACGAAATTAATATACTTTTTATTTATATTTTATTTAAATATTAAACTAATTTATACTTACTACTTCTCAAACATTTTTATTAAAACAGTGCCAAAAATTAAAATAATAAAAGAATAAAACACACACAAACACATTAAAAATGCCACAAATGATTTCTGAACATTAATTGTCGGAAATTTTTTTAACTAAATACGTATTTTCTGAAAATAAAATTATATAATAAATATACTTACAATCATAAAATGTATAAAAAAAATAAAAAAATAAAAGTTTCTATTGGGATTCGAACCAACTTACCAGCGCGGCTGGTATTGGCGTTGTATTGGGGTTCACTCGCATTAAACGCTTCGCCACGGAGACAGTGTATCATTATGTGCGAAGATCGACTAACTAAACGGATTAAACTTTTGACATTTTTGAATTATGTAAATCAAATTATTTTGATTTTAAATTGAAATGATTTAGAATTGGAAAAATACAACAAAACATAGAGTAAGAAAACAATATATTAGGTGAATATTGATAGAAATTTTGATGGTAATCAAATTATGTATATAAAAATATTACATACTATGTATTTTGGTAGGTTCAAATAGGTAGGTACCTATGATACATTTACAATTATTACGTACCTGTTGCTTTAAAAACTCTTTAAAAATCACTACAGTTATAAACTTTTTTGTTTCTGTCCTCACAACAATAAAACTAATATATTATACATTTGTTTACCTTCATATTGAACAATTATTTATTATTGACAGATCATTTCAACACCCAATCAGAGCCCGTATAACGACTAATAAATTTCGCAATCACTTGCATCGTGCAAAGTGGCTATGTTCAAATATCATAACAACATTTGATCAACTATTTTTAAAACACTTACCAGTGTAAGATTCTTTAGCTTTGAATAAGCGAGATCGTAGATCGTCCCGGTTGATTGTTGTTATCCACAGTTCTCTACGCCTTCGAGCTAATAGGTTTTTTATCAGTAATTTTGCGGCACTCATACTAGTCACAGTTTGATGGGCTTTCACATTGGCATGCAATAATCATCTCTTCTATGTTAATAAGTCCAAAAATATAATATGAAAACTATTTAAAAAGGCAGTATAACCATTAACTAACTTTTTGTTTGTTGTTTCTCTTCCTACAAATTTTAAAACGCAACAACCATACATAACCAAACCACAGTCCCACAGCTGTGCCACAGCTGCCATATTGGATAATTTTTGTCATGTCATTTGAACATCCAATTGAATTATTTTAATAAAACACACATTTCAATGAATCTAATGTTAGTCTTGTTGCTTTTTGCTTGTTGTTTTATTGATTTTTTTTTATTTTAGTCGACATTTGGTTAAAAGTCCGCAGCAGTTTAACGAGGACGATATCAAATCCAATTTTTCCCATACGTTCGACGTGCACTCACTGCTAGATTTCACCACGTCGTTGGATAATGACAGCAATCTAAACAGTTTCTTTTCGTCTTCGTTGCATAATCAAACCAATACAGAAAGCTTCACCTGCGGAAAGATGTCTTCCGATTCTGCGTTCCAGTCGTTGGGAGATGGCCTGGAGTTAGAACAGGTAAGACAATTGAGATTTTAACAGTGTAATTTTAGCAATAGTAAGTTCGCCAAAGGTACCGATATTCGGTATGGCTCCATGACATCTCATAACGCGGCGATCATAACCGGACAAATGGTAACGGACAATTCGTAACAGCGACAGTTCGTAACGGCGACACTTGGTAACGGCGACAGTTCGTAACTATACAAATTCGTAACGGACAATTCGTAACGTCCAAATTGAAGTATTCTGTTTATTTTTGTTAACGTGGAAACTAACTGTTGTTACAGTTATAAATGAAATTATGTTTATCAATTTAACGAATCAGTATTAGAATACCCCAACGCTATAACCAATTACAAGGTTTATTATAATAACAGGTAATTATAATATTTCCTTTACTTAGAAAGTTGGGAATGTCTAAACACGGTTGTTGGCTTAAAGATTTCACGAATTACTTCATTATTCCTTTGTCTAGGTACTTATATGTAAATTTAAGGACCAATAAGAGGAATAAACTAAAAAAATAATAAAAAAGAATAAATAAAGTATTGTTAAAAGTTTGTATCTATGTATTTAAATATTTGTTTGTTAAAGATATTGAATATTCTGAAATATGATAGTTATTTATGATATAAGTGTTAAAAGTACACGTTTAAGGCACGCATGTGAAAGTTTGCAGAATGAGCGATAGCGAGTTCTACAATTCACATGAGTGCCTTAAAAATGTACTTTTTAACACGCATATCATACAATATTTTTTCTACAAACGTAATTACAGGACAATATCTACAAAAACTTTTACTTGAACTTGACTGACATTACATTCTTATATTTTTTTGACATTACATCAAAATTGCCTATACGGTCAATACGAATTGCAGTGCCATAAAATTTTTAAAGCACTAGTGCCTTAAAGTAGCATTTTTAACGCCCGTATGGAGTGCTAAAAATTGCATTTTTAACACGGTTGTAGAAAAAAGTGTTAAATATGTTTATTTGTTTATCCCGGTACTGGTTCGTTAAATTGATAAACACAATTTCAATTATAACTATATTAACAGTTAGTTTCCACGTTAACAAAAATAAACAGAATAATTTATTTTGACGTTACGAATTGTCCGTTACGAATTTATATAGTTACGAACTGTCGCCGTTACGAGTTGTCCGTTACCACTTGTCCGGTTACGAATTGTCGCGTTACGGGATGTCTGGTCACGATTCGGTATACATGGCATCAACAGTAATTTATTATCATTATTCTCTATGATTTGATCCCCATATATAATTTTTCTCTAGCTGTTTTCCTAAAACTGATACCTCTATGGAAGGTTGTCACTACATCTTTTGCGCGGTCACAGATACTTCTTCTACCGATTGGTGACTCATCTCTTGCTATTTTGTGAATAAAAAATATTTGATTTTTGTGTATTTTATTCGAAATTGTTTGGTTCAAATTATTACTACCAAAAAAGCAAGACCAGGAAGACCCTTGCAGCAAGACCAGGAAGACCCTTGCAGCAAGACCAAGAACAAGACCGGCTAGTGCAAGACCAAGACCAATACTGCCTTTTAGCTGCAAGACCAAGACCAAAACCAAGCTTGCAAGAACAAGACCAAGACTAGCCTGGTCTTGGCCTTGTTCTTGTTTTGCTCATCACTATTTTTTACTGATTCCTCACTCTTTGTCCAGGTCTTCGTAGCTGTAATCCCAAGGTATTTTATTTCCATTCTTCAATTGTTTTTTTGGACTATCAATACTGCGTCGTCTGCGTAACAGAGCAATTTTACTTCTTTGTTTCCCGTTCTGTCTTCTCTTCCTTTGTTGACGTCTCATCCATGACTAAATTGATGGGAAGAGAATAATAGGGCTCTATGAGTCCACCTTTCTTATTCCGCTGCCTATGTCTATAGGTTCTGTAAGTTGTCTGTCTATCCTGATTTCAATTCTGTTGTTTCTATATCTAGATGTTTTCAATAGTTTTTGTGACATCTAGGGGAACTTCTATATTATACAGATGATGGATTATATCTTTGAATCGTACGCTGTGAAATGCTTTCTTCAAGCCAATCAGACAGAGAAATGCTGGTCTATTAGACTCTACTGATTTCTCACTTGATTTGCTTTATGACGAATATTGCATCTGTACACGATCTTCCAGTACAAAAACCCTGTTGTTCATCTGCTAAACTTATTCTCTGATTCATTAGTTCTTGTAAATTTTAGTTGTAAGTCCTACGGGATCTTCATCATCATCATTCTCTTTGCCTTATGCCTATGCGGGGTCGGCTTCCCTAATTGCATTTCTCCACACAATTCTATCTTAACCTACGGTATCTTAACACTAGATAATATTCCATATATTTCACAACTTCAATTCATTGTATGTACTAAATTTTTGATTATTTCGCAGTTAAGGCGTTGATTGATGAATATAGGGGGGTTATGGTATGATCCGATCACTCACAGATTATATCTACGATATAATTAATATGCAATTAGATTTCTTTAATGCGATTTACAACTGTCAAAAAGTAAGAAAATCAGAGTAAGAAAAATGAACTTTGATTTTTGGATACATATTTTCGTAGCTTATATACTATTTGACCCATCATGGTAGGCGTTTATTCACCGGTTTTGTAGATAAAAATGTATTAAATAGATAAAAATAAATTAACAACAAGCTAGTCATTTATTTTATCTATTGTCAATATACAGTAAATTGCCAGATAAAAAGTAAATACATTGTACAAATAAGTTAGTTGCTACTTTAACAATAAAATTAAGTTCAACAATTTCATCATTAATACTATTTTAAAATACACATTTGGACCCGCAAATTAACTTAATACCTACATTAACATCATTATTGAAGATATCCAAACAAGAATATTAAAAAATGTAAACCTTTGCTTGTGAGGTCCAGCTGAGTGAGATGAGATTGGAAACACGGGATCTTTTTTCCTTAAATGTGTTAAAACAGTACTGCAGATACATGAATGTAGGTGTATATGCATGTTTTATTGATTACAGAAAAGCATTCGAGTGCGTTAACCATCAAAAGATGGTCGAAATTCTGAGAACAACGGAAATTGACGAACGGGATTTGCGAATTATCTCTACTATATTGGCACCAAATGGCAACAATTGAAATAGATCCGAAGATATACAAATCTGACGAGGAATACGACAGGGATGCATCTTGTCACCACTATGATTTAATCTGTTTTCGGAGTCTATATTCAGAGAAGCATTGGATAGAGTCCAAAGTGGAATTAACGGAACCATCACAGACAACATCAGGTACCTTGATAATACCATCCTAATAGCAAGCAACGCACAAGAACTACAAAATATAATAAATGTGGTAGTTCGTCATAGCTAAAGGTTTGCTTAATAGAATCCGAATGATCAGATGTTACATTTTTTATGCTTTGTTGTATAGCTGTGAAAGTTGCACAATGCCCTCTGAAACAGAAAAAATAATATATAGGAGTGCAATTAGAATGAAAACATGCATTGTTTCGGAAAAATTCAAACAAGCTTATATTTTTCTAAAACTTTTTTTGTTAGTTTATATACATGTTAAAGTAAAAAGTTCTACTCGCAGATTTGGCCGCTAATTGTTTATTAATTGTTTAAACAATAACAATTGTTTTGTATAAATAATTTTAAAAATATCGATAAATTCATTATTTTACTTTAATCAAATATGTTTCTATTTTGTTTTTGATTATGCTGAATCCGAATATGGCATTGCAATTTGAAAATTCTTATACAGAAGCTCTTATACAGTGTGTCTGCGTAGCTAGGAACCACATGGAAAACTTTTTTATTATCAATTTTACGAAAAAAAGTTATTCTTAATAAACAGCTCTGGATAGTCAAAAATCTAAAACTCAACCATCAGATATCCAATTTTATCAATTTTATACGAGTTATGTCAAAAATATGAATTTCGTCAAAGAGTAAAGTACCTTTATATTCCAGAATATCAAAAAATGCTATTATGAAAAGTTGTTTGAAATTAGAAACTATGTCTAAATATACAATTACATTATTCTAATCGAAAAAAAAATTAATTTTTTCTCAAATTACGGATACTCATCATTTTATTACAATTATGATAACTATTTTATTATCACTTTTACGAAAAAAAGTTATTCTTCATAAAATGCTCTCCCTGGTCTAAAATCTGAGATACAACCATCAGATATCAAACTTTTTTAATTTTATACGAGGTATGTAAAAAATATGAATTTTTCTTAAGAGTCAAGTGCCTTTATTATTCACAATATTTTAATTAGAAGGATGTAATGTAAACACTAAAACAAATTTTTTAATTCCAAACAACTTTTCTTAATAACAATTTTCGATATTGTGAAATGTAAAGGTACTTTACTCTTGAGTGGAATTCATATTTTTGATATACCTCGTATATTAAATTTGATATTTGATGATTGCATCTTAGATTATATACGATGCAGAGTATTTTATAAAGAATAACTTTTTTTCGTAAAACTGATAATAAAAAACTTATCAATAGGTTCCAAGTTAAGCAGACATACTGTATAAGAGCTAAAAAAAATTTTTTTGCTAAACATTTATTATTGTTGAAGCTTATTATTCAATGTATTTTACGTAAGTTTTACAGAAAAAAGTTTTGATCACTTTGTATAAACATTTTTTTAGCTGGTAATTTTCGGTTTTGTATTACATTTTTGTTATCTTTCTTAATTTTGTTAAAAAGAAATAGTTTATTTCATTTATAAAGTAAAATAATTTAGTGCATTTTAAAGACTACATCCTATGCTTTAAAAAAGCACTTATAAAACTGTAATAGATCTTTTCAAACTTGAGTAATACCGTCTTAAAGAGGTGGTAATTCTATAAAACTACGAAGATTTCAAAAATTACAATTTTTGAGACGTCATATCATTTGAATTAAATTTTTGAGATTTTTTTTTTGAATGAAACATTAAGTAAGATGCTTGAAAGGTAAGTTTTGCAAAATTGAGAGTTTTATAAGAAAAATTGTATTAGTTACACATTTTTAAATCATTTTTAAACAAAATTTATGTAAGCTCACTTTCTGCCCACACCGTACTTATGCCCATACATTTTATTTCTTCCTATTATAACCATAAGATAGCTTAGTTATTCTTCTTTTTGGTTCAATTTGTAAAATTTTATTTGATCAATTATTTAAAGAATTACATTAAAGTAACTCAACCGTGCACTTCGCCGTACGTTAGTTTACAGTGCGCCAATGTTTGTGAGAAGGGTGACTTTAGCGTTATAAATAAAAAATTATAGAAGATACAGATTTAATTTTAGAAAATTCTTTATATAAGGTTTTTTTTTGTAAAATTTTCTGAATTTTTCAATGGTCAAGCCAGTTTTTTTCTAAAATTTATATTTTCGGAGTTATTTAAAAAACATCTAATTTCGTAGTTCATTTGTTTAATAAAAAATGAAGCACCCACTTTTAGAGTAAAACTTTTTGATATGTTGTTTATTAAACATTTCTTAATGAAATTACAGAAAGTTCTATCTTGTTTGATTTTTTCAGAAGTTAAAATCTATATGCACTCCCCTAATAGATGCCTTTGAGATGTATATGTTGCTGACAGAGGCTGAGATTTCCACGGGTATAAAAAGTTACTAACAATGAGGTACTTCGGCGCATGAATAAACAAAAAGAATTAACTAAGATCAATCAAATACAGAAAAATAGAATACTTGGGTCATGTGTTGAGAGGTCACGGATATGAATTACTTCAAATCGTATTGAAAAGTCAAGTACAGGGCAAAAGATCAGTAGGAAGACTGAATACTCTAAAACTTATGGCTGAAAGATCTGAGCAGAAGGTTTGACCTTGTCCACTCCGTATAATAAGAAATTATTTAGCTTATAGTCCGTTCTTTAACGGTAAAATATTGCAAAACCTCTAAATTTTAAAGAACCGCTTGGATTGACATAAAATTTGGCATACACATAGCTAACAAGTCAAAGAAAAAAAGTGATATTGTGCCGATATGTGCTTTTGTCCCGGGGGTGGTTTTCACCCCCTCTTGGGGGTGAAAAAATATTCGTCCAAAGTAAGTCAGGAAATGGATAAACTGGCTAATTTTAAGTAACTTTTGTTCTATAGCGTTTCATCACTAAGTCAATACTTTTCGAGTTATTTTGCAGTGAATATGTTCATTTTTTCAACAAAATAACCACGCTTTTAGACGGTTTTTCGCAAATGACTCAAATAGTAAGTATTTTGTCAAAAAAACATTCTTAGCAAAAATATAGCCTGTAAAAAACTAAAAAAAAAATGGTGTATATATCACGTCTCTATACCTAGTAGAAGCAGAGTTATAGCTAATGAAAAATAGGTTCATATTCGTCAAATTCCAAATGGAATACTTTAACGTGAAATAACCAAAAATGAAGCACATTTCGGGGAAAACTCATTACAACTTATTTAAAGTGTTTAAAAAAAGCTTCATTTTTGTTTTATAAAAAAAATTTCTAGCATCAAAAGTAAACAAGTTACGCTCAAAATAAAGTTAGTCCCTTTTTGTTTTGGTAAAAAAATCGAGAAAATCATCCCCTAATTAGTATCTTAAATGAACTTAATCGTTATGACTTCACAAGTTTCTTGACTCGTGTATGTATTGTTTATATGATCTGTAAGTTTCATCGGTTCAAAGTCCTTATTATTGAAAGGGCTGTAGTTAAAAGGGGTTGAACGAGTCACTGATCACGAATGTATAAAAATTTAGAAACACCAAATCTTAATCAATTTTTGCCTAACAGAAAAACAAAAAAATACATGATATTCAAAAAAGCAATGCTGACTTTTTTTGTTTTTCGAGATTTTTGGTATCTAACAATTTTTAAGTTATTTTGAAAACAAGCATATTTTTCAAAATTAAAATTTTTAAAAATTTTACTTTGAAACCAAATTTTTTCAAAAATAAGCACTTTGAATCGATGAAATTTACAGATCATATAAACACAACATAAGTAAATAATTTGTGGAGCGGTAACGATTAATTTCATTTTAATTTGTTAATTAGGGGGTGGTCTTCCCGACTTTTTTTGCCAAAACAAAAGTGACCAACTTTATTTTGAGTTTAACTTGCTTAAATTTATTGCTAGAACCTTTTTGGAAAAACAGAAATAAATCTTTTTTTAAACACTTTAAAAAAGTTATAATGGGTTTTCCCAAAAAGTGCTTAATTTTTTGGATATTTCACGTCGAAATAGTATATTTGAAATTTGGTGAATATGAATCTATTTTTCATTGGCTATAACTCTGGTTCTACGAGATCCAGAGACCTAACGCGTACACCATTTTTTTTTTACTTTTTTATAGGCTATATTTTTGCTAAGAACATTTCTTTCGACAAAATACTTACTTTTTGAATTATTTGCGAAAAACCGTCTAAAAATGTGGTTATTTTGTTGAAAAATAAACATATTCACTCGCAAATAACTCGAAAAGTGTTGACTTGGTGAAAAAGCTCTATAGAACAAAAGTTACTGAAAATTAGTCAGTTACCCATTTCCGGACTTATTTTGGACATATATTTTTTCACCCCCAAGAGGGGGTGAAAGTCACCCCCAGGGCAAAAGCACACATCGGCACACTATCACTTTTTTTCTTTGACATGTAAGCTATACGTACGCCAAATTTCATGTCAATCCAAGCGGTTCTTTAAAATGTAGAGCAAAAACCGTGAAAGAATGTACTATTATACCGTTACTATTTACAGTGGTGGTAAATTATTTGTACAACTTAAAGTATATAAACATGCTGCTATTTATTTTCACATTACTGGGAAAATAATTAAAACACGGGAAAGTTCCATAATAAATTGCATTTTATACACGACAAAAAATATAAGCAATAAAACCAGATAATAGACACATTATATTTATGTTATCGTTAAAATGACAACCGCGAAACACAAAGTACCTGATTATTAGATTTTTTACTCTTTTATCAGCAAATGTCATTGGTCTTTGCATTCTCTGAAGCAACATTATTATTTCTTCGAGTTGCTAATAGTAGTTATATTGTGAATGTGGTATTAACGGTTCGAATATGATTTTAGGACGAAGATAGTGTACATGAATCTGAAAAAGAACAAATTAAGCCCAAGTCAAAGCAGCCGTCACCTTTGGAGTTACAAATGAAGGCTGTGGCGGAAGAAGCGAAGAAAATGAAGCTAGCAAAAGGTATATCTAATTACGAAAAAAAAATTTGTGTGGAACACAATTACAAAATAGTAATTTGTGTTAATGCTTAGTTATGTGATTCTTGTAGAGTTTATAGAAAGTATTAATGCATTTAGCATAGTTAACAAATTTCTACACACGTTTAAAAACATTGTTTATGTGTGCAATAGAGCAGTGGTTCTCAACCTGTTTGAGTCATGTATGTACTACCAAATTCTTTTGATTATTTTTGGTGTCACCTAACTGAAATATGTACTGTTATGCTCTACTTTATCTCTTTTATTAGATTGATTAGCAAATTCTTAATTTAATTAATTACTCAATTATTTTAATTTCTGCCTATGTAAAAACAAAACCAAATTAAAATTTTCTAATAAACTTTATTCTCAGGGCTAATTTTGTATTCGATGCAATACCTTTGATTTGTGGCTTCTTGTATCTCTAGTTGCTTACTCCTTCCAGGATAAAACAGGAAAATTAAACACATTCAATATCATATAAATGTAATCTATTATTTATTTATCCAATATGCCGTATAAATAAGATTTGAAAAAGAAATACTAAAATCTAAATTTGTTGCAACAATTTCTTACTTAATAAATCAAGCTTTAATTCTGATGTCTCCTTGTTTTAACAAAAAAAAATTATTTAAATAAATTATTATTTATTCATACTAAATTTAATAAAATTTACTTTTCTCCTTTTGAATTGATTACTTAAAGTTGGAATGACTAACTGAGTTATAGAACTGTTCAATACAAAAAAATGAGCATATATGGTGTGGATATAAACAAGCTCTCTCACGTTTCGACAAATGATTTGACTGATCTTTTTGTTTCTTCACTCCTTCTTTTCCCAGATTGCGTTGTCCTTGATTCTCCCACACGTACTCTTTTGATGTTGCGAAAAGCTCCCTGTCGTCCAAACTGCTTCAAAAACAAACAAAACCAGGACTCGCTCGAATTCTCTACTCAGCTTTCTCCTTGCTCGATATCTTGTGCAAATAGGTACTAATCAGCTACTCGTTCTATACAGAACAAAGGAATCTTCCTCGGACACAGGAAAATTTTACTTCTCAACCGGTCAACAATTTCGTTTCAACTTCATTCTGCTCGCAAAGGCCGATTTCACCACTTTACACTGACTTCTCACTTTTTAAAAAACTGGACTGCTCTCTCCCGATATTCATCACACAGTGCCCATCAAATTCTCTCTCAAATTCCGACTCCCCATTCTCATCCCTTCCACTACCAATCCAAAACAACCTCTCTACCCAAAACATCCATACTTTCCTTTCCTAAGAAAACCAACATTTGTATCCAACTTTCCATTTTGTTAAAATTCTAAGAGACATCAAATTACTATCGTTTTTTCAAAAACTAAACAAAAAGCCTTACATTCTAAACTCAATAAAATTTGTTTACCGTTTAAACCTTCTACGAATTATTTACAAAAATCCTATTGATGTTCACAAAACGAAATAACATGCACGTTCCAATATTTCCGAACCATTGTCTGTAAATCCTTTCAAAAAAAACCCATTAACGAAAACCACATTAACGATTTCACCTTCCCCGAACCACTGTTTACTAACTAAATTAGACTCTATACAATTTTTGGTCATATACAGGGTGAAGAAAATCCATGATCTCGTGGTCTCTGATATAAATTTATTTTCTGCATTTAAAAAAAAAAGAATCTACAACAGTACCTATCTAGCTAAGAGTCTAATTAACTATAATTATGTTATAAATTTTAAGGAATGTATAAAATAAAATAAAATAAAATGTCGATCGGATAGCTCAGTGCGACTAGCGGCTGACCCGCACTTCACTTCGACGTGAGGTATGTGAGTTCAAGCCCAAGCCAGGCCATCGGAAAAACAAAAAGGCTAACGCGTCAGTATAAAATTCTAAATATGAATCTGGCGCTTAGACTGGAATATGCGGGCATCTGATCGGCCTTTGAGGGAGCAGTACGGCAAGGGATAAGGGCTTGCGGCTCGGTGATACTCCCCCATAGATCCCTACCGGATGGGCGTTGACGCCTAAAATACCGGTGTATACATATATATAAAATAAAATTCAACAAGAGTACAATTTTTTCAACTTATATTTTTAGATGATAGGCAGTTAGAATAACATACAACATACTACTTAGTGAGAAGGTTTTGCTAGGGTATTTGCAAAACATCGTTGTCAAGGAAAATACAACAGAAAATATGTAGAAGATTTCTTTAAAAAACACTCCAAACATGTTCATTTTCATTAATTTTATTGCTTTTTTTAAATTTATTTTTTATTGACGAAATTATTGAAACCTGTCAGACATTTCGGTTAAACGATGTTTCGGTTAAAAAGGTTTCGGTTAACGGAGGTTTTACTGTAGTATTAAAAACATATGGTTCTTTGTAATACTATAAATAAATACCTATTATATTGTATATTGCATTAATATAATATATTCTACAGTGAGCACGTAAAGGTTGGAATAAATTCATTTTCTCGAGAATGGACAATTTTGGAAAAAATCTCAAAATAGGTCAATTTTTATTTTTAAAATTTCGACTTTTTTTTTCATATGTAATATACATACTAGTGACGTCACCCATTTGGGCGTGATGACGTCTCTATATTTTTTTTAAATGAGAATAGGGGTCGTGTGATAGCTCATTTAAAAGGTAATTCAATTCTCTATTCAGTAATATAAATATTAACATAATTATTTGTACAGGGTGTCCAAAAAATTTTTTTTGAATTAAATTTATTGACAACAAAAGAGAATGTGTAATTTATTTAACTCAAAATACATTTTATTGCTATCAGAAAACAGGAAATAATGTTTATTTGACAAAGAAATATTGTTTTTTGCTTAAATTCAATATTAAAGCCGCCACCCACCTTCCTCTTGACAGTTTGAACATTTAATTTAAGCGAAAAGCAATGATTATTTTTCAAATAAACATTTTTTCTGTTTTCTGAGAGCAGTAAAATGTATTTTATGTCAATAAATTTAATTCAAAAAAATTTTTTTGGACACCGTGTATAAATAATTTTCTAAATGTTTATATTAGTGAATAGAGATTTAAATTACTTTTCAAATGAGCTATCACACGATCCCTATTCCCATTTAAAAAAATCATCGATGACGTCATCACGCCCAGATGGGTGACTTCACTAGTATGATATATATGTCAAAAAGTCGTAACTTAAAAATAAAAATTGACCTGATTCGGGATTTTTTTCCAAAATCGTCGATTCTCGAGAAAATGAATGTATTCCAACCTTTACTTGCTTACTGTATAATTGCATTTTATTATTGCATAGTGTAGCAAAGAAGTGAACATAAAATAAGTACTTATAATGATATTATGTAGATGAAAATAGAGTCTGATTTTTATACTCGCATTAAACTGATCCTCACATACGTGAGGATAAAAAGAAATTATACACTAACAAAATCTAACCTTCAAAACACAATGTTTTTAAATCAACGAACTGTCAATTTTAAATACAAACAATCTTTCAGTGTTGCCAATTCGTTGTTCTGTTCTTCTGGAAGGAGTAGCGTGACGTCACATAGCGTGCCGCGCTTTTCGTGTTGGATAGCTGGCGATCACAACTTTAAATGTTCATTGTAAATTAAATATTGCGATTTGAGGGTTGTGTGTGTGTGAAAAAATGGCTTGGATGCGAGTCCGTTAGCCACAGATTTTTATTTTATTTTTACCTCAATTTATTAGTTTTGTTATATTTATACGTATTTCACTTAAATGATTATATTTGTTTTTTTCAAGTAGTTTATGAGTAATTTAAATATTTCCATTTTATGACAACTTAGTAGATATTCTATACTAATTGGACAATGAACTTGTGTTTGTCGTAAATTGTAATATAATTAATTTATATATCTCTCGTTAATTTTGCATTCCAAGAAAATATGGTTTAAATCTCTAATCGAAACATTATCACAAAAACAGACTGATGAATAATTGGGTTGATATTTGGTATGTGTTGTTTCTATATGTAGACAAATATAATAAATATATAAATAAAAAAATGTCAAGTTCACTATTCCTGTTTTCCTGCATTTCTTTCACCTGCACCATCTGAACATACCCCTACGCACTTCATCTAAGCTAAACCATGTTTTGTTTCTTTTATGCGGTGCTGATTTTGGCTGTATTTTTGTGTTTTTGCGTAACACCGAAATTATGTGTATCACCAGTGATAGGTATATGTACCACAGGTTGAGAACCGCTGTCAGTAGAGTATTTTGTTTTATTATTTAATTATAATTAGCAATGCTAGCTGGTGTTTACGCTCACTTTAACGATCGAAAAGGGCAAATTATGAACAAATTTATTATTCAACATGTCAATACTCCATAAATTTTGATTTAACATAACGCTTGCAACGAGTATAAATTTATAAATGATAAAATGATTTCGTTTTTAGACATAAATTATTATCTCACAATAAAACACTGAAAAACGTTTGTTTTCTATACTTCCACAAAATTTATTACAACTATGTTATTACTACAGCTGTTTCGGCAAAGTGCCTTTCTCAAGTGATATATTTTACAATGTGTTTGTCTTTTTAAGTCTTTAACTGAAGAGGTTGAGTGGGGAGCTGTTTGTCTCGAGTTGGTTATTCAGAATTATATCTGTATTTTTCAATTTATTAATTTCCATTGATTCTAAAAGTTATAGCTTAAGGCCTTTATTTTGAATATGTAGAATTTGAAACTCTTCATTGAAAGAATGATTATGATCTAGAAGGTGAAGTGCGTATGTAGAAGTGTCTGTTTTTCTATTGTTGAAAGCCCTTTTGTTTTCTGCTATCCGTTTGTCAAAAGTTCTGCCAGTTTGACCGATGTAAGTTTTCGGACAGTCACCACAAGTTAGTTTGTACACACCACTCTGTAGTTGCTTTCTCTTTCGGCTTTTATTGTTTTTAATATGCTACAGAGTGGTGTGTACAAACTAACTTGTGGTGACTGTCCGAAAACTTACATCGGTCAAACTGGCAGAACTTTTGACAAACGGATAGCAGAACACAAAAGGGCTTTCAACAATAGAAAAACGGACACTTCTACATACGCACTTCACCTTCTAGATCATAATCATTCTTTCAATGAAGAGTTTCAAATTCTACATATTCAAAATAAAGGCCTTAAGCTATCACTTTTAGAATCAATGGAAATTAATAAATTGAAAAATACAGATATAATTCTGAATGACCAACTCGAGACAAACAGCTCCCCACTCCTCAACCTCTTCAGTTAAAGACTTAAAAAGACAAACACATTGTAAAATATATCACTTGAGAAAGGCACTTTGCCGAAACAGCTGTAGTAATAACATAGTTGTAATAAATTTTGTGGCAGTATAGAAAACAAACGTTTTTCAGTGTTTTATTGTGAGATAAAATGAACTTCCATCAAGTAACGGTCGAATCCATCAATTATATAAATTATTATTATATGGAGTGTCAAAGTATAACGGTTTATGCAGATTTGAAGTTATTCCTTTCTTTTTCTCTTTCGTCTTCCTTCACAAGTTATTGTGTGGCTTCGCCATATTTGTGATTAAGCTCCATTTTTTATATTTTTGCCCTCAAGTTAGATATCTTCATTCTTTTGATATTTTCTCTGGCCTGGTCTGCCCATCTGCACTTTGGTCTCCCTCTATGTCTTGTATTTGTAGGTTTTCACCATACTATTTTATTTATTAATTCATCTTCTTCTTCTCTTAGTACATTCCCGAACCATTTCAACCTTTAAGCCTTTATATGTCTGATTATATCTTATCCATTTATCTGATTATTTATCTCGTTGTTAAATAATAGTCTAAATTTTTTAAACTTTCCGACTTGGATTTTTGTTTGTCAAATAATTCTTATAATTATCTTCCTTTTTATTATTCATAGCTTCTCTTTATCTCTATTAGTCAGGCACATTATCTCTGCTGCTTAAGTTATAGCACTTCTAATTGCTACTTTATATATTTTCATTATTATGTTTTTGCTGAGATGTGTGTCTTTTAGTAGTTTTTGGTATTTCTAATATGCTCTGTTTAGTGGGCACTTCTACTCTTTCAGTTATCTCTGCTCTCCTGTCCTTTGAGCTGTCTATTTTTACACACTACTACTACTACTACTACCACTACTACTACTACTATGTAGCTCTCTATATGCTACAGAGCTACACTCTGTAGTATTAAGTGCACAGCAAATGCTGCAACTACTGCGGTCTGTCTTCTGTGAAGTACTAAAGAGAGTCTACACAGTTCAAAGCTCCTTCACAGGTGATACTGGCACGGTGGCAAAAAAAAAATATACCCCCGAAAATAGTGCGTTCCTTTAAGGTATGGATATAATACACAATTTATAACAAAAAGTCATATAACATTTTTTTTCTGAAGTTATCCGTTTCCAAGAGAAAAATTACATTGTTCGCCATATAAGTGAATTTTAATCTTCATGAATTTAAATGACATGACAACGTGGCGTAGAAGAACTTGTTGTGACTGTTGAAAATTTAACCTAATGGAACCCCTTGTTTATTTACTATTTAAGGCGTGATTTTTTGGGGTTGTTGACATCGGTAGTTAAATGATGCCGTTACAAGGTTTAAGGTTTAAAGTTTAACTACTTGTAACGCCGACCTGATGATGATCTGAATAGTGTAGAGATCGAAACCGGTCGTCAAAGTATTAAATGATTGTGAGTAAGTCTGTGTTTCTTTACTTCATTTAATATGGACTCACATATGCAACCCATTCAACATTTCCATAGAATATGTTTGAGATTATTGCCTTCACTAAAAAATATTTTTGGTTTCTAGTTCAATTTCGCTTAATTTATTCCTTACGTCTCCAACAAAGCTCGAATGTCATTAATTCTACTCCAATTGACACGTCCACAGTTTCTAACGTTTTGCTTGTTGCATTCACTCGTTTTAAAATCCTTGCCCAAATCAGTGTCAATAGAGTATCCAAGTTAACCTGTCTCAAAGGTATCCATTTTATTATGCAGTGCCTTGGCTTCACTTCTAACTGCTGCTTTTTTGTCTCTATTATTGCTTAACTGGAAAAATATGTTTGATGGATCCGTAGTATTTAAGTAAAGCATTTACAGCGTCAAAAGTTTCTACATGTTTTGCTTTCATCGCTTCCAGGAATTCATTGCAAGTTTGGTCAGACAGATAGCTAACTGAACCTTTTTCTTTATTCGCATTCCGCTGTAAATGCTGAGCTAAAAAGTTGTCAAAAGCAAAGTATACAAGACAATTTAAGTAATTTCCCTTATGACGACTCGTTAAATTCTAATGGGATCAACGAAAAGAGAAGCAAGTAATTTTATGGTGACAACAACTCTTCTTAAGTCCTAGCACCTTTACTTAATAGTCAGTTTCGCGTTCTACTTGCTCTTTCAAGCCAGCGTCTATAACTCCAATTTAACTGATGATCCATCTAACTCCAACTGATGATCTTGTTATTAATATAACCATAGAGTTCAGATGAAATTTACTTTCTTCGTGAGATTTGAGTAAACTATTCAAATATTTTCAGTGGGTAAAATAGATCCAAAGTCAGTTAAACTATTTTTTTCAATTGAAAATAATTTGCACGGTTAACAATAAACAGCTTTAACACTTCTCTTCGCCTCCATTGGGTTTTACTCTATAAGAGTTGCTTTCATTTAATCTTCTATAATAAGCTTTATCTACAGCTTCATACATTTTTTTACAATTTTAAGGAATTTTTAGAGAGTTCTTATTTATCAGTCTTAAAATCAGACCATATCGAAATCGCAGGTATTTCGTAGTCTTTCTCTATTTAAAAAAAATATGGTCGTCGATTATTTGGTGGACTTTAATTTTCTATTAATAAAAGGGAGCGTCCCTACGGGCCCCTGGGCGCCCGCCCCAAGCGCCCAATGGATAAAACGGCAATGTGGCTTACTGAAAAGGAACTCCAAGTATTCACTGATGCCGAATAAGGTTTATAACAAACAACTAAGTGTATTTTTTCAAAAAAAATTAAACAAATCCGCTGTTTTTAAGTGTATTTTCTTGTGGCGTACAAAGTACGCCACGCGCGTAGTTATGTTATAACTTGATGCGCGGGTAGTTAAAGGTTAAGGAACGCACTATTTTTGGGGACACCCTGTACAATATGGAGAGTGATAGGATAACAAGAGCTGAAATGAATAGTTAAGAGAAGGAACGTAATAAAAAATGTCGAAATTCTTGGTACCATAGGCGTTTGAAGGTTGGTGCGTTTTATGGTAACGCGTTTTTGTTAGTGGTGCCACCCACAGTGGACACCCTGTACAACATGGAGAGTGATAGGATAACAAGAGCTGAAATGAATAGTTAAGAGAAGGAACGTAATAAAAAATGTCGAAATTCTGTACAATATGAAGAGTGATAGGATAACAAGAGCTGAAATGAATAGTTAAGAGAAGGAACGTAATAAAAAATGTCGAAATTCTTGGTACCATATGGCGTTTAAAGGTTGTTGCGTTTTATGGTAACGCGTTTTTGTTAGTGGTGCCACCTACAGGTCAGGCCTGAATGTAAAGGTGCGTATCCATACAAGGGTGAACCCCGCTCCATGTAGCTGCTGCTCAAATGGATACGGCATGCGCTCCCCTACATATAAACCGCAAACCAGTTGAATCGAAGAGGGTGGACGCCGAGCTGTGGAGCTGCTACAACGAGCGGGGTTCACCCTTGTATGGATACGTAACTTTAGTTGTGTATAATGCTCCATATAATAATATCTTTTGGGTTTAAACTTAAGTAATTTGCTACTGTTAGTCGATAGTATAGTTTTTTTTTTTCGAATTATTTAACCAGATATTAATATTGTAGCTACATATTTTGGATTAATCTTTTTTTGCTTATAAGTGTTTTTTTGTTATTGCTATTTACCACATTTGCTTAATATTTGCCGCAGATGATGATGAAGCCGATGTTTGCAATATGAGTTTCGGGGACAGACTAAAGATGTTCAATCAGAAAATAGACCAGACCATCACCACGAATTGCATAAAGCGAACACGTCATTGTAGAACCCGCTTCGCTACAGACTCGATATGCCAAACAGACGTAGACTATGCACGCAGCTTATTTGTGAAACCATCTTACGCTTTAGGTGTGCTTTTTATCATTTTGTATTCGTCTTTATTCGTTTTTGAAGTTATTCTTCTTAAGGCGCGATGCGATTGAGAGTAAAATTTCATAAATCTGCGCGCATGCGCACACAGACAGTAATAGTTCGTTGCTAATCTTTCAAGATAGGTATGTACAGTTGAGTCCGCGAGTCTTTACCCGTGCGTCATTAATACCTGGCGAGATGAAACACATACTTTTTATCTAGCATCATTCTCTTCCATGCATGAAACTCATGACAAACCAGCTGCCGTTTGTTATTAAGTAACAACACATGTTATTTTTATGAACCATCTAGACTCAGTGCATTGAAAAGAGATAGGTACACAAAAAGACGATTCGGTATGTTTTCATATTTTAAGCACAATTTGTTTGACGTTTCTGATTTGTTTAATTTTATGGCTGTCAGTTAGTTGAACTTTTTGCGGTTTTTGTCGAATTTTTGCGTTTTGAAGTTTCTTTATATTACACAAACAGTTGTTTTCACAACTAATTTTATATTGGGCTTTGAAATTTTAAGGTAAATAATTATAAATGTATAAACATTCTCAATTTCTTTGCAAAACGAAAATGCAGCAGCTGCATAATACTCTGGTTAAAGCGGAGAGTGCAGGAAGCGTCTATACCGGTTTCGGAGATCTTTTTCCCCTCATCAGTAAACCCATATCCTCTTCTCTCCGCTTTAACATTTTTAATTCATTTACTCTTTTGAGTATTAAGGAATCTTTCTTGTTGGAGCTTTACCATGCTGAGTAGATGAGTTGTGAATTATTTAAAATTCTCTCATCTTAATTTTCTCGGCAACTGTATGACTTATAAATTGTAAAAGTCTCAGGAGGTGTAACCAAAGAAAGTATTCCACCTGTTGTCAATCTGGTGGTACGGAAGCGATATTTATTGTCGTTTTCTGCGCTGCTTCGATTGATAACTTAGTTTGTAAATAATTATATTTAGGCAATTAATATTTAAAACATACAAAGCTAACGTCATTCACACAGTAAAGAAATGACTGTGTTTAGATTTCCGTCAAAGTGAATAAAATAATAAAAATAAAACATGTTATTGGAATTTTTTATAAATTGTCTATTTATTTATTAATCAATAATAATAAAAGAATTTATTAAGCTACTTCAAATGTAGCTGTAATTCTGCGCAAAAATTTTGAAGCAAAACTTACATTTGACATTCTATATATTTGATAACGTCAAATTTTATAATAAAACCCGTAATCGGAACAGTAGCCACTTTCTGTCAGTTGTTGTTGCGTGAAATAGATTTCCGACTTATTTCGTATACTTTAAGTGATGACGCACGGGTAAAGACTCGCGGACTCAACTGTATGTATCTGTATCAGCGCAAATAAGTCATTAAAAGAATATATTAGTGTTTTTAGTAAATGTATTATTTATTATAATTTTTGGATGTCTTTCTCTGTAGTAAGATAATAAAATATTATGTAGGTATAACATTTTTATATGTCTATTTGTCACCGTGTTGTGTAATTATATCCGAAACTTACGTGTCAGTTTAAGAAACTCGGTGGCGTAGTTGGTATGCGTTGGGTCAGTGATTGGAAGGTCGCACCGGTCGCTGGTTCCAATCCTGGACGATTCATATTTTTTTTAGTTTTTGGTTGTTTTAAAAAAATTTTTGAAAGTGGTAGATAAGAAAGTTAGTTTAATATTTAAATAAAATACAAATAACCTGTTAAGTATATTTACTTCGTTGAAATTATATAATAGAAGAATAACTTCTTACGTGCGTACAAAGTACACACACATTTTTTATTATGTAATCAATTTAGCGCGCAAATGCCGTTTAATCAAAATACCATTCACCCAATTTAGAGTAATGAAGTGCATGATAATATAGATTTTTTTATTTTTTTTAACAGTGTGTTCTTACTGTATTGTAGTAACATTATATACTTTTCTTATTATATTATATTATTATCGTATTGTAGAGCTAAGTAGATTGCATCTTAATCATCTATATACCATTAGTCTTGTACTGAATATTATTGGAAATCCACAAGAAAAAAGTTTTCCTGTAGTTGGCTGTATACCATGTAATACAAAAAACAATAAAATCCTTTATAAAAGGTATATATTTAAAATCCCTAAAAAGGGCTAAATCGCAGAACTAGTTTTCGATTGGTTTACCAATCATCAACAGTGCTTACCTAAAATGAATATAACCTGGTTAAAATAATGCAAAGATTTTGAAATTTTGACTACGGTTAAGAAAAGTTGTAGGTTATACTCACGTGAAGTTTACATGCTAACCACTAAGATATAATTTTATAAAAATATGTGGGCCAAAGCCCTGTACAAGTAATCCGTCAAGGAAACATCGGTTAAAAATGCTAACTTAAGCATGGATGTTTAAAGTATTTTTCATTAATATGCCCCAGGTAACATCTGAGCTGTGGTTTGACTTGTTCACATGGTGAAAGTGTGGCAGCAAGTGACAATGAAATGGATAGACTTCTGAACGATGACATGACAGAAATGACAGCCTTCTTCTTCAAGTGCCGTCTCCTAATCGGAGGTTGGATATCATCATCACTATCTTTACTCTATCCACCGCTGCTCTAAAGAGTTCTATAGAACTGCATCTAAACCAGTCCCTTAAATTCTTTAACCATGACACTCTCCTTCTTCCTATACTCCTTCCGCCTCTTATCTTTCCCTGTATTATCAGTCTTAGCATTTCATATCGCGGTCCCCTCATTACGTGTCCCAGATATTGCAACTTTCTTATTTTTATTGTGTTTATTATTTCGCATTCTTTACCCATTTCTCGCAGTATTTCCGTGTTCGTTTTCCTCTGTGTCCATGCTATTCTAAGCATTCTTCTGTAACACCACATTTCAAATGACTGTAGCTTATTTATGTGTTCTTGCTTTAATGTCCAGCTTTCAAGTCCATATTGTAGTATCGAGAACACGTAGCATCTCAAAGCTCTTGCTCTCAGTTCTAAGCTAAGGTCTTTGTTGCAGAGAACTGTTTTCATTTTTACAAACGCATTTCTTGCTATTTCTATCCTGGTCCTTATTTCTGTTGTTTGATCATTTTTCTCTGATATCCAGGTTCCTAGGTATTTGTATTTATCAACCCTTTCTATCGGTACATTTCCCAAATATATGCTTGTTTGTATGTTTGTTTTCTTAGTTATTATCATGTATTTGGTCTTTTTTATATTCATTTTTAGTCCATATTCTTTACAGAAATTGTTTGTTTTGTTCAGTAGTAGTTGGAGTTGTTCAGCAGAGCTTGCTATAATCACGGTGTCATCTGCATATCTTATGTTGTTAATAGATCTTCCGTTAATTATTATTCCTTCACTTTGAGATAGCAATGCTTCTTCAAAAATGGCTTCACTATATGCATTAAAGAGTAATGGAGACATAATACATCCCTGCCGAACTCCTCTCCTGATTTCAATTTCTGGACTGGGTTCGTTATCTATTACAATTTGTGCTCTTTGATTCCAGTAAAGGTTTGTTATTATTCGTAAGTCCCTTTTGTCTATGTTTTTTGTCTTTAGAATTTGGACTAATTTTTCATGTCTTACTTTGTCAAAAGCCTTCTCAAAATCAACGTAACAAACATGCACATCCACATTCATGTCCATGCATCTTTAAGCTAGCACATTAAAAGCAAATAACGCCTCTCTGGTTCCTAGTCCGTTTCTGAACCCAAACTGACTATCATCTATTCCTTCTTCTAGTTTTTTGTTTATACGACCATGTATTATTTTCAAGAATAATTTGAGAATGTGACTTATTAATGATATTGTTCTGTATTCACTGCAATCTTTATCGTTTGTATTTTTAGGGATAGCACAAAAGGTTGAGAGTAACCATTGTTTTGGTATGTTTCCTGTTTTGTACACTGTGTTAAACAAGTCTACGATAATGTCTAAGGTTTCATCATTTATACATTTTAAGCTTTCTACTGGGATTTGGTCTGGACCTACTGCTGGCCATTTTTGCTGTTTTTTAATGCCGATTTAATTTCTTCTTTTAATATCTTCAAAACCGTATCATCTTCTACTTCGACTTCCATCTGCTCTGGTCTATTGTCTTTGAACAATTCATTTATGTATTCTGTCCATCTCTTTAATTTTTCGTTAGTACTCAACACAAGTTTCCCATCTGTATCTTTTAGTATTCCCGGTTTTCTTTTTCTGTTGATCTGCGTTAATTCCTTAATTTTTTTATGTGTGTTAAAATTATCATGTCTTTTCTGGTGTTCTTCTATTTCTGCGCATTGTTCTTTTAACCACTGTTCTTTAACCTGTTTAATTTTGGATTTTATTTGTTTATCCATATTTTTGTACATCTGATTATCTTTGTTTTTATGCTGACGTCTTTCTTCCATTAAATCTGAGATTTCCTCCGTCATCCATTGTTTCTTTATCTGGTTGGTGTAAGAATTTCTTTTTGACATTTATCTATTTCTGTCTTTATTAATAACCATTTTGTCTCTGTTTCAGTATTTTGCTGGATTTGTTCTTTAACATTCATTAAACGGTTATTAATTTCATCTGTCAGGCGTTGTTTTATGAGTGGGTTTCTTAGTTTACTTGTATCGATTTTTACATCTGTTGTTCTGCGTTTTATTATTTTCATTTTGAGCCTAATTTTGGTCACTACTGGATTGTGATCTGATCCTATGTCGGCACCTGGATAGGTTTTTGAAGATATAATTGCGTTCTTGTATCTTTGTCTAATCAATACATAATCTATTTGGTTTCTTACAATTCTCCCTTCTTGATCTGCTGGTGACTTCCAGGTATATAGTCTTCTCTTCGGCATTTTAAACAATGTATTAGTTATGACAAAATTATTGTTTTGGCAAAATTCGATAAGCCTGTCACCTCTTTCGTTTCTGTTGCCCAGACCATATCCTCCTGTACATTCTTCTACTTTTTCGTCTCCAACCTTTGCGTTAAAATCTCCCATTATAATTGTAACATCCTGCGTTTTAATGGATTTTAAAATATTGTCTAGGTCTTCGTAGAAAGTTTCAATATCGCTCTCTGGTTTGTCCGCAGTCGGAGCATAAACTTGTATTATGTTTAATTTGGGTTTATTCTGATTTAATTGTAAGAGGATAATTCTGTTGGAGTATGGAATGAAATTTACTACAGCTTTATCCATGTGTTTGTTGCCACAGGAAGACAGCCACAGAAATGACAGCCACAGGAAGTTAAAAAATTAACCTGTCATATTTAAAGACTGTGGTGTACAGCTAGTTAAAATAAGAAATGATGTAACACTCACTCCATTGTGAAAAATAATCATTTAAAATTCAGTAAACTAGATGTTAACTAGATAAACAATAAGTTAAATAAATTCGATAACTTTAAACCAACACAAAATTGCTTTTTTAAATCTTAAGTTTCTTGACAACAAGATTTGATTTGTGTGAAACATTTGTGTAATGTGGTTTGCCTAACCACCTCCACTGACAATATACGTGAATACATTTTTAACTACAACATCTAGTTTACTGAATTTTAAATGATTATTTTTTACAATGAAGAGAGTGTTGTTACATCCTTTTTTATTTTAACTAGCTGTACTCCATAGTCTTTAAATATGACAGGTTAATTTTTCAACTTCCTGTGGAACTGTCATTTCTGTCATGTCATCGTTTAGAAGTCTATCCATTTCATTGTTACTTGCTGCCACTCTTTCACCATGTGAACAAATCAAACCACAGCTCAGATGTTACCTGGGGCATATTAATGAAAAATACTTTAAACATCCATGCCATTTTAACCGATGTTTCCTTGACGGATTACTTGTACAGGGCTTTGACCCACATATTTTTGTAAAATTATATCTTGGTGGTCAGCATGTAAATTTCACGTGAGTATAACCTATAATTTTTCTTAACCGTAGTCAAAATTTCAAAATCTTTGCATTATTTTACCAGGTTATATTCATTTTAGGTAAGCACTGATGATGATTGGTAAACCAATCGAAAACTAGTTCTGGAATATTATTGGGTTTTATACGGAAGCTATTACATGGAACCCGACTAATGATAGAATTATGACTGTCAGTCCTTACCAAGATAGACATTTTCGATGAAAAACTAGAACAAACTAGAAAAACTAGAAGTAAACCAAGGTGATGTACTAACATTGATGTTCGATATGAACACTAAAGTTGGAGAAGACAATATTGACGTAGAAACCGTAATGGGCAAACATGGCCTGAGAGAGATGAATGAAATCGGAGAGCGTTTAACAATTTTTTGTTCCATTGATTAGTAGAACCATCTTCTCACACAAAAATATTCACAAGGTTACATGGACTGCACCTGGTCATACAATTTAAAATCAAATATACCATATCACCATAGCAAAAAATGTACTTGATAACAGAGAAACAGGCATCGGAAGTGACCATCATCTCCTAATCAGAACCATTAAAATCAAGATAATAATAATAATAATAATAGCCTTTATTGCCCAACAGTTTCCCATTTAAAGAGCAAATTTTACAATGATTTTTATAACAGCACATACGAATAAAGATACTAAAGTAAAGAAAAATAAAAGAATACTAAAATAAAGAAAGAAACAGAAAAA
Source organism: Diabrotica virgifera virgifera (assembly GCF_917563875.1). Taxonomy (NCBI): domain Eukaryota; kingdom Metazoa; phylum Arthropoda; class Insecta; order Coleoptera; family Chrysomelidae; genus Diabrotica; species Diabrotica virgifera. The sequence continues at coordinate 265,103,832 of NC_065444.1, forward strand.
ATAAAATACATAAATTTATAACTTACTTTCACACATTCAAAATATGTGCCCGTGATCTATTTTTAAGTTCACATTCGCTGCACGTGAATATATCACAAACACCTACTAATTTATTAGCATTACGGCACATTAGATTTAATGGTGATTTGTACAAAATATTAGTTTGTGCTCTGTTACATAAAAATATATTATTTTGTTGTCTGGATGTTAATCTAGGAACCCATATATTAATTTGTGAAAGTAACTTAGCACAATCTACCTTATTGTTTAACAATTTATGAAGAAATATGACAAAAAAGAAAACAAGATGACAAGATGACAAAAAAGAAAATCACACGAAACACCAACAGACCAATATACAACATAGACCTAGACAACTTAAAGACGTCCCTAGGAAGACACATGTTTAGGGAAGAACTTCAACTCAAAACAAGAGAACGTGAGGTAAATAACTGGGAAGATTTGGCGGATGTTTTGGCAGAATAGCTAAAGAAAAACTGAGTAAAAAAAGAAAGATAGAAATGTGTAGATATAAAGGCGGCGCCAGATATGCGGTATTTGGCAAATACCGAGCAAATGCTTGCTATTTGCCTATTAGTGTGGATGGGTTGCTTGCTATTTGGCATTGACCAATTTTAGTGCTTGTCGAATATTTGTCGTGTTCCCGTACGTTGTCGGTCTTTTCAACACTTCAAAGTAAACAAATATTCGCCGTTTGAATATTTTTAGTGTCATCCACATATTTTTGCAAGCACAAGCAAGTTTTTTAGGTTAGGTTAAAGTTTATAACGTATATTAAAGTAGTTTAGTTATTGTCACAGAGTGTAGAAAATATTTAAAATAATAAATATGGAGTGGACCAATGAAAGTATTTTACAATTTTTGGATGCATATGAAAATGAACCCATAATATGGAATGCAAATTGCTTTTTTTCTGCTATTTAATAATAAACTTCCACCAGACATAATGACAAAAGCAGCTGAATTTATAAGAAGCTCTGTATCACTATTCATTCTGTACCTTTTTTTGTTCGTTTAAAATATATTTGCTGTTCCCACAGTGGCTCGATATACGAAAAATCTCGAATATGTGGTGCAAGGTGCTTGCCGTTTAACGAACACTTTCATGAGCACTCAAATATTTGATATTTAGCAGGCACTTGTTCAGTATTTGCCAAATACCGCATATCTGGCGCCGCCTTAAGATGAAACTTGGAATCTTATGGAGGAAAGAAAACAGCAAAAAAAGCATATCTTGCAAGCAAGAACTGTAGAAGAAAGAGCAAATAGACAACAGAAATATGAAACAATAAATAAAGCAGTTACAAGGAATGCAAGAAGAGATAAAAGAAGGTGGACTCAGAACTGACAAAACAAACAGAAACAACTGCACAACACAACAGAACTAGAGAGCTATACTAAATTATTGGACCACTAACAAAAAGTGGCCCCAACAGTTCTACCATTGTAAGATTCAAGGAAGGTGAATTCCTTACTACAACAGATGACCAAGTAGAGATGGAAATAGCATGACATGATAAAAATAGTAGACAGATGAAATGGTCGAAAACCCACAGAATATAGACTTGCATATATCTTGCGAGCCCCGTTCCAAAACGGCCATAGTAATTACTACTACCAAATCTCTCTCTCAAGCAAAAGAAATACTTAACACCATGAAGGAAAGAAAAATGAGCTACTTTGGTCAGATACTAAGAAATGAAAAATATGAGTTGATGCGATTGGTTATAAAAGGAAAAGTGAAAGGAAAAAGAGAACCGGGGAGACAACGCACGTCCTGGTTGAAATATTTAAAGCAGTGGACTGGAAAAACAACAACAGAACTCTTTAGAACCGCTGCAGACATAATAAAATGTGCCATGATGATCGCCAATGTCCTTAAAGGATGAGGTACATGAAGAAGATCCAATCTTAAAAAAAGTCTCCGGGAATCGACAACATTGCTGCCGAAATACTAAAAATTGATCCGCATCTAACTGCTGAAATTTTGCTCCACATAATCAGAGAGGTGTGGGAAACCGGTGGCGCCCAAAATCCCGACAGACCAAAATCCCGACATGCAACAATCCTCGCATAAGTAAAAATTCCGACCACTACATTTTGAATATTTATTGTTTCCTTTTCAAATGCAATACCAAATCATATTATAGAGTATTGAACTTGAAAATTATTACGTACTAATAAGTACGGGTACTAATTATTATGTATTTTAAAAATTATTTATTTACAGTTAATTTATACATATATTATTGGACTATACAGGGTGTCCCGAAAAGATTGGTTATAAATTATACCACAGATTCTGGGGTCAAAATAGGCTGATTGAACCTCACTAGATACAATAGTGCACACAAAAAAGTTACAGCCCTTTGCAAGTTACAAAATGAAAATCGATTTTTTTTCATATATCGAAAACTCTCAGAGATTTTTTATCGAAAATGGACCTGTGACATTTTTATGGCAGCAACATCTTAAAAAAAATTAAAGTGAAATTTGTGCACGCCATAAAAAGTTTATGGGGTTTTGTTCCCTTAAACCCCTCAAACTTTTGTGTACGTCCCAATTAAATTTTTATTGTGGCACCATTAGTTAAACACAATGTTTTTAAAACTTTTTTGCCTCTTAGTACTTTTTCGATGAGGCAGTGTTTATCGAGATATTTTGAATATTTGTCGAATCCACATATTTGTATATGGTTAAGTACGATTATAGAGACCTGTTAATAATCTGAAAATTTATTTATAATTTACATTTTTAAGTATATTTTGAAAAAGAAGCTACATCTCGATAAAAGGTGACTTATAAAAAAATACTGAGGCAAAAGTTTTAAAAACACTGTGTTTAACTATGGTACCACAATAATAGTTTAATTGAAATGTACACAAACATTTGGGGGGTTTAAAGGAACAAAACCCCCATAAAATTTTTACTTAAATATATTGAAAAAGAGCCGCATCTCGATAAAAACTGGCTTATCGAAAAAATACTAAAAGACAAAAAAGTTTTAAAAACGTTGTGTTTAACTGATAGTACCACAATAATGAATTAATTGGAACGTACACAAAAGTTTGGGGGGGTTTAAGGGAACAAAACCTCCATAAAATTTTTATGGGATGGACTAATTTAACTAAAATTTTGTTTTAAGATGTTCCTGCCAAGGAACAAGGAAGAATGATACATGTCCGTTTTCAATAAAAAATCTCTAATAGTTTTCGATATATTGAAAAAAATCGATTTTCATTTTGTAACTTCAAAGGGCTGTAACTTTTTTATGAGAACATTTTTGTACTAAGTCAATCGAGCTATTTTTGACCCCATAATGTGTGATATAATTTATGACCAATCTTTTCGGGACACCCTGTATGTTGGCAAAAAATAGCTATTTGTTTAAGAAGGGAGGAAAAGGCACTTTACTCCTATGTTATACATATGGTTTTTCCACCTTCCTCAAATAACAAGTCATTTTTTTTATTTTTACTTAATTTATTTATGTAACTAACCAACAAAATTTATTAGAACTAAAACTAACAAGTAGGTACAATATAACTGTCAACTGTCAAATACAAGTCAAATTATTAATGTAAACATTGTTAAATCAAAATAACAATTTACTGTTTTTTACCATTCTGCAAAATACAGGGTGTTTTATAAATAAACGTTAAAATGTATAGATACTTACGTAATAGAAAATAGATATTGTGCAAGGCGTCAATAAGTTATATTTCATGAATGAAATACCATGACGTCACTTTTACTTTTCCTCCCTAGGGAGGAAAAATACTTTTCCTCCCTAGAGAGAAAAATTACAACTTTGCTCCCTACAATCAGGTCCGGAAAAGTATACTTTCGGTAGAGGTAGGTGGAAAAATAATTTAATTCATATACCCATGTTAGAAATTTTATTTAGAAAATTAGTTCATATTAAATGGTAAATACTTTTGTTTAGTAACACAAAATAAAAACAGATGGCCATAAACAAAAAACAAGAAATGTAATTAAATGTAAAAATATGTCGGGATTTTGGGATAGACCCGTGGGAAACAACCCGTATTCCAGCGGGCTGGAAAAAGGTAACATTATCAAGCTTCCAAAAAAGGGCAACCTCACACTATACAAAAATTGGAGACGAATAACTTTGGTTACCGCCAGAAAAAAATGTTCACGACCATCATACTGAAAACATTAACAAACAAAACTTGAATTTCGAGCTGATCAAGCGGGCTTAGACCAGAATCCTCCTGCATAGACCATACCAATACTTTGAGGGTAATAATGGAACCATCGGTTGAATGGAACACACCCTTATAGGTACATGGTTTTTGTCGATTTCGAACGTGTCTTTGACAGCTTATCTCATTCTGCTATATGGAAAATTTTAGAGCTAAATACATCGGAAAATTATATTCCGTTTGGAGTTTTTTAAAGTCATAACTCATTCTTTTAAATATCGGTCCACAACAAAAAGATTCCAATGATATTCAGTATATATTGATCTAAGTATTTACTGAATTATTATTTAACCCTTATCCGGGCAACACATTTTACTTACGTAACCGGGCAACCCGGGTCCGTTGGGCCCACCACTGTTCTTGAAGGTACTATTCATATTTACCCATATATTTCTTATATTCTTTTTTGATTTTTTATTAAAGTTAAATTTAAATTGTCTAGATTAAAAAAGGTGCTCTTATAGTATGCGGTCTACCTCGAGGGTGCTTACACTTAACTGGCTTTGAATATACTGCCTTGAAAGGACACCTTCCTCGATACGGAACAAGTTGCTCATCTACCGTTATATTTTTTCCTGGTAAATAGTTTTCTTCTCCAAGTTTTGGTTAACTTGATTCCACACATCGCGTATTGCTGCTAATTTGTCGTTCCTTCTTCGTTCAGACCTCGTGTCCTTATCGTCAAATCGAACTAATCTTATCAAATTTTTGAATCGTTTTAACCCATGGCAGCTTTTAATATAGTAGGTCCATAAAACTTACTCTAAAGTATATCTACATTATGGATGTTGGCACTCAGGTGCTGTTAGTATTAGTCAAATAAAGGCATATAGCTCTGTAGAGTTGCAATATTTCCAGTTCCCTATCCCCAGGACTTTTTCGGCTTCTCTATTTGTACACTTCACTATTTTGTTCACAATTTTTTCGTCCACAAACAAAATAAAGGAACCAACAGGATCATCTACATTTTGACCAGGGGCAAACATTACTTTGTGCACTTTGCTTTTTATTATGTCGCAGGATCGCATACGTCCTGTCAGTTGTAGTTGACTCTTCCAGTTAATTAAATCCTTAGTTTCAAAAATTACACACTCTGAAATCGGGGAACTTGTAGCTACACATTCTTCTTCATTGCCACTCAATACTACTTGCTGATCATCCTCTTCACTTGCTTCCGATGGTACAAGTTAAAATTTGTGCAATATATTAACAGAACCTAGGGGGTACTATCGAGTTTGTCCTTAGTCTTAAGTTTTTTAGTAGTAATTTAGGTTAGAAATAAGTTGCTCATTGATCACATTATTTGATCAGATTGTAATGTCCTTAAGCATCTTATTGGTGTTTAATAAATAAAAAAAAAACTTGCTTCCGAAAGATGATCTTCAATTTCAGAGTCACTTTCAATGCCACCTACTTCAGGAGATTCTTCATCATCGGAGTCCCATAAATTATTAGCAATATCTTGCAGTTCTGCAGCTGATAATGGATTTCGGGACGTTTTATTCGCACTATGTACTTTCACTGTAATTCAATCTAATTTTAGGAGCTTAGTTGTAGACACTAACATCGATATCAAACGACTGATAGCAGATGCATTATTTATTTCAAAAGATGTATAGGTACCCACCTAACAATATTATTGCATTTCAACAATGATTATCAATTTTTAAAATTCATTTAGAATAGATATAACACCTATTGTAGACATCTCTTTGATGTTCATATAAAATAGATGATTACATTGTTTGTTACACATTTAGACTTTATTATTGGATTTTCGGAATCATAAAAGTCGTTTAGATAATCCACAAAAACATTACCTGACTGCCAGATTAACTTCTGTAACAAAGATTTAGACTTTAGGTGTAAATACAAATAGAGTTCATACAGTTTCAATACAAAATAGTAGTTTATACAATCATTATCTCTACTCATGTTGAATGTTTTTCTAAGAATGACATTAGAAGTACAGACATAGTCAAGTGTGAGTTTAAATGTTCTACTAAATTAATATAACTTCGTTAAACAATTGTATCGCCGTCTCACTCTGTCAATTATAAATATGTAACTGCGTATGTCTTGGATAACGTTTTTGCTTTGTAGAAAATACTTAATAATCTATCTCTCTCGTTTGTTATTTATAGAAAAAGGCAGCAAATCCAAAATAAGTGCTTGATATGATCGTTCATGGGCATTCTTTCATTTTTCCGACTGTATACAGTCTTTTATTTGACAGTATAGTTCTTCCACCGTCTTGTTTTCTTTTCGAATATTTTGTGGTGTTGCAGCCGATCTGAGTTTGTAAAAAAATTGGGTAGATTCATTCAAATCTTTACATAATTTATTTTAACTTTCGTCACTAATCCTGTTGCTCTTTGTATAATACGTAAAAATTTTCAGCCACAGAAGACTTGCACAATTCGGAAAAACGAAGTATCCTGAAAAACCCTCCCGAAGCTCCGGCAGTCCATCATCGAAACGGCTCACCTCCTCCGAAGAAATCGTCTCTGAAAAAATTTAACTCGTTTAACGCTCCCGCCGGTCGCAGGCCTATTCTAAAGGTCGAAACGTCGCCGGATAAAGACGACGAAGGCATCTCGTGCAACGATTCGGCCTCAAGTTCGGATTCCGATGCTTCGTCGAACGCGGCTCGCGAGGGCGCGAAGAGTGACGAACAAAGTGTCGGGAAGAAGGTGGGGAAATGGAGCGATAGCACTTCGGAGGGAGAATCTTCAGGAGGAAGGGAGGTTAGGAGTATCTTCCAAAACGAGAATAGACTGAAAATCAAGTAAGTGTAACCAGAATTTGTTTCCCAGTGTAATAGCCCGATCAGGGAACGCAAAATTACGACAACCTCTAAAAAAATAAAGGAAGGATGAAAATTTCTGAATAGGTAGTTGAAATTGTCTGTTATTATACAGGATGTCCAGAAACTCTACCGACAAACGAAGACAGGAGATGGCTCAGATAACTTTAAGACAATTTAACCCAATTCACCTAGTCCGAAAATGCTTCTTAAGGAAGCTAGAGCTCTTTGAAGATGGCGTCATGAAATTAGTTTTTCTTAAATACCTCCAGAACGCTTCTATTTAGAAAAACGAAAATTGGTATGCGTATTTACTTTTCAGAGATGAATCGATTCCATCCATTGCAAATTTCTAGTACCGGTCATAGGCGTCCGTTTTGGGTAGAGCAACGGGTATTTTATCGCATAACTTTTTTGTCCTTAACTTTTATGCATTTTTGACACCGGATTATTAAATTGTGAGGTATTCTAGTACTAAAAGCAACTCTTGCTTCAAGTCGGTAAGACACCATTTTATAGAAAAATCGATTTGAAAGTTTTTTGTTTTTGGAATTTGAAAAAAAATTGAAAGAACTTTTCAACATAAAACGAAGTATTTTACCAATATAAAGTAAGAGTATCTTTTAGTACTCATAATTTAATAATCTAGTGTCAAAAATGCTCAAAAATTCAAGACAAAAAAGTTATGCTATATAATAACTTTTGACCTACCCAAAACGGACGCCTATGATCAGTACTAGAAATTCGCAATTAATGAAATCGATTTACCTCTCGATCAAGAAAACGATTTACCTCTGGAATATAAATAAATGTACCAGTTTTCGTCTTTCTAAACAGTTTTTTTTTGAAATTTTTTTTTAATTCAAAAAGCGAAAAATTTTCTAATCGATTTTTCTGGAAAACGGTGTGTTCTTCCGATTTAAAACAAGAGTACCTTTTAGTACTAGAATACTTCACAATTTAATAATCCAATGCCAGAAATGCATAAAAGGTAAACATAAAAAGTTATGCGATAAAATAACCGTTGCCCTACCCAAAACGGACGCCTATGATCGGTACTAGAAATTTGCAATGGATGGATTAGATTTATATCTTGAAGATAAATACGCGTACCAATTTTTGTTTTTCTAAATAGAAGCGTTCTGGAGGTATTTAAGAAAAACTAATTACAAGACGCCATCTTCAAAGAGCTCTAGCTCCCTTAGGAAGCATTTTCGGACTAAGTGAATTGGGTTAAATTATCTTAAAATTATCTGAAGAATCTCTTGTCTTCGTTTGTCGGTAGAGTTTCTGGACACCCTGTATAAGAAAAAGTTTACAATTCTACATCTCCTCCATTTTACAAATTGGAAAATTTGGGGTGAAAAATGTTTTCTCGGGGGTGAAAAAATATATGTACGTTCAAAATAAGTCCGGAATTGGATAAAATGACTAATTCTAAATAACTTTTGTTCTATAGAGTTTTTTTACTAAGTCAATACCTTTCGAGTTATTTGCGAGTGAATGTGTTCATTTATAACAAAAAAAAAAAAAAATGTTTTTGGACGGTTTTTCGGAGATAACTCAAAAAGTAAGTATTTTAGCGAAAAAAATATTCTTAGTAAAAATATAGCTTATAAAAAATTGAAAAATATGGTGTATGCGTGAGGTCTGTAGACCCAGTAGAAGCAGAGTTGCAGCTAATGAAAGGTAGGTTTAAAAAAAGGTTTATTTTTGTTTTTTAAAAAAACTTTTGAACATTAAAATTAAGTGAGTTACGCTCAAAATATTGTTGGTCCCTTTTATTTTTTGGTAAAGAAATGGCGAAAATCACCCCTTAATTAGCTTCTCAAATAAAATTAATCGTTACCGCTTTATAAATTACTTTACTTATGTATTGTTTATATTATCTATAAGTTTCATTGGTTCAAAGTGCTCAGTTTTGAAAAAAATTGGGTTTAAAATCAAACATTTTTTTTTATTTTGAAAAAAATCGTAATTGTTTATGGAATTAACTTAAAAACAATTAGGAATACCAAAAATCTCAAAGAGTAATAAAATGTACGTTTTGCTTTTCTGAATATTTTTGATTTTTTGTTTTCTTATTAGACAAAAATTGGTTATGCTATGGCTGTTCAAAATTTGCCCAAACTCGTGATTAGTTACTCGTTCAAGCCATTTTAACTACAGCTTTTTCAAAACGAAGCACTTTGAACCGATGAAACTTACAGATCATATAAATAATACATAGACAAAGTAACTTGTGAAGTGGTAATGTTAAAATTTATATGTGATGTTAATTAGGGGGTGATTTTCGCGATTTTTTTACCAAAAAAAGGGACCAACAATATTTTGAGCTTAATTCACTTATTTTTAATATTACAAGTTTTTTTTAAAAAACAAAAATAAACCTTTTTTTAAACACTTTAAAAAAGTTAAAATAAATTTTCCCCTAAAAGTGCTCGGTTTTTGGGTTATTTCACATTGAAATATTCGATTTGGAATTTGACGAAGAAGAACCTACTTTTCATTAGCTGCAACTCTGCTTCTACTGGGTCTACAGACCTCATGTATACACCATTTATTTCAATTTTTATGGGTTATATTTTTGCTAAGAATATTTTTTTCGCTAAAATACTTACTTTTTGAGTTATCTCGGAAAAACCGTCCAAAAACATGTTCTAGGTATTTTGTTAAACATGAACTTATTCACTCGCAAATAACTCGAAAAGTATTGACTTTAAAACTTAGTGAAAAAACTCTATAGAAAAAAAGTTGTTTAGAATTAGTCATTTTATCCAATTCCGGTCTTATTTTGAATGTATTTTTTTTCATCTTCGAGAGGGGATGTAGAATTGTAAACTTTTACAATTTCAACTACCTATTTCCTAATTTTCATCCTTCCTTATTTTTTTTGGGGTCAGATTGTTCTTTGATCGTGGTATAAGAAATCTTTCGTTCTCCGGATCTTTGGGTTTCTTTTTGCTTTTATAGATGTCGCTGTTGCGTCTTTTACAAATTATTTTTGATAATTTTGCTAACATGACAGGGAGATGTGGTTTCGATCCAAAGTGCATCACGGGCTGTTCTGAAAAGTTCAAGAGAGCGAAATAGTGTCGAAAACAGAACCTTGCAAAATGGACACAAGTCCGGTTTTATTTTTTTTTCTGGTATATCAAGGGGTGCTTATTACGAAACTAACTTTTTCTTAAAAAATTTCGCCCCGGAACCCCCTTTTCACCCCTTTAAAGGGGGTAATTTGTGGTTTTTGCGGAACGTAGCCCTTCCTGTACCTTTTGCAAAAAATTTCTTTTATAGAAATATGAAGAGGACTGTATTTTCTACGATTTATTTCCCAACAGCATATGTCTATCACCCACCACCCACCGTTTAGTGGGGGTTGGGCCCCAAAGTTGACAATTTTTAAAAAAAGATGTTTTAAAAAAAATATTCTTCCCTAACTGTAATGGAAATTAAGAAGAAATCCTGCGGCAATTATTCACAAATAAATGATTGATTTTTTGGTATAGGTTTCACTTAAGGCCATGGGTATATAATTCGCAAATATTTTACTGCTGTCCCTACTTTTTCTGTCTTTACACGGCAAATTACTTGTAGTAAAATTCACACTGGTATGGATATGTAAACATTACTAGAATGTCATTCTACTTGAAAATGTCATCATTAACTTAAAGAGATGGCTTTTGAATGTTCTTGGATAACTGTTATTTGTATAATTGCAAATTATTAATTCAGTTAATAAATGTAATAATTTTTTCACTAACTATGTATTCAGTGATTGTAATAATTTATATGTACAACAAAAACTAATACTCAATCGAGAAAAGAGGAAAAGTGTTAAAATGATTTTTTAATAATATATTGTTACTATGGAACGCTTACAATTTTGAACATCTTTAACAACAAAATACTTGGATCACAGAATATATTATTATCCTGATGTATTCTCTGCTTGGATCTTCCACAAATAATACACAATAAATAACTTTTTATTAAGTTCACGTCTTAAATCAATTATTTGTCAAATACACTATATATCAATATTATTTAATCAACAACTCAAAATATTCCCGATGCCATGTCAAATATTTAAAATTGTCACTGATTGTCAATGTCTTACTGACAATATGCTGACAATATTCTATTCGACTGAGTGCGTTGTAAGACAAAGATAGATTTGGAAAATAAAAAGCTTACTTTGAATAAAATATTTTTCGGGACTTTCGGCCCTCACTAATAACGTAATCTTTCATTCTGCGTTTATATTTTTCAAAAATACTTTTCAGGATTCGAAAAAAATGAATCCCCATTTAAATAGCATTGCAGCCGAAAATACGTACCCATCCTCTTAAGGGTAATTGCCGTGTTTTTAATTACAGGGTGTTACATTTTAAAAAACCCCTTTTTATACCATCTGAACCCTTTATGCTAGAGTAAAAAGACTTTCAACGATTACCCATGTACTGGTGCTATTTACAAATTTGTATAATGGACCCCCATTTTTTCCCAGGAACCACCAAAAAAAAAAAGAATAATTAATAAAGAAAGTGATTTTCTTGGAATCCTTCACACACAATGCCCTTTATTAATATACTTCATATATAATTTTGTGCATGTTATTATTATCCATGCATGGACACCAAAAGCGATTTCCTAGTGCAATCCCTGTAGCCAAACAAAATTAATAAAATGGGAGGTTGAAAAAAATTTTTTTTTTGCTTTTTGATCCATATGATCATATGCTTCATCAATAGTGTTTTTCAAAACTATATATGGTTATTGCAACATCCCTGCGGAAACCACCCGTATCTTTGAAAATATACTGCAGAAACTACCCCTATCCCTTGGCGAGCATGATTTTACGATTTTCTCATTACCTATGCAATCTTTTTAAAAAAAAATTATACAAGGTTAAAGACTACTATTTACCCTAAAAATTAGGTCCTATTCATTTTTTTCGTATAAGCAACCCTTACGGCACAGTGGCGCCGTAAACCTCAGATATGCATGACACCTCGCGTCATGAAAAAGAGGCCACCTAGAATTGTATAAGAATTTTTCAATAACTTTAAGTTTATACAATTTATTCTATTGTATCTAAACTCCACAATGCAGAAACACTTTTAGTGTCTTTTAGGCACCGATAAACGGTGCTGACAGGTCAATTAAGGGTAAAAAGTTAGCAGAATTGATATCAGTTTTAAGACTTCGGATAATGCACGTGTTGTTTGTACCTTATTTTTCTTGGAATATGGCTATTCTGTTTTTCAGAAATCTTTCACTAGTGTACAGTTGTTCAAAGAGTGAACTTGTGCAATTTTTAAATTAAAACTATGGGTGAGAGATTTGCTAGATCTGTTCAAATTGTTCCTTTGATTGGTAATGGGATAAGTCAAAGAAAAGTGCCCAGACAGCTTGGAGTCAGTCGTTGTATGGTCCAAAAAACTTACCAACGATTTGTAGAGACTAGATCTCACGAACGACGACCAGAATTAGGCCCGAGAAAAATCACGACGGCCAGAGAAGACCGTTCTTTACAACGCAGTTCTTTGCAAAATCGGTTCTTTACGGCTAGAGCAATCCAAAACCGTTTTCAAAATGCTCACGGGTGGACATTAAGCACTTCTACTGTGAGAAGAAGGTTGAGGGAATTTGGTCAAATAGCTCGCAGTCCAACAACAGGACCTTTGTTAACAGCAGCACATCGACAACGCCGACTACAGTTTGCTAGAGACCACGAGCATTGGACGATAGAAGATTGGAAGAATGTTTTGTTTAGTGATGAGTCCAGGATGGTTCTTTATGGCTCAGGTGGTTGCAACAAAACCTACAGAAGACGTGGGGAACGATATGCTGCTTGTTTTCGGCGAGCACGTGTTGCTTTTGGAGGAGGTTCGGTAATGTTTTAGGCAGGCATTTCATTCGAAGGCCGTACTGATCTCGTATTTATCGATAGAGGAGCGTTGAATGCTCATCGATACATTACCGAAATTCTAGACGAGCATGTACTGTTTTTTGCTGGGTTTGTAAGCGAAAACTTTATTTTCATGCAAGACAACGCGCGGTCTCACGTAGCCAGGATGGTAACACAATACCTGGAAACCGTCGTGTGCCAAAAATAAATCGGCCGGCTCAAAGTCCAGATTTAAACCCGATTGAACATGTTTGGGACCAATTCATACGAAGAGTAAGAAACAGAATACCTGCTCCAATAAATCGTGATCAGCTTCGGTTGGCGCTCATGGAAGAATGGGAAGCTTTTTCTCAAGACAACATCCAGAATTTGATTAATTCAATGCCAAATCTAATGAGGAATGTAATTTACAATAGAGATGGTAATACAGAGTGTTAATAATCACGATTTAATTGTAATTTTTATAAAGAAAACAAAAAAAATGTACAATTTTAATTTTTTTTAATTTTCCAATACAATCATAATTTTGGAAGAAGTTTTTTTTGACATTTATTATTTAAGAAATGATTACATACTGCTTTAGAACATATTCCTGAACATTACACAGACATCTAATGACAATCAATTTCTTGTAGGATTCGTAAAAATTAAAAAATACTAAAAATTTTAGGTGGCCTCTTTTTCATGACGCGGAGTGTATGATTCGAAAGTTAACTGAAGAATACGAAAATTGAGGACTCACAATCAACATAAACCCAACGGAATGTATTAGAATAAAGGGTGATGAAAGAGACCCACTACTTTCGATTAGAGATATAAAAAATGCGAAAAATTTAAACACCTAGAGACAGTGATGGGGAAGAAAGATTTATAATAACTTCCTCTTCTTCTTCTTATACTTGTTGTAGATCTGTCGATGACGTTGAAGTATTTCCTGAGAGGTAGACTGCCAGCTATCTCTCCATCTTTTTGGTGGTCTGCCCGGTGGACGCTTGCCTGCTGGTTTTCCTTCTAGAGCAATTCTCCCCATCTGACTACATCTTGCACGCCACATTGTTCCCTGATGATGTTGTTTCGTATTCTATCTCTTCTTATCTTCCCTGCTATTGCCCTTAGTGTCTTCATTTCGGCTGTTCGTAGCATGCTTTTGGTTTTATTGGTGTCTTCTCTTGATTCAATGCCATAGGTCATAACAGGTCTGATGCAAGTTTTATAAATTCTAACTTTGCTGTCCATTCTCATATATGGGTTATTCCAGACCACGTCTCTCAAACATCCGGACAAGACAGCGGCCTTATTAATTTGTCCTCTTAGGTCCCTGGCTGGGTCATGATAACTTGATAACTCTACAGCTAGATATTTGAACTGGTTTAGCTGTTCTATGGGTTTTCCCTCTACCACGAGCTTGCATCTAGTGGGGCTTTCGCAATGGTAATGCATTTTGTTTTCTGCGTGGATATGTTCATGTTGAGTCGTCGACAGGGCCACGCCGTCCATAATGACAAAGAGGGGCGGTGCCCCCGGCGCCATACTAGAAAGACGCCGGTAGGTGCCGAAAAAATATTTTTACAGAAATTACCAGAAATATTAGTAATATTTTATTATCTTGTAAAATTGAAAGCTTACCAATCGTAGCAGTTAGTACCTGTGGTATTAGGTTGATCCCATAAGTGTACGAACCCTTATTTCTCTCATTAAACTGAACTATAAATTTATTCTCTGACAGTGTAATCGTTGTTTTTTTTTAAATATTTATAGTAGTATTCATAATAACTTATCGGTATATTATTTTCCTAACACATATAGTCCATTCACTCACAGTAAAATATTGCAAAACCTCCGAATTTTAAAGAACCCCTTGGATTGACATGAAATTTAGCATACACATAGCTAACATGTCAAAGAAAAAAACTGATGTTGTACCGATGTGGGCTCCTGGCCAATGGGTGAGTTTCACCCTTGCTCGGGGGTGAAAAATATACGTTCAAAATAAATCAGGAATTTGATAAACTGACTAATTCTAAGCCACTTTTGTTCTATAGCGTTTTTTCGTAAGGCAATACTTTTCGAGGTATTAGCGAGTAAATATATTCATTTTTCACCAAAAAAAATACATTGTTAGACGGTTATTCGCAAATAACTCAAAAAGTAAGTATTTTATCGAAAAAAACATTATTATCAAACATACAGCTTATGAAAAAGTGAAAAAAAACGAGGTCCGAGGTATGTAGACTCAGCAGAAGTAGAGTTGTCGCTAATGAAAAATAGGTTCATATTCGTCAAATTCCAAATCGAATATTTCAACGTGAAATAACCAAAAAACGAAGCATTTTTCGGGAAAAACTCATTGTGTAAAAAAACTTAATTTTTGTTTTTTTTAGTTTCTAGCATATTTTTTGCAAAAAAGCAAAAGTTTTTGTTAAAAAAAACGTGAAAAATTAGTCGTTACCGCTTCACAAATTAAAACAATACATAATAAGGGATGATTTTAACAATTTTTCCCCAAAAAAAGAAAGCAACTTTATTTTAAACGTAGTAACTTGCCCACTTTTGATGCTAGAAACTTTTTAAAAACAAAAATAAAGCTGTTTTTAAACACTTTAAAAAAGTTGAGATGAATTTTTCATGAAAAGTGCTTCATTTTTTGGTTATTTCACATTGAAATATTTGATTTGGAATTTGACGAATAAGAACCTATTTTTCATTATCTTACAACACAGCTTTTACTGAGTCTACGGACCTTATGCATACCTACACAATTTTTTCCAATTTTTTGAAGGTATATTTTTGCTAAGAATAGTTTTTTTTATAAAATACTTACTTTCTGGGTTTTTTTGCGAATAACCGTCTAAAAACGTTATTTTTTTTTTGTTGAAAAATGAACATGTTCACTAGTAAATAATTTGAAAAGTATTAACTTAGTGAAAAAAGCTTCATAGAACAAAAGCTGCTTAGAATTAATCAGTTTATCAACTTTCGGACCTTTCTTGAATATGTATATTTTTGCACCCCCCAGAACGGGTGGAACTCACCCTAGGAAAAAAGCACACATCGGCACAATAGTATGTGCCAAATTTCATGTCAATCCTTTCCTCAATTTCATTAAAGCGGTCCTTTAAAGTTCAGAGCAAAAACCGTGAGTAAATGGATTATAAATAAAAAATAGTTTGTATATATTCGCTCCGTGTATGACTGACGCGACATCTAGCGCTTTTACCTGACATTTTTGGATCTCACAATTTAAAGTTAAGCATAAATAGGAACACTTATTTACCATTTTTGATAAAATTTGTTATACAAACGATGACAATTACATTACAAAGATACCTCCAATATTGTAATATATCGCCACTACTCACGCTGGCATCGTTTCAAGGTACCCCCAACCCCCACCATGGTCACGCACGGAGCGAATACCGCATACCCATTCACTAAGTTGCAAAAAACTACTTACAAAGGGAGGAGTAAAGGGGCGCCTAAAATTACTTGCCCCGGGGCGCTTGACAGCCTTGGCGCGGCCCTGGTCGTCGACATGCTTGATAGAATCGATAAAGTTGTCTTTGTAGGTCATCCTCGTTCTCTGCAATCAGGGCTGCATCATCCGCATAGCACACTATACTGATTCTACTGTGGCCGAGTCTGTATCCTAGTTGTAGCGATTCCACATCTTCTATTATTTCATCCAATAGCATATTGAATAGAAATGGACTGAGGCTGTCTCCCTGCCTGATTCCTCCTGGTGTTAGTATGTTGGCCGTAGTGGTGTAGTTTGTTTTAATTTTTGTCTTATTGTTATAATAATAGTGTTATAATAATGTAGATACAATATAATCCAACCAGCTTTTATAGTACGGACATGTAATGCGAATGAAAGAGGAACGATGGTCAAAAGAAGCCTTAAACTATGGTCCATAGAATAGAAGAAGGAGAGGAAGATCAATATTAGAATGGAGAGAAGGAATTAGGAATGGGCTGATCGAAAAACATGGAGATTGAAATGCGTGGTATGGCAGAGGTTGTAGGGCTTCATAGATATACACATGTAAAACCGTAAAGGATATGGCCTTCAGACTTTTTAAATGGAAATCTCATGTCCTTACTATAAAGAATATAACCAAAAATACATAAGAATGGACATTCCCCTTTTTATTACAAGCTACAAATACATATATTGTATGTAAACCAGATCCGACACAGATCTTCAAAACTATATGGTGGCGAAAAAGGAAGCGAAAGTAGCAGTAGCAAAAGCCAAAGCAGAAGCGTATTCAAACCTATACGATCAACTTGATACCAGGGAAGGCGAAACGAAGATATATAAAATAGCCAAACAGAGAGCAAAGAAAGCAAAAGATTTTAATCAGATTAGATGTATCCGAGATGAAATTAATAAAATACTAGTTCACGAAAGGGATGTCAAAAAGAGATGGAGAAAGTACTTTGACAGCTTATTAAATGAAGAATTTGACAGACAGCCTGTAGAGTCAACGGAGACAGTAGCAGCAATGGTCACCAAAATAACCAACGAGGAAGTGGCTCAAGCGCTTCAAAAAATAAAGAAAGGAAAAGCGGTAGGACCAGATGATATTCCTGGGGAAGTATGGAGAGCATTGGGAGAGACAGGAACAAGGTGGCTATCAGGTCTATTTAATAGAATTATGGAAGTCGGACAAATGCCAGACGAATGGAGAAGCAGTATACTGGTACCTGTTTACAAAAACAAGGGAGATATACAACAATGTACAAACTACAGGGCTATAAAACTGCTTAGCCACACCATGAAAATATGGGAAAGAGTAATTGACAGACGGATACGTGAAGAGACCGAAATATCCGAGAATCAATTTGGCTTTATGCAGGGTAGATCAACAACAGATGCAGTTTTCATTATAAGACAGTTGATGGAAAAATACAGGAGTAAAGAAACAAACGCTCATATGGTATTCATTGATCTTGAGAAAGCATATGATAGAGTTCCTCGAGAGATTCTGTGGTGGGCACTCAATAAGAAAGGAGTCCCTGGTAAATATGTAAAGATTGTGAGAGATATGTATGAGGGAGTAACGACTAGTGTTAGGACAGGTGTGGGAGAGACTGATACATTTCATATGAAAGTAGGATTGCACCAAAGCTCTGTGCTTAGTCCGTATTTATTCTCATTAGTTTTGGACCAGATAACAGCAAAACTACAGGGTAACACTCCATGGTGCTTAATGTATGCTGATGATGTCGTGTTAGTAGGAAATAGTGAAAGAGACTTAGAACAAAAACTGGAACAGTGGAGACAAGCTCTGGAGGAAAAAGGTTTAAAACTTAGTAGGACAAAAACAGAGTATTTGGAATGTTCATTTAAAGATGGAGCTACTACAAATAAAATGGTATCTTTGGATGGTGAAATGATTGTGAAAAGCAATAGTTTTAAGTACTTAGGATCGGTATTACAGAGTAATGGAGAAATAGATGGAGATGCATGCAGTAGAATTAGGGCTGGATGGATGAAGTGGAAAGAAGCGAGTGGTGTGTTGTGTGACAGAAAAATTCCAATGAAGCTGAAGGGAAAATTCTATAAAACAGCCATAAGACCGGCTATGATGTACGGAACTGAATGTTGGGCAGTGAAAAAGAAAGAGGAACAACGAATGCATGTGGCGGAAATGAGAATGCTTAGATGGATGAGTGGAGTGACAAAGAAGGATAAAATTAGAAATGAGTATATTAGGGGAAGTCTAGGTGTGGCACCAATTGATGCCAAAATGAGAGAGCATAGGTTAAGATGGTTTGGTCATGTTCAACGTCGAGACGTTGATCACCCAATACGGAGAATAGCTGAAGTGCAGATTCCGTGAAGGAGTAGGAGAGGAAGACCAAAGAAGACCTGGGGGAGGCGATAAGGCAGGACATGTTGGTAAAGGGGATTAACATTGATATGACCCAAGATAGAATTGTGTGGAGAAATGCAATTAGGGAAGCCGACCCCGCATAGTGATAAGGCAAAGAGAATGATGATGAAATACATATATTGTATATTAAAATCTATTTATAAAATAGTTCGAATATCGAAAAATCATTTAAAAATTCATTAAGGTCAATAGGAAAGGCATACATTTTTGGGACAAACTGTATAAGTATATTTTATTATTGATAATATTCTCTTAATATTTCTAGGTATTTCTATTGAATATATCCGTTTAAAACTATAAGTATTTAGCAACCAAAAAAGTTATCGGTAAAGCAAAAAAATCTGGTTTCAATATTTCCTCTTTTTATTTTACTGGTTCACCATTAAAAATCGTTTATCTATACATTAATATTCAGTGCTAGCTATTGAAATACGAAGCTTCAAACACCAGAAACATTATTGTGTCTTGTTCAACGAGTATATTAACACCTTATCGGACCATACCAAGAAAAACCTTTTAGCAGCGCAGAAGAAATTTTAGGAAGATTTTAAGTTTTTCGTTTTAAGCAGTTTTAGCATATGCACCATGGATGATTTAAATATCGAGTTGATCAAGAAAGCTCTTACCAAATACATCGGCGAACACAGAATGATCGCAAATATAGAAGTCCAGAAGTACAGCGGTCCCGTGGGGAACTATCTATGCGATAAATTTAAAATGGAAGTCAAGGTCAAGAATAAGGAATTCAAGCAAGATTTGGATCTGGTAGCCAAATGTTCGATTCACGATAAAGGTCCGGAATTTGCACGCCAAACGGCTCTATTGATCAAAAACGAAATTTTATGCTACGAAACGATCATTCCATGCTTACGAGAATTCAGAGTAAAGTACAAATTTCCAGATTTTGAGTGTTTTCCCGATTATATTGCTTCCCACTGTAATTTAACGGAACAAAATCCAACCGGAACTGAAGCAGTATTGATTTTAGAAAATTTATGTCCAAAAGGTATGGTTTAAATATTTTTTTTTATTGAAAATTAGGGTATGTTCATACTATCACTTCGATCTCGATTCGGTACCGGTACGATATATTGTGACGTTGGTCACGTCCACATTCTACTATCGCTCTAATTCTTTTTCCTGTATTTTTTAGTAACATTAATTGGTACATATTTTTTAAATATTAAAAAATTCAGAGTTTCATATGAAAGATGTTATTCACAAGAAAAGAGAATTTCGGTTATAGATTCATTTGTATTAGTCCATGTGGTGAGACCACTCCCATCTGAAAAAATTTCCGATTCGGTTTCTTTGTGGATTCCTATTCAAAAATGTCCCATTTAAACAAATCTGAAGGGTGTCGGGCGGAATTTTTGGGCAGAAATTGTTTAAACAATTTTTTTAAACAAACACAAAAGATCACCTTTTTTTGCTCTAGAACATATTTTTTTAGGTTTCTTGGGCCATTCTAAACGAGAAAGGTATCTTGCGATTTTTCTCGAAAATTGATAGTTTTCGAGTTATAGGGGATTTAAAATCTAAAAAATGCGAAAATACGAATTTTTGAGGCTTAAAAACTTATATTTAAAATAGTATTTTTGAGGTTTCCAAGTACTTAAATTGCAGTTTAAACATTCATTTTCATGATTCTGAAGAGTGATCGGATCTAACTTCAATTTACACCGTTGTTATTTAATTGTTAAATATGCGTGTCCATTTGATTTTTTTGCCGGTGCGGCGCGCTCTATTTCAACAATCTCCTATTTTCCTCCGAAAAATATATTTTTAGATTCTTTGGGACATTCTAAATAAAATAGGTTTCTTGTCATTTTTGTAAAAAGTTAATAGTTTTAAAATTATAAGCGATTTAAAATCCGAAAAAAGCGAAAATACACATTTTCGGATTTTAAATCGCTTATAACTTTAAAACTATTAACTTTTGAGAAAAATGACAAAAAACTTTTTTATTTAGAATGTCCCAAAGAATCTAAAAAAATATTTTTCGGAGGAAAATAGGAGATTGTTGAAATAGAGCACACCGCACCGGCAAAAAAATCGGATTGACACGCATATTTAACAATCAAATAACAACGGTGTATATTAAGGTTAGACCCGATAACTCTTGAGAATCTTGAAAACGAATGTTTAAGCTACAATATAAGTACTTGGCAACCTCAAAAATACTATTTTAAATATGAGTTTTTAAGCCTCGAAAATGCGTATTTTCTGATTTTTTAGATCTTAAATCGTCTATAACTCGAAAACTATCAATTTTTGAGAAAAATTGCAAGATACCTTTCTTGTTTAGAATGGCCCAAGAAACCTAAAAAAATATGTTCTATAGCAAAAAATGGTGATATTTTGTATTTGTTTAAAAAAATTGTTCAAATAATTTCTGCCCAAAAATTCCGCCCGGCACCCTTCAGATTTGTTTAAAGGCGACATTTTTAAATAGGAATCCACAAAAAAACCAAATCAGAAATTTTTTCAGACACGAGCGGTCTCACCACATGGACTAATAGGTTTTAATAATAAAGGTAACATTTTTTGTTAACCGACTTGAATATATACGACTATATAGTTAAATATTTTTGGCATTATTTTTTAAGTTTTTGTGTTACATTTTTAAATAATTCTACTAACAGCTCAACAGGCCTTGAAGGCCTAGTACTGAAAACTAAAATTTTTGATTACAGTTACTATTTACATTTTTTATTTACATAAAATACATTTAAGGGCATGTTCTCTTTTTTTTTCACCCCTCTAACTTATTAAAATAAGCATTATACAAGTTTTCAGGAACTTTCGGCCCTCGATAATAATGCAATCTTTCATTCTGCGTTTAAATTTGGAAAAATACTTAGTTTTCTCAGGATTCGAAAAAAATAATGGATTTAAAACACATTGGAGCGACATTTTGCACCTAAGGCCTTATATTTCATATAGTCTTTCCATACATTACTTAACTCCTTTCTTCCATTGTTTTCTGTCGAATAATTTTTCTTTCCAATTCTCAATATTACTTTTTTGCAGGTCTTCATATACGCTGTTACCATCTCTTTCTTGGTCTACCTTTTCTTTTACGTTGTATTGCCTATGTTTGAATGTGTTCTAAATATCGTATGCCCTGTGCTTTCGTTATATAATTTTTCAAGTTCTTTGTTATTCCTTCTTCGTTTTTGATCATCTGTTTTTACACCTCGGTATATTGCTTTTTGTATTTCCTTCTCCCATCTTTTTAAAATCCGGTTTTTTAAGCACCCTTGTTTCGCATGAAGCTGTAGGCCTGATAACTGTTTTGCAGATTCTAGTTTTTGTTTTTCTTGAGACATTTGGATTTCATTAATGACCGTAATGCTCTATATAGTCTAAGAGCTAGTGAACCCTCCGACTAACGGTCGTCCTGTAAGGCTAGAAATTTTTCTAGTGATAATTCATAGCACACCAAGGCTAAAAACCATGACCTGGCAGGCCTCAGCGGCGCACGTGTATCTACCAGGTGAATCGAAAAGTGCAAATTTAGGGGGTAAAATAAACTTTCTCCTGTAAGGTTTAAATTTAAGTATGTTTTTGAGTAAGTCATTTAGAAGAAATATGTACAATGACAGGCGATTCTGAAGAGCATAAGACCTTGCCAGGCGAGGGGAAAGATTAGGGGTTTTTCCTAAAATTATTTTTTTTGCATCGAACAATTTTTTTTTTAGTTTTTTGAATCATTCCAAACAGAAAAAGTCTTTAGTAATTTTTCTCTAAAGTTAATAGTTTTTGTTATATAAGCGATTGAAAATTTTGAAAATTGCGAAATCGATCATTTTTAACCCCAAATCGAACATTTCAAAGTTGCCAAGATAGGTAGATATTTTTTAAACATTGATTGATGAAATCCCAAAGAGTTTTTGCAATACAATATCGGAAACACCTTTGTTTTTTAATTGCTAATCAAACGGGCGCGACACTGTAGTATAACAGTAAGGACGTTTGAGTTAGCATAAATTCATTATCTCGAGAATGGGCAAATTTCAAGAGAAATCCTCAGACAGGTCGATTTTTATTTTTAAATTAGGACTTTTTGGCATATATATAAAACTAGTGACTTCATCCATCTGAGCGTGATGACGTAATCGATGATTTTTTTAAATGAGAGTAGGGGTTGTGTGATAGCTCATTTGAAAGGTTATTTAATTCTCTATTCACTAATATAAACATTAACATAATTATTTATACAGGGTGTACAAAAAATTTTTTTTTATTAAATTAGCTTTGATTAAATTTGACAAATAGAAGAAAAAAATTTGTTGTACACCCTGTATAAATAATTATGTTAATGTTTATATTACTGAATAGAGAATTAAATAACCTTTCAAATGAGCTATCACACAACCCCTACTCTTATTTAAAAAAAAATCATCGATTACGTCATCACGCCGAGATGGATGACGTCACTAATATTATATATATATATATATATATATATATATATATATATATATATATATATACCAAAAAGTCCTAATTCAAAAATAAAAATCGACCTGTCTGAGAATTTCTCTTGAAATTTGCCCATTCTCGAGATAATGAATTTATGCAAACTCAAACGTCCTCACTTATACCATAGTGTCGCACCCGCTTGATTAGCAATTAAAAAAACAAAGTGGTTTTCGATATTTTATTGCAAAAAACTCTTCGGAATTTTATTAATCAATGTTTAAAGAATATCTACGTACCTTGGCAACATTGAAATTTTTAGATAAATGTCCGATTTAGGGTTAAAAATGGCCGATTTCGCAATTTTCAAAATTTTCAATCGCTTATATAACAAAAACTATTAACTTAAGAGAAAAATCACTAAAAACCTTTTCTGTTTGGAATGATTCAAAAAACCTAAAAAAAATTTGTTCGATGCAAAAAGAATAATTTTAGGAAAAACCCCTAATCTTTCCCCTCTCCTGGCAAGGTCTTATGCTCTTCAGAATCGCCTGTCATTGTACACATTTCTTCTAAATGACTTACTCAAACATACTTAAATTTAAACCTTACAGGAGAAAGTTTATTTTACCCCCTAAATTTGCACTTTTCGATTCACACGTGCACCGCTGAGGCCTGCCAGGTCATGGTTTTTAGCGTTGGTGTGCTACGAATTATCACTAGACAAATTTCTAGCCTTACAGGACGACCGTTAGTCGGAGGGTTCACTAGCTCTTAGACCTTTTTGTGTTCTTTTGCTGTTCTTGCCTTTATCTCCCCTTCCCCATATCCCTTTTCATCTAATTTTACACCCAGGCCAGTAAATTCTGAAACTCTTGTACATGCATGTATTTTTTCTTCTAACTTCAATGTGCAATTGTCTTCTCTTTCTGCATTATCATGTATTTTGACTGTTCCTTATTTATTAGAAGCCCAAATTAGCTGGCCGCTTTTATTATATTGTTTATTAATCCATTTATTCCGTTTATTTTGCTTTTTCCGATTATTTCTTTCAGTAATAGATTAAAAAGTCGTTGATAGTAGGTCTCCTTGTCACAATCCTTCCTCTTCTTCTTTTGTTTCGAAATTGTGTGATTTATGCCAGTTCCATGCTATTTCGTTTGTTGTGTTATCCATACTCATTTGACTTATCTACTCAGGTGCAAAAAAATCGATCCACTTGAAAATTTGGTCATTTTTGATGTCTCGAATTTCCTAAACCTGTTGTCCAAGTTTAGTGATTATTTACCATATTATAGCCTTGTTCATCAGCAATATCGCTGTAATAATATTGTTGCTAGACAGGTAAACTGTCATTGCATACCGAGTGTACGAATCAAACTGAGTTTTTTCTCAAAGTTCGCATCACCCTGTGGACTATTCTAGCATTTATAAAATACTGAAATTAAAACCCAACTATAGCCTCAGGTTTTCTTAACATTCTGTTTTTAGATTCATTCGCTATGTTGGATAATAAAAAAGTTAGGTATTTTAACAACTGGCCATGCTCGTCATCAGTACAGGGTGTTTCTAAATAAGTGCGACAAACTTTAAGGGGTAATTTTACATGAGAAAATAATGACAATTTTCTGTATAATCATATGTCCGCAAACGCTTCGTTTCCGAGATACGGGATGTTCAATATTTTTTTACAAACTGACAATTTATTTATTGCTTTAAAACCAGTTGAGATATGCAAAGCAAATTTGGTGGGTTTTAAGACGTAGTTATTGCACATTTTTTGACATACAATTAAGAATTTTGTATTCACCATTGGCGTACATACGGGTAATATGATCGGTCATAATACCCGTTTGCGAGCCAATGGTGAATATTAAATTTTTAATTGTATGTCAAAAAATGTGCAATAACTACTTAGGTCTTAAAACCCACCAAATTTGATTTGCGTATCTCAACTGGTTTTAAAGCAATAAACAAATCGTCAGTTTGTAAAAAAAAATTGAACATCCCGTATCTCGGAAACGAATGTTGTGCGGACATATGATTATACAGAAAATTGTCATTATTTTCTCATGTAAAATTACTCCTTAAAGTTTTTCGCACTTATTTAGAAACACCCTGTACTGATGACGAACATGGCCAGTTGTTAAAGTACGTAACTTTTTCATTATCCAACATAAGCGAATGAATCTAAAAACAGAATGTTAAGAAAACCTGTTGGGTTTTAATTTCAGTATTTTATAAATCCTAGAATAGTCCAGTGCTGCTTTTGTAACAATATAGGTTCCGGTACGCAATGTTCCGGGGGGTCTGGGGAGTGTTCATAAAGGGGGTTCACCCCCCGGGAACACTTTTTAAATTTACTCTTAATAAGGGCATTTTTAAGCTGTTTAGGATCAAGGCAAAAATTAATTAATTTGTCTATAATTTTGTTGTTTTTTTTTATTTTTTTCCCAAGAGGTCCCGATACGGCGTACCGGCGAGTACCGTCACAAAAACAGCACTGGAATAGTCCACAGGGTGATGCGAACTTTGGGAAAAAACACAGTTTGATTCGTACACCCCGTATACAATGACACTTTACCTGTCTAGAAAGAATATTATTACAGCGATATTATTAATGAATAGGGCTATAACATGGTAAAAAAATCACTTAAATCTGACAACAGGTTTAGGAAATTCGAGACATCAAAAATGACCAAATTTTTAAGTGGATCGATTTTTTGCACCGAGTGTATATTATATGACTATGTTATCCATATCACCTTGACGATTTTACTCGGTAGACCCACCTCTTTCATTTGTTCGTACATATGTTTTCTCTTTATCCTATCGTAGGCCTGCTTAAAGTAGACGAACAGGACATATACAGCAGTTTTATGATCGTAGCACGTAGTCTGGATTTCTTTTGGCACAAATATTCGGTCTATCGTCGACATCATCATCATCCAACCAATTCACGTCCACTGCTGGACATAGGTCTTCCCCAATTGTTTCCACACTTCACGGTTTTGTGCTGATTGTTGCCAGTGTTTACTAATCCGCCTGATAGCATCTGCCCATCGTGTAGGCGGCCTTCCTCTACTGCGTTTATCTTCTCTTGGTCTCCATACCATCAGCTTTCCTGTCCATCTTGAATCTTTCAGCCTGGCAACGTATCCTGCCCAGTTCCATTTAAGCCTGGTGATACGTTCTATAACATCTGCGATACCGGTTCTTTGTCTGAGATCTTCATTTCTTATTTTATCCCGTAGGGTTACACCCAGCATGGATCTTTTCATACGCCTTTGAGCAATCCGCATTTTCGACGCTGTTGCTTTGGTTAGAGTCAGTGTCTCTGCTCCATATGTCATTAACGGCAGCACACATTGATCAAACACTTTTCTTTTCAAACCGATCGGTATACTGCTCCTAAATATGTCTCTCAGAGCTCCGTAGGCTGCCCAAGCAAGAGTTAATCTTCATTTTATTTCGCATGTTTGGTTATCTCTGCCAATTCTAATTTCATGACCCAAGTAAATGTACTTTTCCACTAGTTCTACTTCTTGTTCACGTATAACCAGCTGTCCACTAGTAATCAGATTAGTCATAAATTTAGTTTTAGAAAAGTTCATTTTCAGGCCTATTTTCCAGCAGATAGCGTCTAACTCATTTAGCATTGCCTTTACTTCTCCTAGGTCATCAGTTATAAGGACTATGGCATCTGCAAAACGAATATGATTTAACTTTTCTCCATCTATTGTGATCTCTTTATTGTCCCAGTTGAGCATCTTAAAGGCATATTCCAGAACAGTTATGAATAGTTTTGGCGAGAGTGTGTCGCCTTGTCTTACGCTGCGTTCTATGCTTATTGGTTTGATTTTAACATGTAACTTAACACTCATTTGTCGTCGACATACTGCTTCTAAATCCGGCCTGGTATTCGCCCAGTATCTTTTCCGCGTATTTATTTAGCTTTTTCCTGATGATTCTTGTCAAGATCTTGTAAACTACTTATAGCATAGATGTCTCTATAATGTTCTCATCTCATTTTGTCACCTTTTGTGGGTATTGGGTGTATCCTTGCTATGTCTGACTCCCTTGGCATATTTTCAGTTTCCAATATGCTTTTTATTAGGTTATAATATCTCTTGATGTAGCCTTTTCCCTCCTACTTTTATCATTTCCGCCGATATTTTTGTTATTCCTGGACTTTTACTGTTTTTAGCCCCTTTATTTAAATTCTATATTTCTTCCTTTATAGGTACTTCTACTACTATAATGTGATCCTTACCCGTCAATTTCAAGGGTTGTTTCCCTTTTTAAAAATTTCCTTTTTAACAGTTGTGTAAAGTAATTTTGCTAATTTTTCAATATTTTCCCTGGTTCATTTATTAATATCCCTTTTTATACAGTGCATTCGTAAAGTGTGGAAACGGTATATTATCTCATGACTTAATTATTTTCAGAGTTAAAGATTTGACATAACGATTTTTATTTTTAAATTATGATTTTTTGACGTATATCCCATAATAGTGACCATCGATTTGGGCGTGATGACGTCATCTATGATTTTTTTTAAATGGGAATAGGAGTCGTGTGGGATCTCATTTGAAAGGCGATTCAATTCTCTATTCAGTAATATAAACATTAACATCATTATTTATACCGGGTGACCAAAAAATAATTTTTGAATTAAAATAATTGATGCAAAAAGAAGAATGTATGTAATTTATTTAACTCAAAATACATTTTACTGCTGTCGGAAAAGAAAAAATGCTTATTTGACAAATAAACATTGCTTTTCGCTTAAATTAGATGTTCAAATTGTCAAGAGGGAGGTGTGTGGCTGTTTGACATTTAATTTAAGCGAAAAGCAATATTTATTTATGAAATAAACATTTTTTTATATTATGTGGCATCAGTAAAATGTATTTTGAGTTAAATAAATTACATACATTCTTCTTTTTGCGTCAATTATTTTAATTCAAAAATGTTTTTTGGCCACCCTGTATAAATATTGATGTTAATGTTTATATTACTGAATAGAGAATTGAATCGTCTTTCAAATGAGCTACCATACGACCCCTATCCCCATTTAAAAAAATCATCGATGCCGTCATCACGCCGAAATCGATGACGTCACTATTATGTACTATAATATGTCAAAAAATCATCTAAAAATGAAAATCGACCTGTCAGAGCTTTAACTCTGAAAATAATTAAGTCATGAGATAATAAACCGTTTCCACACTTTACGAATGCACTGTATAATATCCATTATTCATGTGTGGGTTATTTTTCTAATATTCTCTTTCCATTTTTCTTGTTTCCTGGTTAAAGGATCTAATTTTCTTTTCTTTTGGAATTTTTCTTCTATCTCTTTGAGTTTGTTCCGCCGTATTTTCTTTTTTTTTGTTTTTGCATGTTCTCTTCATAATTCTCCTCCATTATCTGTATTCTTGTCTGCTACTGTCACTATTGTTTGTTAAATTTTTGAGGTGTAAATATTTTACGGCTATCCCTAATTTTTCTGTCTTTACACGGCAAATTACGTGTAGTAAAATTCTCACTGGTATGGATATGTAAACATTACTTGACAATGTCATCATTAACTTTAAAGAGATGGCTTTTGAATGTTCTTGGATAACTCTTACTTGTATAATTGCTTAAATTATTAATTCAGTTAATTAATATGATAATTTTTTCACTAACTATGTATTCAGTGATTGTAATAATTTATATACTGTACAACAAAAACTAATACTCAATTGAGAAAAGAGGAAAAGTGATAAAGTAATTTTTTAATAATACCTATATTATTATACTATGGAACGCTTACAAATTTGAACATTTTTAAGAACAAAATATTTGGATCACAGAATATATCCTGGTGTATTCTCTGCTTGGATCTTTCATAAATAATAAACAATAAATAACTTTTTATTAAGTTCACGTCTTAAATCAATTATTTATCAAATACACTATCAATATTATTTAATAAACAACTCAAAATATTCCCGATGCCATGTCAAATATTTCAAATTGTCACTGTCTTGTCACCACATTCTACTCAATTCAGTGCGTTCTATGACAAAGATAGCGAATATTCGATTTGGAAAATATCACCACGGATCCATTTTTTTCGAATCCTGAAAAAACTAATAAATATTTTAAAAAAATTTAAACGCAGAATGAAAGACTAAATTATTATCGAGGGCCAAAAGTCCCTTAGAATAAATAAAAAGTTTCTTTTGAATGAGATATTAAAAATTAAAAATCACACTACATTTTCTCTTAGCTTTTCACCCATGTAACTTATTAAAACAAACATTATAGAAGTCTTCAGGGACTTTCGGCCCTCGGCAATAATGTGTTCTCTCATTCTGCGTTTAAATTTTTCAAAAATATGTATTAGTTTTCTCAGGATTCGAAAAAAATGATTCCCATTTAAATGTCATTGGAGCCGAAACTTTGTACCGATCCCCTTAAGTTTCTTTACTTGTATTTAAAAATGCTTCTTTTATGCTTCCCACTTTTCTGCCGGTTCAAATGTTTGTTTTTCATTTAGTCTGTTGGTTATACTTTCTTCGTACTTCATCTGTGTTGTATATCTCTATATTATGTAAGAATATTTTACTGGAGCTAGATGGTATCGAGAACAGAGCGGTAGTATAAAAATAGACTCTGCCAGCTTTGATTAAAATCAATTTAAATATTAAGTTAGTTATCGTACAAAAAACTCAAGTTATACAGGGTGTCCAGAAACTCTCCCGACAAACGAAGATTGGAGATTCTTCAGATAATTTTAAGTAGTGTAACCCAATTCTCCTAGTCCGAAAATGTTTCCTAAGGGAGCAGAGCTCTTTGAATATGGCGTCTGGGAATTAGTTTTTATTAAATATCTCCAGAACGCTTCTATTTAGAAAAACAAAAACTGGTACACTTATTTATCTTTCAAGAATAAATCGATTCCATCAATTACGAATTTCTAGTACCGGTCATAGGCGCCCGTTTTGGGTAGGGCAACGGTTATTTTATCGCATAACTTTTTTGTCTTTAACTTCTAAGCATTTTTGGCACTGGATTATTAAATTGTAAGGTATTCTAGTACTAAGAGGTACTCTTGCTTTAAGTCGGTAGGATATAACGTTTTCTAGAAAAATCGATTTGAAAATTTTTCGTTTGTTGAATATGAAAAAAAAAAAATTCAAAGAAAAACTGTTTAGAAAAACGAAAACTGGTACGTTTATTTATCTTCTAGAGATAAATCGATTTTCCCAAATGCGAAATTCTAGTACCGGTCATATGCGTCCGTTTTGGGTAGGTCAACGGTTATTTTATCGCATAATTTTTTGTCTTTAATTTTTAAGCATTTTTGTCACTTGATGATTAAATTATGAGGTATTGTAGTACTAAAAGTTACTCTTGCTTTTAGTTAATAAAATACACCGTCTTTTTGTGAAAATTTATTTCAAATTTTTTTCAAATTCATAAGACGAACAATTTTCAAATCGATTTTTCTAGAAAACGGTTCTTGCTACCAACTTAAAGCAGGAGTACCTTTTTGTACTAGAATACCTCACAATTGAATAATCTAGTATAAAAAATGCTTAGAAGTTAAAGACAAAAAAGGTATGCGATAAAATAACCGTTGCCCTACCCACAACGGACGCCTATGACTGGTACTAGAAATTCGCAATTAATGTAATCGATTTCTCTCGAGAAGATAAATAAGCGTACCAGTTTTCGTTTTTCTAAATAACAGTGTTCTGGAGATATTTAAGAAAAACTAATTCCAAGACGCCATCTTCAAAGAGCTCTAGCCTTCTTAGGAAGCATTTTCGAACTAGATGAATTGGGTTAAATTGTCTTAAAATTATCTGAAGTATCTCTGGTCTTCGTTTGTCGGGAGAGTTTCTGGACACCCTGTATAATGAAGTTACAAACTAAATATTTTTATTTTACCCTTTCTTTTAATCCATGCATTTTTTTAATTTTGTTTTGTCGTGTTTCAGTTTTTTTATTATTTTTTCTGGCCTATTTGGCATGAATCTTATTCCTATATTTCTTAGGTCTGGTTTTTTTCTTTCCCAATCCTTCCATGTCCAATTGTTCCTGTCGCCACTTTACCATTGCGTTTTGACATCCATTTCATGAACTAGTATTTTATAATTTTATTCTCTGATACACCTAATCTGATTAAATCTTTCGTTGTATTTGCTCCATATTTGGCTATTTTACATAAATATCTTTGTTTCGCCTTCCCTGGTATCAAGTTGATCCATTGAGCGTATTGATTTGTATACGCTTTTGAAGATATGTGTTACAACATATTTTCTTACCTCTGTATATTATAATTTTCTCTTTATTTTTTATTGAACTCCTTTTGACCGCCACCAGGTCTCTTTGTTCTCACACTTTCCTGAGGATTTTCCAAAGCATTAAAGCAGTACATCTAATGATACTGGGCATATGCTTTCAAATTCCATTAGGGCTTTCCTACATCTTCCAGCACATTTTTTTCTACTATTATAGTCCATGTGGTGAGACCATTCCCTTCTGAAAAATTTCTAATTCGGTTTCTTTGCGGATTCCTATTCAAAAATGTTCCCTTTATACAAATCTGAGGGGTGCCGCGCGGTATTTTTGGGCAGAAATTGTTTAAACAATTTTTTTAAAGAAATACCAAAGATCGCGTTTTCTTGCTCTGGAACATATTTTTTTTAGGGTTTTTGGGTCATTCTAAACAAGAAAGCTATCTTGTGATTTTTCTCAAAAATTGATAGTTTTCGAGTTATAGTCGATTTAAAATCTGAAAAATGCGAAAATGCGCATTTTGTAGGCTTAAAAACTCATATTTATATTAGTAATTTTGAGGTTGCCAAGTACTTAAATTGTAGTTAAAACAGTCATTTTCAAGATTTTAAAGAGTTATCGGGTCTAACTTCAATTTAGACCGTTGTTATTTAAATTGTTAAATATTCGTGTCGATCCGATTTTTTGCCGGCAACTGATTGAGGTTGCCAGATACTTAAATTAAAGATTAAACATTCAGCTTCAAGATTCTGAAGAGTGATTGCGTCTAACCTTAATTTATACCGTTGTTTTTTAATTGTTAAATATGTGTGTTTATCCGATTTTTTTGCCGGTGCGGCGCGCTCTATTTCAACAATCTCCTATTTTCCTCCGAAAAATATTTTTTTTAGATTCTTTGGGACATTCTAAATAAAATAGGTTTCTTGTCATTTTTCTTAAAAGTTAATAGTTTTATACCTAGTTATAAGTGATTTAAAATCCGAAAAAACAAAAATACACATTTTCGGATTTTCAATCGCTTACAACTTTAAAACTATTACCTTTTGAGAAAAATTACAAGAAACCTATTTTATTTATAATGTCCCAAATAATCTAAAAAAAATATTTTTCGGAGGAAAATAGGAGATTGTTGAAATAGAGCGCGCCGCACCGGCAAAAAAATCGGATAAACACACATATTTAACAATTAAAAAACAACGGTAGAAATTAAGGTTAGACGCAATCACTCTTCAGAATCTTGAAGCTGAATGGTTTAATCTTTAATTTAAGTATCTGGCAACCTCAAAAATACTAATTTAAATATGAGCTTTTAAGCCTCGAAAATGCGTATTTTTGCATTTTTCAGATTTTAAATCGCCTTTAAATTGAAAACTATCAATGTTTAAGAAAAATTACAAGATACCTTTTTTCTTTAGAATGACCAAAAAATCTAAAAAAATATGTTCCAGAGCAAAAAAAGGTAATCTTTTGTATTTGTTTAAAAATTGTTTAAACAATTTCTGCCCAAAAGTTCCGCCCGGCACCCTTCAGATTTGTTTAAAGGTGACATTTTTTAATAGGAATCCACAAAGAAACCGAATCAGAAATTTTTCCAGACGGGAGTGGTTTCACTTTAAGATTTCTATTTAAGATTTAAAGTTGCCCCACCTCAACTCCAGAGTGTGTGAGTCGTGTTTAGTATCGTTCGATAGATTTTTGAAAAATATTGCGAATATTGTGGTGTTCAGTTTTTCAATCCGATGTTCGTTTCGCGAAATAATTGACCATCGCGCTTCTTTTGACACACCCTATATAGGGTGAGGCAGATAAAGGGCCTATTAGAAATATCTCGAGAACTAAAGGTAAGAGAATAATGAAAATTGGAATACAGGGGTTTTGAGGTATGAACTATTTAATGACAGTATTTTGGTCTCTTTGCTACTTCCGGTTATACCGGAAGTTGATTGTAACTTCGTTTTTTTAAATGGGACACCCTGTATATTTTTACATTTTTGGATTCTGCTCGATGTCTTCTTTCTTAAAATATGAGGTTTTTTAATATTATACAGGGTAGTTTAAAAGATAATTACGGTTTTTTATAAATTTTGTAGCAAACTTCACACCCTGTAGAATTGTCCTGATTTGATATCAAAAACTCCATTTATGTTCAGGTGATTTTTAATATAGACTATTATTATTAAAAATTATTAATATAGCGAAATGTTTAATTTTAGTATACAGGGTTGGTCGAAACACGGAATAAGTATTATCTGAGTTGTCTTAAATGGAACAACCTGTATTTTAGTATTGTAATGAAATGATATTTTATAGTACTTGTTTATTTCTTAAGCATTCCCTATACCTAACTGCTTTAATTTGTATGGTATTCGTAGTTCTTTAAGCCAAACATTAATTGCAACAAAAATTACGTGAAATTTTATTAAGTTTGCCGTGAAAATAATCAATCATAAATAATTTTTTGAAAATAAGTACATGTTAATCTAGAATTATCCTTAATTTATTAATATTGGATAAGATACCAAAATGCCTACGTTGTTAAGATGTTGGTGCATAAGATATTAATTAAACCATACCATTAAACCATTTAAATAAAAACAAACCATATTCTACCCAGTTGGCTATGGCTTTGACACTAAACTTGATTAAACATTAGACATTATATTATTTTTATAGTTCCAGTTGCTTTGTTACCATTACTAATATAAATTTTTGTAATGGGGAACTGATTAGTAAAGTTTTTGTTTTAGGAGAGTATAACAAAAATGTACTACTAGCAATAAGAATTTATCATCTGCATCTCCCTGATAGATGACAGCCAAGAAGAGAAACTTTTCAAAAATTAGAAAACTTTTCAAAGTTTACTAGAATAGTTTCGACGTACTAGACACTTAGATTACGAGAACGTTCATACTAATATGCAGATTCTCAGTGACACTAACATTTAATTTATTTTAATCATTTAAACTAGTTTTTGTTCGATCAGATTTCTCGCAATCTAAACT
The DNA here is from genome assembly GCF_917563875.1 of Diabrotica virgifera virgifera. NCBI lineage: Eukaryota > Metazoa > Arthropoda > Insecta > Coleoptera > Chrysomelidae > Diabrotica > Diabrotica virgifera. The sequence goes on from NC_065444.1 coordinate 265,138,427, forward strand.
TCCAGTTCGTCGAAACCGCTCTAGTAAATTTTGAAAAGTTTCTCTTTTTGGTTGTCATCTATCATGGAATTGCTGATCATAAATTCTTATTGCTAGTAGCACATTTTATTTGTTATGCTCTCCTAGACCACAAAAACATCTGACTGAATCAGTTCCTCATTAGAAAAATTCATATTAGCAATGGTAGCAAAGCAACTGGAACTTCAAAAATAGTAGAATGTTTAAGCAAAGCAAATGTTTAAGCATATTTAGTGTCAAAGTCATAGCCAACTAGATAGAATATTGTATGTTTTTATTAATATTAAACACACCAACAATCTTAACTGCTTAGTTATTTTGATATATCAGCCAGTATTAATAAATTAAGGGTCATTCGAGATTAATATGTATTTATTTTCGAAAAATTATTTATGATTGAATATTTTCACGGCAAACCTAAGAAAATTTCACGTAATTTTTGTTGCAATTAATGTTTGGCTTAAAGAACTACGAATAACTTACAAATTAAAGCATTAAGGTATAGGGAATGCTTAAGAAATAAAAAAGTACTATAAAATATTCCGAGTTTAGACCAACCCTGTATAGTAAAATTAAACATTTCGTTATATTAATAATTTTTAATAATAATAGACTATATCAAAAATCACTTGAACATAAATGGAGTTTTTGATATCAAACCAGTACAATTCTACAGGGTGTGAAGTTTGCTACAAAATTTATAAAAAACCGTAATTATCTTTTAAACTACCCTGTATAATATTACAAAATCTCATATTTTAAGAAAGAAGACATCGAGCAGAATCCAAAAATGTAAAAATATACAGGGTGCTCTATTTGAAAAAACGAAGTTACAATCAACTTCCGGTATAACTGGAAGTAGCAAAGAGACCAAAATATTTTCATTAAATAGTTCATACCTCAAAACCCCTGTATTCCAATTTTCATGATTCTCTTACCTTTAGTTCTCAAGATATTTGTAATAGGCCCTTTATCTGCCTCACCCTGTATACAGGGTGCCCAGAAACTCTCCTGACAAGGAAGACCGAATATTCCTAAGATACTTTTAAGACAGTTTAACGACGTTCTACACCTTCGTTGAGGGGTATGCCTCTCAGAGGAAAGGGGGGAAACTTATATGCAAGCGAAAGTTGGTAACAATGCATTTATAGCAGAATACTCAAATCATATGTTTCAGTATTGAATACTTTATAAAAATAAATTATAATAAATTACGGAAATTACGGAGAAAATTAGGGAATTAATTATAATAAATAAATTAAAAATAAATGGTACGGTAAACAATCGTCATTTTTTAATATGATATTCCTTACGAAAAAACCTTTAAATTAAGCACAAATAGTTAAAAATCGTAAATTTGGGTCAAAAGTTATTAACTTTTTAAGAATTCCCATAAGAGCCCATGTTAAAACTTAACTTTGACCCTTAATAGTAATTAAACGGCACGGTAAAACAATTTTTAAAAAATCAAGTCTTAGTTTTTTGAAGTAAACTATAACATACTAAAATTTCATGCAAATCCTTAATTCTTTGCCGAAGGTGTAGAACGTCGTTAACCTAATTCACGTAGTCCGAAAATGCTTCCTAAGGGAGCTAGAGCTCTTTGAAGATGGCTTGTAATTAGTTTTTTTTAAATACCTTAAATATTGATTCCATAAATTTCGAATTTCTAGTACCACTTATAGGTATCCGTTTTGGGTAGGGCAACAGTTATTTTATCTCATACTTTTTTGTCTTTGATTTTTAAGCATTTTTGACACTAGATTATTAAATTATTATTATTGTATTATTATGTATTTTAGTTCTAAAGTTACCCGTGCTTTTAAGTTAGTAAAAGACAACATTTTTTTTGAAAATTGTTTTCGGTTGTTTTTAGAAAACGGTTTATTCTACCGTCTTTTTTTAGCAAGAACACCTTTTAGTACTAGAATACGTCACAATTTATTAATCCAGTGTCAAAAATGTTTAAAAGTTAAAGACAAAAAAATTATGCGATAAAATAACCGTTGCCCTACCCAAAACGGACACCTATGACCGGAAATAGAAATTCTCAATTGATACAATTAATTTATCTCTGGAAGATCAATAGACGTACTAGTTTTCGTTTTTCTAAATAGAAGGGTTCTGGAGGTATTTAAAAAAAACTAATTACAAGGCGCCATATTCAAAGAGCTCTAGCTCCCTTCGTAAGCATTTAGGTGAATTGGGTTAAATTGCCTTAAAATTATCTGAGGAATCTCTGATCTCCGTTCGTCAGAAGAGTTTCTGGACACCCTGCACTAATTTTCTTATAATATATCTCAATTTCTTCCTTTTCCAAACTTAGCACGTTCTTGATTTTTAGGTTATACTCACCAAGACAGTTCAGCTGGATATAACCTGAAACAGTCAACAACTATTATCGAAGAGTTGGCATCACTCCACGCAACTTGGCTGGCTTTAAAATATAGAGATCCTGAATTATTCATAATAAGCGTAATAGACACCATTTTGCCAAGGCGGCACCCTCCAGGAGGTACTGGTGACCCTTCTGCACAACTTGCTCTTTTAAGACAATTAGTACAACCCTACGAAGAATTTAGAGATCTTTCCAACTTTGATAAGTTCGCGGAAAAAATGAAACAAAAATTTCTTGCTGGAGACTTGTATAACCCCAAGATAGTAGACCCATTTGCATTGTTCATCCACAGTGATATATGTTGTAGTAACATCATGCAAATTTTAGACGATGATGAAAATATTGTAAAATTGAAAATACTTGATTACCAGCTTGCTACAGTGGGAAGTCCAGTAAGAGATCTTTTATATTTCATTGTTAGTAGCGTGAGACTGGAAGATCTAACAACAAAACACTTTTATAATTTAATAAAGCATTACCACGCAACTTTAAAATCTACTATTCAAGAGTTCGGAGTTTACACCGACCTCAAATACAGCTACGAATTGTTTTGTGAAGAATTGAAGGCACACGCACACGAAATTATTTTACAATTAATGTACATGTTGATTCACGTTAATTTCCGATCCCAAGGAGAAATATTTGATCCTACTAGAGCTGATCTTCTCCAAGTGGAGGATGTTCCTCCTATGGCGAAACAGAGGATTTGTTTTTTAATGCGAGAAGCGGCTAAAAAAGGCTGGCTTGAAATTTAATTTGTGTTTGTATTTGTTTTAAATATCTATGTCAATTTTAATTATAAATTTGTAAGAATGGATTTAAGAAATAAAAATAATATATTTGATTATACCTATATTTTTTTCATTCTCTTCATACAAAATATTTAGCTGTGAGTTTAGAATTTGGAATTCGAAAATCTATTAATTTATTAAATTAAATTATTAAATTAATTAAATCTATTAATTAATTTATGGAGTATGGAGGATAGGTGATGTAGTACATTCTTTCACGGTTTTTGCTGTAAATTTTAAAGAACCGCTTAGATTGACATGAAATTTGGCATAAGCATAGCTAACATGTCAAAGAAAAAAAGTGATACGGTGCCGATGTGTACTTTTGCCCTGGGTGTGAGTTTCACCCCATCTCTGGGGTGAAAAAAATATATGTCTAAGATAAGTCCCGAAATGGATAAACTGACTAATTTTAAGCAACTTTTGTTCTATAGAGTTTTTTCACCAAATCAATACTTTTCGAGTTATTTGCAAGTGAATATGTTCATTTTTCAACAAAATAACCAAGTTTTTAGACGGTTTTTCGCAAATAACTCAAAACGTAAGCATTTTGTCGAAAAAAATATTCTTAGCAAAAGTATAGCCTATCAAAAAGGGAAAAAAACGGTGTATATACCAGGTCTCTATATCTAGCAAAAGCAGAGTTATAGCTAATGAAAGATAGGTTCATATTCGAAAAATTCCAAATAGAATAATTCAATGTGAAATATCCAAATAATGAAGCATTCTTGGGGAAAACCCATTACAACTTTTTTAAAGTGTTTAAAAAAAGCTTTATTTCTGTTTTTATAAAAAAAAAATTCTAGCATCAAATGTAAGCAAGTTACGCTCAAAATAAAGTTGGTCTCTTTTGTTTTGGCAAAAAGAATCAGGAAGATTACCCCCCAATTAGCAACTTAAATGAAATTAATCGTTACCGCTTCACAAGTTACTTTACTTATGTTGTGTTTATATGATGTGTAAGTTTCATCGATTCAAAGTGCTTATTTTTGAAAAAATTTGGTTTTAGAGTAAAATTTTAAAAAAATTTAATTTTGAAAAAAATGTTTTTTTTCAAAATAACTTAAAAATTGTTAGAGATACCAAAAATCTTAAACAATAAAAAAAGTCAGCTTTACTTTTCTGAATATTTTGTATTTTTTTTTCTGTAAGACAAAAATTGGTTAAGATTCGGTGTTTCCAAATTTGCATACACTCGTGATAAGTGACTCGTTCAAGCCCTTTTAACTACAGCTCTTTCAAAAATAAGGACTTTGAACCGATGAAACTTACAGATCATATGATCAATACGTACGCGAGTAAAAAACTTGTGAAGTGGTAACAATTAAGTTCATTTGAAATGATAATTAGGGGGTGATTTTCTCAATTTCTTACCAAAAAAAGGATCAACTTTATTTTGAGCGTAACTTGTTTACTTTTCATGCTAAAAAATTAAAAAAAACAAAAAAGCATTTTTTAAACACTTTGAAAAAGTTAAAATGAGTTTTCCCCAAAAAAGTGCTTCGTTATTTGGTTATGGCACGTTCAAATATTCGATTTGGAATTTGAGGAATATGAACCTATTTTTCATTAGCTATAACTCTGCCTCTACTAGGTATAGTGACCTAATATATACACCATGATTTTCACTTTTTTACGTGCTATATTTTTGATAAGAATTTTTTTCTCGACCAAATACTTACTTTTTGAGTTATTTGCGAAAAACCGTCTGAAAACGTGGTTATTTTGTAGAAAAATTAACATATTCACTCGCAAATAACTCGAAAAGTATTATTTTGGTGAAAAAACTTTATAGACCAAAAGTTGCTTTCATTTTATCCATTTCCGGACTTATTTTGAACATATATTTTTCACGCCCAAAAGGGGGTGAAACTCACCCCTAGGGCAAAAGCACACATCGGCACAATATCACTTTTTTTCTTTGACTTGTTAGCTATGTGTATGCCAAATTTCATGTCAATCCAAGCGGTTCTTTAAAATTTAGAGGTTTTGCAATATTTTACGTTTAAAGAACATACTAATGACAGATAGTTTGGAGATATGACTAGAAGAGAAGGCATGGAACGAATGATAGTAGAAAATAACGTAGCGGGTGAAAGATCCAGAGGAAGAGCTCCATTACGATGGTCGGACCAAATGACTGGTTATTCATTCTCCGAAGCTACACAACAAGCACAGGAGAGACATCATTGGACAGAAATAGTCAAACAAATTACAAAATTTCCCCATTCCTGTTTTTGCTTATGGTTATTATCCATTTTCAAACTCCCATCTTCTTGAGATCCGTAATTATCTGATTCTTGTTTCCATCTCGTTTTCGGACTTCCACATGGTCTATCTGTCTGATAAGGTCTGACACTAGTGTCCATTGGGTGATTTTCTTGATAACTGCTTCTGGATTTCCCATTTCTATATGTAGTGCAGTCACTGAAGGTTTTCACCTCCGATTTCGTTGAACCTCCATCGATTTTCATGAAAATTGGTGAGTAATTAGAGGATACCTCAAGGAACAAAGGTGACATGATGTCAACTTGCGCTTTTACCCTGGGGGTGGATGCCACCCCTTCTCGGGGGTGAAAATTATTTTATTAAAAATAATACCTTAAGTCGATAGAGGGACAAATTATAAGTAAAATTTGTAATATAAAGTTATTAAAATAAATCAACACTTTTTGAGTTATTAAAGACCAAAGATTTTATTTTTTCGTAAAAAAATGCATGTTTTAAATCGGTTTTTCACGTATAAATCAAAAACTATAAGCTTTTACAAAAAAGTTATTATTACTAAAATTGAAGATAATAAAAAATTGAATACATTCCTCACATAAAGAACTAAACTAATGTTAGTTCAAAGTGAGGTATTGGCAATTGAATGTGTATTTTTTTCGACAAGTACTCAAATCGAGTATTCAAGCTTAAATAACGGGAAAACGATGCAATGTATAAAATATTCCTGCTAAACATTTGCCAAAGTACTTCGGAATACCTATCAAATGAGCTTCAGAACAAGGTAATAGCGTCAAAATTAAGCAAGTTATAATGAAAATAAAAGAACCGTTTCGAATTTTTTAGGAAAAAGTGAAAAATGAAACATACGCCATTTCCACAAAAATTAAAATTTATAGTAATCCTTACAAAAACTTCTTTATATTAGCATAAGTAATGTTTTCGATAATTTTGACCGGTTTAGAATGCATATTTTTGAAAAAAGATATGATTTAAAAAAATCATAATTTTTAAAATTATTGTAATTCTCATATTCTTTTGATAATAACTCCAAAAATACTCAATATACGTAAAAAATTATATACAGAAATTATATACAGAAATTATATATCTATAACCCAATTTTAGTTTTCTCTGTGCCAAATATTTTACCTGTTTTACTATTTCTATAGGGTAAAAAATAGCCGAGATAGAAACGTTTAAATCTTAAATTTTGCTGTGGGAACCATGCAACCTGGGTCATTTAACCTTTTATTAAAAAAAAAGTAAGGGGTGTAAAAGATTAGGTTCAACGTTCTTAAATATCACTTGCAATTAACTTTCAAACAGTCTTTAGATGAACCTGATATCGTAAACACGAACAGAGTTATTAAAAAAAACAATAACATTTTTTGGAAAAATTTTTAAAAGATAAATTTTGAAAAAATTTTGGAGCATAAATTTTAACGCTATGAACATGTTCGGGGGCTTATTTAATAGATATTTTTAAGAACTTTGACAAATGTTTAATAAGTTTATGTTATAAAATGCATCAGTTTCCCGTTATTTCAGCTTGAATACTTACGAGTTTTTTACTCGCCGAAAAAAATATACATTATTTAATTAAAAATTAAAATATTTGATCTTTAATAACTCAAAAAGTTTTAATTTATTTTAATAACTTTATATAACAAATTTTGCTTGAAATTTGTCCCTCTATCGAATTATGGGGTTATTTTTAATAAAATAATTTTCACCCCCGAGAAGGGGTGGCATCCACCCCCAGGGTAAAAGCGCAAGTTGGCACCATGTCACCTTTGTTCCTTGAGATGTCCTCTAACCGCTCACCAATTTTCATGCAAATCGATGGAGGTTCAACGAAATCTGAGGTAATAGTTCATATCCACCTTCAGTAACTCCACTAATGTTCCATCCAATTGAGTCTCTGAGCCTTCGATAAATCTGACGATCTCTTCTCATTCCATAAGTTCTCTTACGTTGTAGTTTATAAGTTTTCTAAATTCATTATTACCTACCATCGATCATTTATTATTACCTACACTTATATTCTCCAAAGATTAACACACATCTTCAATACAACAGCCAAGAAATACAATATGATAGTATCAGCAGAAAAGACCAAATGTATGACAATATCTAAATACCCACTACGATGTAAAATCGAAATTGATGGGAAAATAATAAAGCAGGAAGCAAGGTTTAAATATCTGGGAACAGATATAATCAGTTACGGAGATGTTGAAGAGGAAGTACGACAACAAAGCTTAAAAGCAAGTAAATCGGCGGGATCTCTTAATGACACAATCTGTAAGAACAAGCACCTAAGACAAGACATAAAAGCAAGAATCTATAAAGCAGCAATTATACCTATATTAACATACACGGCGGAGACAAGACCTGATACATCTAAAACGAGACGACTACTAGAAACAACTGAGATGAAAATACTCCGACGAATATCAGGGAAAAATCTGTTGGATAAGGAGAGAAGCGAAAACATAAGATCATGCAATATAGAAGACATAAATGGATGGGTGACAAAACGGAAACAGGAGTGGAACGAACACATTAGTTGAATGGCAGAGGATAGGATAGTACGAATAGCACGAGATAAGTCACCAAATGGACGAAGAAGTATTGGCAGACCAAGAAAAAGATGGTGCGATAACTTAAACAATTTAGGAGGCTAATATTGAAGAAGAAACAGGCTTTAAAGCCTACATACAAGAAGGAAGAAGAAGAAGAAGAATTATTACCTACCTAAGTTTATTTGGGCTTGCTATTTTTCTTTATTCTCTTTATTCCTCAAACTTTTTTCATCCTTCTGTGTAAGGCACGTGCCTTCAGCACCATATTTATATGATTACTGGTCGAATTTCTGCTCTGCAAATTTTTAGTTTAGTATTCTGAGTAAGCTTCTTAGCTTGAGGATGTATTTCCAGTAGGTTCTGTTTCCTGCCTGGATTCTTTCATTGATTATTATGCTTCTCTCATTAGTTCCATTAACTGAGAGCCCAAAATATTTAAAGTGTTCTACCTTTTCAAACTCATATTCGCCCATATTTAACCTTGCCACATTAACCATTTTTTCTTAAGAATATTATAGTCATAGTCCATGTGGTGAGACCGCTCCCGTCTGAAAAAATTTCTGATTCGGTTTCTTTGTGGATTCCTATTCAAAAATGTCCCCTTTAAACAAATCTGAAGGGTGCCGGGCAGAATTTTTGGGCAGAAATTCTTTAAACAATTTTTTAAACAAATACAAAAGGTCACGTTTTTTTGCTCAGGCACATGTATTTTTAAATTTTTTTGGTCATTCTAAACAAGAACGGTATCTTGTAATTGTTCTTAAAAATTGATAGTTTTCGAGTTATAGGCGATTTAAAACCTGAAAAATGCGAAAATGCGCATTCTCGAGGCTTAAAAACTCATATTTAAATTAGTATTTTTAGGTTGCCAGATACTTAAATTGAAGACTAAACATTCAGCTTCAAGATTCTGAAGAGTGATCGCGTCTAACCTTAATTTATACCGTTGTTTTTTAATTGTTAAATATGCCTGTTTACCCGATTTTTTTTGCCGGTGCGGCGCTCTCTTTCAAAAATCTCCAATTTTCCTCCGAAAAAAATTTTTTTCTAGATTCTTTGTGACATTCTAAATAAAATAAGTTTCTTGACATTTTTCTGAAAAGTTAACAGTTTTAAACTTATCAACGATTTAAAATCCGAAAAATGCCAAAAATAACGCATTTTTGGATTTTAAATCGCTTATAATTTTAAAACTGTTAACTTTTGAGAAAAATGTCAAGATACTTATTTTATTTAGAATGTCCCAAAGAATCTAGAAAAAATATTTTTCGGAGGAAAATTCGAGATTTTTGAAATAGAGCGCGCCGCACTGGCAAAGAAATGGGATGAACAATCATATTTAACAATTAAAAAACAAGGGTTTAAATTAAGTAGACGCAATAACTCTTCAGAATCTTGAAGCTGAATGTTTAAACTTCAATTTACGTATCTGGCAACCTCAAAAATACCAATTTAAATATGAGTTTTTGGGCCTCGAAAATGCGTATTTTTGGCATTTTTTTTTCAGATTTTAAATCGCCTATTACTCGAAAACTATAAATTTTTTGAGAAAATTTACGAGATACTTTTCTTGTTTAGAATGATTCACAAAACTTAAAAATATATGTTCAGGAGCAAAAAAACGTGACCTTTTGTATTTGTAAAAAAAATTATTTAAATAATGTCTGTCCAAAAATTCCGCCCGGCACCCTTCAGATTTGTTTAAAGGGGACATTTTTGAATAGGAATCCACAAAGAAACCGAATCAGAAATGTTTTCAGACGGGAGCGGTCTCACCACATGAACTATTAGGTATTTTCTTTTATTTTGATTTATTGCCAAACCAATCTTGGATGCTTCCTTCAACAAGTTCGCATATTCTTCCTTTAAACTGCTTAGAATTCTGCTTAGAAGTCGTCAGGCGGAGGCCTCCTGGAGGCACCCTCCAAGAAGTTCCGGTGAACCATCTGCACAACTTAATCTTCTGAGTAAATTAGTACAACCTAAAGGTACGTATCTATACATGGGTGCTCCGTGCTCGTTGTAGCTCCTCAAATGGATACGGCATGCGCTCCCCTACATATAAACCGCAAACCAGTTGAATCGAAGAGGGTGAGCGGCGAGCGGCGAGCACCAACGTATCCACTATGTGGAGCTGCTACAACGAGCGGGGTTCACCCTTGTATGGATACGTACCTTTCATCATCATCAGTAGCTCGACAACCCTTTTTGGGTCCTGGCTTGTTCTAGGATTTTTCGCCATTCTGTTCTGCTCCTTGCTTTGTTCGTCCAGTGGGTAATCTCAAGTGTTTTCAGATCTTGTTCCACTTGTTCCATGTATCTAAGTTTGGGCCTTTGACCTTCTCCCTACTGGTGTTTGCTTCATTATGTGTTTTGGTGTTTCGGTCTCCAACATTCGTTCAACAAGGCCCATCCAGCGCAGACGTCCGAGCTTTATGGATGTTATGACGTCGGGTTCATTGTATGCTGCGTATAGTTCAAAGTTATATCTTCTGCGCCATACGTCATTTTCTTTCATCCTCTTATATATGCGCCTAAGGATTTTTCGTTCAAACGTACCTACCTAATAAGTTCTCATCGCTTTTCGTCAGTGTCCTTTACGTCAGGATACGTACCTTTACGAAGAATTTAAATATCTTTCTAAGTTTGATCGGTTCGCGGAAAAAATAAATCAAAAATTTCTTGTTGGAGACTTGTATAAGCCAAAGATAATGGACCCATTCGCAACGTTCATCCACAGTGATATATGTTGTAGTAACATCATGCAAATTTTAGACGATGATGAAAATATTGTAAAATATTGCTACAGTGGGAAGTCCAGAAAGAGATGTTTTATTAATTGATGGATTCGACCGTTACTTGATGGAAGTTCATTTTATCTCACAATAAAACACTGAAAAACGTTTGTTTTTCTATACTTCCACAAAATTTATTACAACTATGTTATTACTACAGCTGTTTCGGCAAAATGCGTTTCTCAAGTGATATATTTTACAATGTGTTTGCCTTTTTAAGTCTTTAACTGAAGAGGTTGAGGAGTGGGGAGCTGTTTGTCTCGAGTTGGTCATTCAGAATTATATCTGTATTTTTCAATGACCAACTCGAGACAAACAGCTCCCCACTCCTTAACCTCTTCAGTTAAAGACTTAAAAAGGCAAACACATTGTAAAATATATCACTTGAGAAAGGCATTTTGCCGAAACAGCTGTAGTAATAACATAGTTGTAATAAATTTTGTGGAAGTATAGAAAAACAAACGTTTTTCAGTGTTTTATTGTGAGATGTTTTATTTTTCATTGTTAGTAGTGTGAGGCTGGAAGATCTAACATCACACTTCAATCATTTAATACAGCATTATCACACAACTTTAAAATATACTATTCAAGACTTCCAAGTTGACACCGACCTCAAATACAGCTACGAAAAGTTCTGGCATGAATTGAAGACACACGCACACGAAATTATTCTACAATTAATATATATGTTGATTCACCTTAATTTCCGGTCCACAGGAGAAATATTTGATCCTACTAGAGATCATCTTCTCCAAGTGGAGGATGTTCCTCCTTAGAGCGAAATATTTGTTTTTTAATGCGAGAAGCGGCTAAAAAAGGCTGGCTTGAAATTTAATTTTAGGGCAGTCAATGAGGGTATTTGGCTCCGAGTTCCATCCTACTACATCGATTTACTTGATATTTTCACAGTAAGTAGGTAATAGCTCAAGAAACAAAATCTACCCTATGCCGATGTGCGCTTTTATCTTGGGGGTGGTTCCCACCCCTTCTCGGGGGTTAAAAATGTTTTGGTTAAAATAGCCACGGAAGAGGCTAGAGTACCTAATTTTAAGCAAAAACTGTTCTATAATTATTTTTTGAAAATTCAATACTTTTTGAGTTATTCGTGGTTGAAAATTGGCCATTTTCATTGAAAAATGACACTTTTTCGGACGGATTTTTGCGAATAGCTTAAAAACTATCTTCTTCTTCTTCTTTTGCCCTTTAACCCTTAAACGCCCAAGGGTGGGTAAAAAATGTCCACCTAATGCGTATTCCCTTGTAACATATTTATTACGTGTTTAAAATTTTTTTAAAAATTATTTATTGTTAAAAAGACAGTTCTTTATCGAATGTTAATTTGGTTCTACCGATATTTTTAAAAATAAAAGTAATATCTTGAGTTAAATATGGGTGGGCATAAAAAGTACACCCTTGATAAAACTTGTTACTAAAGGTTTCTATATAATTTATTGTTGGTAGGAACGTAATCCATATAATTATCGACGTATAATTACATAATCGACATAATTATCTGCCAATGAGGAGGCTGAAAGAAAAAATGTGGAGAAAATCGACAAATCTGAATTACTGGCTTTTACTGTTATGTTAATTTTGATGTACATTGTAATTTTGTTGTAAGGTTTGTAAATTGTTTATATTAATATTTTAGAAGATGCTGTGTTTATTAAGAATAATATTCTTAAGTTTAATCCATTTCCAACAACTCTCAATAAATATATTAGCTATTTTCGAGGTGGACATTTTTTACCCACCTTTGGGCGTACATGGAACCTAAAAAAGGTTGGGCGTTTAAGGGTTAATTCGTCCAATTTTGAACATAGGCTTCCCCCAGTTTTCTCCATTCGCTTCTGTTTAGTGCTTTCTGTTTCCAGTGCGTTCCTCCTATCTTTTTAATGTCGTCTCCCCATCTCATCTGGGGTCGTCCTCTTGCTCTCTTTCCTGTAAAAACTATGCATCTAACAAAATAACTATATAAAATATTTCTGTAGGTTATAAAAAAAACAAAGAGATTCGTTCCTTCATAAATCTTCTAGTTAAAACACAAAGAGGGATATAGTAGGTAAGAAGAGTTTATTTTTTTGCTGCATGCTCAAATCGGTGTATTTAACTTGAAATAACAGAGAAACGGTCGATTTTAGGTGTATAATGATACTAATAACTTTTGTAGTGCTTGAAAAGACCTTTAAAATGAGCAATACTAAATGTCGATTACATTCAAAATTCAAACTAGGCGAGATATTCTGCAAAAAAGTTTATGACTAATGTAGAAATTATAAGTAAATTATAGTAAATTTTAAGTAGAAATACGAAGTATATTTAGAATAGGAAATATCCATCCCGTTTCAATTCTTCGGGCATTTTTTCTTCTTCTCAAATCCCTAATAGGTCGTATATTTTTCGTTGCAATTCTTCTTCGCCTCGTTTTATTAGCTCGTTTGGGATTTCGTCTGAGCCCGCTGCTTTCTTTTGCTACCCTGTAGAATCGTACAATTTTTTTTTTCCAAATATAATAAATGAACTTTTTCTATGTCACTTAGTACATAACCATAACCAACACTTCTACCAGTACCTCCCACAGTTTGTTTATAAATATATTTAAAACTATGTATCAAGTTTGTATTTGTTAAGGTCGGTTGTAGTATTTGAACAGGTGCAAGATGTAAGGTTATGTAAAATAGTCGTCCCTGGTCCACGCCAGGTAAGATTTTGTTACGGGACTTAATATTAAACAAGACAAATTTTTTTTGGTTGAATTATGTCATATTCGTTTAAGATTTGTATAAGAACATATGGCAAATAGCTTAAATGGAATAATAAAATAGTGGCCACGGT